>NC_064644.1:320732431-321354546 GCF_023864345.2 Schistocerca serialis cubense
GGACGGCCAGCTCGTCCCACGCATCCCCTGATCGGACTACGACTGTGGTTGCCCGGGATACTGCCCGCATTGAGGCTGATCCCTCACCTGTGGTAGAGTGGGAGGTCGTTTCAAGGTGTGGCAGGGGGCGAAAGACATTCCGGAGGGCTGAACGGAAAGCCTCTCCAGTTTGTCTGACGAACCGGTTTCAGGCTCTGTCTCAGGCTGATACTGATCTTCGGCCTGACATGGCTGCTTGTCCTGTTCCAGAGGTTGCCCCTCAGTCTGCAAGATCCGGGCAGTCGCAGAGGGTGGGCTTACTGGTAGTTGGGAGCTCCAACGTCAGGCGCGTAATGGGGCCCCTTAGGGAAATGGCAGCAAGGGAGGGGAAGAAAACCAATGTGCACTCCGTGTGCATACCGGGGGGAGTCATTCCAGATGTGGAAAGGGTCCTTCCGGATGCCATGAAGGGTACAGGGTGCACCCATCTGCAGGTGGTCGCTCATGTCGGCACCAATGATGTGTGTCGCTATGGATCCGAGGAAATCCTCTCTGGCTTCCGGCGGCTATCTGATTTGGTGAAGACTGCCAGTCTCGCTAGCGGGATGAAAGCAGAGCTCACCATCTGCAGCATCGTCGACAGGACTGACTGCGGACCTTTGGTACAGAGCCGAGTGGAGGGTCTGGATCAGAGGCTGAGACGGTTCTGCGACCGTGTGGGCTGCAGATTCCTCGACTTGCGCCATAGGGTGGTGGGGTTTCGGGTTCCGCTGGATAGGTCAGGAGTCCACTACACGCAACAAGCGGCTACACGGGTAGCAGGGGTTGTGTGGCGTGGGCTGGGCGGTTTTTTAGGTTAGATGGCCTTGGGCAAGTACAGAAAGGGCAACAGCCTCAACGGGTGCGGGGCAAAGTCAGGACATGCGGGGAACAAGCAGCAATCGGTATTCTAATTGTCAACTGTCGAAGCTGCGTTGGTAAAGTACCGGAACTTCAAGCGCTGATAGAAAGCACCGAAGCTGAAATCGTTATAGGTACAGAAAGCTGGCTTAAGCAAGAGATAAATTCTGCCGAAATTTTTACAAAGGTACAGACGGTGTTTAGAAAGGATAGATTGCATGCAACCGGTGGTGGAGTGTTCATCGCTGTTAGTAGTAGTTTATCCTGTAGTGAAGTAGAAGTGGATAGTTCCTGTGAATTATTATGGGTGGAGGTTACACTAAACAACCGAACTAGGTTAATAATTGGCTCCTTTTACCGACCTCCCGACTCAGCAGCATTAGTGGCAGAACAACTGAGAGAAAATTTGGAATACATTTCACATAAATTTTCTCAGCATGTTATAGTCTTAGGTGGAGATTTCAATTTACCAGATATAGACTGGGACACTCAGATGTTTAGGACGGGTGGTAGGGACAGAGCATCGAGTGACATTATACTGAGTGCACTATCCGAAAATTACCTCGAGCAATTAAACAGAGAACCGACTCGTGGAGATAACATATTGGATCTACTGATAACAAACAGACCCGAACTTTTCGAATCTGTATGTACAGAGCAGGGAATCAGTGATCATAAGGCCGTTGCAGCATCCCTGAATATGGAAGTTCATAGGAATATAAAAAAAAGGGAGGAAGGTTTATCTGTTTAGCAAGAGTAATAGAAGGCAGATTTCAGACTACCTAACAGATCAAAACGAAAATTTCTGTTCCGACACTGACAATGTTGAGTGTTTATGGAAAAAGTTCAAGGCAATCGTAAAATGCGTTTCAGACAGGTACGTGCCGAGTAAAACTGTGAGGGACGGGAAAAACCCACCGTGGTACAACAACAAAGTTAGGAAACTACTGCGAAAGCAAAGAGAGCTCCACTCCAAGTTTAAACGCAGCCAAAACCTCTCAGACAAACAGAAGCTAAACGATGTCAAAGTTAGCGTAAGGAGGGCTATGCGTGAAGCGTTCATTGAATTCGAAAGTAAAATTCTATGTACCGACTTGACTGAAAATCCTAGGAAGTTCTGGTCTTACGTTAAATCAGTAAGTGGCTCGAAACAGCATATCCAGACACTACGGGATGATGATGGCATTGAAACAGAGGATGACTCGCGTAAAGCTGAAATACTAAACACCTTTTTCCAAAGCTGTTTCACAGAGGAAGACCGCACTGCAGTTCCTTCTCTAAATCCTCGCACAAACGAAAAAATGGCTGACATCGAAATAAGTGTCCAAGGAATAGAAAAGCAACTGGAATCACTCAATAGAGGAAAGTCCACTGGACCTGACGGGATACCAATTCGATTCTACACAGAGTACGCTAAAGAACTAGCCCCCCTTCTAACAGCCGTGTACCGCAAGTCTCTAGAGGAACGGAGGGTTCCAAATGATTGGAAAAGAGCACAGATAGTCCCAGTCTTCAAGAAGGGTCGTCGAGCAGATGCGCAAAACTATAGACCTATATCTCCTACGTCGATCTCTTGTAGAATTTTAGAACATGTTTTTTGCTCGCGTATCATGTCATTTCTGGAAACCCAGAATCTACTATGTAGGAATCAACATGGATTCCGGAAACAGCGATCGTGTGAGACCCAACTCGCCTTATTTGTTCATGAGACCCAGAAAATATTTGATACAGGCTCCCAGGTAGATGCTATTTTTCTTGACTTCCGGAAGGCGTTCGATACAGTTCCGCACTGTCGCCTGATAAACAAAGTAAGAGCCTACGGAATATCAGACCAGCTGTGTGGCTGGATTGAAGAGTTTTTAGCAAACAGAACACAGCATGTTGTTATCAATGGAGAGACGTCTACAGACGTTAAAGTAACCTCTGGCGTGCCACAGGGGAGTGTTATGGGACCATTGCTTTTCACAATATATATAAATGACTTAGTAGATAGTGTCGGAAGTTCCATGCGGCTTTTCGCGGATGATGCTGTAGTATACAGAGAAGTTGCTGCATTAGAAAACTGTAGCGAAATACAGGAAGATCTGCAGCGGATAGGCACTTGGTGCAGGGAGTGGCAACTGACCCTTAACATAGACAAATGTAATGTATTGCGAATACATAGAAAGAAGGATCCTTTATTGTATGATTATATGATAGCGGAACAAACACTGGTAGCAGTTACTTCTGTAAAATATCTGGGAGTATGCGTACGGAACGATTTGAAGTGGAATGATCATATAAAACTAATTGTTGGTAAGGCGGGTACCAGGTTGAGATTCATTGGGAGAGTGCTTAGAAAATGTAGTCCATCAACAAAGGAGGTGGCTTACAAAACACTCGTTCGACCTATACTTGAGTATTGCTCGTCAGTGTGGGATCCGTACCAGGTCGGGTTGACGGAGGAGATAGAGAAGATCCAAAGAAGAGCGGCGCGTTTCGTCACTGGGTTATTTGGTAACCGTGATAGCGTTACGGAGATGTTTAATAAACTCAAGTGGCAGACTCTGCAAGAGAGGCGCTCTGCATCGCGGTGTAGCTTGCTCGCCAGGTTTCGAGAGGGTGCGTTTCTGGATGAGGTATCGAATATATTGCTTCCCCCTACTTATACTTCCCGAGGAGATCACGAATGTAAAATTAGAGAGATTAGAGCGCGCACGGAGGCTTTCAGACAGTCGTTCTTCCCGCGAACCATACGCGACTGGAACAGGAAAGGGAGGTAATGACAGTGGCACGTAAAGTGCCCTCCGCCACACACCGTTGGGTGGCTTGCGGAGTATCAATGTAGATGTAGATGTAGATGTACACTCATTAAAAAGTAAATGGTGGTAAAATTAGCCACTTTGGCCATTTTACAGACGAACAGAGTTGTCATTCTTCCTGATAAGATACCATGTCCGCATGAATGGTTAGCGGATTAAACTATCGAACCGAAAGAAACAATAAGGAACTACATTTATAAAACAAAGATGTTGTTTAAACACTGATAATCAAAAAAGTATAGCTCTACGTTTAAGTGAGGTAACAAGATATTAATCTTGACTTTGCTTACGACAAACGACTAAAAGTGAGAGCAGCCTTAACTAATAAGTAAGTGAACAAACTTTCTCAGTCAAACGCACTGACAACGGTGATGATGTATTTAGTACTAGTTAGGCAGCAACACTGTTCATGGGAAAAAATAAGTGATGACCCATTTTCACACCTTGGTCTTCCATATATATAGTGATACCAGTTTCACTCTAGTGACCAAGTGACCAGTCGTGGAATCACTTGTATGACTGTATACTAGACAATACCGTAAGCAGTCTCTGGAATTTTCTACTGCTCTTAGAGTTTGACGCATGATGCTGTGTTTCGTGCAGGATTTCTAAAATATTTTTCTCCTGTACATTTAAGTACGAAAAGGAAGAGAAGGAAAAATAGTAGGTGAATATGGAATGGGGGTAAGAAATTAAAGAGGAAGCCGTCTGGTAGAATTTTGCACAGAGCATAACTAATTCATAGCTAACACTTGGTTTAGGAATCATGAAAGAAGGTTGTGTACGTGGAAGAGACCCGGAGACACTGGAAGGTTTCAGATAGATTATATCATGGTAAGACTGAGATTTAGGAATCAGTTTATAAATTGTAAGACATTTCCAGGGGCAGATGTGGAATCTGAACACAGTTCATTTGTTATGAATTATAGATTAAAACTGAAGAAATTGCAAAACGTAGGAATTGAAGGAGATGGGACCTGGATAGACTGAAAGAACCAGAGATTGTAGAGAGTTTCAGAAAGAGCATTAGGGAACGACTGACCAGAATGGGGAAGACAAATACTGTAGAAGAAGAATGGGTAACTTTGAGAGATGAAACAGTGAGGCAGCAGAGGATCAAGTAGGTAAAAAGATGATGACTAGAAGAAATCCTTGGGTAACAGAAGAGTTATAGAATTTAACTGATGAAAGGAGAACATATAAAATTCAGTAAATGAAGCAGACAAAAATGAATACAAACGTCACAAAAATGAGATCGACAGGAAGTGCAAAATCGCTAAGCAGTTACGGCTAGAGGACAAATGTAAGGGTGTAGAGGCATGTATCACTAGGGGTAAGATACATACTGTTTACAGGAAAATTAAAGAAGCCTTTGGAGAAATGAGATACATTTTTATGAATGTCAAGAACTCAGATGCAAAAGTAGTTCTAAGCAAGGAAGGGAAAACAGAAGCGTGGAAGGAGTATATAGAGGCAATGTTCTTGAGGGCAATATTATGGAAATTGAAGAGGATGTATATGAAGATGAAATGGGAGATATGATACTGCATGAAGAATTTCACAGAGCCCTGAAAGACCTAAGTCTAAACAAGGCCTCAGGAGTGGAAAGACTCCATTAGAACGGCTAATAGCCTTGGGAGAGCCAGCCCTGACCAAACTCTACCGTCGGGAGAGCAAGATGTATGAGACAGGCGAAATACCCTCAGACGTCAAGAAGAACATAATAATTCCAATCCAAAAGAAAGCAGGAGTTGACAGATGTGAAAATTACCGAACTATCAGTTTAAAAAGTTCAAAATGGTTCAAATGCCTCTGAGCACTATGGGACTTGACATCTGATGTCATCAGTCCCCTTGAACTTACAACTACTTAAACTTAACTAACCAAGGGGCATCAAGCACATCCATGCCCGAGGCAGGATTCGAATCTGCGTCAGTAGCGGTCGCGCGGTTCCAGACTGAAGCGCCTAGAACCTCTCGGCCACAGCGGCCGGGCAGTTTAATAACTGACGTTGTAAAATACTGAGAAGAATTCTCTACAGATGATTAAAAACTAGTCGAAACTGACCTCGGGGAAGATCAATTTGAATTCCGTAGAAATCTCGGAACACGCGAGATAAATCTGACCCTACGATTTATCTCAGAAGATAGGTCAAGGAAACGCAAACCTATGATTCTAGCATTTCCAGACTTATAAAATGCTTTTGAAAATGTTGAGTGGAATACTGTCTTTCAAATTCTGAAGATTGCAGGGGTGAAGTGCAGGGAGCGGAAGGCTAATTAAGATTTCTACATAAACCAGATGGAAGTTATGAGAGTCAAGGAGCATGAAAGGGTAGCAGTGGTTGGGAAGGGAGTGCGGCAGGGTTGTAGCCTATCCCTGATGTTATTCAATCTGTATATTGAGCATACATTAAAGTAAACAAAAGAAAAATTTTGAGCAAGAATTAAAATCCATTGAGAAGAAGTAAAAACTTCGAGGATTGCCAGTGACATTGTAATTTTGTCGGAGACAGCAAAGGACCTGGAAGAACAGTTGAATAAAATGGGCATTGTCCTGAAAGGAGGATATAAGATAAACATCAACAAAAGTAAAACGAGGATAATGGAATGTAATCGAATCGAATCAGGTGATGCTGAGGGAATCAGATTAGGAAGTGAGATACTTAAAGTGGTAGATGAATTTTGCTATTTGGGGGGCTGAATAACTGATGATGGTCGAAGTAGAGAGGCTATATATGTAGACTGGCATTGGCGAGGAAACCGTTTCTGAAGAAGAGAAATTTGTTGACATCGAGTATGGATTTAAGTGTCAGGAAGTTTGTTCTGAAAGTATTTTCTGGAATGTAGTCATGTAGGGAAGTGATACATAGACGATAAATAGCTTAGACAAGAAAAGAATAGAAGCATTCGAAATGTGGTTTTACAGAAGGATGCTGAAGATTAAATGGGTCGATCACATAGCTAAAAAGAGTAATTTGCAGCCCAACTTGACTATAAGAAGGGATCGGTTGGTAGGACATGTTCTGAGGCATCAAAGGATCACCAATTTAATATTGAAGGGCAGGGTATAGGGTAAAAATCGTATAGGGAGACCAAGAGATGAATACACTAAGCAGATTCAGAAGGATGTAGGATGCAGTAGTTACTTGGAGATGAAGAAGCTTGCACAGGATAGAGTAGCATGGAGAGCTGCATCGAACCAGTGCCTGGACTGAAAACTGCAACAACAACTATGCATTTAAGTTCTGTTTAAGAACGCACAATTTTGCGTTGAGTGACATTCTATATATTTTTAGAACTACTTACATAACGTATGGAGAGTTAAGCCATAGTGCATCGAGACAACTACTGAATACAATTAAATTACCGTTAAAGTAAAACGGTACATCGTAGAACAGCTGTAATATAGCTACTAAGGCACAGGGTATTTATAAATTAGTTATGCAAAACTAACCTTTAACTGTAAAAAGGGTAAATAAGTTACAGAAATATCTGATACAGCATTGAATTCAGTATATCTCGTATTTTTATCCCGCCTAACGCTGATAGTTAAAGAGTTTTTCCAACAATCGTCATGGAATCGTACACTGAAATCTGAAAAGTCATGGGATAGGGACCTCCGTATACGCAGATAAAGGTAATATCGCGCACACAGCGTATGAAATTGCAGTGCAGTGGTGGACCTGTCATTTGTATTCAGCTAAAAAGTGTCTGACGTGATTACGGTCGCACGACGGAAATTACCAGACTTTCAACGCGGAATGGTAGCTGGAGCTAGACGCATGGGCGTTCCATTTCGGGAATCAGAAAGGCATTCAATATTTCGAGATCAACAGTTTAAAAAGTGTGCCAAGAACGCCAAATTTCAGGCATTAGTTCTCACCACGGACAATGCAGTGTCCGACGGCCTTCACTTAACGCCCGACAGCAGCGTCGTTTGGGTAGAGGTGTCAGTGCTAACAGACAAGCAGTACTCCGTGAAATGGCCACAGAAACCAATGTGGGACGTAGGGAGAACGTATCCGTTAGGATATTGCTGCAAAATTTGTCATATCTGCAGTAAAGTGAATCGGCAAAACGTTCGGATACTGGGTGAGCGGAAACCACGTCACATATTGGAACATGTACGGGATTCGCCTAAAGTAATGTTCTTTGTGCAGTAAGCTGTAACAAGATTTACGGTCCTTTCTTTTTACCCGAGTCAACTATCGCCGGCACATCGTACCTGGACAAGCTTGAACATTATGAAATGCCTCAAATAAAATAGGATTTAGGCAGATAAATTATTTTCCAGCAGCATGCCGGCGTGCATGACATTATCATTGCGAAGTTGTCGCTTACAATCGTAGGAAGGTGTCGGCTTGGACTGGTGTTAATGGGCTAACGCGGCAGGCGACCTTTGCTAACAGCGCCTCTCCTCGGTTCTGAACCCTATCGGTTGGACACAGAGCAACTGTAAATCCGTGGTCTTGTCAGATGAGTTCCGATTTCAGTTGGTAAGAGCAGATGGTAAGGCTCGAGAGTGGCTCATACCTAACGAAGCCATGGGCATAGGTTGTCAGCAAGGCATTGTTCAAGCTGGTGATGGTTCCGTAATGGTGTAGTTGTGTTACATGGAATGGATTGGGTTCTCTGGTCCAACTGAACCTATCATTAAATGAAAATGGTTGTATTCGGCTACTTGGGACCGATTTGCAGTTATCCATGGACTTGATGTTCCAAACAACGATGGAATTTATATGGATGAGTATGCGGCCTGTCATAGGGCCAAAATTGTTCCTGATTGATTTGAAGAACGTTCTGCACAATTCGAGAGAATTATTTGACCACAGAAAACATTTTTAAAACGTAATGGATAAGTCTGTTCGTGCACAAAATCCTGCACCGGCAACATTTCCGCAACTATGGACGGCTATAGAGGCAGCATGGCTCAGTGTCTGTGCAGGGGGCTTCCGATTTGTTGAGTCCATGGCACGTCGAGTTGCTGCAGTACACCGGACAGAAGGAGGTCCGACAAGATGTTAGGAGGCATCCCACGACTTTTGTCACCTCGCTGTATAATGGTGCGTACTGTGTGCAGTGTGGCTTATGTAACCATGATTCCAAATGCGGCACTGCTGCTCAGAGACAATTCAAGACGAAATATCGCAAGCCACCAACTTAAAAACAAATTAACTATTACAATCGTTTCTGCGAAGCTGGCTGTGTCTCAGATGGGACGCCAGGTCAGGGTCGGCTAGTAGTCTCTGACGCAGTAATTGAAAAGGTCCGGCAGTCTTACATTCCTAGCCTGGGTAAATCAATGAGACGTGCCAACTTAGAATGGTTTACAGTTTGGAAGGTATTACAGAAACGCCTGTCATTCAGACCGTGCCGATCGGGACTGTTGCAAGCTTCAAGAGAAAGTGACAAATGAAAATGAGCTGATTATTGTGTAGAAATGCTAGCAAAATACTGACGGAAGACGAGTTTATTAATATATCGTGTCCAGTGGCGAAGCCACCATCCATATTTGCAGTAAACTGAATCGGCATAATTTTCGGATATTGGCAGCAGAAGCCACGTCACGTCTTCGAACGTGTACGATTTTCGCCTAAGGTTAATATTCTCTGTGCTGTAAGCTGTAACGAGATTTACGGTCCTTTCTTTTCAGTCGAGTCAACTGTAACAGTTACATTGTGCCTGGACGAGCCTGAACATTACCTAATGCCTCAACTACAACAGGATATAGGCACAGCTCCGTAGGAACAGCCGAGTTGGACAGGGCGTGGTGGAAGTATCTTGGCCATGACGATCACCTGATTTAACCTCGACGGACTTCCGTGTGTAGGGTTACAGTGATGATTTCTCCGCTTCTGGGAAACGTCGACGAGCTGCGACAATGGATAACATAAACAGTTGCCACCATACATGAAGACTTGCATCACTGGACTTGGAAGGAAACTGATTACAGATGAGACACTTGCCGTGTTACAAAAGGCAGCTACGCTGAATATTTATAAATAAAACTTAAAGTTATATATTTTGTATGGCTATGTTGCTGTATCTTCGAGTTACTGGGATATCCTGAACGAAAACTTCGGGTCTAGGAGTCAACGTCGTTGCTTTCTTGACACCACCAAGGTATTACGTGTGGGGCACTCTGAGGTTAAACCCACGGACGTGAAACAGCTTGAAGATATACTGAACTCAGTGTTGTGTCAGAGATTCCTCTAAGTTTTTTGACTTTCACACAATTAATTGTTACTAATTTATAAACGCCGTGTATTTCTCACTTCCTTTACAAAACTTGGGACTCGCATAATTTTTATATATTTTAGTTGTACATGTTGCATCTATGGTGGCGGATGGGCTTGCAAGATCTTTCGTTTATTTTCCTTTTTGTACACTGTTGTTTAAATATTCACTAGGTTTACTGAATTATTATTCGACAATCACCAAACTCAGTAAGGAACTGAGCACAGTAATTTAAACCTGTGGTACGAAGTTCTCGTACATATCAGTAGCTACATGGGCTGAAAGGGTAATCGACGGTTTGTGACAAGTATATACCTCCTAGGAGATAGTTCACTACGCTAACGGGCATAATTCACAGCTAACAAGACTTAATTACCCTAAGAAGAAACGCGAAAGTTTTTCTCTGATATAGAACTTAATTGCCAGTATTAGAACCGTTTTAACTGTGCGTCTTCTTTTTCTCTCTGAATGATTAACTATAGTAGCAGAACTCACTTATAACAATTTTTAATTACGTAGAGAGAAAGAATGAAATTTTTCCTGGGGTTCTACGTAATTTGCAGTAGTAACACAGGTTCTTCTCTGGCACTGGTTTTTCTACACAAAAACGTCTCTTTTGATGAAGCATAATCTTCTTTAATTTCAGAGCACCGATGAATAAGTCTTGGTAATCAATTCCTGCCACCAAGCTCTTTCATTATGACCATGAGTTACAGCTTCTCTCACTAACATGGCGGGTTCTGAACCCCACTCGATGTCAAATCCAAGTCATCACTTGAAGTATATATTAATTGACTGATTGTGGTTTCAACACAGCGTAGATTTATTCTCGGATGTTAATATTAAGATTGAAATGCAATAAAAATGATAATTTCCCATTCACGCAATTAAGAATGCTACGTCACGCTCATTATTCAGAATCTGCGAATTAAAAAAAAAAAAAGTACCAATAGTGCTGGAAGGCAGCGTGGGGTGAAAAATCGTATAGGGAAACCAAGAGATGAAATACACTAAGCAGATTCAGAAGGATGACCATTTCGTGGAAGTTTTATCCTAATGATACTTTGATAACCAATACAAAACATTAGGCTGTGATGACTGGTCCCGTCATTCTTAAAAACGTAAGCTTAAACAAAGGTTAAACAGACAAATACTATTTATTTAGGATCAAATGGGCAGTTCCAGACTAGTGGAGTAGGAGAGGTGCTGGGAAAAGAAATATTTCACTTTCAATTTGAAAGAAACTATTTGTTTTACTAGATACTAGAGATTGGTATTTCCAAAATAACAGCTTGCTAAAATCCATCGTGTTTTAAGCAATACGTTCGTTTACTTTCATTATGTTTGTCTAAATTTTAATTGAGTAAACATTGAAAGGAAACACAATAACCAAAATTTTTAAGTAATTTTCAGAAATCTCAAACATTCAGAACCTTTATTCTTCAAAGATGTGACACCTTTAGAAATCCTACAGGTAAAACTTCACAATAAATAATTAAAAAAAAAACAAGATACTGAAAATTTATCTACAACTTTAAATCGTTTGAAAGATAAGCAGTGAATTTCCTAGTAGGCCAATTTCTTTCACAGAATGTGAAAATCAGGCGCCTTGTTTCCAAAAGTGTGACTTGGCGGCATTAATTCGAGTTTGGCCGATCGCCTCGTATGACTCATAAAAGTCACCTCTATGGCTTCCAGTTTGGCGTTACAACAATTTCAGTAATGTAACGTCAGCACATAGTCATAGCTCCTGCAAGACAGCAACTGTTACGCACCTTCAAGAAACACGCAACACAATTAAAATATTTTTGCGCAATTCACAGATTTCACGCAAGGTATTTAAGTTATCAAAAAACTTTAATAATTAACGAGATATAGAGCTAGGCGGATTAGTTAACAACATTAACTGGCAAATTTAAATATAATAAATGCCACCGCTTGGCACACTGCACTCTCAAATGTAAGGAACGATCTTTGCGTTGCGTTAATACACTGAAACTAAATCACTGTCTGGTAACCAGGATGACAATCTTCACCCGGTTTTACTTTTTACATCTACACTGATCAGTCACTACTTTATAACCACCTACCTAATAGACGGTATGTCCAACTTTGGTACGGATAACAACAGCAACACATCGTGTCGTGGAAGCAATGAGGGCTTGGTAGGTTGCTGGAGAGTGTTGGCAGCACATCTGCACATACAAGACAAATAATTCCTTCAAATTTCGGATAGGGGGCCGATGAGCTCTAACACCCCGTTCAGTCACGTCTCAGATGTGTCCGACGAGTTTCAGATCTGGCGAGTTAGGGGGCGATCACATCAGTTGTAACTGGCCACTGTGTTCCTCGAACCACTCCTTCAAGCTCTTTACTTTGTGACATGGTGCATTATCTTGCTGAAACATGTCACTGCTATCGGGGAACACGTTCTTCATGAAGCATGTCTGTGGTCTGTAACCAGTGTACGGTACTCCTTGGGCATCAAAGTGCCTTGCACGTTTTCTCTTGGACATATGGATGCCGGTATGAATGTTCTCCAGCACGTAATGGAACCGCCGCCAACTTGTAACTGTCCTGCAGTAAAGGTGTCAAGGAAGTGTTCCCCTAGAAGACGAGAGACTCGGTCCCTCCTGTCGACATAATGAAGAAGGTATCGGAATTCATCAGACCATGAAAACCTCTGCTATTGTGCCTCCATCCACTAACGATGGTCATTTGCCCATTTCAGTTGTAGTTGCCGATGTCGTACTGTTAACATTAGCACATGCATAGGTAAATGGAAATGAGCGTTTGGCGTAATTGGCCGGGAGGCCCCTTGCGGGGGGTCTTATTACATTCGACGCCTCATTGGGCGACCTCCACGCCGGATGGCGATGAAATGATGATGAAGACAACACAACACCCAGTCCCTGACCGGAGAAAATCCCCTACCCAGCCAGGAATCGAATCCGGGCCCGTAGGATGGCAATCCGTCACGCTGACCACTCAGCTATCGGGGCAGACACATGCATAGGTCTTTGTCAGCGGGTGTCTTCAGACACACTTGTTCTACTTGTACTACGTCCAGCATTAAAGTCTGATGTCAGTTCCGTCACAGCTTGCCGCCTGTCCTGTTTTACCATTCTGTCAAGCTACGAGGTCCAACATCCATAATGAAGGGTGGCCGCACAACCCCACGACGCCTGAACGTGGTTTCGCCATATATCACAGCACTCCTCGAACACCCCACAAGTCGTGTAGTTTCCGAGATGCTCGTGCCGAGCCTCCCGCTGATCACAATGCCCCTTCGATCGAACTCAGATAGATCGCGCGCCTTCCCCATTCTACACACGGGCAACGCGAGCACTGATGCTATATGCACCGTACGTGTGTCTGCCTAGCAGTCCTTCTTCGCCACGTGACGCAGTTATTGCCTGGATGGGTTTATGTCAATAGCAGGTCGGTGGTCGTAATTTTCTGGCTAGTCAGTGCATATTTAGAGCAGGATAGCGCTTACCAATAATAAAACTCTCCCTGCATCCTTCGTCGTTAGTGCTGTATATCTATTCGCATGTTCATTAGCCGAACTTTCACGCCCATCAAAGGATCACTGCACCCCACATGCAATCGGCAATAATTTTTTCCACAAGCTGTATCCGAAGCGGTGTCTTCAATAGGAAACAAACAGCAGCTGAATTTGCCGAAACCAAACTAAGCCAAGATAACAGGCGCCGAGTGCAGATCCTGTGTACTTCTTTCATTCTGGCAAGATCCAACACAGGCACGTATGATCACCAGTCCACAGACGACGCAGCACACAGTCCGTGGAGTATGGCTGGTTGCTCGCAGAGGAAGTACTCGTTATCAGGCCTCCCTCTGTCCTCTGCGTCAACGTGCTCGGCCTTTTAGAATTAGCAGCGCCAGAGTTACCCTAGCAATCAGAGATTAAATTTAGCGCGACATATCTAACTAGGATAACCACTGAAGCAAGATCGATCGTGCTACGGCTGAATGGTAAGAAATATCATTTATCAACTTCGCCAATGAAATTTTTGATGCGTCTAGCCTTGTAAGGCTGTGGTTTGTTCGTTATACGACGTATCTGAGTGTACTGCAAGCTGCTACTTCCTCTCAAGTGCGATTTCATCTTGGCCGGAAATGCCGAGTGCAAGTTCCCTATTCCCTCTGTCACAATGGAAATCATTCTGCGTATTGCTTAGCATGAGTTGTAGGCGGTTACTCTCTGCTTGAACTTGGAGATCAGTTATTGAATTCTGTGTCGAGTAGACAAGCAAACTGCCTTATAACATGGACTTTTAGCACTTCCCCAGACTGAACAAAAGGGAGGGAATAAGTTGATTTCGTAAACTGCGTCTTACTGACACCTACCGTGTGCGCATTTCTCGTCGAACATAACTATTCATGAAGAGCCTTGATATTAAGTGACGCTACATCAACAGAAGGCTGTCAGTTATGTGATCCGACTACACATAGGCATGGCGAAACTCCTTCAACTCCCGTACTGAAGTTAATAAACTTCATCTTAATTTTTATGAAGGGGTGGGGAGGTGGGTTGGCTATATCCAGGAGCCTAAGAGTGTGAGATGAGATGAAATATTAGTAAACCAGTTCTCACTGCCACTGGACAATTAAGTTATCGTTGTTAACATTCTATATTAAATACGTGAGATAACATCGAAACCAAAGTGAAATTACAGTCCGTTACTTATGTGACGATCTGGAATGAAACACAGATTACGTGGGAAAATCAGCGTGATGATCTTAAGGGACGGCAGCAAGAGGAACTGGCAACTACGTAAAAGGAGTATTATACTGTGTTAATTGTTTTACAGACCGAGTCGTCATTCAGCAAGAAGTAGAAGCAGTTCATTCCACCACTACTGAAACTATACGGATGAGGCAAAACGATCCCAAACTCAGAGCCCTTCCTCTAAAGAAGATAAATTCTACAATCGACAAACCATGCGCCAGCTTAAATAGATAGTTGCACAACAACGATAGGAGCGACTGCTGAAGATAGTGATTTGTACAGGCAGGTACTAACTAACTACTACTTTCTAGACGAGGTTCGTCACTTGAAAATTCTCAGTCTGGTGAATACATAAGGATATCAATCAAATTATTGCTTTTATGAATTTAATGCATGCACTATTCTTTAAAAAAAAAACATGATATGTAACTGTTCAATGAGAATCCACCATTGATGGCACACAGTCGCTCTCGGCATGAGCAAAGCCAAAGTACCAATCTGAGCATCACTCAAGGAAATTAACCGAAAACTCAACGACACAAAACAAAAATCGTTCCAGAATATTCCTGGCAGAAAATAAGCAGAAAGATATCTGAATCAGCAGGGATCTTCTGTCTACCTCTGGAGAAAATTATCGATATTGGTATGGCAGAACCAAGAACACAGAAGAGGGTTTCTGTTTCCATGACCAGCAGATTAAACCACACTTAGTCAAGTAGACACTTTGGAAAGATTAACTGGGGAAACGGAGAGAACGTGGGATGGATTCTGATTGACAAATGAAACAAATATATTAGCACCCCGTGTTTCAGCACCCCGCACATCATCTTCTTAAGGGAGCAGACACAAAACAAGCCGTCTGTGTAGTTTATACAGAATAATTAAGAGGTATCACACCGTCAGAAATGGAAGATGCCTTACACAACCGTTTTTCACTATCACATCAAGGTAAGCAGCATGAAATCTGAAAACATCAGTAATGGGTCACCAATGCAGCATGTATCGCAGCTGAAATTCTTACAGTCGAGGACAAACAGTCAAGTGTACTCAGCATGCATCGTCGTATGTAGCTACTGATCACCTCGCTTCTGCCAGCAGGTCAGCAGACCGTTTGTGGGATGACTAGAGACCGGATTGTTTACATTATAAAAACCTTAAAACACGCATGAAAATTTGCATGAAAAATGCTTCAAAACTGCGTGACAGATGTCGAAATATGTAAAATCAAATAATAAAAAAACATGGTGGTTACTGCGTGCATTACATCTCAAAGGACGAACGCCAGGCCACACGAGAAATCTGTACATTTAGCACCCTGAATACTTTCTGGTAGATGTTACAAAAGAGACCTTTCTGGGATTCTTTTCTAAAACTTTGCAAAGTGGGGGCGCATACCGTGTTTCAAGAAGTGTTCCTTCTTTTCTCTTGTTGTCGATAGCAAATGGATGCGATGCAAACGAGCCGAGCGAAACAATTGATATGTACAGGACCAACTTCGAGATATAACGCACCCAGAGGGGCCCTCTAAAAATTCCATGACATTTAATTTAAAAACAACATACAGTCATGAATTTTTGTACAGCATTAACTTTTAATTAATACTATTGTACCAAAGCATCATTTACAATTTCTTCTACGCTTTTCTATTATTGTAAACGTAAACGACCAAGTACCGTTTCAAATATTCAGCAGTAATATTTTGTCTTTGATTACTCAAAACATTTTTATAAGCAGAAAAGGATCGTCCAACATCAACTGAACAGTATTTGAATTTAGGTGCTATGTTGGCACTTATTGTTTCTGGCAAAAGTTCACCCGCCCTTTAATAAAACTATCAATTTGAAGCAAGGGTTCATGCTTGGCTAATTGTTAAAATTTTTTTCAAACTTTTATTTAAGTTTTCTTGGGAATACCTCCGGCAATTAGGAGTTCACTAGAATAATTTTATTCATTAACTGAATAGATTCATTCAACGCCAAACCTAGAGTTTCAAGCTTTTCAATACTTGCAAGTATATAGGAAAATGAGTGCTAATCACAGCATTGTCTTTTTTAATACCGGAATCTTTAAAAGCTTCTTTGCACTGGCAAACTGCCAAAGCCTCTGCACTATCGAAGTCGTCTACGATCCCTCTCATGGCCTGAAAATGTTCATTGTAAAACAAATCAGCTTCGACCCACCTACGCCAACAAATTGGCAATGGTTCGGCAGATAAAGGCACATTTGGTAGTCTTCATGCGAGCAGTAGCAATTAGAAACAAATTCTCTGTGGATGAATTCAGTTTATTTACCTTCTCAAAAGTGGAACGTACTTCTTCAGCAATGCGATGTACTCCATGAACAAAGCACGTCAAATGAATCAAATTGGATAACATACTCGGAGGGCTTTTTCTGCTTTGATCATATAGGGAGCAACACCTGAAATAAACATAAACACCCTTTCATCTGTAGAAGATGCCAGAAATATTTTTCTAGTACCCTCATTCAAAAATATGGCGATCATAGAATTATATACTTGTTCGAGTTCTTTGCACACGGCTGGATACGAAGAAGAAGACTCTTCTTTTAAAGCACCAACAATTAAATTTGCAATGCAGTGGCTACAAGTGTATGTAGTTTCGTCAACTGAAATCCAGATAATGCTGTCCTTGAGTTCATTGCGTATTTCTTCCATAACATTCAAGTGTATTGTCGTATGTAATTTTTACCCAATGTTGATTGATCTGATACATTATGATTTAAGCAACATTTGCTCAGGAAGCCTTTGAGGATAGAGTTTGTGCGTGTGTGAAGAGGAATAATGCTTGTAATCAATGCTTCCCATAGATTCATGTTAAATCGACTTTTTTGGTTACCTTTGGAGAAATACCTGCTACTGCAACTTTCTGTTGTCAGAAGTTGTCGTTGTCCTTTCTTCGGCATTCCTGCGATATGAAGACTTCTCATAACGTGCTGGTCAATTTGAAACTTGTTTTGTACGTGACGTTTTTCTCGGAAACTCGACAATGTAAAACAATACCTTGATATGTTAATAGTCCAGGATGGTCAGCCATCCACGGTAGCATGGCGCACAACAAGTTACACACCACACGTCGTAAACACATTCAACTGTGTACAAGTAAACAGAAAGGTAAAGTGAAACAATGGACGTACGACTAAAAGCTTGCGAGTTTAATTTAATTGATGCCGAGCCATACGGTATGACAGCGAAGGGTATTAACCGACGGCGCGAGCGCAGGAGCGTCGACTCTTCTGCCTGTTCCCGTTCCTCTTCTGTAACAATTTCACTAGACAGTGGCCTCTCGGTTAGCGACTACGCGCAGAGTAGGTCGCGGTCAATCTGTGAGACGTCAAAAGTATATAGAACTAGAGACTGCCTGTCTAGGTTATATAGTATTGTAAACATAGAGCGAAAATATGCATCGTGACTGGTTTTTAGTTAAAATACGCAATAACCGGTGAAAAGGAGCCAAATATGCAAATGCATATGCAACATGCAAATGCATATAATCCTGTCTCTGGTGATAACCGTTTCCAGATTTTGTCTCCAACGTTATGTATGACGACGAGATCTTTTATGTGGCGATAATGGCACAACTCGGCAAACTAATGACCTTCTAAAACAACTAAACCGGTAGTGACAGAACAAATGTGTGTTTATACAGCTATGGTGGGTTTTATTGGTCAGCGTACACTGATCATACAGAACATTATGAATACCATCCCACTATCAATATTAAGCCATCCAGGCAATTTAAGCGTCACCTGGAGAGGAATGACTTCTAGTCGGACACATGCAAAATCTACGTAGTATCACTGAGCGTGCTGTCCGTATGTGGAATGGGGAAGGTGCGCGATGTATTTGAGATTCACCGAGGCCATACTGTGATGGCCTAGAGGCACGGCACGAGCAATTCTAGAATGGCATGACTTGTCGGGTGTTCGATGACTGCTGTGGTGTGTCTTCAACTCGTGGCGAACCGAGGTGAAACCACGACCAGACATCGTGGTGTTGCGTGGTCACCACTCACTACAGGTGTCAGACGTCATAGGGTGTGCAGACTGGTAAAACAGGACAGGTGGCGAACTGTGGCGGAACTAATATCAGACTCCAGTGTTGGGCAGAATACAATACAAGCTGGCGGCGTCGCTACTATGCTTTGGGGAACATTCACGTGGGCATCCATCGGTCCAGTGCAGCTCGTGCAAGTCACCATGATGGCCAAGGAGTATCGTATACTGGTTAGAGAACATGACGTTCATGTTTCCCTACGGCAGCGGTATTTTTCAACGAGATAATGCGCCATTCCACAAGGCCAGGTTTATGAAGGAGTGGTTACAGGAACCCAATGGGAACCTCCAACTGATGTGCTGGCCCCAACTCGCCAGATCTGAACCCAATCGAACACATACGTTATGTGATTGAACGTGACGTCAGAGCACATCGCCTTCCTCCCCGGAATTCACGGGAACTAGGTGACTTGTGTGTGCAGATTTGGTGCCATCTAACTTGAGAGACCTATCATGGCTTCATTGCTTCAGTTCCACGAAACGTCGCTGCTGTTATCCATGCCAAAGGTGGACATACCGGCTATTAGGTAGGTGGTAATAATGTTATGAATGATCAGTGTAGCGTATATCTCTGGGGGAATCATTGATCGATGCACTGATATCACTCACACATGAGTGGGATAACCATAGGAGGAACTATATCGTTCCAGAACGAAGGCTGGTCTGAAAGTACCATATGCTTCGAAAACAAGACGTTAAATTATAAAATTAGGGATTCTCCTTTCATTCATTATTGCACGTGGCTTGACCCTGTGAATTCTTCCAATTGCTATTTTCGTAATCTACACATGATAGATGATTTTCCACATTAAATTCTTGTCTCTTCTGAATTTTCTTTTTCAGTGCAAAAGCGTCGTCTGTGTATGGTCTTCTTTTTTGGAAACCTGCTTGCTCTTTCATTAAAATTACATTCGAGATATTTCGCAGTCTTTCATTTATTCTCTGCTGCAGATTTTGTACAAAACATTCAGAATACTTATGTATTAGTAAGCTCTATTGTTTTTTTTATGCTTTCTTATTTACTGAAATGAACTTTGCTATTCTCCATTCTTCCGGTATATTTAACGCAGCACATCTGAAAGAGATGTAGCACCCTTAATACTAACAGAATTACATCACCTATAATCAGTTCGTTAATTATTCCCTCTATCACTCGTGATATTCGGTTTTTCATTCTTTTCAACTGTCTTCTATTCCACCTGGTCAATATAGTCTATTCTATGAATTTTCTTTTTATGTGCTTCTTTGATTTATGGACTGTACCATAGCACTTTACATTTTGTAATCCAGTCAGATGGTTGTATTGCATGTAAATTAACGGTATCTCGTTCTTTGTTGATGTTTTCCATTAATTTGTGTGTTATTTCTTGTCTCCCAGGGAATCTGATCGTTCTCTGTTCTTTTTGCCGGTCTTACTATCACTTTGGTTCATTTCTTTTCCTATGATATTGCCACCACTCACAATAAATGAAACTGATAAACACACAAGCGATATATTAGCCGCGGCAAGCAGCAATTAGTAAATGCTGAGTGCCACTTTTATGGTGAGATCCACAGAGACAATTTTAGTACAACGTTTTGATACAGTAATACATTCTTCCGTGTTCATCTTGGATTAACCTTTCATAGCACTCGAAGTCGCGAGGCGGTAATTGACCCACTTCCGCTAACTTCCTTCATCAGGAGCTACTCGAAGTTAATAGCCAGGTCTGGGCTGCAGAAACCGCCCAGAAGTGCAAGGCACCAAGTAGAACCTTCCCACTTGGTCACAGGATGGAAGTGGTTACGAGTGCAGAGCCTCTAGCCCATAACCGGTGTAGATGTCCCAACTAACTCCCGCACACAACTGACTCCTTGATTGTGTCTGACCCATTTAAGATGGTGAAGCACCGACTGCCCCCGCTGGACACGGAAAGTAAACATGGCACAGTGAGTTAGATAGAGTAACGAAACCTGTAGATCCCGAACCTACCATGGGTCAATCGTCCAACTCTACAAGTAAAACATAGGGAGGGAGATCTGACCAGTGGATGAACAGCAGGTAGTCCACTACAGAAGCTCCAGTTTTTACCTGGTTTAAACGGTCTCTAAATTTATTACCTGCTTTCAGATTCTTTCCAATCAAACTTACAGGGCTGGGAATTTCAGTAACTCACAGGGTTATAAAAGATGCGACGGTAAATTAGCTCATAACTTTGGATCCTCCCAACTGTGCCCCGTCGGTTGTTCGTAATAACACTGTCTGCTATCCCCAATGAAGGTTGACACCTACTTTGGTTGTATCTGTGAACCTATCACCAATTTTCTGAACAAATATAGTAACTGCTCTCTTACAATCCCGCTTAAGAATATCAAGACCTTCTTCTTAGGAAGAAGATCTTTAACAGACCAGACAAGATATTTGAGAATATACTGCGTGACATGACTTTGCGCACTCCGACTTCAGGCCACAAGTGGCCCATAGGTAGCATCCGACCGCCGTATCATCCTCGGCTCAGGATGCGGATGGGAGGGGCGTGTGGTCAGCACACCGCTACTATTCGGTCGAGTAGCTCCTCAGTTGGCATCACGAGGCTGAGTGCACCCCAAAAAATGGCAACAGCACATGGCGGCCCAGGTGGTCACCCATCCAAGCGCCGGCCACGCCCGACAGTGCTTAACTTCGGTAATCTGACGGGAACCGGTGTATCCACTGCGGCAAGGCCGTTGCCAAGACATGACTTTAGTTGGGGTGATATTATGGAATTAAAAGCGAAATTTAACCAGTTAGTAGAGATATCCCAGTTAGCTTCAGCTTGACTATGGTTGACCTTGCGAATGAGGGCTGGGCATAGAATGGGAGACTTCAATTGCGGGTTCTGTCATCGCCAAAACATAATTTCTCGATTTGTCGTGATTTAAAAGTAGGAGCATTAACACAAATCAGGGCCTGAGATGCGTAATGATTAACCGCATAGTGTAGCGGAAGAGCCTTCCATTCATAATCGAAACGTCCTCAGTCCCGGGTTCGTAATCTGCCACCTCTTGAATTTTTATTAATAATCAGCACTGCCGGACAAAGGCTTCCTGAATAAGAAGTCACCCTCATTCTGCCAAGGGCCCTGTCGAAAGAGGACGGTGGGGCAGACAGAGGTTCAGGGCACTCTTTTGCACATAGGGTGGGAAACTGCCGCTAAAGGCGGAAAAAATAGCAATGATGAACGGCATGAAGACGAAAAGGCAATGAAAACCACCGTATTAAAGACACATAATGGGTATCCGAAGAACATGTGGCCTGTAAATGAAAAAGTGTCATGATGGTCTCTCCTTTGGCAATAGACTCCAGAATAGTCCCCCATTCGGATCTGCGCGCGGAGACTGCCAAGGGGCAAGTGACCATGAGAAAAAGAGTGGATAATCAACGAAAGGATAATGTTCTACGAGTAGGGACGTGGAATGTCAGAAGCCTGAATATAGTAGAAAAGCTAGAAATTCTGGAAAGCCGCAATCTAGATATAGTAGGGGTCAGTGAAGTGAAACGGCAAAATGACAAGGGCTCCTGGTCAGATGCCTATAGGATACTATCAACGGCAGAAGAAAATGGTATAACGGGAGTAGGATTCGTTATGAACAGGAAGGTAGGGCAGAGAGTGTGTTACTGTGAACAGTTCAGTGATAAGATTATTCTTTTCAGAATCGACAGGAAACCAACATAGGCGACTGGAATGTAGTTGTAAGGGAAGGAATAGAAGAGAACGTTACAGGAGAATATGGGCTTCTGTCAAGGAATGAGAGAGGAGAAAGACTGATTGAGTTCTGCAATAAATTTTAACGAGTCATAGCGACACTGTTCAAGAATCTACAGAGGAGGAGGTATACTTGGAAAAGGCCGGGTGATACGGGAAGATTTCAGTTAGTTTACATCATGGTCAGATAGAGGATTCCGCTCTCAGATACTGAATTGTAAGGCGTACCCATGAGTGGATATAAACTCAGGTTATAATGTACTACTGGTGAAGAATAGGTAGACTTTAATTGATTATTCACCATGTATCAACACGCAAGGAAGTACGATACGTTAGTATTAAGGAATGATGAGATATGCATCAAGTTCTCTAAGGATTTAGATACAGCAATACGGAATAGCTCATTAGGAAGTACAGTTGACGAGGAATGGACATCCCTAAAAAAGAGCAATTACGGAATTTGGAAGGGAAAATATTGGTACAAAGAACGTAACTGCGAAGAAACTATGGGTAACAGAAGAAATACTTCAGTTGATCGATGAAAGAAGGATGTACAATAATGTTCCTGAAAACTCACGAATAAAGAAATACAAGTCCCTGAGGAACGAAATAAACAAGAAGTGCAGGGAAGGTAAGACGAAATGGCTGCATGAAAAATGTGAAGAGACCGAAAAGGAAATGATTGTCTGAAGGACTGACACAGCTTATAGGAAAGTCAAAACAACCTTCGGTGAAATTAGACGCAAGGGTGGTAACATTAAGATTGTAATCGGACTTCCATTGTTAAATGCAGAGGAGACAGCGGATGAGTGGAAAGAGTACACTGAAATGGAAGATTTGTCTGATGTGATAGAAGAAGAAACAGGAATTGATTTAGAAGAGACAGTGAATCATGTACTGTATTCAGAATTTAAGAGAGCTCTGCAGGACTTAAGATCAAATAAGGCAGAAGGGAACGATAACATTCCACCAGAATTTCTAGAATCATTAATAGAAAGTGGCAACAAAACGATTACTCACGTCGGCGTGTGGAATGTACGAGTTTGTCAATATACTTTCTGACTTTCGGAAAAATATCGTCCACACAATTCCGAAGAGGGCAAGAGCTGACAAGTGCAAGAATTATCACACAATCAGCTTAACACCTCATGCCTCCAAGTTGCTGACAAGAATAATATACAGACGAATGGAAGAGAACATTGAGGATGTATTACATGACGATGAGTTTGGCTTCAGGAAAGGTAAAGGCACGAGAGAGGCAATTCTGAAGTTGCGGTTCATAATCGAAGAAAGACTAAAGAATGTTCATAGAATTTGTCGACCTGGTAAAAGCGTTCGACAATGTAAAATGGTTCAAGATGTTCGGTATTCTGAAAAAGATAGGAGTAAACTGTAGGGAGAGAGGGGTAATATACAATATGTACAAGAACCACAAGGGAATTATAAGAGTGGAAGACCAAGAACAAAATGCTCGGATTTAAAAGGGTGTGAGGCAGGGATGTAAACTTCCGCCACTACAATTCAATCTGTACATCAAAGAAGCAATGATGAAAATAGAAGAAAGGTTCAGAAGTGTAATAAAAATTCAAGGTGGAAGGATATCAATGGTACGATTCGCTGATGATTTTGCTATCCTGAGTGAAAGTGAAGAAGAATTAGAATGGACAGTCTAATGAGTACAGAATATTGGATTGAGAGTGAATCGCAGAAAGGCGAAAGTAATGAGAAGTAACATAAATGACAACAGCGCGAAACTTAACGTCAGGAAGTTAACCTATTCTGCTACCTATGCAGCAAAATAACCAATGACAGACGGAGCAAGTAGGATATCAAAAGCAGACTAGCACTCGCAAAAAGGGCATTCGTGGCCAAGAGAAGTCTACTTTCTCCCCTCGAAGGACCTCCTCAAAGGACCCCTTCATTGCCCGTTGGTCGGAGGTATTTAATCGGTGTTTTCGCCAATGCCGCGTAGTTTCTAGAGCGGCGACTGACTCTTCGGTCGTTGATCTATGCTTCTCACATTGTGCAGAAACGTGACCAATGTCGATACACGTGCCGGCTTTCCACTGTTTTGCCTCTATGCTGGAGTGGTCGGTCGTGGCACTGTCGTCCTCCTCCGCGTCACCAGATACGCCACGCACGTGAGTTCAGTTTGCTGGCAGTTCCTGGAGCACTGACCGCTGATGTACGAACTGCGCTGGTCGTTGTTCTCCGTGGAAACATTGCCCGTGCGCTCGCTCGTTGATCTATCGAAGTGCTGAATGCTGCTGCGCGAACACCGCTGGTCTTTTGCTTTCTCACGTTGGGGCAGAAACGTGACGAATTTTCACACACGTTCCGGCTTTCCTTGGTCGACGGCTACTGCTTCCGAATATTGTGGCTTAACGTGTCTGAATCTCTAAAATGTTCATTCAACCTTCTATAGGCCTTTACGTATTTTTCTGTTCTGAATAACCATAAATAACACATATTTATCACGCTTAATACACACTCTACAGCAGAAAACGAAGTAAAACATGTGTAGCGGTCAAGCAAAGGGACAGACCCCAAAACAATGTTTCCGTTACGGCCATGATAGTCAACTTCCTCCTTCCTTCACTTTTGGCACCAGAAACATGGGAGATGCATAAGGGAATAATGACTCACTAATAACTCCTTCTTCAGACAACTTACCAATAATTATTATTTTTTTTTACTCCAGTACCTTAGGTTGTGGAAAACAGTAAGGGAAATGCGTGGCAGGGACGTAATCAGTAAATTGGATTTCATATTGAATTTTATTAGTGTGCTACAAACGTCAGTCAAAACCTCAGGGAGTTGGTTAAAAAAGTGCAACAACTGATCAGTCTGGTTACAATGTAATTATCAGACACTAAGCTGTGATTAACAGGTATTACTATTATTCAATGGAGGAATGTAAGACTGCCGACACGATTGAAAATTTTCTCAGGACAGAGCTTCAAAGACAACCTATTGGTAGAATAATCAAGATGACATCAAGTCTTAGCCTTAAATCACATTCTAAAAGAATACTAACTAAAAGATACTGACCGACAAAAATCTTGATGTGCCGCAAGAATTTGCCACTAGTTATGCTAACATGTATTAACAGATTCTGTCCATCAACTGTAGAAAACTTCTTGGGAACTGACTTCCATCCATCGAGCTGACATGTGTTTTTATAACTGAAGTACAACTCGTACGACATCTACGGGATACAGCTACCTGAGTCTGAACGGCAACAACCAGGTTCATGCTTTACAGCAAGGGCTAACCCTTGGCAAGGAAGGTTTATTAAGGTGACGTAGTCTATTACTTCCAGTGGGTGTCCATTTTTCTAGGCTGCCCCTCTTCAGCAGCCGTCAGCTGTTACCAGGTTTCAGTCGTCTCGTCTTACAGTCAGTAAAGTACGGTCGGGCTGTCTACACCTTAACCAATTTTCTCTTTCACAAATTTACTTGTAGATTCTCCTGTTTTCAAGAAACCGCTCTTTCCAGGAGGTTCACTATAGGATGTGATGATTTTTGTTGATACGAAAAACTAATGTTCTCAATGTCCAGAGTAATTCACTGAGTTCGAGAAAATGCTGAGGTTCACTGCTGAACATTAACCTAGAGCTATAGCCAGTTTCGTTAACCTCAATACAGAAGGCGAGTAGGGCCTTCCTAATAGTTTCAACATAATCAAAGAAGATCTCCCGTTGGCCTTGCACTCTAAGATAATCCTCATCAGAAATCTGGGTTTTCAGTCTATAGGAAAAAACTTGCTGAACAGTTTTCCTTATTAAAGCCCTTCAGGTGCCCAGAAGCTCTATGATCTAGGAACTGTTATCAGTGGACAAATGAATACCTTGAAAACTTGCCATAATTTGATTGCGCAAAGATTAAAAAGCCGTCACATGTAAAAATCAAATGGCATGCTCGAAGCTAAGAACTTCTCCTCGCTGAAGCTGATTAACATGGTGCTGAAATTTCTAACATTTTCCTGTTATTATAATTTTAAAAGAATTTTCCTGAATCCAAATTAATCTGTCACACGTCACGTATTCAGTTACTTGTATGGTCAACACGTACACATCATCTATGCAGCTGAGAACGCGATGGGGAATATTTTTCAAAAGATTTAAGTTAATCCGAACGTTGGAGGGAGACTGAGGAGAAGCAATGACTGTGTAACTCGCCAAGGTCAGTGGAGATGAACTGCACGGTGCGGTTTAGTGCGTCCCTTACGCGCTCTCTCACTTCAGTAACATTTCCTTCTGTATGATATCTATAAACTTTAAGTTTGTACAACAACTGTTCCTTTTTGAAATGTCCAAAGCCTAAAATAGAGTTTGTTGTGTCTAGACAAGACAGCCTAGACACAATGAGAGGAAGCCGAAAGGCACGCGTTTAGCAGGCAAGAGATAGGTCTGTAACAGGATACGTAATGAATGCTATAAAGAAAAGTACGTAGCTTCTGTAATACTTAACTTTAATCCATCCTCGGTACATCGTTAGTGACGATATAAGTGAGACTCCATAGATACATGCAATGTTACTAATGGCGCCTTGCTAGGTCGTAGCCATTGACTTAGCTGAAGGCTATTCTAACTATTGGCTCGGCTAATGAGCAATGCTTCGTCCGTATAGTCGCTAGCAAAGTCGTCCGTACAACTGGGGCGAGTGCTAGTCCGTATCTCGAGACCTGCCTTGTGGTGGCGCTCGGTCTGCAATCACACAGTGGCGACTCGCGGGTCCGACATGTACTAATGGACCGCGGCCGATTTAAAGCTACCACCTAGCAAGTGTGGTGTCTGGCGGTGACACCACAGAGTGAGCTACCTTCGTCGTGGTGGACCAAAAGCAAGAAACTATACGCAAAATTCCTACAGCTGTCAAACAGTTTAAATTATTTTTGTGACTTTTCTAGTATGTTCTCTTACTTGCCGCCCTGCTATCAGTAAAAGCTAAAGTGCAGGTAAGTAGCAATACTCCAGAGATAATCTCCACTAGATTAGCCTTCAACCAAAAATAACAGTCATACCATTTCTTTACAAAAAAATCTATGTACACATTTAACCATAGAAGAACAATTATTTCATTGAGTTAAACAGTATCTGTAGGACTAATAACCAGTAAAAGACTTTTACTAACCGGTTTCATCAAACAGCTTCCACTTCGAAAAATTAACTAGATATTTCTGGTTCATTGGCTTATACACAGCCAGCCCATTGGAATCCTGGAATAGTAATACAGGGGGGCCGAGCGGGTGTCTCCTGTGCACGATGTCACGATTTATCTTGAAGCTCTCGTGGCGCTAAGAAAACACGATTATTCAGTGAATCATTTATTGTGACAACTTTACAAAGTGTGGTGCATTGTTGGCCGTAGTTGCCTCCTGCCCTGATCACGAACAGACTTTCGGCGTCGGAAGCTGCTGCGTGCGGGATAGCCACGCGATCTAGGGCGCCTTGTCAGGGTTCGCGCGGCTGCCACAGTCGGAGGTTCGAGTCCTCCCTCGGGCATGGGTGTGTGTGTGTGTGTGTCGCCCTTAGCGTAAGTTATTTTAAGTTAGATTAAGTAGTTTTTAAGTCTAGAGACCTATGATCTCAGCAGTTCGGTCCCATAGGAACTCACCACAAATTTCAAATTTTTTTCGGACGCTGCGCCAGTCCTTGCGCCTCCGTCCTAGCGAAACATAGTTCCTCTTGCGTTGATACGGATGCTTACCCAATCCTGGTACAGCATGGATAGCTGCTGCCATCTAAGGAAGTGTACTCGATCCCATTCCGTGTCTCTTATTTCCTGGGCCACTCCATCGGCGGTGTGGAGTTGTCGGCAGGCGTTTAACCCGTACTGCCGGCATGGTAGGTCCCACAACCGGATGCGCTTAGGGGTACCGGACAGTGGTCCGCCAGGAACGGAGGTCGTCGTCTTCCGTCCCACACTCAAAGAGTACAGCACCTGGTACAGCACTGATGCTGGTAGTTCATCAGCTCTCCCATCAGTTGTGGTTGGTGTGGCATAACATGAAACTCGTCAGTGGAGTTCAGCTCTGCGACACTTCACGGCCAGCTGGTACTGCGCTGGTTGATCTGAGACAAGACGTGCTAAAACAACACAGTCATGGAACGCAATGTCGTCGACAGGGACTCCATCGTTCCCATTGACCTGAACCGCTCTCCTCATCTTGAAGCTGGGGCTCCGTATTTAAAAAGCTTTTTGTAGTTCTGTGACATGCGGTTTACTAACGATGACCGCATGTGGACTCGTTGTTCTGCTACCCTTGCTTTAATTCTCTCTTAGCAGCTAGTCTATGGTGTATGAGTGTTTAAACTGGTGTATGAGTGTTTCCCTAGCCGAGTCTATTGCTTCTTGCGGCATCCCGCCGCGCGAACGAGCGTGTGTGTTATTTTGCTCAGTCGCTGTCCTTTTCTGTTTTCCTGCTGCGGGTGCTCCCTATCAGTCAGCTATTGCAGAGTTGCAGACTGTGCTGCCCGTCTGTATTGCATCACCGTGCCCCCTGGTTCTGGTCAGCCTATCTTACGTCAAGGTGGTTGAATTCCGTTAAAAATTTTATAGCTTGAGAAACCGTATTACTCTGTGCCGTAACAGTAATAGCAACTGGCGAGGATAACAAATACTGCAGAAGTATAACAGAGAGAATGAAAATGAGCATTTAGAATATTAAAACTGCTGACCGAACAAGTGCTTTCATTTACACTCGTCTCCCGTCTTCTTCAGTGCATTCAATAGCACGTCAACGAACCTGCTTCAAATTGAAAGTATCGAATGCACAAATTCTCTGTTCTAATACATTGAACCCTATGTGGCCCGTCTCTTCATCCTCATATTCGCTCTTCATCATGTCTTCCAATTGTTCATTTGCCTCGCATTCTTCTCCTCTGTCTGCCTCTACCCTCTGTGTGTCTCAATTCAGAGTCACGTCTGTTGCATAGACGTGTGTTTTTGCATAATGGTACGTTCCTTCTTCTCTTCGTGGCTGGCTTCGTCGCTGCTCACGTCTCTCGTTTGTTACACTTTGTGCCCTAATGATACCTCTTCCTCCTCATCCAAGACATCAAGATCTAGTGTACTGACGCTTTTTCATTTGACTTTTCTGCATTATCACTGAACTTTAACTTAACTTCCTGAACGTACAGATGCATTGGAGCAAAACCTGCCCTTCAACAGCAAAACAACGAGGCAATATTACAAAATGTCAAGCCCTAGTATCGCTACTACTGTCACACTGTGTACTGCTAGAGAGTTCACGCTGAGCACCTGTGAATGGCACTTGAAGTCTGCTCTGACTTCTTCTTTCACTTCTGTGCACGTGCATTTCAACGTGCCAAGTACTTTCATGCTGTGCATTTCAAACACTGGGCACTTCTTCTGTCTTTCACAGATTTTAGACACTCCCTTATCCATCATCGACACTTGAATCCCCAAGTCCAGTACACCTGACACCATGTTACTGCTCATACTCATGTCTATAATCTAATGTGCAGTATCATCCATCCTACTGTCCGCCCATGGCAGCTGAGTGGTCAGCGCGACAGAATGTCAATCCTAAGGGCCTGGGTCCGGTTCCCGGCTGGGTAGGAGATTTTCTCCACTCAGGGACTGGGTGTTGTGTTGTCCTAATCATCATCATCATTTCATACCCATCGACGCGCAAGTCGGCGAAGTAGCGTCAAATCGAAAGACTTGCACCCAGCGAATGTTCTACCTGACTGGAGGCCCTAGTCACACGACATTCACATTCATCCATCCTGTTGTCGCATTTATTGACTGCTCATGACAAAGTTTTCTTTAGCTTATTACAGTTAAAAAACAAGGCTCCTGGTGGACTGATAACTTCTAATTAGTGCTGGAGCCCCAGTGACTAGTCATATCCTCTTATCACTTCTTTGTTTCTATTTCTGATGATTACCCCCACGATTTTAACTGCAGATGTTCACTTTTTTGGCTTTCTGTCCATACTGGTCTTCTCTTCTCCCATTATGTCATCTTTCAATGATGATAATGATGTTTGCTTATGGAGTGTTCAATGGTGTGGTTATCAGTGCCCATACAAATATCCAATTTTTTCACTTTCCAGTGTTGCCACTTCTTGAATGATAATGAAAAAATGAGGACAACACAAATATCTAGTTCCCAGGTGGACAAAATCCCCGCTCTGGCTGGGAATCGAACCCAGAACTGCAGCGTCATCTTTCATCTGGCCTCTATTGCGATCTCCATTGTTCTTGTTGGGTCTATATTGCGATTCCGACTGTCTTTGTTGGTTCTGGCAGTTCTTCTGAGGTGCATGCTGTCGTAGCGGCCCCTTATCATTTGGAGGACCCGCACAACAGACAAATAAGGTAGGCTGCCGACCTCCTTTCAAGAGCTCATATCAAAACATCGCCAGTGAATGTAAACATCAACAGATCTTCCGCATAAACACGGCACTACTTTGTGAAAAGCCATGTGGCAGAAATCCACCAATTGCAACTAATGTGACTAAGTGTAGCACTCCGCAGAATCGGTGTTATAAGCACGGCAGCTGAGTCAGATTGGCAGTGTGTACCTACTGCTAAGACAGCTCCAGCCAATACCTATGTCGGCTCTAGCCCAGCATTCACTCTCTATAGTCTTCTGTAGAAGCTCGTTTCTTGTTAGGCGTAAGGCTACTTTGCAATTGTGTAGCGTAGTATTTTGGTTGTTATTATTTCTTTTCATTGTCTTGTAACTTTTATCCAGATTTTTCGACCAGAAGAATTATTGCGTTTCTTGTTCTTCATGAGTTTCCAATTAGTACACGCGAATAAGGCGCTTAGTTAAATAAAGTGTGTTCAAACTTGATCATTAGTTCTTTCCTTACGAACGCAGGATACTGCAAATGCCTTGATCTCCAATTTTTACTGTTTTGTTCCCATTTTTCTCATTGAAAGCGTCTCTCTGCAAAGCACATCAGCTCCTTCACTCCTGCACGACTATTGTATCCAAGTTCCTGATGTAAATCCTGGAAGGTTCTCATGTCTTGCACACTTCTACCTTTAATGGTAATCTTTCTTTGTAGGCGATAGAGAAGCTTCATGAAACAGACCCTAATCAATTCCATCGACTTGTATTGCAATCTAAGGACTGATTTTCGCTAAGAATATTTTTATGACATTTAATCAGATCTTGTCATCCGGAAGCTATGTATGTTTCCACCACAAGAATTCCTGACTTCACTTGATCTTGTTTAGCTTTCAACCAGACTCGTTCAATAATGTTTATCCAAAATTTACGTATTTTTACATTCCTCAACATTTACTCACATTCCTGTTGCTGCTTATTCACGAAAATGTGAACAAACAAAATTTATTCTTCATGCATGTGAGCATGACATCAGCAGTTCTTCTTGAAATTACTACATCCGTATTTTGATATGTAAATAATTTTTAGGCAAAGTGACACGCCACCAGCATCAACATGTACGATATACAGCTGACTCACCATTGGCCATGGCACAAAAGTGCTATGCTGTTGCACACTCTGTTGCTGTCATGTTCTCAATAGCCAGACTGATGCCATGTCACAAAACAAAATACTGTTCGAGCACTTTCTTCCAGGTCATACCCCAGTGATCATTGTGTAGGGGAGTAACGATACCAACCTGCAAGACTGGGCAACAATGACCCTGGGTCATCTGATTCAATGCTAAGGAGAACAGTGCCAATCAATGGCACCAGCCGATAGTGCTATCTGAAATACATGCAGATCAGACCAAACAGTTTGGACAATCGTTCAGGCCAACCATTGTACACAAAATCAACCTGTCACAGCATGGGATCTTGTGGGGTGGCCTCCACTGCATGATGGGGTATCACTGGAACACTATCTGTCGCACATTGCAAGTGGATGACAATCTGAAAACCGATGAGTTTGACTTCGTTGAAGATCAAGTCAGTTCGCATGAGAAAGCCAGACAACATGCCCACACTAACAAGCTGTGCCATAGATCTAAAATAAGTCCCACAGTGATACGTGTTCAGAAACTGATACCAGTGCTTGAGGCGTTGAACGGTCCTATCAGGTAGGTGAACAAGGATCAAAGAGTTCCATGATCAGATTATGATCGGTGATGAGGTGGTTATTTTTTGCCACAGAGAGAAACATGTTACTTCCAGACTGCATACACGATGCCTAAAGCGACTATTTCCGTCTCTGAAAAGTTGCGCTGTGATGCTCTTAACAGTTTGGAGGTGTATGTAATTGACACTTTAGAGCCATCAACAATTCTGTGAGCTGAAACCATCACAATCCTGTATTGGGATGTATCCGTTGCGAGAACAAACGGATTTTCCAATGTAAAGGCACTGAGGCCCAGTGATGTCTTCAGTAGCACCTGAACGCCCTGTTGTAGGTTCACACGAAATGAAACAATGTTGTTTTTTATGCATCCTGTTAAACGGAAGAATGCTCTCTGCTATATAAGGGACGGATTTCAAATAATTTCTAACTTTTGCCAAGAAGCTATTGAAGATTTCTCAGGATCCGCGTTTTACATTGGTTGTCAATCATAACGAAATGTGACTTCATAAGTACGATGCCATCTTTCGGAAGGAGGTGAACCAAACTTTCAAGTCTGACAAAAATTCGGTTTCTGGAGATATCCAACCTCTTGCAATTTAGTGAACATAATCCGAAAGTAAGGGAGATGTTCAGCTGTGTAAGCCCTTGATGATGATGTCATCAAGCCATTTGGCACAGCATGTAATGCCTTGCGGCAACTGTAAAACCGAAAAATCTCTCTAAAGTGGCAGGAGTGGTCGTGACACCGCCCGGTAGGGGCATGAAGCGCTACACAAGCAAGGGTATCTTGATGTCCATAATCTATAGAGAGGGGAAATTCAGGTGACGCTACAGGTATGTCTCCACCAAATTAGTTTTAGAAAAGCGCTAACTGTCCGCCAGTTTCTCGAAGTTTTACTTCAGGGTGGGTAAACAATATGTTAGCCCTTCAGTGCTAATGGTGGAATGAAACACCTGTACAAATAAAGTGACCTCATACGCTTTCGGTTAACTACCAGAGACATATCACACTTGCTGGAAAGAACATGTACAGTGACGCCCAGGCTGTGTAACCTGTCGAGATCTTTCTGCAGAGCAAACGTAAAATACCGAACAAAACAAAATGTCTTGAACGGCCGTCGTCTTTTGCAGCACTCACTCTCAGGTTGACCAACACCTGGAGCATGGTGGAATCAAAAACGAATCTGAAACCCAATCAGCGAATGCTACTAAAACAAATACGTTTACGGACGTCGCACTGTCGTCAGCCAAGAACGTGACCGCCCTCGTGATATGCTAAAACTCAAAGTTGATCGCGAACTGCTAGTGAACAAGAGCCGAAAGATCACTGTAACAGGACAAACGGCGATCATTGGAGGAAACAGGAGGTCCAGTCAAGCGATGATACGTTTCAAGATTCACGAGACACAGGCCCCGATATCGACCTGGAAATGGACGGCCGTTATAGAATTTTCAGCATACTGTATATCTTTATGAGAACATGGAGTTTCTGGCTGTGCGTCGGTATGATGCTACAAATCTTCTGAAACTCCTTATGTGCGTCTGAGGACTGATTGTGCAAGCAACCGGAACAAACAGCAACTACACGGCCATGTTTAGGGCAAGCCGAGTATCACGTCTGTCAGTGCGAGCAGCGGTTACAGACTTGTGCTGAAAAACAGTCAGGACATGAGGGTAACTTCAGTATGTATGAGTCACAGATCGATTGCGAACAGTACGAACAAGATGAAAGTGTCGAGGGCGTCGGTGAAAGACGTCTTTGCTGTGGAACCTAACAACCTAACACACCGCACACCGCTGCTACGTGCATTCCGTCCCCCCCCCCCCGCTGTTCAGTCACAGCCTGTGACACTTCAAACGCCTGAACGATAGCACGGACCTCAGCGACTGTAGGACATTGTAAACTCAACTCATTGCGAAGCACCTCTCTTTACGGAGCAGAAGGGGTAACACCGTCATGAATCAGAGAGCCGGCATAGCACTATTTAAAATGACCACAAATAAGTTTACACTTCTGACTGAAACACCAGAGGTCGGCACCTAGGCTTCGTTGGACTGGTCCGGTCTCTTTCATCGTCGGTGAAATTCCATGGGTGAATTTATTGATTTACTTAAGATAATAAACGCTGAGCAACTGATGCAGTTTAGAAAAAGAGAGCGACCTTGGGTCCGTTGATGAAGAAAGTTTACGAAGCCAATGAAACGTTTCGGGGTCGATCCAAGACAAGAAAAATGTTTTTTATACAGTTGGGTACCCTACGTGAAAGGTCACGAAATGCTGCTGCAAATGCCACATGGCATCTTGCGCCTCTTGCGGTAGTGGAAAATCTGGGCAGCAGATGGGTGTGCCAAGGAAGGTTGCTGAAGGACCGTGGCATCTTGCAAAGTCATAACTTGCTGACTAAGCATGTATGTCTGCTGTTGCTGTTCTTGTAACAAATGAATGAACTTAGGATAGATTGCACTCACGGAACACCATTGGGTACGAAACAACTGTCGCCAAAAACTGTAGTGTCTATAACCAAGCACACAGGACAAACAACTGTAATGACTTAAAAGTGGAGTTACAGTCTCACGTGAACGTTGAAAACGGAAGAAACCAACATTCCTGGCCTAGTCTGGTAACAGGCAAAAGTTCGTTACAGCAAAATCACTCAACAGGTCCAGTCGGCATGCTGAACGTTTACTGTCACGTCTGATGCAAGAGAGAGAGAGATGCTGCGCTGGCTCAACTGCAGCTGGAACCTCTCGGACGGCGGCGGCGCTGGCTGCCAGTGATGCAGGGGCTCTCATTTGTGCGGGGCCAAATATGAACACTGCAGCTGTGGTGATGACGCAAAGGGACGTGCCGCCACAGATTCTGGGTTCGATACTTGGTGCACGTCCTTGTAGTTAACAATTATGGGAATTTCTATCAGGAGATCACACGTAATCATATCACAACCTGGTTAGCTGCTGATCTTGCGACAATATTTGTGAACGAATATACGTTCAATCGTGAACTCTAATTACACACAGTTTATAGAATCTTTCAAATAGTATGTTCACGTTTCCTGATTAACTGTTGCGTTACGATTCATTGTTACCTCAGATGTACCAAATGTTTCATACAACAGCGCGCCAAAACGCGATTTTTCAGGGGTTCATATGACGGTTTCTATTGATCACAAAGATAAGGCGTCGATTGTTTCGGATAGCCCTTGGCCTAGTAATTTTTTGAGCACCTTTCGGAAGAACAAGCATACTGCAGCTATCCAACAGTATATGGTCAAAATTTAAACATAATACCCTTCCTCTAGCCCATGTAAATTGAGCAGATCGGTTGCTTCTTTTGCATTAGCTGTTGTCTGTGGAGGGATTTTGGCGGTTATAAAAGCATCATTTGTTCATGGGTGATTCTTGATAAAAACCCCAAAATCCATGATTTTAGTGTATCAAAAGTGCCCATTGCGGGGATGGCCACTTGTATAACTTCTATTCATAGCAATCGTCGAAATTATTAACCTCGAGTTCTGGGGGAAATTTGAAACATTTCTCAATATCATTAGCCATTACCGACATCCAAAGGTTCAAAATTAGTTTATTTATGCATGTAACGTATTCATATTCAGTCTGAGTCGAAAATGTAGTTTTAAAGGACACTGCGGAGACGTGGAAGGGGTCCCGGGGTTATCGCAAGCGTTCTGAGGTTCCCAAACTACGCTTTTATGCGACATTTATTTCACCAATATAACTTTATGAAACTCTATCTGTGTAACAGGCACTTCGCTCCCGTACAGGTAGTTTGACCTGGAAATTGTAAGATAGTGCCACCTGACGACGTAATCTTCTTACACAAAATTATTTTGGCTTGCGAAGTTCTATGTGCTTCCAGATAAAACACCACAATTTTTGGTGTACTGTAGGTGCTGCCTAAAACTATTTTCCATTTTTATGTAAAGTAGTATAGTGAACTTGAGTTGGATAGGAGACGATTTTGAGTTAATCTTCTGTTATGTGTACTTATTTGCTGATTATATGTATCAAAGAATGTAAATGGCTCGGCGTACATAAACAGTCAGAACTTTAGTGAGCTACAGAATTCGTTCTATCTAAGCAGCACACCCCACTGTGGCAAAACCCCGAGCAAACCATTCACAAGGATATATGCGGTGAGACGACAATGGTGACTTAAGAGAAATACGGCACACTGTAAGCGAGAAGAAAAGAGGCAGTGGCAACAAGAGAGAAAAGGAATGGCACAAAGACAATGACAGCGGGACAAAGAGGCAGAGAAAGTGGCAGAAAAAGATTCAGTCGCAAGGAAGAGAGTGAGAAAGGTATGAAGACAGTGATAGACAGACAGACAGTCAGACAGACAGATGAAACTGCCAATGGGAGAAAAAGGAGACAGTGGGAGAGAGGCGTATAGAGATAGTTGCAGTGACAGTGAGATGCTAAGAATGGAGGCTCCACTACAAATGGAGACCATAGGAGACGATGCCAGACGTTCCGGGAAGGATGAGAGTGGAACGGTAGAGAGGCAGCTTGAATGTGGTTCACTGAATCCTCTGCCAGGCACTTAATTGTAAATAGCCGAGTAATCTCGTAGATCTAGATGAGACAGCTGGTTCCCCTCTTTCTTGTCACCGTCTTTTAAAGAGAATAATTTTCAACTGTGTTTCTTCTCCGACAACAGAATTTTTCAACTGGTGAGACGATACACGAATAGGGAAGTAAGCATATAAATAATAATTTTTAGACACTGATAATGTTGAAGAAATGGTATGAAAATATGCAACTACTATAGTGAACGTTTTAATTACTTTGGCACTGTAACGGTCGGTGGTGCGTAAGCATCTTGTCGAATTGTCGCCCAATACTCTTGCCGCCCTTAATCACAACAATAACAGTCACTCTGCGCACTCTCTGGACAGACAGTTATAGCTTCTAAGGCGGACAGAGATGTTACAGTAGATTTGCAATGGAGGACTAATTACCTGCTTGCCTACAGAACGAAATACGCGTGAAAGTCAGTATGAAGTCCTTACCCAGCAGTGGATATCATTTCGTAATGAAAAAAATACGCTATTTAGCATATTTACCTACTGTCCTTACCAAAATAATGTTCAACTCTATAGCAGGTAAGGGAACAGAAGAGGGAAAGCCTTCATCCATCCTAGAAAACAACAGTGACTTGAGGAGCAAGTATACTTTTGAGAAAGTTGCAGTGAAAAACTTTCTACAAAGCACTTTCAATTTATTGTGTCTCGCATACGATGTAGCAATGTATTCGCAGGAGGAGGAAAGATTATTGTGAATGCTAAGTGAATCAAAGATTTAAAAATAAGTAGTAAAAAATGTAGTGATATGCCGCTGGCCACAATATCGTTTTACGAATAATATCGAACGAGTGAACACTGCTAATTATTGCGGACAGATGACAGCGACGATATGAAACGACAACTTATAAAATCCCACAGCCTTCATAACGTACCACTGCACCATACATAATAAATTTACATTAATTGTTAATTTCGTAGAATCATTTGGATTACAGATTTTGGGATTTATTTAATTTAGATTGAGATGTCCACCACGCATACAGCACGCTGGTTCGTTCCAATTGCAATTACTTTCTATCTCCAGTTATAAAAAGTGTAATTTCCACTAACGAATTCCAGCAGGGCAGTCGTGTAATTAGCTGTAAATTGTCGCGCTGGAAGTGGCGCCTTCTTTCGGTTATTTATTACATACCATTACGATTAATTAGGATAATTAGTCCAATTAAATGGTGTCAGCCCTTTTATACGAAGGATCGTTATTCCAAAGACTCTAAGAATCACCTTGCCCTACTCCTTTCTCGCATGCTGGAAAATTTTAACGAGCACTGGGAACCATCACAGACAAAGCCCACTGTAGCAGGTGAGGTCGAGACGAAATTCTGTGGAAACATTTGCAAAGGACGCGTTTCTTGCAGAGAAACCATGCGTTATTCGATAGAAAAGAAACTGTTCTTCAAAGAATCAAGTGTTTCGACGGCATTGCTGAGGTCATGTAAAAACGGTTTGTATTTAACGATAGAAAGGATTTCAACCTCCACTTTTTCGTATTACGATTAACCTTGAAAGGGAATTTTTAAACAGACTTCAAATGCAACGTGAACATGGCATGCGCAAATACAGACATGTGGTTTCGACTATTAACGTTTAGGAAGGTGTCGTTCGATGGGAAGTCCACTCCTGACGATTGTGTCAAAGCGTTACTGTAACAGCAATTTCGTAACAAACACATGAAAGTTGTCTAGATAACTTCAGATGGAAAATTCAAAGTTTGTCTGTTATCATCTCATTCTATGTAAATGTTATAACGTAATTGATAGTAAGTTTACTCCTAAAAATATCTGAGTTACTAACTACTAAGTAGTTAAGACAGATGAAACATCCTGGAATAGTTTCAGTCTACAAGCGAACCATAAAGTCGGGAACGATAATGCGGCCTACCACTTGTTAAATAAACTGAAAACATTTTACTGAAGCATCTTGAAGGCATTGTAGCATAGGATCTAGGCGGAAATACTTTCGACCACATTTTTATCATTGCTACCGCCAATGGGCACTTATCTTCATCTGAAATTAACACTAATACGAGATGAGGAATTGTCGAACTATCTCTTGTTTGGATCACACTTTATTAAGTTTCATTATTTATTGTATTATAGTATAATGTAGCTAACGTATTACTGTGTTGCAAGTCACAATGTTATAATAATTGCACACGGTCTGTAACGTTCCTCTTCCCGAATGGGATAGGTGTATTTCACAGTGAGAACAGCCTAACAGTTCGTTGGTTGGCTAATTCGGGGGACGGGCCAAACAGCGGTATCATCGGTCCCACCACTCAGGAAACGATGGCGAAAGTTGTCGACCGTGCCGTTTTGAAGGAACCATGCTGGTATTTTCGTGAAGCGATTTAGGGAAATAACGGAAAACCTAAATCAGGATGGCGAGACGCCGGTTTGACCCGTCGTCCTATGGTTGAAATGGCTCTGAGCACTATGGGACTTACCTTCTGAGGTTATCAGTCCCCTACAACTTAAAACTACTTAAACCTAACTAACCTAAGGACATCACACACATCCACGCCCGAGGTAGGATTCGAACCTGCGACCGTAGCTGTCGCGCGGTTCCAGACTCTAGCGCCTAGAGCCGATCGGCCACCCCGGCCGGCTGTTCGGAGTCACCTCAGGCAGATTTCTTCTTCTTTCTTCTTCACGGTGGGCTCCGAGAAAAATGCTCAAATCTTTAGAGAGTGGTGGGATTTTCGCTCGTTGTCTCAAACTTTCATCCATTAGTTCCATGGCCAGGTCAGAAAGATATATCCGCCTCACTAAGGATTCCAAGGGCTTGTTCATTTGGTAAATTCGCCTGGAGTTTATTCCGGCAATATCCAGATATCTGATGAAAATTGTCATTGGCCATCATTTAGGTCTTCTAGAAGTTAAAATCTTTGAATACATAATGTCGACTGTGTCCACACCCTCTTTCGGGCATTGTAATCCATAATCTGAGTTGGCTTACCAGTTTCATCATTCAGTTTGTTTCCGTCGTGTAAAGTTGATAAAACCAGAACACCCTTTTGCTTTTCGGTAGCAGAAGAGACCAAAGTCGAGATGTCATTGGGTCCAAACAAATGACTGTCAGGGACAAGTTTTCATTTTCTGTCACGATTTCATCTGCGATTTCGGGTTAACTTTTTCTCAAAGTTCCCAAGAAAGTCATTCCGAACGGTGACAGATATTGATCCAACTGGTAACTTTTGAACCAATTATCTGTGGATAGGTTTCGATCAGTTTTTATGAGTGGTTCAGTCATATTTTTGACAATGTCGAATGGTCTGTTGGAAGTGACGTATGGTCCAGGATTTTGCATTCCACAGTAAATAACCGTATTATATGTGCAAAATGTTTGTGAATCACACATAGCGTAAACTTTCAGGCCATATTAGGCCGTGTATTGAATATAAATGCAGCGACCAAGGAATACCACTAACATTTCGTCAACCGTCACACTTTCCCCAACATTTAGAGCTTTTTGGCAATTGGCAATGAAAGTGGAATTAAAAATTTGGATTGGAGCTAACGTATAAGTTACAGATAGCTGTTTGAGTGTCGTGACGTCGTCAGATTGTAGATACCACAAGTACAATCGAAATCTACGATCGCGAAAACTAGTGCGAAAATCGTAAGTCCTGTTCCGTCGCTGGCGAAATACTCGGAAAAATCAGCCCGGTTTCCACGTTTCACAGCAATGAAAAATAAAGCCCCGAGCGCTGCTTTCATTTCCGCCCTTGAAGTGGGCTTGTAGTCTCTTTCTCGGAGTGTATTGTTGGAAGACTCACTTCTTCCACTTTTCGTTTATGCGATGAAAGTATTACTGCATCTAACAATGTCACCGATAATTTGCAAAGACATTATTTGATAAAAACATTCTAGTTTTGTTTTACAGTTGCTAGCCTGTCCTCTGTGGCCAGGAATTGTTTTCGTAATATTTTTGGACTTGGTCTTCGCTTTTGGTAAAAATAGGCTTTTTAGCCCAAACTGTTTCATTGCCTTTTCCAATGAAAAATATCAAGCCTTGCATATCCGGAACATCCGCGTCAATCTCGACAAGAAGGTCTTGTGTTGTTTCTGTGTCGGCACTTGCGAAGTGAGAACAATGCATATTGTTGTCTCTGAGTGGCGCCATGTGGTGTAACCAGAGAATACTCCCCCTCCAGGCCAACTCAGGCCAGCCAAATGAAATTTTCATGAGATTTTTTTTTAGAAAGACCGTAAACTACAGCGTGCGCGCCCGGATTAAGGTTAAATAACTGTCTGCAAGTTGTTACTGGGGGGGGGGGGGGGGGGGGCTCCAGTTATTATTCTGATTCCTTTTGTGCAATGAAAATCCACCCGGCGTATTAATGACGAGGGTCGGTGTGATGGTCAGACTCGATGTTCTTCTCAGTCACTTTCCCACATCCGACTAGCTGAAAACTGAGATGGTACCCCACGCCCACCTTAGTTACACCGTTCGTAAATATTTAGAAAACTTTCACATACTTTCACAAGGGGTAACCCTAAAGGTATTGAAAGAGGTCCATGACTAAGGAATTTATTGGTAGCGCAGTCGAGCAGATGTAAGTTCAGTGGATTGCTCACGCGCTGCCTGCGATATGTAAGCTACAATAGAATCACAGACCAGAGAGCAGTGTCGGCGCCAGCAGCAGTAGTAGTAATATTAGTAGTAGCTCCCAGTCAGGCGGTTGTGTCGGGTCGCTCTTAGAGAGTAGTTGTATAGCTCACAGAGAACACTTGTGTCCTGAATGGAATTACCAAGGCCGGTCGTGGAGAACGATGGCGGTGCCTGAGCGATGTGGTATAAGGTAAAAGCAAAAATTTTTACTTTTTATTGCCACACGCATATGTAATTTGCAACTGCTCATTTTGTACTGTTGTTATATCAAAGTCACCTGTAAATAATTTTCAATAATTTTTCAATGATAATCTTTCTTATAAAGATAACTTTTTACGGTCATTCATCGGAATTTAATGTTTATACTAATTTTTCCTATGCATGGTCATGCCAATTACCGTAAAGAAAATCAGTTTCTTTTATACATAACAAAATCTAGAAGCCAGCATTGCACTGGGCTATGCCAGAAAAATTTCTTGTAGGAGCAGATATAAACGCGTTATCCGCCGACATAATTGAGGTAAGAATCTTTATTTTATTCAGAATGACTTTTCAGGGCCATGACGTAGCGTTGCTGACGTCTAGATTCTCCAGTTTAGATTCACAGTCAGTTAATTACTGAAAGGTTGAAATAATCTGTTGGGAGGTTACAGTATACAAATTCCGTCCTGTGGAAGGGGAGGGGTAGAGGGGATATCCAGCCACCCTCTACCATTAACATTTCCAAACCCAATAATTAATATGCCGACCCCGTAAAGGTATGGGGTAAAGGCCATGAAAGCCAAGAAGAGGAAGTAGAGTTTCTGCTACTGGTAGTAAACGATTAATTCTAAATGCCACGTGCATTTGACGAAATACAATGAATTAGTAGCATATACACTGGTAGATTCTTCTGTTAGGATATCTACAAACGTAAATGAATTCTTCATCAGACATTTCTGGGCAAGCTTGTACCTCTAACCTTCGCCTCCACAAACACCACGCATATTTGTAAAAATCGGTAATATGTTGAGCTTGGCAGATGACAGTGCACTCGCGTGGGTATCATTAGTCCTCATGCTACCCAAAAAGCAAAAGAGGAAACGTTTTGAAATATCCGAATTACGCCTGACGTTTATTTTTAGTCGTCAGTCGGAGACACATATTTGTTTGGTGATTATAAGAAATGCAGCGTGTTCACACGTGGTCTAGTAATATCATTTTTGGATATTAATCAAAACGTCCTGCATCCCCGTTCGAGCCTGGCCAATGCTTAAATTTTGAATAACAATCAGCAGTAATGGCGGCCGAAGACTTCCGTCACGAGCAAGCACCTTCATTCTGCCACTAGCATTGTGAAACAGAGGGAAGAAGCTGACAGAGATTCAGGGCACTGTCTTGCTCTTAGAGTGGGAAACCGTCCCTAAAAGGCAGAAGAGTCGGCAATGATCAACAGCATAAGGATGTAGAAACAATGGAAACCACTGCACTGAAGATACATAATTTGAATCCTCAGAACAAACGGCCTATAATTGAAAATATGACATGATCTGCTCATTCTCAAAAGATTACGACTTACTACCCCATTAGGGTATCTGGAAGGGAACTTCTAACGGGGAGGCGACCATGAGAAAAAGATGGAATAATCAGCGACGAGATAACATTCTCCGACTCAGTGGATGGAATATCAGAATTTGAACCTAGTAGAAAGGCGAGAAAATGTGAAAAGAGGCATTAAAATGCTCAGTTTAGATTTACGGGGGATAAGTGCAGAGAAATGGAAGAAAGATAAGGATATCTAGTCAGAGGAATATAGGGTAATACCAATAGCAGCAGAAAAACAGCGGCGGTAGGACTCGTTACGAATAGGAGGGTCGGGCGGAGAGTGAGGCGTAATGAACAGACCAGTGGTAGGGTGGTTCTGACCAGATTCAGCATCAAATCAACGCCGATAATGAGAGTTCAGGTATACATGAAAATGTTGCAAGAAGAAAACCAACTAATAGAGAAAATATATGACGATATTGAACTGGTAATTCAGTATGTAAAGTCAGATGAATATCTGTCATGAGGGACTGAAAAGTGGTTGTAGCGTAAGGGACAAAAGGAAAGGTGACGGCAGAACATAGGCTTGACTGTATAAGTGAGAGAGAAGAAAGGCTAATTCAGTTCCGCACTTAAATTCAGGTGGTAACACAGTCACAAGTGAATGAGGCATACTTGACAAGTACGGGAGAGAAGCGAAGCTTCTAACTTAAAACATTCCGGAACCAGATATTGGATTGAAAAAGGGTATCTAGATGCAAATATAGACCCAGATCACAGTTTGGTAATGATGAAGAGTAGACTGAAGTTAAAGAGAATCATCCTAAGGAATCATTATGAATGAAAATAGGATACTGAAGTATTGAGGAATGACGAGACGCCTTTGAAAATCGCTAAGGAGGTGGATACTTCGATAAGGAACACCAGAGTGGCCAGCTCGTTTGAAGAGAATATCTCTAAAAAGAGCCACTGGGACAGACAAGCGTAGATACAAGGAAAGTAACTGCGAAGAAACTCTAGGTAACAGATTAAATAATTCAGTTGATCGATGAAAGAAGGAAATACAAAGATGCTCAGGGAAATACAGGAATGCAGCAATATAAATCCCTTAGGAATGAAATAAACAGCAAAGGCTGGGCAGCAAAGGAGAGAGATATGAACGAATCGATAAAAATGGAAAAAAATGATCGTCGAGAAGACTGATTTAGAGTACAGAAAATTAAAAACAACCTTCGGTAAATTAAAAGCAGGGAAGCTAACATTGATAGTGCAATGAGAATTCCACTGTTAACCGCAGAGGAAAGAGCGGACATGCGGAGAGAAGTTAATTGCAGATCGCTGCGACGTAGTGGACTTGTCTGATGACGTGTTAGATGAAGAAATTAGAGTCGATAGGGGTGACATTTGGGATCCAGTATTAGAACTTGAAAGCGCTCTAGAACACTTGGGATCCAATAAGGCACAAGGAATAAACAACGTACAACCGAAATTTATAAAATTATTGGGGCAAGTGGCAACCAGCCGACTACCAAGTTGGTATGTAGAATCTATGAAACTGTCGACGTACCATCCGACTTTCGGACGAATATCATTCAGACAATTCCAAAGACAGTAAGGGCAGGTAAGTGCGAAAACTATCGAATAAGCAGCCTAACAGCTCATTCATGCTAGCTTCTGACAAGAATAATATGCAGAACAACTGAAAAGGAAATCTGGGATATGTTAGATGATGATCAATTTGGCTTTAGGAATTATAAAGACATCAGTGAGGCAGTTCTCACGTAGTTCTTGATGATGGAAGCTAGTCTGAATAAAAAGTAGTTATCGGTCGAACTAGAAACAGCATTCGATAACGAAAATCGATGCAAGAAATGTGCAATTGTGAGAAAAATAGGAGTAAGCTATAGGGAAAGACGAGTACCATACAGTATGCGCAAGAAGAAAGAGGGAACAATTACACTGGAAGACAAAAACGAAATTCTCGGATTAAACATGATACGACACGGATGCAGCCTTTCGCCCCTACTTTTAAATCTACACATCGAATAAGTAATGACTAGAAAAGAAAAAGAAGGTTCAAGAGTGGTTTTAAAATTCAGTGTGAAAGGATATCAATGATAACGTTTCGTGAGAACATCGCTATCTACAGTGAATGTGAAGGGCAACTACAAAATCTGTTGGATGGAATCAACATTCTAACAAATACAGGATATTGATTGAGAGTAAAGCTGAAAAGCAATGAGATGTAGCAGTAATGAGAATAGCAAGAAACTTAATATCAAACTTGGGGATCACGAAGTGGACCAAGATACGAAATTCTGCTGCCTCGGCAGCAGAATTATGCATGTCGCACGAAAGTATAAAAAGAGTATAAAAAGAGTATAAAAAGTAGACTAGCACAGGCGGAAAGGGCTTTCTGGGTAAAGAGAAGTCTACTGGTATCAAACATTTTCCTTAATTGGGGAAAGAAAAATCTGAGAATTGTATGGCAGTGAATCACAGACAGTGAGAAAACTAGAGCAGAAGAGATCTGAAGAGTCTGAGAGGTGATGCTGAGGGAGAATGTTGAAAATCAAATTGACTGATAAGGAATGAGGAGGTACTCTACAGAATCAGTGAAGGAAGAAAACAGGACAAATACTGACAAGAAGAAGTGACAGGATGATGGGACATGTGTTAAGACATCAGTGAACAACCTCCAAGGCCCTCGGTACGATAGGGAACAGTAAAGGGTGAAAACTGTAGGGGTAGACATAGCTTGAAGTACATCCAGCTTATAACTCAGGACGCAGTGTCCCAGTGTTACTCTTAGATGAGGAGTTTAGTGTATAATAGGAATTCGTGGTGGGCCTCATCAAACTAATCAGAGTGCAACAACCATCTCCTTTGAATCCAGTTCTGTAGTGAGGTGATAATGTTTTGTAATACTGGCTCTAATGCAGCCTATCCATATTAGTAAGTACTAACTGCAATTAGATGACTGAATGAGCGCAAAGGAAAACTTGGTAATTAATACAGATATGTTAAGAAAATAACATACAATATGCAATTGCGGTCTCTCTTCCGCACCGAATTGAGGCCACCATCAGTACTACAGGCGAAGCTACAAGACATCAGGATGATGTGTTATTGAGGGTAACTAATTTCTAGACGGCTGACCATAATAATAATTGTTGTTGTTGTTATAACGTAATAACTCGGAAATTGTTGGGGGACTTCACGTAGTCAGTAACTGCATCGTAACAAGCAAGATATTGTGGATGACGATGACGTATGCGTCACACAACATGAAGTGCAAAACATCCCATCTCTGGCCCGTACCGATAGCGCTCTATAAGTGTTATGTGTGGCGCTGTAATTACTCGTACTATACAATGAGGTTAAAGGCTTCTTCTTTGCTTCAAGATTTATACATTCTAGTTTTCCTTGGGCCTCTTTTCTTCTCTTTTTTATTATTTTTTTTCAGAATTTCATCTGTCTGACTGTTCTGTATTGTTGCAAGGTGCTATAAGGGCGCATCAGTGACAGGATGCTCGCTGAAGGTAAATATTTTTTCTGCCCGTCCGTCCACATAATGCACGACTGAAACTGGGCGGAAAAGGGAGACGGGCCGTGACAGCCAAGCAGCGCGCACGCACCACTGTGTTTCTCAATGCAGTCTCCAAATACAGTCCACTTTTAACAATCATGTCTGTACTTCAATTTCAACCGCCTTTCCTTTACAACGAGTGTATGCATTCGTTTGGACTGTGGAAAGAGCGAGGCAGCGCAGAATTTACCGCGCGTTTTGCGGCTGCCTACACTGACTATTATCGCTACAGTCGATGCTAGCAGGAACTGATCTCAATATGCGTCTTTCCCCTGTAAACTCTCACATTTTGAGCTGTATATATCTGTATATATCAAATAATTTTATCTTGGATTTCTCATTTGGTCCGTGTTTGCATAGAAAAACAGTAATGTCAGAAATTGAGTCCTTCGTGATGCAAAACACCTTGTTATTTGTTTTATTCGTTTATTTCTTTATTCTCCCAAACTAGTTTCAGGTACAAATATCGCCATCATCAGTGGGTTTTTTTAATCTAAAACATGCAGAAAGTAGCATGGCTATATAAACACAGTAGCACATTATTAAATTTTTGGTATTCGTTTTTTGAAACATAGTTCTCGATGGATACTTTCATACTACCTTATTTATTGTATGTTACAGCATGTTTTAAGAATTATTGTTGCTGTTTGCGACATATTTTCCGTGCGCTTTTTTTCTGTTGCTATTTTTTACTCAGTGAACATCATATCATCTGCAATCGCTTAAGCGGCTGTTGCAGATGATAGGATGTTCGTAGAGCGAACGGTTGTAGATGATTGTTAAGTGCGGAGCTATTGCATCAGAATTCTCTGAAAGAAATCTAATTGGTATACAGTCTCGACCAGAAGTCAGCTTTTATTAAGTGATTTAAGCTGCTTCACTACTCTGAGGATTTTTACTTCTATGTTAGTCACATTGTCAGTTGTTCTTGATTCGAATTCTGGAATATTTACTTCGTCTTCTTTTGTGAGGGAATTTCGGAAGGCTGGGTTTAGTAACTCTGCTTTGGCAACACTGTCTTCGATAGTATGTAAGAAGGCTGTTTAAGTTTCTATGTTTGTAACGCCACGTAGCGCTCTGTATGAAAATCACTGACTGTGCTGTGTGAAGTCTGTGGCTGGTTGGCATTGTTGAAATATTCGCTATTGTAGTGTTGGGCAGTTGGACATGATCAGTGCGTAGCGTTGTGCAGTTGGAGGTGAGCCGCCAGCAGTGGTGGATGTGGGTAGAGAGATGGCGAAGTTTTGAGAGTTGATGATCTGGACGTGTGTGTGTCCATCAGAGACAGTAAATTTGTAAGCTGGATGTCATAAACTGGTACACACACACATACACACACACACACACACACACACACACACACACACATACATACATATACATATATATATATATATATATATATATTATTATTATTATTATTAGCGAATGTCCCCATGGGAGAACGATAAGCAGGTGATTAACATTTCTTAATGTTCTTCTTATTTCCCCAGTATTTCTTCATTGCCTCCCCAAAGGCCTTCTTCCTTTCTTCGGTCCACTTTGGTCGGAAAGGTTTAGATTCCGTCTCTGGAGTAAACTTCCACTTGTCGATTTTTCTTCTGAATGTATCCCGGTCTGATGTGTTTGTTATGTCAATTTTTGCCTTTTTCAAATCCTTCTTAACTTCAGTTACCCAGGGTATTGTTGCCTTAAGTGATGTCATATAGTCCAATAGACGTTTAGTTAACCTGTTTCCAGGTAATCTGTCTATATGTCCATAAAACTTCATCCGCCTCTTCCTGATATCTGCCTCGATGTTTGATATTTTTTCGGTTGTCTCGGTAGTCTGCAGCCTGTATCCATCTTGTGTGTATCGTGGTCCTAGGATTTTTCTAATAATTTTTCTCTCTACTTTCTTAATTTCGTGTAAATCTAATTTTCTAATCAGGGAGAGTGTTTCACTTGCATATGTGACTGTTGGTTTGATGACTGTGTTGTAGTGTCTGATTTTAGTGCCTTTTGATAGACATTTCTTGTTATATATATTTTGAATAAGTCCGAATACTTTCTTGATTTTCTGTAATCGGTTTTTTTGTGCTATTTTCTCAAGTCCTGTTGGTTCAATAACTTCACCGAGATACTTAAAGTGCTTGACTCTAGTTATTTCACCATACTTTGTTTTTAGTTTCGAAATATCTAATTTTGAGCAGATGAATTCTGTCTTCTCAAAGGAGATTTGCAGGCCAACCTTCTCAGCACATTCTTTAAGTGTCTCAATTTGTTTTACTGCTGTTTCTTCACTGTCAGTTATAATTGCCAAGTCATCTGCAAACGCTAAATAAGGGATGTTCAATTTTCCTTTACCTCTTCCTAGTTCAATTGGCTTCCAAAAGCTTTGTTTCCTTAGTGTTACTTCCCACTCTTTCATAACTTTGTCCAAAACTATATTGAATAATAGTGGTGAGATCCCATCTCCTTGTCTTACTCCTGTTTTAATTGAGAATGGTTCCGAAATTTCCCCTCTGAATTTAATTTTTGATTTGGTTTCTGTTAGTGTTTGTTCAATTAGTTTTCGGGTTTTAGTGTCTAGGCCTCATTCTTCGAGAATGTGACATAGAGACTGTCTGTCTATGGAATCGTATGCCTTTTTGAAATCAACGAATGTGCAGATTATTGGTTTTGACCTGATTGCTTTAATCTTTAAAATAGTTTTAAGGTTGAATATCTGTTCCGGGCATGATCTATTAGGACGAAAGCCTGCTTGGTAGTCTGAAATTGTATGTTCTAGTTGTTCTTGTGCCCTCTTTAGGAGACATGCAGATAGAATTTTGTAGGTAACTGGTAAAAGTGAAATGCCTCTGTAGTTGTTTACGTCTGATCTTTCTCCCTTTTTGTGCAATGGGTGAATTAGTGCACACTTCCACTCCTCTGGGATATTTTCTGTCTGCCAAATTTCTTTGATGATGCTAGTGATCTCTTTTAACGAATTTGGACCAAGGTTTTTCAGTAGTTCAGCTACAATTCCATCTTCTCCCGATGATTTATTATTTTTGAGTTTTCTAATGTGACTATAAATTTCTTCTTGAGATGGTGGTAGTGAAGTCTCATTCGTGTGTTCTGGTTGTAATCTGGGGAATCTTGTACTTGGTTGTGGGCAATTTAGGAGTTGTGAGAAATATTTAGCTAGTTCTTGGCAATTTTCTTTGTTAGTTAGTGCCAATTTTCCATTCTGTTTCCGGAAGCAGAGATTTTGTGGAGTGTATCCTTTGATTTGATTTGCGAATATTTTATAAAAATCTTGAGTGTTGTGGTTCTTAAAGTTTTCTTCAATTGTGTTTAGCTGTTCATTAAGGTATTTTCTTTTAGTTTGTCTAAGTATTTTAGCTGTTTGTTTTCTCACTTTGAAAAATGTTTGTTGTGTGGTTTCTGATTTGTCACAATTGTAATTTAAAAAGGCTTGTTGTCTCTCTTCTAATGCGTTATCACAATTCGAATTCCACCATGGATGCTTGGATATTTTCTTTAACGGAATCAAATCTCTTGCTTTCTGTATAATTTTCGTTCGGAAATCTTTCCAGTTGTTTGTTGGTTGTTTATCCCATGCTTCTGTAATTTCTGATTCCTTGATATTTTTCAAGTCAAATTTGGGAATTAGTGGTGATTTCCTTTGGCGTTTCCTTTTTGGAGTGAATTTAATTTTAACTCTGGTAAGGTAGTGGTCAGAATCTATATTTGCCCCTCTGCGGACTTGAACGTCGTGTATTTCTTTCTGGAAGTCATAGGAGATCGCAACATGGTCTATTTGAAATTCACCAAGCTGAAGGTTTGGTGATCTCCATGTTTTTTGTTTCTTGGGGTCTTTTCGAAGTGATGTTGTCACGATTTTTAGGTTGTTTTGCTGACATAACTCGATGAGTCTCATGCCGGATATATATATATATATATATAATGACTTTTGAACATTATTAAGGTAAATACATTGTTTGCTAACTATGCCTATCAATAGTTAGTGCCTTCAGTAGTTAGAATCTTTTATTTAGCTGGCAGTATTGGCGCTCACTGTATTGCAGTAGTTCGAGCAACGAAGATTTTTGTGAGGTAAGTGATTCATGAAAGGTATAGGTTAGTCAGGGCCATTCTTTTGTTGGGATTATTGAAAGTCAGATTACGCTGAGCTAAAAATATTTTGTGTCAGTTTAGTGACGATCAAAATAGTTAAAGAGAGAAATGTCTGAGTACGATCAGTTTTGCTCAGCTGTTTGAAAATAAAATAATGTAAGAGGTTTATCAGCACAGTCATTCATAAATTTTTCTAAGGGGACGTTTCATATGGCGACCCTGCCAGGATACCTCACTGGAATCTTTTGATTTTTTCTTGTTGTTTGTGTAATTAGTGTAGCTATTGTTTATTGCTACCGCATAATTATAGAGAGAATTTCCGTTGTAGTTGTAGTATTTCTTTGTTGTACAGTAAAACAGTTGTGGCATGCATGTAGATTTGCATCAAGTATTTTGCAGCTGCACTTGCAATTAACTAGATATTATTTTCAGTGCTATATTGATGTGTTTTCTTATTTTACTATTCAAATTGTGCTTTTCTTGTTATGTGAAATACGTGATAATTAGGGCGTGTGATAAACGTAACACTAGGCTCCAAAGTAAACTGAGAAATGATAGTGACGACGAGCTTAGCTTATCAGCACCACCATGTAATGAATTAACAGACATTCAAAGTAGTAATTTGGTAACTGTGCATAGGGAAATGGAGTGGGCTTCAAATAATGGTGTAGACAGTGAAACAATTAGTGAACAGAGAAGCATTATCGATCGATCGGTCGGCAACAGCTCGCGTCAGGAATCCGAAATGACAGGACACAATCTTTCAAATACTGTAGATTCAGGTTTTGCATCCTCACTGTTTTCTCAAATAAGTCAAGACACGTTTTTGCTTTTCAAAATGCGAATATTGCCAGTTCAAATGCACTACCGAATAGCACTGAGGAACATGTTTCATACACCAGTGCATTGTTATTACAATTAATGCAACAAATGGGACAAAAGCTTCAAAAGTGAGACACAATGGAACAAAATCAGAGACAAACACAGCAAAATTTAGATGCAATGGAACAAAATCTTCGAAAGTTAGACACAATGGAAAAAAATCAGAGACAAACACAGCAACAACTTCAAAAGTTAGACTCAATGGAACAAACGCTTAAACAAACACGTGAAGAAACTTCCTGGCAGATTAAAACTATGTGCCCGACCGAGACTCGAACTCGGGATCTTTGCCTTTCGCGGGCAAGTGCTCTATCAACTGAGCTACCGAAGCATGACTCACGCCCGCAGGAGAGCTTCTGTAAAGTTTGGAAGGTAGGAGACGAGGTACTGGCAGAAGTAAAGCTGTGAGTACCGGGCGTGAGTCGTGCTTCGGTAGCTCAGATGGTAGAGCACTTGCCCGCGAAAGGCAAAGGTCCCGAGTTCGAGTCTCTGTCGGGCACACAGTTTTAATCTGCCAGGAAGTTTCATATCAGCGCACACTCTGCTGCAGAGTGAAAATCTCATGCTGGAAACACGTGAAGGTTTAACTACTGAGTTACTTGAAATCGAATCGAGATGTCAAAAAGTCTGTAATGATGTAAAAACACAAGGTTGTGAGCATTTTCAACCTATTTTTTTCGCGTCATGAAAATGCGTTACAGAATCACGGAGCAGCCATAAATGAACTGCAAACTATTGTTCATGAAAATCACCACACCTTGCGAGCTAAAATTGACTCAGTTTGATCTACCGATTCGGTAACGCAACTTGCAAAAACTCAGGAAAACTTAAAGGACACATTAGATACGATTTCAACACAAATGGACACCCTGAAACTTGGTTCAGAAAAACACACTGAGTAAATCAGTTCACTATCGGAGAAAGTAGCCGAACTTTCGGATCAGTTCACTAACTTATCTACGAAGGTAGATGATGATCTGAATGACTCAAGACCCGTAGCCTTCACTGACACAGAAGAGTATGACCAAATTAGAAAATTCAAACAAAATCAAAATCATTTCAATACACAGTACTAAAGATAAATCCAGGAAGTACAAGATCAGTTAGCATAGGTAATACAAGAATTACATATTTCAGAGGAGACTCACGCTCCAACACGAGAAGAGGGACTTAGAAATACGGAACAGTCGCAAAATAATGACACAGGGCATTTCGGAAATTATGAAAGAAATTTGCAAGGCGCACCGAATTTTGAGATGGAACCGCCGACACGACGTAACAATGACCGATGTGCCACTCGCCGACATGATGACTTTGACTATAAGCCGTTCATTACTACTCGTAAATTCAAAACATTTAAGAATTCTGGCAACGACATTCATCCACAAGCATGGCTTCATCAGTTCTCTCATTGTTTTCCTCCCAACTGGTCATTAGATCACAGACTAGAATTTATGTGTCGCTACTGAGAGAATGAACCAGCTGTAAGAATGTGATGAGTCATTCACGATTGTCACAGTGAAGGAGAATTTTATCATGCCTTCCTCTCAGCATATTGGTCTCAAGCTACTCAAGACCGAGTAAAACATACCATCATAATGATGAAACATTTCGAACAATCTGAATTTTCCAGTCTTGTCAAATATTTCGAAGACATGTTACATGAGAATTAGTATCTTTCAAACCCGTACAGCGCCTCAGAACTCATCTGCATTTGCTTAATCGAATTGCCTGAACAGTATGACATATTATTTTGGCAGGACGTTGCAAAGACGACAATGAAGCTTTTCAGGGACTTTTACAAGAGTTGGAAACTGAAACTGACGATCGCAGGAATGCGAAAACAGGAACACAACAATTACAGGTCACATCCGTCACAATTCGGCGATGAAAGAAATAATAACTAGACACGACAAGGCTATTCTTACAACGTAAATCGTGACCAAAACAAACACCACCCATATGACAACCATTGGCAGAGTAGTAATAATTACAGGGAAAAATAACCTTTCGGTGGTAATGACTATCACAGAGACAATCAGAGAAACAGACAATATGGGAACCAAAATAATTATTATCAAGGGAGACAGAATAACTTCAGACGTAACGGACCACCGCGCAGTTACGATTCCGGGAGAAATTCTCCATCACCTGACTGACAAAAAAGAAACTATTTAAACTACCGACAAAACGACAGACCTGAATTTCATCAGAACTGGCGGGATTCAAACAGGGCAGGGCCCTCTCGACAAGGTGAGTTTTTAGATGTTAGGTCTCCTAATCAGAATAACGCCGCGCGCCAAAAAAGAGACGGACAATGACTAGCAACGCCGCGCGACTGCTACGGTCGCAGGTTCGAATCCTGCCTCGGGCATGGATGTGTGTGATGTCCTTAGGATAGTTAGGTTTAAGTAGTTCTAAGTTCTAGGGGACTGATGACCATAGCTGTTAAGTCCCATAGTGCTCAGAGCCATTTGAACCATTTGACTAGCAACGCAGGCAACCACGTGCGCTGGCTTGGCTTGAGGAAAATAACATAAGCTAACCTTGAGAAAAATTCCAGTATTCTTTACCGACGTATACCGCATGACAATTGCGTTGAAGTTGAAACTCGGCGAAGTAGGAAGAGTAAAGGATTGCACCACATTTCACATGTAAAACCGTTTATTGACAGATAATCTGTTTTTTAACTTAGTGTCTGCTATAAAATTTTTCACTTCACGTTACTAGTACTCTGTCACACTTAGAAACTGTTAACACGCAACTATGTTTTAAAGTTAACTATCCAGTCAAGAACCTAGGGAACTTACTTAGTCAAGTAATTACAAATGCATTGTTATAGTGAACAGACGACAAAGTGTTATTGTGTGTGTACATTCTTGCTCGTTAATTGCACGATTACCTAACGACTATAAGGCTTAGAACATATAACGGTATTGCTAATGATATTTTAATGCAACGTTTCGATTTACTTGAAAATACATTCTGGATTTAAATTACTTTCTGAGAGACACCAGATGACACAGTGGTTAGTTTATTTCACTGCTACACGATTATATCACGACATTACTAATGAGTTACACAATTTATATTATTGGTTTTGCACTGTATGTGTTTTATATCTGCGAATTTTCTCTGTATTATTCTGGAAAGTATAACATGTTTTAGTAGTAACTTTTGTGGTATAGCTAAAATGAGACAGCCTTTTTCGTAGCACAACAATACGTTACAGTATAGTACTTTCTTGATCATGTTACTGTACGTAATAACTACGATATCTATATGCAAAGCATTTCACTTTTGTTTATGATGAGGTAAGTACATTGACTTCTACAGAACTTTGCTTATGGACGACGATAATTACGATACTTGACACATTTTTGCCGTTAAGTAATGACAGAGATCATCTTACAACAAGATGCACAGTTTGTCGCTGCAGTACACGTATTTGAGTGATTAATTTTGTACTTAAAACATTTATTTTTAAAGATTATTGAAATACAAAGATACAAAGATTTTCTGTGATGCATTTGATTCCATTGCTGTAATCTGTAACACCTGAGGGTATAATTACATTAATCCTCAGGGGGGTACACGCTTACTTTGTGTACCATGTGTTTGGCAATCACAAGGAGCCCTAGCTAATATGGTATTTGCTTATACAACTTTACACATCGGTACCATATTTCTCTAACACATAAATTAAACAGCTATCTGATCTGAAACTTCCTGGCAGATTAAAACTGTGTGCCCGACCGAGACTCGAACTCGGGACCTTTGCCTTTCGCGGGCAGGTGCTCTACCATCTGAGCTACCGAAGCACGACTCAGGCCCGGTACTCACAGCTTTACTGCTGCCAGTATCTCGTCTCCTACCTTCCAAACTTTACAGAAGATACTGGCAGCAGTAAAGCTGTGAGTACCGGGCCTGAGTCGTGCTTCGGTAGCTCAGATGGTAGAGCACCTGCCCGCGAAAGGCAAAGGTCCCGAGTTCGAGTCTCGGTCGGGCACACAGTTTTAATCTGCCAGGAAGTTTCATATCAGCGCACACTCCGCTGCAGAGTGAAAATCTCATTCTGGAAACATCCCCCAGGCTGTGGCTAAGCCGTGTCTCCGCTATATCCTTTCTTTCAGGAGTGCTAGTTCTGCAAGGTTCGCAGGAGAGCTTCTGTAAAGTTTGGAAGGTAGGAGACGAGATACTGGCAGCAGTAAAGCTGTGAGTACCGGGCCTGAGTCGTGCTTCGGTAGCTCAGATGGTAGAGCACCTGCCCGCGAAAGGCAAAGGTCCCGAGTTCGAGTCTCGGTCGGGCACACAGTTTTAATCTGCCAGGAAGTTTCATATCAGCGCACACTCCGCTGCAGAGTGAAAATCTCATTCTGGAGCTATCTGATCATTTAACTGAGAGAGACAAACATTTTTTTTACTACATCAGTGACAGATGTCTACGTAATAACACAGTTGGATAACTTCTCACTTACGTAGTTGTATTTTGTCTGTACTTTGTGAACTGTTCATATTTTTTTGGTACCACTGTGATACTATGAGAGCTTTGAATTTCGTATTTGGTAAGGGATCATGATTTTTAAAGTACATTTGAGGTAGATGACACTATTGAAATGAGCAGAGAATTTGTTTTGATTTTGAAATTATTGCAGAAAGCTACGACGTTTTTGAGATTTGACTGAGGTGTTATGATATTATTACAATGACGATGTGTATTATGCTGTTGAGATATGTTTATGATCAATAAGATGATGCTACCTTATATGAGGAATGTGATTACATGTTTATAAGTATATGAATAATGAATAGAAGTTAGGGACTCTGGTTTGTGAAAAAGAATGTTGGAAACCACGAATCATACTTTATGAGTTATGACTTGTGTGTTCACACGTGAATGTATCACAACACTGCTATTCATAAGATTTCGTTTCTACACATTTCTACCGTAATTTTTCGATCTGTGAAATTGTTTTATATGAGACTGTCACTGTAGCGCAAACTGCTGTCCTAAATATTTCGGTAAGAAAGCTAAGTGACCTTGACGTAATGCGTTATGGGCGCCTAGCTGTGCCAGTCGCCTGGAGAAAAAAAGCCATCAGGTAAAAAAAAAAAAAAAAAAAAAAAAAGAGGCCATAAACCTCGCTGTTGACATTTCTTTGTAGAAAGCATTTCAAATAAGATAAGCTCATACTTGAAACATAAGATTACAGTTTTGAGCTTATACTTTCTGATATTTACTGAAATGCCTAATGAGATGATGAGAAATATTTTATGTCTATACTTCTAATTATGACTACTGTCTTTCTAGTTGAGAGATTTTTTTTACTGCCTTACAAAATGCCATGTGGCTAGTGAATGATTATTCATGCTTTGCTTTGTATATATATTTGCCTCTTTTGTTTAACATTTAGTTTCTAGCTGCACTGTAGCATTGGTTATAATAAAATTTAATAGATGTACTAATGTAAATATTTTCTGTCTACAGATCCATTAAACAATAATGTTATGATCTACTTTCTTAAAGAAAGGGAACACAAATAGACATTTCCCTCCACAGGAATTGTATAAATATTTTTTTAACGATTTGGTAACTTGTATGCCAGAGTAAATTATCGTGATGCATCACTCTAGTGTTAAGATGTGACATAGGTATTAGACATGGCCATCTTTACTGAAATATTTTTTCTGCTTGAGCTTTGTCATGTTTAGGTATAAGTTATAGCATTTGCTGCTGCTGTTTGCCAGGCATAGTGCTAATAATTTCACTTTGTATTACTCTGTTAAGCCAGTTTCACTACTGATTTATTTTTTTTGTTTGCTGCACAGTGCCTTATATTAGTTGTAATACTGCAATTGCTTTGCTAATTTAGATTTACTGCTGCTCGCTTTGCCAATTTGCATTTTTTTGTCATTGCTGTTTGTATTAATTGTTTTGTGCTGCTGCATTGCCTCGTCACTTAGAATATATATCTGAGCTCAGTAAGTTAGCTTCAGAGGGGGTACACTATATAAGAAACTAACTATGAAGAATAGGGAAAGAATGGATTGAGAAGTTATATGAAAAAGATTTGGGCAAAAATGAATATTGTACAATGAGAAATATTTATTTTGAAAGAGGATATGAAGAAAACAGTAGGGTTTAAAGACAACAGGCTTAGATACGGTTTTTTTTTTGTTTTTGGCAGGAGCAAATGTTGAAGTAAGAGGGAAGATCTATGGAATGAAGTTTTGTGCTGGACTGCAGTACCAGACGTCTCACTGAAAACAAACCATGTCGTTTCGTTTTGTATTATTCCGCTATGTGTGTGTGTACCCTTACGTATTTGCGTTCTTCCTGTCTTTATATGTTTATCTGATAAGAGATATGTTGTAGAATTTTTCTAATACTATGTTATATACTTTGCAAAGGTGTTTAGACATTAATTCTGTTCTGTTTCAATGCTCATGTGTGAAATTAATGTTTTGAAAACAATTTTCAATCTTTTATTTATTTACTTATGTCATAATTCCTGCAACACTGACGTATCTGTTTATTTCTATTCTTTTGTAAAACCTGTATTACTACAACTGTTATCTGTATTGTTATGTTCTTTAACGATGTATTTTGTACCTTTGTAATTGTATTCTTATGTTGTAAATTTATGAATGTATAGACACCAGTTCTTCAAATTAAGCATTCATTTCACTGCACACATTTCTGTTGGTCATAGTATATGCACAATATGTGAGAAGTTGGGACTGTTAGTGTTGGCACGTGTGTTAATAATTCAGCAAGGGACTGGTTAACAGCACTGCTGGTTCTAAGGAGAGTTCCAAAAACTTTGTGAGTGCACAAGTGGTGGTTTATGGGCTTGCTATATTGTCCGCAAGACTCTTCGATGGTGATTGTGCACCTGCACAGTCGCAACAGATGGCTGCTGGCCGTCTCTACAAGGACTGCAGTGGGTCTGCACCTCTGGTGGCCCACCAGTTCCATAATCTCTACCAGGACTACAGTGGGTCTGCTCTGTGATGACCTGCCTACCAAAATTCTTCAACTTCGACTGACTCTACTGTGGGTTTGCTCTGTTGTGGCCCATTACCTGTCTGCATGTCAAGAGTTAGCACAACCTTTCTGTTGGAAGGACAACACTACTTCTTCAAGACTGCATGCAAATCCACTACTTCCATGTGCATTTTCTTTTACTTCTCAGACTTTGTGCATAAAATTGTAATTAATACTGTGATGAATGATTAGGACTGTCTTTATGGACTGTGAGGAAATTTTGCTTTTGACCAACATTGCATCAATAAGTGTGTGCATTTGATATTTTTGTTATTGTAATAATGAATTTTTTTTTCAAATCTGTATTAGCCACTGCCCCAATTAATATGTAAAAATTTTTGTGGGGTGCCTCAGGGCTATGTAAGTAGGCGGTTTAGGTTTTTATGTTGGTAACCCCACGTAGCACTCTATACGAAAATCACTGACTGTGCTGTGTGAAGTCTGTGGCTGGTTGGCATTGTTGGAATATTCGCTATTGTTGTTTTGGGCAGTTGGAGGTGAGCCGCCAACAGCGGTGGATGTGGGGAGAGAGATGGCGAAGTTTTGAGAGAGGATGATCTGCACGTGTGTCCATCAGAGACAGTAAATTTGTAAGGCTGGATGTCATAAATATATACATTATAACTTTTAAACACTATTAAGGTAAATACATTGTTTGTTCTCTATTAAAATCTTTCATTTGCTAAGTATGCCTATCAGTAGTTAGTGCCTTCAGCAGTTAGAATCTTTTATTTAGCTGGCAGTATTGGCGCTAGCTGTATTGCAGTAGTTCGAGTAACTAAGATTTTTGTGATGTAAGTGATTCATGAAAGGTATAAGTTATTGTTAGTCAGGGCCATTCTTTTGTAGGGATTACTGAAAGTCAGATTGCGTTGCACTAAAAGTATTGTGTGTCACTTTAATGTTGATAAGAATAAGTAAAGGACAGAATGTCTGAGTACGTTCAGTTTTGCTGAGCTGTTTGAAAATAAAATAATGTAAGAGGTTTATCAGCAAAGTCATTCATAAATTTTTCTATGGGGACGTTTCATAAATACCTCCATTGCTATCGCACAGAGAAGGCACTGATTATGTCTTGTCAGTAACATATTTCACGTATGACCAGAATATCTTTGGATTTTATGAATGTTTGTTTCGCTGTTTCTCCAGCAGTGTTCCGACCCGTTTTGTGTACCAAGGAGGATCAGCTCCGTCATTTGTAAATTAATGTAGTATAAGTCTCTCAGCTGCTGGACCCGCCAGGGTGGCCGAGAGTGCTAGTGCGCTTGTTCCTGGACTCGGATACGGGCGCCGGCCCCGAGTGGAATGGGACCGGCGAATTAAAGTCGAGGTCCGGTATGCTGGTCTACACTTATATTGTTAATTCTGAATGAGTGGCGATTATCTCTCAGGAGGGCGTCAAGCAAATTTTTATCTGCTTATTTGAATAGGTATATTTTTCATTTATTTTTCGAGGATTTGGTGTCTACGATATTTGATCTTGCTACGACGATCTTGCTGTGTGGAAGGACAGGATATTCTGCGAAATTCTTAAACCCTGTGAGTGAGTTGCATTGGAGAGACGTATGGCAGCACATCCACATTCATCAATTATTACCGAACAGTTGTGATAAGTGCTATTTGAGGGCTCGAACGACCTACCGCAATAATTCACTACCATTCTTGTGTCAAGCATGGGAGCACTTTGCAGAGCATGCATTTCCTACTGTGGTTATCACAAACCCTATTAAGAACCAAGCCCCTCCTTTTCTAATGTGCAAGGAACGACCATGAATTGCGGTGACATCATTGTAACTATTTACTTTGAATAAAAGTGTCATTTCCGTTCATCTCATTAAATATTTCTTTCAGTTATTTTGTAAAATGCATTTTAACCATCAGCTGTCTATTTGTCCCATTAGTCACCTTTCGGTTTCGGTAGATTGCTCTGAGCACTGTGGGACTTAACATCTGAGGTCATCAGTCCCCTGGAACGTAGAACTACTTAATCATAACTAACTTAAAGACATCACATACACCCAAGCCTAAGGCAGGAGTCGAACCTGCAACCGTAGCGGTTGCACGGTTCCAGTTTGAAGCGCCTAGAAGCTCTCAGTCACCGCGGCCGGCCGGTCTCGGTAGATATTCAGTTTCAAAGGAATATGGGATGCTTTTAACTTATCTGTTGTACCCTTCATCGTGGATGATGGTAAATAACTGGAACCGGAACAAATAAACATCTGATCGTTAAAATGCATTTTCTAAAATACTTTAAGGCTGTTGAACCTCATCTTACGGAAAAACCTTTCAGTTATCTTCTGCATTATACTGCAGCAGAGAATGGTTCAAGTTTCGTAGGGCTATGTTACTTGGCACTTTTCACATGATGCGAAAGTTTCTATCGTACGTTTTGCACACCACTATAGAGCTCTGACCTACTTACCAATTAATTCGACCTATGCCCAACTTTTAGAATTTATTTTCTTTCTTTAGTCTTCAGGCGGATACCCGAAAAACAAAATAAGTTTTCAAAAGAAGTAGTTCGTGGGCGCAACAGAAACTCTACAATACTGTAATTGTTTTTTACATTCTGAACAAGAAGAATTCTCTGTCGAAGAGTCTTCTTTGACCTTAATAATAACAAGGCTGTAGAGAAAACTGTGTTGTGGCAATATGGAAAGAGCAGCGTAAACCGTAAACAATGAGCAGGTATTGGACACGTGACGGCAGCCGCATGACAGGGGACGCAGTGGGGCTGAAAGTGCGTAGAGATGTTGCAAATAGAGGCGGCGGCGGTGGCTGCGGCTGCTGTTTCTCAGAGGGAACCGCAGGCAGGGGTTGCGGAAGTCTTCAGAAGAGCAAGGGCTGCCGAGGCGGCGCTCGCTCGTCTCACGTATCGGCAGCGGCAGCGAGTGCGCATCAAAGAGGGGAGGGAGAAAGAAAGAAAGAAATGGAGAGGGTTGGGGAAGGGAAATGGTGGGAGGGAGAGACGGTGTGGCGGCCTGGCGAGACGCGTGCCAACTTCATCAGCCGGCGGCCCCGGAATGCAATATCCGGCGTTCCAGTGAGAGGGGGAGGGAGAGAGAGAGAGAGAGAGAGACACACACACAGAGACAGAGAGACCGCCAGCAGAACCATGCTACGATCACACGAGGCTGTCCTGCCGTCTGCTGCGCGTCTCTATCAGAACCACCTGCTTCTCAACGTGTCCAACATCAGATCAGGTATAAAGCAAATGTCCGGCTTTCTCATCAGTCTTTTTTCAGCGTAACACTAGCCGTACCAACTTATTTTGAATAGCACGTATTACCAAGGGTGGGAAGGGGGGGTGGAGGGGGAGAGGTGCTTATTTCCCACCACAAAAAAATAAGGGAAGAAATTTCGTTAACTGTTATTAACAACATCTTTGGTATTGACGTATAAGTAGGGTCCAGAACACAAAAATATATCTTAGCTCAATTAGCTGTACCAACCAATATTCCGTAATGTGTGCATTGACAGTAGGGGTACCTTACGACCAACACACAATTTTTTAAAAAAAATTCTAAGTACAGATTTCGTTAATTGTCCAGTTTCATTCACAACATACTATCTAATGATATACTGAGCTCTAATAGGTGTGCAGAACTTAAAAATATGCACACGAAATTTGTCGTGTTGAACAATGAGGAGGTTTCTGCCGGTTATTCGCGTCTTTCTTGCACCATATTTCGACAGCGTGGCTCGCAGTCTTCTTCGGTGCTGCCTGATACTGAGATTAGTGGTTTTACATATTTATTTATTTTTTGTGGCATTTCCGATGTACTACTATCCATGTGGCTGGACTCCTGCGGTGTGAAGGTAAATGGCTCAAGTTCATCATTATTTGTCTTAAGCATAGTCCTTGACTGTGGGCCATAGACCCTACGCAGGTGGTGAGCTTCAAGTTGACCACAGAGCCGAAGTACTCAAAGTACGCGGATGTCGGACATAGTGCTTCAACCATGCTGAGGGGTTTCATAATGGATATCTGAGTCTGTTCCCTGAGTAACGGCACTTCAAGTTCACGGTGGAGGTCCGGATCCTTGCCCGACAAGGTGCGCCGATATGGCCCAAAACTACCGATCCTGGACTGTCTGGAGGAGGTGTAAAGATGTGGGGCAAACTGTATCCATTGTCAGGCCACTGTAAAGAAGTGCCAGGAGGATTATTGCAGAAAAATGGCGGACCATGGTACTGGTCTGTAGTTCCCCGCTGGCCAGTATATCTGGGTAGATCTGGTGGAGAAAGTGTAGCAGCTCGATTCGTTTCTCTCGTAGGTGTGTGCTAGAAGGTACCTTCTTATCTGGGATACCGAGACCTTTAACTCCGTCCGTCCAGATCAGCGGTCGACTGTGCAGAATCAGGTGATCACGAAGATCACGGCGTCGTCGTGTAAACATCACGGTATTCTTCTCTTCTGCACTGAGTTTAATACAGTTTTGTGCCGCCCATTGTACAGTTAGTGTCAGTTGTAGCTAGAGGCCGTTGATAATGACAGTGACTACTTGTCAACAAAGCCGTATCATCAGCAAATTGGGAAAGCACCACTCGCGACAGGAATAGAAGATCGTTAACGTAGATGACAAAGAGAATTGATGTCAAAACAGATCCCTGTGTAATGCCTTCCAAAATGCGTTTGAGACTGGAGGCGTTCAAGTGGCCCCAGGTGTTCGTGACTGTGCGGCATCCCTCTTGCTCTCCAGCAGACTTCAGACGGGAACCCTTTCCTCTACAAAGCAAACATTCTCGTTAGGCCGTCTCTGTCTTACTTTTGTAAAAGTCTCAGGTGCCAGTTATGGTTTAAATTTCCCTTTCGTCTGCAGTGATGATTATGATGGGGTCCCACACTCCAAGAAGAACGTGGTGGTAAAGTATTAAAATCTCTCACTGAAGATTCTGCAATAAATTAAATATTTGATTAGTTCTCGACCGAGACGCCTTTCTTTCTGTGAAGATGTAACTGGCTATAAATTGGGAGATTTTCTCAGTTTTTACAGCTATTTTGTGTAGGCCTCATACTGTAATGAGTACTCTTCGTTCATGAATTAACAACATTAAAGAAGCTGCAAATGTAATGCCAAATGCTACTATCATATCTTAATTTAGAAATGTCCCACCACGGTAGATAAAAAGGCCCAAGATATCTTTTCCGAATGAACTTCATTGCAGAGGGGCAGCGTGTCAAAAATTCAGTTTACAACAATATAAAGGAAGTAATCATGTATGATTATTGTTTCAGCAGTATAATTTATGAGTAAGAGTACAACATAGTAGGTTTCAGGAGGAGAAGTAGTTGTGGAATAATGACTAATGTTTTGGAGAGTGATCAAGGACAGAAGAAATTTGCTATTTGCGTCTCTACACAGACAGATACACCGTTAACATGACAAATTTCGTTTTGAAAAATGGGTAGATAGGTAGAAGGTCTGATAAGAGCTTGTTAATTGTGCCGCGACGTCTCATTTTAGAGAGTGCACCGTATAATTCCAAAGAGCGTTGATGACCTAGTTTATAATATTGTCAGACCATGTGCAAGAGGAAGATGTAGGGTGTCGTGTTTTGTAATAATGAAGACTGTGGGTTTAAGTTGTGCGAAGCATTACTTAAAAAAACATCATAAATTTCGAAACCTTTATAAATTGCCTGAAAGGTTATTTTCAAGATATGAGGAGCCACGTAGCTCCTAACAGATAATAATCCAGTAACAATTTAAGAGTGCCTGGTTCCAACAGTTTAAAGTGTGGAATGGGATGAAGCATGTTATCATTTCGAAATTTCTTTCACAGTCGAATAAAGTGGAGGAAGTTAAAAGAATGTCACATGTATTGCACAGACAGAAGTACTCGACGTGCAGGAGTGGTAACTGAATTTGAGCATATCTTGAACAAGCTAGCTCATTTTAGTACAGGATTACTTCCAATAGAAATAATGAAAAGAGAATCTGAGTGTGAGCTTATGCTAAAACCCTTAAGGACATATAATGAATACTCATATGCAGAGGAATGATTTGATACAATTTGTTATAGCGTGCGAAGGAACAGAAACTCATATTCATGGTTACAAAATTAGAGATTTGCTCTAAGTAAAATACCATCGACCGAAACTGAAAGTGCAAAATAGTCTAAAAAATTGATAGAATGAAAGCTTTCACGCCTGGGACACATTGCTGCTGGTAAACTATTCAAGGTATAAGGTCGTGGTCCAAAAAATTATTCTCTTCCTAACGTTTAGTCCAGAACTGAGTTCTACATCTTCAGATCAGCGCAATTCTGGACGTCAGGAACCGAAGAGTTTCATGGACTGCAGCGTTATACCTCGAAAGGTTTACCAGCAGCAAACTGGAACGCTGGTAAGTTCAAAGGACCCATACGATATGTGAACTCTCTCTTTTAAAATCTTTTCTTATAGTCCCTGTCACTGCTCATGAAAAAAAGGACTTCATAATTTGGACTGTAAGGTGGTTTTATACCCTCCATGCAAGTTTTTCAGGCTGGTGTATGGTCAGAAAAGACTGAAAATAAATTTTGTTTTAATGTGATCATTAGGAAAGACGTTACGACGAAAGACATCAAAGCATTAGAATATCGTAATATCTATGGAAGGATCGAGCCACGACAAAAATAAATTTTTTATGATAATTACCATTAATGACACGGGACGCCACGTAACAGAACGTTCTAGATCACAGGAGGGCTTAAATGATGACAATCGGAAGATGAAATGTCTAGCATGACTTTTATGTCATTCAGAACTTCGTACAGCAAGATCGACAACGGATAATAACCACAAAGTACGCATACAACGTTCAGAAAATCCACGGATAGAAGCAAAGACTACAGTCGCTCCTACTGTTCGGCACCTATCACGGACAGAGTACCCGACGCGGAGCGCCCGGCACAACATATGCATAAATACCAGACTCGTTCCACACTGGAATCGCAGTGATGGACAAGCGAGTGGCTCGGGGAGACCGCGTGATAGAGGCAGCTGCTTCGGCGTCGGCTGATCGCCGTCTGGAGGTGCTTGCCCCCCAGGGCCACCATCAGCCATCCCGTCTACGTTGACCATGGCCATGCAGGAAGGAAATTCGGCGACGACAACTAAGGCTGCGGACAAAACAACTTCTGTAATGGCGTGAAAGGACAACAACTGAGGGCCTGGAACCGTCCGCGGTCGGTAAGCCGACTTCCTCCTCGTCACCGATCCAGGGCTGGAAACTGCCACAGCCCTAAGTGAAGGACAGTGACATCGACCGATCGGGGAAAGCGAATAACAGACGACGATGAATGACGATGAAGACCAACTGGCGCGTGATATGGCCGCGAGACGCGTCGAAATCACGCGGAGGCACAATGAGGATGACTCTTCTGATTTTGACAACGCACCAGTACTAGCCAACGAATCATAACGATGAAGACGCAGGTTTTCAATTAGTCCGAAACAAATGAACTGCACGTAAGAGGAAGAACTCGCAGCCAGCTAGGTTGGCCGAGAGGTTCTAGGCGCTACAGTCTGGAACCGCGCGACCACTACGGTCGCAGGTTCGAATCATAACTCGGGCATGGATGTGTGTGATATCCTTAGGTTAGCTAGGTTTAAGTAGTTCTAAGTTCTAGGGGACTGATGACCTCAGCAGTTAAGTCGCATAGTGCTCAGAGCCATTTGGACCAGCCGATTTGAAGAACTCGCAGGACACCTCTGATGCCACTAACCTACAAATTCCACTACCAACCTTCTACCAACTCGCCCCGTCCCTCACTGCAAGTGGAGCGTGAATAAATGAAAGTGGCGCCTCAAACAAGAATGGAAGACGCACAAAACCTTCCACCTTCGGCTCAAGACATCCACCTAACCTTCCACCAACCAGAATTCCTCCAATAACCATACAGACCAATCAAAGCGAAGGGGATTCGATCAAGTATCACTGCGAAACCACAGCGGAGCAACGGACAGCACTGCAGTTCTACCAGAACGTCAAAATTCCATTCCCTACTCACCATTCTCCAAGTGAGAAGATGGTCAGTATCGTCATTAAAAATCTCCTGGACAAAACTGCAGAGAAGCAGATTGAGAATGAGTTGCACGCCATTGGTTTAACGCAAGTTGTTGCATCAGTACAAGGGAGAGGCACCAAGACGAATATATTAATAGCCCAACCAGTTTACTGTGTATCACTCCCTGTTCGCCAAACGAATGATTAGATTTACCACATCCGTCATATCATGAACACAAAAGCGAAAGTGGAATCTCACAAACCTAAGGAGGGTTCTCCACAGTGTAAACCCTGCCAGTGCTATTTCGAGACTGCAGATTACTTTCGACTTCCCGCCAGGTGCGTCAAATGTGGAGGCCCCCACCAGGTACTGAACTGAAAGAAGACTACAAATCAAAAACAAACTTGCGCAAACTGCGGCGAAGAACACCCAGCCACCCAGGCACTTGGACAGGTTGCAGTACATTTCAACAAGCTTTGTGCACCTACATGACAAGACAAAGCGGCACGTTTACGAGAACAGCAAGTGGCGAAAACAACTCCACCGCTGACTCTAAATACAACAAAGGATTTGCGAACCGATAGGCTCCGTCCGCCTCCTCAGAGGACGGCATGGCAAGGAGGACGACGATCACCAATGGCAGCTCCAAAAGAACGGTCCTCCTTCGACTACACAGAACTTCTGAAGACTTTCTTTAGCATTTATTACTTCCTCTCTAAGTTATAACAACAGGCCATACTCGCCATAATTACGACTACATTGAAGAATTTTATTGAAGTTCCAACCATCTTCTCCAAATTAATGGCCCTCTCCGAAGGTGCCATGGCACTATTTGCACCTAGCTGTGGCCCATAGACCCACCATATTAGGGGACCACACTCTTTGTATTTAAAGCCAGTGGAGTTTCCAAAAGAAGATTAAATTGAAAGAATTTATACTTCGTCATTGCGTGGAAATTCTATTTGTGACTAAAACACACATAGCCTGCCATAGGACCGACTGTGCCAATGGCCACGATGGGGGTACCACCAGTTTTATCAAGAATTCCATCACGCATGCACCAACGACTCTCTCAGTACTGGAAACTCTTGAAGCCGTAGCCATCACAATTTTTAGCGCCAACCGTCACATCACACTTATCTTTGCATACCCCATCTCCAACATTCAATTCACTGAACAGGATTTCTTGCCAGTATTTGACTGATTTGAGAAAATCTTGATGTGTGGTGACCTCACTGCAAAGGATCTGAGGGTAGAGAGACTATGCTTTGGAGGAAAGACTTGATGTTATTACTTTCGTGACAGACCAAAATCACACTCCATCGAATCCCCATCAAAGACTGGATGTTCAGTAAGTGGCCATGCTTAAGAATCTGAGGCTGTATTCACAACTTTAGACGATCAACGACTTCACTTGGGAATAGTTACAGAGGCTTTGCATTCGATGCGACATCCATCACAAAAGTCCACAATTGGTATCAGGTTGAGCGGTGGCTGGAAACCAATGCCCAAGCCACAGCAGACATTTTATCTGCAGGTAGTATTGATGAAGCCATTGAGACACTAACTGAGCAAAGTCGAAGAGCATGCATACAGGCATCACTCACCATCACCTACCTCATGCCTTATCAAGAACACCTCTCGCCATTCATCCACTACTTGAAAACTCATAAGAATAGGGCTAGGCGTCGCTGGCAGCGCTATCACAGCCGAGAAGATCGGAGGAAGATCAAACTCCTCGCACGCGAACTTTACCGGCGTGCATTAGAAAATCGAACTGAGATGTGGGTAGACAAAATGTCCACCATCCTGTTCTGATTCCGAAACTATTGGAGCCTTGTCCGCATCCTACAGAATCCAGGACCACTGAAATGAGCACTACAGGGACCCGCATCACCGACGTGCGACTCACTCGCCAGAACAGAACCTCTTAGCTTCGACTTATGAAGCTCAGGACGATGTGGGCATCCCAGAGGCTGATGGTGGCGTAGATGGGATCATGCAAAGAGCGCACTCAATCAGGGAGAGTGTCTAGCAAGCTGAACCACCTCTCAACACCCCAGCGGAAATCAAATGAATAATTCGCAACCTTGGGGTTCACTTTGCTGCTTCACCAGATGGCGTCATTCATCACCAAATTAAGCACATTTCCCGGAAGCCTGTTGTTTTGCTCGCATGTACCTAAAACGGCTTTTTTAATAGAGATGGGGCCCCTGCACGCCCGCACTAACGTGGTGACCAAACCAAAAGTTCTACTGTTAGTTGTCTAGTAAGTGGATCACAGGATGCTGGGCTGTGATGTTGTCCGTGCGTCTGCGTAAGACTACGCATTAACACGGTCCATCAGGTGATGTATAGTGGACGAAACGCGAGTGAGGGTAGCGATTTGAAGAGCAGAGGGAAAAAAGTGCCATGGCTCGTGCCGTGGGAAGAAAACCTGTGCGACAGTGGGATGGGTAGTAAGAGCAGTAGTGGCTTACTAGCTGCGATAGCTCATGCAAGGTTGGATTTGTTAGTATAGGTATCATGCATCATTACCATGACAAGCGATGGCGATGTGTCCCAGCTGCTGCTGCATTCCTGGAACAATCAAGATCGTTATACAGTAGTGGGAGATCGGCCATAGATCATCTCACTGTGTGGGGGATGTGTGGAGCTTGTTTGCATGCAGTGTACAGTACGGCTTCCCTGTGGGGTGCCAGTTATTCGGCAGTGTATTCCAGCTGCGTGTTGTTGGGATATTTCCCACAACCTTGGAAGATTGCTCAAGTGATACCTATTCCTAGGTCTGGAGTAGATCTAAGCCAGCGCTCAATTATAGATAAATCGGTCTCTTTGCAACAATGCCCGAAATTCTTGAGCAGGTGTTACTTTACAGGATACGACCCGCAATCCTGGACCTGGATGTGACAAGGCCAGGTCGGTTCGCATTTCAACCTCGGCTTTCAGAGGAATTACGACTTCTATGTATCTCAGAACATATTGCTTATAATCTGAATGTGTCTCATTATATCACTACAATTTTTTGTATATAGAGAAGGCGAATGACAGGGTTTTGCATGACAGACTGATCTCTAATTGTATGACTTTCACGTCCTTCCCGAGTAGTGCATCAAGTCGATCGTCAGACAGTTAAGACAGAAGGACAGTGGCAGGCAGAGAGTGAAGAGACCATGATGAGACAGTGAGTAGTCAGTGAGTTAGCAATGCAGAGATGAATCAGAAAAGATTGAGAGTTTGAGTCAAATACCCGCTTTCATACCTGTGTTTACCGTTACTCTGTAATATATTCATTTTCGCTCCATGTTGAATGGACGAATCCTAGCTGCTTTCTACCTAGCTCTTTAACCATTCGAGCGCTTTTCCTTATCACATCCCGGCCTCCTAAAACTACGCATACACCTCTGCTGCGTGTCAGTTACTGTGGACAGTCGCCACGGTGAGTACAAAACGCATGAACACTATGTTGGCCACTATATGCTACCTGAAGGGTCAAGACCGGCGGTCAGTCGCTCCAGATGAAGGAAAATATTAAGTTGCCTAGTGTGTCGCCTCAAAGCTGCAGAACACTGATGGTGAAAGCTGCCACATAAGCAGTGAGACTAGATGCACATTTCATGCCAAACCTGCGTCTCCCACACATAACTTTGTTAAAAAAGTAACTCCCTCGAATGATGAGATATTTCATCCTCCCTCCCACTTGCCCAACTGTTGATGGGGACTCCCAGCGTCAGATCACTTATTGGTCAGTTTTAATTTGAATATATTTTGGCGTCAGCGTAGAATAATTTGCATAGTAATCGGTCTATTAATTTCAAACCGTCCATTTTGTCACTTACCATTGGGTCTCTCATGGGATACTCTCCATTTCACGAAATTTTTGCACCACTGTGGATCGAGCCCACTGTGGGGCGAACTGTATATTGATCATTCAATTAGTTTCAGTTTTCAACGAGCTGTTTAGAGACACCACTTATCGTGTGAGTCGAAATAAACTAAGCTTCATACCATCGCTTTCCCTCATTCTCCATTGGTATGATAGTAGTAACACATGAAACTCCACTGAAGTAGAACAATTTTATTGGCCATCAACGTGTCATGAAAGAGGGAATGACAATCCACATTGAGAAACTTACTTGTTATTGAATAGTGAATAACAAATAGATTTACATCCACGAAATCTTTGGAACACATTTCTTATAGAAATCTTTCTCGGTTAAGATGTTGTGCCAGTTCTCTACAAAAATGCAACCATTGGACGATATAAACAAGTTTCGTCATCAGGAAGGCAGCTGTTTGTCAAAGAAGTCCCGGGATCACGTAGATGTATGTGACATGAGTGGCTAGGTGTGGTGTGCGTACTGTAAGCCCTTCGTTACACACACCATCAGGGTTATTTGAATTGCCGCTCTAACGAAGTAGGCGAGTGTCAGCAATATGTCTCGTGGTCTTACAGTGGCGTTTTTATCTTCTGCCGTTAGGTCAGACGATAGAAATGCCACTTGCACGCTAAGAGTAGCAGACTGGCGGTGAGCCACTTTAAACAGAACTTGATTAATTTTCACACACATTTATCAAAATAATAAAAAGCATAGACATTACGTAACTTGATTCTGGATGTTGTTTACAGTTGACAATCTGAAGTTCCTTTGGTCTTGGTACGTTAATCTTATTCTCACATCTCTCTGATACTTGACAAAGTGTATATACATTTATCTTCACGGCTATGTACAGGAATATGATAATCTTCTTAGCTGCAGACTGAAACTTGACTATAGACTCGTACAGACTAATGTAGACCGGTACAGACAAATGCAGACTGGTACAGTCTGGTGCAGATAAATGCAGACCGGTGCAGACTAGTGCAGACAAATGCAGACTGACTGATCGGAGGTCTCTACACTCGTTATTGTGGTGTCACCGCCAGACACCACACTTGCTAGGTGGTAGCTTTAAATCGGCCGCGGTCCATTAGTACATGTCGGACCCGCGTGTCGCCACTGTCAGGGAACGCAGACCGAGTGCCACCACAAGGCAGGTCTCGAGATACGGACTAGCACTCGCCCCAGTTGTACGGACGACGTAGCTAGCGATGCACACCGACGAAGCCCCGCTCATTTGCAGAGCAGATAGTTAGAATAGCCTTCAGCTAAGTCAATGGCTACGACCTAGCAAGGCGCCATTAGTAACATTGCATGTATCTAAAGAGTCACATTTGTATCGCCACAATCTCCAGATGTACCAAAAGGATGGATTAAAGTTAAGTATTCCAGAAGCTACGTACTTTTCTTTATAGCATTCATTACGTATCCTGTTTCAGACCTCACGTCATCCTGCTTTAACTTAGCGCGTGCCTTTCGGCTTCCTCTCATTGTGTCTAGGCTGTCTTGTCTAGACACAACAATTTTGGCGACGAGTCAACGGAAAGGGTCTTGTTCTTTCTAATTGCTTACATTTACTTGTGTCATGGCTTCGCCAGATGTACTGTCAGAATTTTATCGCTTGCAGAATCAGCAGACGCAGGCGTTATTGGATGCCCTTGGACAGCTCGTCCAGGGTCAACGTGCACTGCAAAACGATGCGGCCGCCGCCGCTTCATCGCTACCACAGCCACAACTCGCAGTTGCACCGCATTTTAGGCCGTTTGACCCAGCTATGGAAACATGGACGGAGTGGTCACGCCAGTTTGGATTTCATCTCGCCGCCTACAGAATTCAAGGTAACGAGCGGCAGCCTCATTTATTGGCGTGCGTAGGGGTGCAAACGTACCGTGTGATAGTGAAATTATTTTCCCGACGCGACGTAGTAACACTGTCCTACGAAGAAATTTTGTCTGCTTTAGATGCCTATTTCAAGGACACAGTCAATGTCGTTGCAAAAAGGTATACGTTCTTTTGTAAAAAAACGTACGGCCGGTCAAACTAATAGGAAGTGGGTTGCAACATTGCAAGGCCTTACAAGGGATTGTGCTTTTGAGTGTGAATGTGGACTCCCTTATTCAGATACTGTGGTACGTGATGCAATAGCGCAGAACGTTTCTGATGTTCGCATACGGGAACAGATTTTGAAACTCGTCAATCCCTCCCTTCAACAAGTGATAGACATATTGGATAGACAAACCACGCTTGAATTTGCTCAGGAATCATTTGCAACTTCGCCAGCTGTGTGTCATATTAACCGGCCCTCCGGGCGCTGCAACGACCGGTACACTGCCCTCGCACACGTCCACGCAGCTGCTGCCACGCTCAAAACCAGGTGTGCCGCGACAGCATACAACTGCAGTGAAATCATGCCCGCGGTGTGCTACTAGACATTCACGTGAAAATTGCCTGTCACGCCAAACTATTTGCTTTTTCTGTAATAAAAAAGGACATGTTCAAAGAGTTTGCCAGAAAAAGCTCAGATCAGACACTCTTAATCATTCCAGGCCCTTTGCTTTGCGCCGGAATCGAACCAAGGACACTCAGGCTCGTGGACCTTCGCCCATGGACATTCATGTAGTTAATTCCACCCCGTCCAGTGCCACTTTCTCAAACAGTGACAGTGTTCGTCCCACACAAAGTGTGCGTCGACGTCGCCGGAAATCGCGTCAATTAGCAAGTGATGCTGTACCTGTATCAGTTCAAATTGCACGAGACAGTCGCTCTTGTCGTCAGCAGGACAATAAACTTTTTGTAGATTTGGACTTTAATGGCAAGGTCATACCATTCCAGCTCGATACCGGAGCTGCAGTTTCATTGATCAATCACGACACGTACAAACAACTGGGCAAACCTCCGTTGTGTGCCGCAAATGTTAAGTTACATAGTTATTCAGGTCAGAATATCCCTGTATTAGGACAGTGCACTCTTCTTGCAACATACAAAGGACAAACAAAACTTGTGTCATTTTACGTTTTTCGTTCTTCTACTGCAGTGAACTTGTTTGGTTTAGATTTATTTCAGTTGTTTAACATGTCTATAGTCAATCAGGTCCTATCAGTGAATCAGACTGTGCCTTCAGACAGTGTTTCTCGTCTATGTGAAGAATTTGCAGACATTTTTGAACCGGGCTTATGTTGCGCTCAGAACTATGAAGCACATTTGGAACTGAAAGTCAATGCGCAACCGAAATTTTTCAGAGCGCGCGATGTTCCCCACGCATTGCGTGATGCGGTCGCACGAACATTACACGATTTAGAATCACAAGGTGTGATTGAACGTGTGCAGCCTATTGTTTCCGACAATGGCCCACAATTCATGTCCGCAGAATTTCAGTCATTCTGCACGGCCAATGGTATTCAACATCTGACGTCCGCGCCGTTTTCGCCTCAGTCAAACGGTGCCGCTGAACGATTGGTCCGGACTTTCAAGTCACAGATGTTGAAGTTGAAAGAGTCGCATTCTCGGGAGGACGCGTTGTTGCTCTTTTTGTAATCGTATCGCTCTCAGCCCCGAGATGGTCGCTCGCTGGCTGCGTTGCTCCACGGTCATCCTCATCAAACCTTGATGTCTTTGCTGCACCCTTCGCATCAGGTTCCTGTGCAGCGGCAGTATTCTGCTTTTGCTCCAGGCGGCGTTGTATTCTATCGCAACTATCGAGGTTCACGGCGTTGGCTCGCAGGGCGCATTCTTCGCTGCCTCGGCCGCGCGATGTATTTGATTTTGGGGGCCTCGGGTGAGGTGCGTCGGCATCTCAATCAGCTGCGCCTCTGTCGTCGCACGGGTTCTGCCGTCCCCGTCTGCTTTCAGCGACGGTGCCGTCCGGTCAGCGCCCTGGGGACCCGTCTCCTGGCTCGCCTCATCCCCAGGTGTTACCGACGATGCCTTCCATTTTTCCCCATGGCGACGCGCCGCCGCCGCCTCCGCCGCCGCCGCCTGTCCTCCAGCCGGCGCCGCCCGCAGTGGACGCGTCGCTGCAACCGCCTGGCGCCTCCCTGGGTCACGCGCCGCCGATCGCTTCCCGTGACCAGCCGTCCTCCGCCATGGACCTCTTGCCCGCTCCGGACCAGACGTCGTCTTCGCCCGTCGGGTGCCCCGACGCAATGGTGGTCGACCCTTCGGCTCCTCCTGTCCCTTTACGGGCGCATACACCGCATGTTGACGTGCACCCTGGACTAGGTTTTCAGGCGTTTCCTAGCTCCCCTCGGACCGAATGGCCAGGTGCGGGTGGCACAGCTTCGCCTGTTGTTAGGCTCCCCACCTCATCGCATACGTCAACATGGGGTCTTCCCCACGGCGGGCGGAAGCCTTATAACACGACCGTTCGCCGATTTGCGGGGGAGGAGTGTGGTGTCACCGCCAGACACCACACTTGCGGGGTGGTAGCTTTAAATCGGCCGCGGTCCATTAGTACATGCCGGACCCGCGTGTCGCCACTGTCAGGGATCGCAGACCGAGCGTCACCACAAGGCAGGTCTCGAGATACGGAATAGCACTCGCCCCAGTTGTAGGGACGACGTAGCTAGCGATGCACACCGACGAAGCCTCGCTCATTTGCAGAGCAGATAGTTTGAATAGCCTTCAGCTAAGTCAATGGCTACGACCTAACAAGGCGCCATTAGTAACATTGCATGTATCTAAAGAGTCTCACTTGTATCGCCACAATTTCAAGATGTACCGAAAGGATGGATTAAAGTTAAGTATTCCAGAAGCTACGTACTTTTCTTTATAGCATTCATTACGTATCCTGTTTCAGGCCTCACGCCATCCTGCTTTAACTTAGCACGTGCCTTTCGGCTTCCTCTCATTGCGTCTAGGCTGTCTTGTCTAGACACGACAGTTATAATACCTCGCGCGTTCAGGTATCACTGCGCGAGTGTGATCCGCAAGGAGAAAAGGTTCTACGTTAGCAGCAATCTCATTGGCTGCGTTACATATTAATATGCAGATCGGTGGAAGCAGAATTTGTTCCGTCTCTAAGGCAGCGCCATCTCGTAGTGCGGAGACGTACGAGCGCTGCGCCTGCGCTTTTGTACTTAGTGGGGCGCGCTCTAGTGGGAAAGTTGTGTACGCGCTGACTGCGCTGAACTATGTCCACAACACTAGAAAACTTAAGTAATAGAACCTAGTGCGTTGTCTTGATGGCAAGTATTCACTAGAAACAAGGATATTGTCGGGAGTGCCCAGGGAAGCGTGAGGGGACCGCTATTACTGGTGCTACATCGGCTACATTGGTGCCAGTGATGATATGTCACTAACAGTGTCTGTGTTTCCATCATGGGACACAAAGATATGAAGCTTGGTCAGAGGTACTTTTCATTTCTCGACCTTATACTATACACATATAGGTATAAACAGACTTTCAAGTACACTGGTCTTGGATATTTTTGCTGTGTAGCACATACTGTACCCCAATTTAATTAAAAATACTGTCATTCTGACGAAGGTATCCCGGAGGTTTCCCTCGGTTTTAATTCGAATTCTGGATCTGTAAATCACCACTCAAATTTTCCCGATTAAAACTCCATTTTCCCCACTAACAGTCCGACTGGTATTTGGCTGGAAATTCCCTGCCTGCATCATGGGTCATTACTGGAACTGCCCGGTCTGCGTAGAGTCTTGTTGTTAAGAACCTGTTCCTCTGCATTGCTGAGTGCGAATTTCGTATGTGTGGTAACACTATTGAAATGCATTCTGATTTCTAAACTCACTTTGAGGGTTAGCAGTTAGTTGCTCTACTGATGAAGACAATGAAGGATATTCTAGAGAGCACAGATATTCAAAGAAAACAACGTGACAAGTGTACCGAGAACTATTAATTCTGAAAATAAACTTATTTACTGAAGAAAAAATGAAATTGAGCATCTTATTCGAATGGATGTCATTAGGCAAGTTTCTATATTTCGCAAAACAAAATAGAGTGAACAGCTAGCGTGAAGTCCATCGATATGCTACAGAAAATTTATCACGCTGAAAGAATATGAACTTTGTGCATTAGCAGAAGGTGGTTCTTGAACATTTCGTAATATGCGTGCGGCACCTATAATGGAGCTTTGTAGATACACAACTCAATGATGTGTCTTCATCATATTATAAACTGGCTCAGTGAAAACAATTTTCTGTCTCAGTAGGGGGTGGCCAAACGTAAGTTTTGTACCTTTTCATAATTTGTCACAAGATATGTTGTCTATTAAGGTGCTAATCAGCACGCCAACTGAGTCCAAAATGAAATACTACCGGTGCAAGCAGCAGTACACTGAATAAATTATCCGAATGAGAAGGTGATCTGTAAGCATACGACATGTATTGACAATGAATTATTTAACTATAGAGAGGAATAGTACCAGAAGTTACTCAACTGTTACGATATGTCTCTACAAGCCATTGCATAGAAACGGCCAATTTGTGAGCGTATTCTCGAGAAATCAATTAGTTTTTCTCAGAATTAGCGTCAGACATATTTGCTATTGCTCCATTGATAGGAGCAGAGTGGACGACACACTATAGAGGGCCACTATTTAGTGGCATACATTATGAAGTGCGTGTGATCTTGTTGAAAGTAATCAAACACGGTAATGCGTGCAAGAAACTGTTTATGTCGCATTTAGTGCATTATCCACCATCACTGCAGCTTTAAATGAGAGGATTTTCTTGGAAAAGTATAAAACAATGAATCAATTACTGTTTTTTGTCCAAACGTACTTTTCTAGAGCTAGTCATCGTTTAGGAAACAAGTACTCATTGTATAAAAGTGAACAGATTGAATAATACGTGGCATTTACACATAGCCATCATGCACACTCCTCATCAGGAAGTAAGGCATTCATACTGCAACTTCACACAAACACACACACACACACTATACAGGTTGAGTCACCTAACGTTACCGCTGGATATATTTCGTAAACCGCATCAAATACCGACGAACCGAATCCACAGACCGAACGTAAGAAGAGGGGCTAGCGTAATTGTTTAATACAAACCATACAAAAATGCACGAAAGTATGTTCTTTAACACAAACCTACGTTTTTTTTTTAAATGGAACCACGTTAATTTTGTTAGCACATCTGAACATATAAACAAATACGTAATCAGTGCCGTGTGTTGCATTGTAAAATGTTAATTACATCCGGAGATATTGTAACCTAAAGTTGACGCTTGAAACCTCCGACGTTCAGTTGCGTGTTGTAACAAACACGGGCCACGGTCGGCGAGCAGTGTCATGCGCATAATGCATCGTCACCGCTTTCACCCGTTTCATGTGTCGCTACATCAGCAATTACATGGTGATGACTTTAATCATCGAGTGCAATTCTGTCAATGGGCATTAACAGAGAATGCGTTGTAGTTCTACCTGTTTACCGATGAAGCGGGTTTCACAAACTACGGGGCAGTGAATCTACGGAACATGCATTACTGGTCCGTGGACAATCCTCGCTGGCTCAGACTGGTAGAGCGATAGCGATCGTGGACTGTAAATGTATGGTGAGGAATCATTGGCCAGCACCTCATTGGTCCTCACTTCATTGCAGGGGTCCAAACAGCTGTAACATACATCGCGTTTCTACAGAATGATCTGCCAACGTTGCTCGAAAATGTCCCACTGGAAGCGCGTAGACGTATGTGGTATCAGCATGATGGTGCACCTGCACATTCCGCAATTAACACTAGGCTGACCTTTGACAGGATGTTCGACGGGCGTTTCATAGGACGTGGAGAACGCATAAATTGGCCAGCCCGTTCTCCTGATCTTACACCTCTGGACTCCTTTCTGTGGGGTACGTTAAAGGAGAATGTGTACCGTGATGTGCCTACAACCCCAGAGGATATGAAACAACGTGTTGTGGCAGCCTGCGACGACATTACACCAGATGCACTGCGGCGAGTACGACATTCATTACGCCAGAGATTGCAATTGCGTGCAGCAAATGATGGCCACCACATTGAACATCTATTGGCCTGACATGTCGGGACACACTCTATTCCACTCCGTAATTGAAAACGGAAACCACGTGTGTACGTGTACCTCACCCCTCATGGTAATGTACACGTGCGTCAGTGAAAAAGACCAATAAAAAGGTGTTAACATGTGGACGTAATGTGCTGTTCCAATCTCTTCTGTACCTAAGGTCCATCACCGCTCCCTTTGGATCCCTACGTAATTCAGTGCTATCCGATACACACGATCGAACAGCGAAGGAGTGGTACTCAAGCATCATCTTTAGGTTACAATATTCAGGATGTAATTAACATTTTACAATGCAACAAAAGGCACTGATTACGTATTTGTTTATATGTCCAAATGTGCTAACAAAACTAACGTGGTTCCATTAAAAAAAACGTAGGTTTGTGTTAAAAAACATACTTCCGCGCATTTTTTTATGGTTTGTATTAACCAATTGCACTAGCTCCTCTCCTCACGTTCGGTCTGTGGAATCGATTCGATTTGATGTGGTTTACGAGATATATCCAGCGGTAATGTTAGGTGACTCACCATATATATATATATATATATATATATATATATATATATATATATATATATATATATACATGTGTGTGTGTGTGTGTGTGTGTGTGTGTGTGTGTGTGTGTGTGTGTGTGTGTGTGTATGTATATTAGTCTTCTCATAAATGTGGGACGTGGCACTTACAAACTTTTCCATTTTCAATCTACAGTTGTTGGCGTTGTACTGTTTACGAAGCACGACGAAATATGACAATGCTGTATTATAGAGGCATAAAGAAGAGTCCATTTGATGAGGTTATTAATTCTCTACAAATTAATGAAACATCAGTGTCTTCTCACCAATCTGTACTTGCACTATAATCGGAGGGTGTCTCTCCAAACAGACGTCTGGGGCATTTTCTCAGGTGTTTCGCAGCTGTTTGCAAATTCCATTTTTGCAATGTGTTGATAGAATTGAAGCAAACACATACCGCTTATGTATTTCATGCAACGTCCATCTGCATTAATAGGACAGTCAATCACCAGCACTCTCCTGCAGCGACTGAGTAGCGCTGTTGCGTGGCTATAGCAAACAGCGCGAGCCAGGGTCGAATGCAGGGCGGGGTAGATCTGTTTTACCATCCCCGTTAATTCATATCTCTAAACCATATATCGCAGTACACTGATTTGGGGCGCTGCATATAATAGCTATGCAATATTGACCTTTGAAAACCATTTTGCTTATGACAGGAAAAAAAAAACAGACGCTATCCGCTGACACTGGGCTTTGCACGAAAAACGTGACGAGAAATATTTGCTTGGGCTGACTCCAGCAACGCATTGCAAAAACTGGCGTTGTAAATGTCTCTCGAAATAACAGTGAAAATGCGCCTGACAACTGTTAGGACGGACACCATACACACTATCAGAAAAAAAAATCTCAACAACAAAAAACACTTACTGTAGAGTAATGACATTTCGGGAACACAACTGTCTATGTAACATATTTAAACGATTAACAATGCAAGATTACAGGTTAATGTAAGTGCGAGATAAACAGTAGCACATGTGAGATGCTGGTAGATTAAAAACGCGTGTAACGACGAGGCCGTTGAATCCAGTCATACAAACGCGCAGTTATTGTGTTGTACAGGCACCAGATGTCAGTTTGTGGGATGGACTTCCACGTTTGTCACATTTCGTCGGTTAATGCTATATGTGGATGATGATGGAGTTGTCGTCCGAAAGTGTCCAATATGTGCTCTGTCGGAGACTCATCTGGTGATTGAGCACACCAGGGTGACATGACGACTATATGTAGAGCATGTTACGTTAAAACAACGGTATGGGGCGAGTGTTATCCTGTTGGAAAATACCTCATGGAACGCTGTTCATGAATGGCAACACAACAGGTCGCATCATCATGTTGATGTACGGTTTTGTAATCAGGGTGCGTGGGATAACCAAGATAGTGCTCCTGCTGTCATACGAAATTGCACCCAAGACCGTAGTTCCAGGTGAAGGCCCAGTGTGTCTAGCACGCAGACAGGGCTGGTTGCTGGCCCTCAACTGGCCGCCATATAACCAACACACGGCCGTCACTGGCGCAGAGCCAGAATCAGCTTTCATCATAAAACACAACAGACCTCCAATGAGCTCCCGCTTGACGACGTTGTAGTCGCAACTGGCGATGGTTTGAGGTCACTGGAATGCATGCTATTTGGAGTCTGCTTCGAGGCTGTCCTTCAAGTAACCGGTTTGTAACGGTTCATTGAGTCACTGTGGTACCAAATGCTGCTCATATTGCTGCTTCATATGCTGTACAATACACCACAGCCGTACATCGAACCCAATGGTCTTCTATGACCGGCCGGCCGGAGTGGCCCAGCGGTTCTAAGCGCTACAGTCTGGAACCGCGCGACCACTACGGTCGCAGGTTCGAATCCTGCCTCGGGCATGGACGTATGTGATGTCCTTAGGTTAGTTAGGTTTAAGTAGTTCTGAGTTCTAGGGGACTGATGACTTCAGAAGTTAAGTCCCATAGTGCTCAGAGCCATTTGAACTTCCCTGACCATCCGGAACCCCGCCCTCTTGCGACTGTACATTCTCGTGACCACCGCTGCTAGTAGTCATGTACGTGGCTACATGCCATACCAAGTCTTTCTGCAATACCGCAGAAGGAATATTCAGCTCCTCGTAACTCTTTTACACGACCTCATTCAAACGCAGTGAGGTGTTGTTAATGGCGTCTTTGTCGCCTGAAATGCTTGCTTAATAAATTTCTACTCACGACATCCAATCGAAAATGAAACTAACGCTCACGTCTGTCACACCATGTATTTAATACGAACCTAATTTGAAATTTCCTAGTGGCGCCACTAGCGCCAGTCTTATGAGACTGTCACGAAATTTGAATAGACATCATCTCCCCGATATACACCTACCAAGTTCTATCTACTGACTTGGCAGAAAATCCTAAGAAATTTTGGTCTTATGTCAAAGCGGTAGGTGGATCAAAACAAAATGTCCAGACACTCTGTGACCAAAATGGTACTGAAACAGAGGATGACAGACTAAAGACCGAAATACTAAATGTCTTTTTCCAAAGCTATTTCACAGAGAAAGACTGCACTGTAGTTCCTTCTCTAAATTGTCGCACAGATGACAAAATGGTACATATCGAAATAGACGACAGAGGGATAGAGAAACAATTAAAATAGCTCAAAAGGGGAAAGGCCGCTGGACCTGACGAGATACCAGTTCGATTTTACACAGAGTACGCGAGGGAACGTGCCCCCCTTCTTGCAGCCGTGTACCGTGGGTCTCTAGAATAGCGTAGCGTTCCAAAGGATTGGAAAAGGGCACAGGTCATCCCCGTTTTCAAGAAGGAACGTCGAGCAGATGTGCAGAACTATAGACCTATATCTCTAACGTCGACCAGTTGTAGAATTTTGGAACACGTATTATGTTGGAGTATAATGACTTTTCTGGAGACTAGAAATCTACTCTGCAGGATTCAGCATGGGTTTCGAAAAAGATGATCGTGCGAAACCCAGGTCGCTCTATTCGTCCACGAGACTCAGAAGGCCATAGACACGGGTTCACAGGTAGGTGCCACGTTTCTTGGCTTCCGCAAGACGTTCGATACAGTTCCCCACAGTCGTTTAACAAACAAAGTAAGAGCTTATGGACTTTCAGACCAATTGTGTGATTTGATTTAAGAGTTCCTAGATAACAGAACGCAGCATGTCATTCTCAATGGAGAGAAGTCTTCCGAAGTAAGAGTGATTTCAGGTGTGCCGCAGGGGAGTGTCATAGGACCGTTGCTGTCAACAATATACATAAATGACCTTGTGGATGATATCGAACGTTCACTCAGGGTTTTTGCAGATGATGCTGTGGTGTATCGAGAGGTTGTAAGAATGGAAAATTGTACTGAAATGCAGGAGGATCTGCAGCGAATTGACGCATGGTGCAGGAAATGGCAAGTGAATCTCAATGTAGACAAGTGTAATGTGCTGCGAATACATAGAAAGATAGATCCCTTATCATTTAGCTACAAAATAGCAGGTCAGCAACTGGAAGCAGTAAATTCCATAAATTATCTGGGAGTACGCATTAGGAGTGATTTAAAATGTAATGATCATATAAACTTGATCGTCGGTAAAGCAGATGCCAGACTGAGATTCATTGGAAGAATCCTAAGAAAATGCAATCCGAAAACAAAGGAAGTAGGTTACAGTACGCTTGTTCGCCCACTGCTTGAATACTGCTCATCAGTGTGAGATCCGTACCTGATCGGGTTGATAGAAGAGATAGAGAAGATCCAACGGAGAGCAGCGCGCTTCGTTACAGGATCATTTAGTAATCGCGAAAGCGTTGCGGAAATGATAGATAAACTCCAGTGGAAGACTCTGTAGGAGAGACGCCCAGTAGCTCGGTACGGGCTTTTGTTAAAGTTTCGAGAACATACCTTCACTGAAGAGTCAAGCAGTATATTGCTCCCTCCTACGTATATCTCGCGAAGAGACCCTGAGAATAAAATCAGAGAGATTAGAATCCACACAGAAGCATACCGACATCCTTTTTTCCACGAATAATACGAGACTGGAATAGAAGGGAGAACCGATAGAGGCACTCAAGGTACCCTCCGCCACACACCGTCAGGTGGCTTGCCAAGTATGGATGTAGATGTAGATGTTTGTCACACGAGTACTTCTCGGTGTTGCGATATATAATAAAACGTTCCGACGATGTTCAGGGAGTTTCTGACCATGCTGAAATCTACTGTATTTAGAGGGTGAATAACTTAAAACTTGCACCAGAGATTCTGCAGGAGTTGAAAGTGTTACTGATTTGCGGTTTCCACAGAAGTGGATGGTAGCCAGGCGCTCACGTTATTAGGCAATCAACCATCTGTAACGATAGTTAGAGTGTTTTTTTTTTAGTGCAAACATACACTTTTTTGAATGGATCAATGTCGACTGACAATAGAATGTCAGTGATGCTCGTAGCAGGTTTCTAAAGCGAGATATAGTATTTTGAAAAGTTGCCATACCAACACTGCGGTAGCGCGCACTAAAGAACAACGCAAGTGTGCACACCAGTTATGTGGATTCTGACCAGTGACGAGACTATTGATCATCACAGGTTGTGTTCAAAATGACCACCGACAGTAGTTGTACACTCTTCGAAGCTGGCATGGAACGACTGCTACACACGTGCTAGCATTTCAACGGAGATGTCCAAGCAGACTGAATAATACTAAAAGCTGCATATCATCGGGTGTAGTTGGTATACCATCGTTGAGACGTCGGACTTCAGGAAAACAGGAAAGATGGGGACGGGGCCTAATCAGTTACCGTTGGTTGCACAGAAAACATGTACACTTTATTTTTAAAAACCAGACTCTCAACAATCATTTCTAAAACATTTCACTACACTGGCGGCTGAAAGCCTTATAAGAGGAATTGCCAGTTATTGTCGGCTGAAGGCCACAAGCAATGTTACACACCATCAACGTCTGAAGGCCTGTTAAGAAGGTTGAAAATTATTCGTGTGCTGGAGGCCACAAGCAATTTCAGAATACACAAGCGCTGATGGCCTGAATTACAAATAAGGTGGACACTTACGCTTTAAAATACTAAACTCCTATCTAATAATATTAATAGTTTGTAACAAGATATAGTGACGGCTGAAGGTTCACCAAAACAGGACTGAAAATTATTTGTCGGCTGAAGGCCACAAGCAGTGTTACAAACAATTAACGGCTGAAAGTCGGAATCACAAGTGGAGAAGGCAATAACATGTTAAAAAATTAAAGTAAATTTTAAACAATTACGACAACTTTTCCAAATAAGACGGAGTGATCCACAAACAATGCTCCCTGGATCGACCTGAGGAAGGTGACTACAGCTGTGTAAGCTGTGAGGCAGGCAGCCAAGAGTGGTACTCACGTAACAAGGTGGCAACTCACACTAGGGGTAGCTTAAGCGCTGACCGACCGACTAAACAATCCGTCTAACGTCCGATCACCGGTACAACGATGGAATGTACACTCCTGGAAATTGAAATAAGAACACCGTGAATTCATTGTCCCAGGAAGGGGAAACTTTATTGACACATTCCTGGGGTCAGATACATCACATGATCACACTGACAGAACCACAGGCACATAGACACAGGCAACAGAGCATGCACAATGTCGGCACTAGTACAGTGTATATCCACCTTTCGCAGCAATGCAGGCTGCTATTCTCCCATGGAGACGATCGTAGAGATGCTGGATGCAGCCCTGTGGAACGGCTTGCCATGCCATTTCCACCTGGCGCCTCAGTTGGACCAGCGTTCGTGCTGGACGTGCAGACCGCGTGAGACGACGCTTCATCCAGTCCCAAACATGCTCAATGGGGGACAGATCCGGAGATCTTGCTGGCCAGGGTAGTTGACTTACACCTTCTAGAGCACGTTGGGTGGCACGGGATACATGCGGACGTGCATTGTCCTGTTGGAACAGCAAGTTCCCTTGCCGGTCTAGGAATGGTAGAACGATGGGTTCGATGACGGTTTGGATGTACCGTGCACTATTCAGTGTCCCCTCGACGATCACCAGTGGTGTACGGCCAGTGTAGGAGATCGCTCCCCACACCATGATGCCGGGTGTTGGCCCTGTGTGCCTCGGTCGTATGCAGTCCTGATTGTGGCGCTCACCTGCACGGCGCCAAACACGCATACGACCATCATTGGCACCAAGGCAGAAGCGACTCTCATCGCTGAAGACGACACGTCTCCATTCGTCCCTCCATTCACGCCTGTCGCGACACCACTGGAGGCGGGCTGCACGATGTTGGGGCGTGAGCGGAAGACGGCCTAACGGTGTGCGGGACCGTAGCGCAGCGTCATGGAGACGGTTGCGAATGGTCCTCGCCGATACCCCAGGAGCAACAGTGTCCCTAATTTGCTGGGAAGTGGCGGTGCGGTCCCCTACGGCACTGCGTAGGATCCTACGGTCTTTGCGTGCATCCGTGCGTCGCTGCGGTCCGGTCCCAGGTCGACGGGCACGTGCACCTTCCGCAGACCACTGGCGACAACATCGATGTACTGTGGAGACCTCACGCCCCACGTGTTGAGCAATTCGGCGGTACGTCCACCCGGCCTCCCGCATGCCCACTATACGCCCTCGCTCAAAGTCCGTCAACTGCACATACGGTTCACGTCCACGCTGTCGCGGCATGCTACCAGTGTTAAAGACTGCGATGGAGCTCCGTATGCCACGGCAAACTGGCTGACACTGACGGCGGCGGTGCACAAATGCTGCGCAGCTAGCGCCATTCGACGGCCAACACCGCTGTTCCTGGTGTGTCCGCTGTGCCGTGCGTGTGATCATTGCTTGTACAGCCCTCTCGCAGTGTCCGGAGCAAGTATGGTGGGTCTGACACACCGGTGTCAATGTGTTCTTTTTTCCATTTCCAGGAGTGTATTTAGGCAAGGGCGAAGAGATGGGCACACACACACAAGTGAATGTTGCACTACTCGGATATCAAGGTCCATTCAACTAAATCTCGCTGAATCCGGTCCTTGACGTGGTCGTGCACTCTCGTGACCACATCCTTCCGTCGGACAGTGCATGTGTGTCGCCAGCGGTCGGGCGAGTACTGGCTGTCCGGCCCTCACTGCTGCTCCGTCCCAACTCCACTCCCCGGACACACGACGACCCGGAAATACTAGAGGCCGTTCCAAAGATGGTACCACAGTACGTTTTATCGATAAGCGGTGCTGCTTCCACTCACGGAAAAACAATGCGAGCAAACATAGTGGCGCCAGTGAACAGACTAAGAAAAGAAGACGCCACTATCGCTATTACAAGATGCCAAGCTATGAACAGCAAGAACGTGAGCCGCACACGGCTCAGTTCTACAGTCGTGGACAAAACGAGCGAGACCCCTCACCTTTCCTTTATTCTGAACCGCACAGCATAAAAGTCTGCTACACAGCACAACAGGCAAGGCAACGAAGTGCTACCAACATACTGTGCACAGGCATGAAATTGACAAACTGCCAGGCACGTAAGTCTGGATTGCAAAGAAATCCTGTAGATCTAGTCATGTTGATGTAACACCGAAATTATGTTGTAATTGTGACATCTGAGTTACATTTGATTTGAACATCGAAGTTGTTTGCTATTTATTACTTTTTGTACATTATTTCAGCTATAGACAATCACCTAGGTGCGTTAAATTGATACTGAAATATAGTATCATGCATGGACCAATAACAATAAATTCTTAACTACTTGTTATGGTACTGCAGTATCTGCCAGCGTCTTCAGAAGTGGATATCGCATGCGACGTTCCTAGGGTGTTTATAAGTGGATGTTGCAGACGACTTGAGATGCTTAAAGTAGTAAAGGAGTTTTGCTATTTGGGGAGAAAAATAACTGATGATGTTCGAAGTAGAGAGGATGTGAAATGTAGACTGGCAATGTCAAGGAAAGTGTTTCTGAAAAAGAGTAATTTGTTAACGTCGAGTTTAGATTTAAGTGTCAGGAAGTCGTTTCTGAAAGTACTTGTATGGAGTGTAGCCATGTACGGAAGTGAAACATGGACGATAACTAGTTTGAACAAGAAGAGAATAGAAGCTTTGTGAAGCTTTGTGCTACAGAAGAATGCTGAACATTAGATGTGTAGATCATGTAACTAATGAGGAGGAATTGAATAGGATTGGGAGAGAAGAGATGTTTGCGGCACAACTTGACTAGAAGAAGGGATCGGTTGGTAGGACATGTTCTGAGGCATTAAGGAGTCACCAATTTAGTATTGGAGGGAAGCGTGGAGGGTAAAAACCGTAGAGGGAGACCAAGAGATGAATACACTAAACAGATACACAAGGATGTAGGTTGCAGTAGGTACTGGGAGATGAAGCTTGCACAGGATAGAGTAGCCTGGAGAGCTGCATGAAACCAGTCTCAGGAGTGAAGACCACAACAACAACAACGCTTTCTATCCAAACCACGTTTACAGGACTCCAAATAAAACTGTCTATACATGTGGTAACTCAGATCCCAGTATTAATGCCACCGCGTCTTATAGTGCGAGCATTTCCATTGCTAGCTAGCTTAAGAAACACTTCGGCAAATGAAAGTTTTCTGGCTGTGGCGAGTCTAATGGAGAATTAGAAACTTTGTAGAATACGTTTAGTAGCTGGGTCACCATTTATTTTCTGGGGTGATGCAGAATATCCTACTAAATTTACTCGCTAATGACAGTATTTTGTTATTTCGATAAACACCCTGATTGATTGTCACGTAAGCGGTGACATGAAGGTATAAAATTCATGTTTTGAGTCCAAAAAACTGTATGCAACAGAAACTGCAGATCATTTTGCCATTTTCATTGCGAAATTGCCGACTTATTCATGTCTGAGGCAATAATAGACGGCTGTTTGCCTGGGTTGGCTGCTTGTGTAGTGAAAGGTGTTTGCTACTGCAAGGGAGGTCTGGTTTGTTTACGGTTCTAATCTCGATGGAGGCAGATAGACTATCAGTAAAGCAATTTTAAGACATTCTCGCGCGCCCCAATAGGTTTTATTGCTGCCTTCATGCTGTACCGGCGCCCTGTGGAAGTAAATATGAAACTCTTGTAGAATTTCATACTTGTTATTGCCTACTTTTGCCGCTTCTGTCAATAACTGAATTGACTTAAGTGTGGCACGGAATGATGTTTAACTGAATTTCGTTATGGATCTTCACGCATTGCTAAATTCGCACACTTTCATGGTAGGTCAGCAACGGTAATCCAGTATAACAGGTCTGAGCGTTGACACAGACGATTTCGAGGCCGAATGTGCATAATATTTTCCTAATTCGTAACTATCTGGGTACTTTGCCTTACTAAAACAGTTATGTTATCTCGATAAGCTTAAATTCATTTTTTTGTACAGTTCATACTAATTAGCTTTTCTTCTTTCATTTATATTTTATAGCTACGTGTTGTGTTTAACACACTAATCAGCATAAATATACTCTTACACCTGATTGAAAATAGTCTGAGAAAGTTCTGGTAGTTTTTCAATTTCAAGCCTGTGCATAGTATGTTGGTAGCACTTCGTCGCCATGCCTGTTATGCTGCGTAGCAGACTTTAAAGCTGTGCCGATCGGCATAACGAAAAGGCGAGGTGTCTCGCTCGTTTTGTCCACGACTGTACATAGTGTCTTGTAGCTTTCTTCACAGGAAAAAGTATACAAGCGTAAAACCTGGTGTACGGGCCGGCCAAGGTCCAGGTCCTCTGTGTCCAACCCAACGATCTGTAAACAATTTAGGAAGACATAACGTAGTACTTCGTGCACTATGAGTGCCACAGGTTCCTCCCAGTCTGCAAACCCAAGCGCCCACCAGAGACGGTGTCGCCAAACGTGCACTTTGTTAGCTTTCCTAAAACCGTACGAGAGAGTGATACAGAAATTGTACGTTGAGCGATAGTAAGGATCGAAACGAGCCAAGGCCTCTGCATACCCGTGTATTATCACATACGCACTGAGAACAACTGTATCCGGTGAGTCGCTTCAATTTGGGCGCACAAAGGCCCGATTGGCTATCTTCAATGCTAATTAACTCGGAAATGGCGCATCGTATCAAATTGTTTTTCTTAACTTTTATTTCTCACCACAACGTACCCTGTAACATCCTTTTAAGCTTCTCAGGCAGTTTCTCACCTCGCTGTACAATCGTTCTTACTCTGAAGGAGAAGAATGGAAAAATGTCGTACTCGAAAGAGGAAAGACCTTGGCAAGTGTACGACATTCCGTATTTCATCTCAGAGGCCAGCTTTATTTATCAGTTGCAAAAAAGATAGTAAATGGTATTGTTTGAACTGGGTGTAGCTACCCTGAAGATATTGAACGGTAGGGCTGGGTGAGAAGGCAAGAAAGCAGCGTTCACAGTTGGAAACATGTATAACTCTTAAATAAAAGTCTACAATCTTATGACGTCACTGAAGAAGCCTTTAAAGACAGTTAAAAACTAAAACTGTAGAGTCTTAACGAGGAATGAGATTAGCGGTTGAAATCAGCGAAATATCTCTTAAAGAATTAAGAGACTAAGCAATTTTTCAAACATTAATAGGTATCTGAAATGAGTCATGCTGCATATTAATAACCAAAAATCTAACGTTTACGAAAATTTTCAATTCGCTTTTAAAAATGATGTCATAAAAGACTGCAGCAAATTTGGTAACAGTTAACAACAGCAACACAAGTGAGCGTCGCGTCCGTTGGTGACAAATTTAGAACCAGGCGAAGTTATACAGATACAATTCATCCCCACGACAGGCAGGAGAATCCGACTCACAGGGGGGGGGGGGGGGGAGAGATGTGAACACGCCACCCATGAGTGTGCTGGCGGATGGGCAAGTCCCGTTCAATATGAACTACGACACACTAAGAACTAAACTTAGAAAACTTGTATCAACGCACTGCTTTAAAAAGGGCGGCACATTGTTCTTCGTTTCACCATTTAAGAACCACACATAAATAAATAAATACAAAACTAATATTTGCCCAGTCAGCGAATATATTGATAAGCAACAAATCACTTAACTACTGGGTACCGTCCTGATTATAGGAATGAGAAACCAGTAAGGCTTACATGCCGAAAAGTGAATTAGCAAACGTTTACATATGATAATTATGTAGGAGGAACACTCATTAAACATTGTTTTGTAATGAAGAAAAATTAAAATCGCTGACATTTAACATGTTTCTCAGCAAGAGAGTAGCCATAGTTAACGAATTAGGGGGCTCTTACTAATGTAAACTCCGCTATTTCAAATGGCTAAGCACCCGAGTCTCACATGTCAAACATGGTTTACAAGGCTGCCCATAACAACTACAATGGAAAAGTCTATTTTTGTTTTAGCAGAATTTACCCCTAAAAATCTCAGGTGGATCAACTAGAAACCCACCCAAAATGTTTTACAAAACGTTAACTGAAACGATTACAATGAAAAGGCACTCTGATTAAATTGCACTAATCCAACCAAAATGCCTTGCAAATCCTTGACTTAAATGATTACAGAAAAAAGGCATTTTGATTAAGCTAAACTTGATTGTAATTAAAAGAAAGAACAACACACGGTTCAACTCTCAACACGGTCCACACTATGCCACTCGAAATGTGACAAATTTAAACAGGCAGTTCTCATTAACGTAACTCTAGCAGGTCCGTAACACAAACCACGTAACTGTCTAATTTTTGCCGGCCGTGGTGACCGAGCGGTTCTAGGCGCTTCAGTTTGGAACCGCGCTGCCTCTACGGTCGCAGTTTCGAATCCTGGCTCGACCATGGATGTGTGTGATGTCCTCTGGTTAGTTAGGTTTAAGTAGTTCTAAGTCTAGTGGACTGGTAACCTCAGATGTTAAGTCCCACAGTGCTTAGAGCCATTTGAATCATTTTTTTGTCTGTCATTTCACAAATAGTGGCGATTATACTCTGTAATGAAAAGGGTTGTTTTCGTTGAGATAAACTTCAACTCTTTCATAGCGAACTCCAGAACCAGCAAACACAGCAGATCTTCCGGAAAGGAGAAAGTAGTCGCAGCAGTACGACTTTAACAAAACGAGGCGCAAAAGCCACAGGAAGAGTCTCACCAAAAATTCTGATGAGTCGGTATCACATTGGCCTCAGAATCTCCACACGCTCGGCACAAGCAAATTTCCAGAGCCCCATCGCCACCATAGCCAACCCAAAACACCGTCTTGACGGGATGAATTTGTGCTCTGCAAAAGCCGTTTAGTCTCGCCTCCAGGCAGAGGAGTTACAGCGACCTCGCTCCCCACAAGAGCTCCTTCCAATTCGACCGCAAATTCCAACGGTAAACCTTCGTGCCGGCCAAACCTCCTCGCGCGGAGAATCACAAAAGATAGTGCTCCGCTACCGCGATCTAGCGATCCTTTGATAGATGCGACCCGACACGGCTGAATCTCATAACTTCTTGCTCAATATCACAAGAAGTCTTATAGCAAACTGTATAATATCTGATCCCAAGATTTGAGTTGTGTAAGGAACAGAAATAGATAATTATTTTTTGCTTTAATTATTTATTGGCAGCATAGTTTGGTGGTAACAGAATACTATCTAAGATTTTGGATGCAAAAAGAGATACGTTTCCCTCATAAGTGTGAGCATTCTTTGTAAAAATTTTGAAAGAAATGTAAGATGACTTTTGTTAACTAAAGTTCTGCTTGTTGAAATACTACTGCTGTTTTCCTGTACTTAAATTACTACAAATAAACCTTTGTGCCTCTGCACCGATGTCACCTGGACCAAAAACTTTCATGTTGACACTCAGAATCAGGAGGTTTCCTTGAATGGCAGAATCGAACCCTCGGCCTCCTTCATGCTAACAGAAAAAGCTATTCACTGCGCCAAATGCAAAGCGCTACTGCTAATTGCTGATAGAAGTAGTAAACATGCATGTGATTACAGTGTTTCTAGACTGACAATCTTTAACGTCCACTTACTGCCGAGAATATGTGAAGGTCATAATTTTGTGAGAGACATTTTTGTGTTACTAGTATGTGATCAAGTCCGAGTATGCGAGTTTTTCTTCACCCTACATAAATATACAGGCTGTTTCACAATTCTTCGTACACACTTCTAGAGGTTATACAGGGCACCTATAAGAGCAAGTTTAGGTGGGAACCCATGTCCGGAAACGCCATCTAACAACATTACAGAGCACACATACACAAAAACACGCACACACACACACACACACACACACACACACACACACACACACACACTACAGGCCATTAAAATTGCTACACCAAGAAGAAATGCATATGATAAACGTGTATTCATTGGACAAATATATTATACTAGAACTGACATGTGATTACATTTTCACCCAATTTGGGTGCATAGATCCTCAGAAATCAGTACCCAGAACAACCACCTCTGGCCGTAATAACGGCTTTGATATGCCTAGGTATTGAGTCAAACAAAGTTTGGATGGCGTGTACAGGTACAGCTCCCCATGCAGCTTCAACACGATACCACAGTTCATCAAGAGTAGTGACTGGTATATTGTGACGAGCCAGTTGTTCGGCCACCATTGTCCAGACGTATTCAGTTGTTGAGAGATCTGGAGAATGTGCTGGCCAGGGCAGCAGTCGAACATTTTCTGTACCCAGAAAGGCCCGTACAGGACCTGCAACATGCGGTCGTGCATTATCCTGGTGAAATGTAGGGTTTCACAGGGATCGAATGAAGGGTAGAGCCACGGATCGTAACATATCTGAAATGTAACGTCCACTGTTCGAAGTGCCGTCAATGCGAACAAGAGGTGACCGAGACGTGTAACCAATGGCACCCAATACCATCACGCCGGGTGATACGCCATTATGGCGATGACGAATACACGCTTCCAATGTGCGATCTCCGCGATGTCGCCAAACACGGATGCGACCATCATGATGCTGTAAACAGAACCTGGATTTATCCCAAAAATGACGTTTTGCCATTCGTGCACCCACGTTCGCCGTTGAGTACACCATTGCAGGCGCTCCTGTCTGTGATGCTGTGTCAAGGGTAACCGCTGCCATGGTCTCCGAGCTGATAGTCCATGCTGCTGCAGACGTCGTCGAACTGTTCGTGCAGAATGTTGTTGTCTTTCAAACGTCCCCATCTGTTGACTGAGGGATCGAGACGTAGCTGCACGATCCGTTACAGCCATGCACATAAGGTGCCCTTCATCTCGACTGCTAGTGATTCGAGGCCGTTGGGATCCAGCGCGGGGTTCCGTATTACCCTCCTGAACCCACCGATTCCATATTCTGCTAACAGTCATTGGATCTCGACCAACGCGAGCAGCAATGTCGCGATACGATAAACCGCAATCGCGATAGGGTACAATCCGACCTTTATCAAAGTCGGAAACGCGATGGTACGCATTTCTCCTCCTTACACGAGGCATCACAACAACGTTTCACCAGGCAACGTCACTCAACTGCTGTTTGTGTATGAGAAATCGGTTAGAAACTTTCCTCATGTCAATACGTTGTAAGTGTCGCCACCGGCGCCAACCTTGTGTGAATGCTCTGAAAAGCTAATCATTTGCGTATCACAGCATCTTCTTCCTGTCGGTTAAATTTCGCGCATATATATATTAAGTTGTTGGAAAAGAATAAATGAGTCAATTATTTGAGGTAAGTATCCTAACGGAAATGAAATAGTCGAATGTTATAAGAGGAAACCTGTTTGACACCTCTGATTGTGTAATATACGTACTGGTACTGTTGTTGCAAAAACCTTCAGAGGTGGTAGTATGGACCGAAAGAAGGAAAAAATATCTAGTAAACATGGACTCTAAAACGCATAACTGATGAGCTATGAGCACTTGCTCGCCTTCGCTACTGTGAAACACGTCTCCTCTATTGAAAAAGTGCCCATAGCTCTTATGGTACTCATCTTAGAGCCCATGTTTACTAGACATTTCTTCTTGTTTTAGTCCAGCATACTACCAGCTCTGAAAGCTCCCTACTCTTCTATCGTAGCAACAACAGTATAGCTGAAGCGAAGATTTTCATGATTTCTTAACTGTTTTCGTCATGTACACAAGAAAATTAGAAAACTAGCCTGTCTTCAGTTATGCTACTTGTAGGTCAAAAAAAGTAACGCAATAGAAATTTATGTAAATTACACTTGTCACTATTACATTATGTACAGACTATTAGCGAGCATAGCACAGATACAATTTCTGTGTTGAAAAATTATGTTCTTGATGAGAACGAAAGATATTTTATCACCTCAATATAGCAACAAAAGGGACAGCGTAACAACACAACCGACAAGAATTTCAAAGAGCGTGTTACTTTCAATTCTGTTTAAACACCAAAAACATTTCTTTGTTAATTCCATTTTATCACAAGCGGGTGGAACAAATAAAAACTCAGAGTTTGCACCATTTGTTGTGCGGCCAGTAATATAATTGGGAGTTATCGTCGCAATGTGTTTACTCATTTGTTTCCGAGTTTCCCTCTGCGCCGTTAAAAGCAAATATTGCCAGGCAAAAAAGGACCATATCTGTGTTTACCTTAAGCCCTGCGGGTATTAGCTGCCAAAACAGAGCCCCTATCCCACACTCTCCCGCAGCCCGCAACCCAGCCTCACTCCCCCCTCTCGCCTAACCCAAAAAAGGACGGGCGGCATGTTCATTTAACTGCCATGAGTAGCTTCTGCTGTGGTGGCGCTGCTTGTTCACAGGCCGTTAGCCTAATGACCGAGAATTGGCGTGATAAATGCCTTGTAACAGACTCCCACTGCGTGCGTCTGGGCATGAACGAAACATTTCGCAGTGCACGAAAAAATGGAGTCATTTATTTCTGTTAGGCACTGACGAGACCAGTTTAGTTTATAAATGTACTGTCTCAGGTTCCATGTATCAGCCTGTCTTCTGTATACCGATCTCACGTGCTGCCCAAGGAACATACGCTGTAGCCCGTAGCTTCGTTAACTGGCTACAAAAGCAGTGACACAAGATGACGTCATATTGATTTCTTAGTGAAGTCTGCATGGTTTAGCTGTATCTGTATTTATTTTTCGATTTATGTACCCTGAAGGATGAAGAAATTCGTCTCATACATCTGACTCTGCAATCCGTATATTTTGTCACTGCCTTAAGTAGAAATTTTATTTGATATTTAACACTGCGAAATAGTACTAACAGAAAGTAGTTCATTAAAAACATACGGGTCATATTTGATTGTGTATAGTGGAATAACAGACACATTTACTGAAAATAAGAGTTTTTTATCATTTTTGACGATGATCTGAACTTTTTATGGACCGTAAAATTTCTGTTGATTGCCAACACTGAATCGTACTGCAAACTGACTGTCAATGATTCGTTTCAATCAAAGTTAACTACTAACTGCTTCTATTGTTTTCCTTCTGTTCAAATAAAAATAATAGCAAAATTTGATAACAAAAGTTAAGTGCATTGATAGACGTAAATCTGAAAAAGACTCTTATAAAATTTATTTTGTTTCTTGTTTCACGAATCATCCTATAGGGATTAATGTAGGACTACCCAAAAGCACTCTATTACAGATACAAAGAACACCTTTCCCGATCAATGTAAATTCACAGTAGCGCTCATACACTTTGTCATCAGATCTGTCATCAGTGCTCTTATTGACAGCTACACTCCTGGAAATTGAAATAAGAACACCGTGAATTCATTGTCCCAGGAAGGGGAAACTTTATTGACACATTCCTGTGGTCAGATACATCACATGATCACACTGACAGAACCACAGGCACATAGACACAGGCAACAGAGCATGCACAATGTCGGCACTAGTACAGTGTGTATCCACCTTTCGCAGCAATGCAGGCTGCTATTCTCCCATGGAGTCGATCGTAGAGATGCTGGATGCAGCCCTGTGGAACGGCTTGCCATGCCATTTCCACCTGGCGCCTCAGTTGGACCAGCGTTCGTGCTGGACGTGCAGACCGCGTGAGACGACGCTTCATCCAGTCCCAAACATGCTCAATGGGGGACAGATCCGGAGATCTTGCTGGCCAGGGTAGTTGACTTACACCTTATAGAGCACGTTGGGTGGCACGGCATACATGCGGACGTGCATTGTCCTGTTGGAACAGCAAGTTCCCTTGCCGGTCTAGGAATGGTAGAACGATGGGTTCGATGACGGTTTGGATGTACCGTGCACTATTCAGTGTCCCCTCGACGATCACCAGTGGTGTACGGCCAGTGTAGGAGATCGCTCCCCACACCATGATGCCGGGTGTTGGCCCTGTGTGCCTCGGTCGTATGCAGTCCTGATTGTGGCGCTCACCTGCACGGCGCCAAACACGCATACGACCATCATTGGCACCATGGCAGAAGCGACTCTCATCGCTGAAGACGACACGTCTCCATTCGTCCCTCCATTCACGCCTGTCGCGACACCACTGGAGGCGGGCTGCACGATGTTGGGGCGTGAGCGGAAGACGGCCTAACGGTGTGCGGGACCGTAGCGCAGCTTCATGGAGACGGTTGCGAATGGTCCTCGCCGATACCCCAGGAGCAACAGTGTCCCTAATTTGCTGGGAAGTGGCGGTGCGGTCCCCTACGGCACTGCGTAGGATCCTACGGTCTTGGCGTGCATCCGTGCGTCGCTGCGGTCCGGTCCCAGGTCGACGGGCACGTGCACCTTCCGCCGACCACTGGCGACAACATCGATGTACTGTGGAGACCTCACGCCCCACGTGTTGAGCAATTCGGCGGTACGTCCACCCGGCCTCCCGCATGCCCACTATACGCCCTCGCTCAAAGTCCGTCAACTGCACATACGGTTCACGTCCACGCTGTCGTGGCATGCTACCAGTGTTAAAGACTGCGATGGAGCTCCGTATGCCACGGCAAACTGGCTGACACTGACGGCGGCGGTGCACAAATGCTGCGCAGCTAGCGCCATTCGACGGCCAACACCGCGGTTCCTGGTGTGTCCGCTGTGCCGTGCGTGTGATCATTGCTTGTACAGCCCTCTCGCAGTGTCCGGAGCAAGTATGGTGGGTCTGACACACCGGTGTCAATGTGTTCTTTTTTCCATTTCCAGGAGTGTATATCCTAGGTCTTCCTGTATGCTCTTTTCAATCGAATTTAACTGTTCTGTCTCATCTTGCCACCATTTATCTTCACAACGATTCCTGGCGTCAGGGCCGGCCGGTGTGGCCGTGCGGTTAAAGGCGCTTCAGTCTGGAACCGCGTGACCGCTACGGTCGCAGTTTTGAGTCCTGCCTCGGGCATGGATGTGTGTGATGCCCTTAGGTTAGTTAGGTTTAATTAGTTCTAAGTTCTAGGCGACTGATGACCTCAGAAGTTAAGTCGCATAGTGCTCAGAGCCATTTGAACCATATTGAACCTGGCGTCAGGCACACATCTCTGATGTATGCGAGTAGATGATCTAATGGGTCACCATTAAAGGTGGCATTTCCCCATATCTGATTTTGGTTTCTACATGATTTACTTTTCCGGTTAACTGTTCTGACAAATTCCATCCAAATGGTTCAACATTTCACTTGTCTCGTCTCGAGAGAATACGTTATCTACAATAGATCAAAAGCGATACAGTGTTCACTTATGTAGTCACTTGTTTTCAATGAAACCAACAGTAACGATGGTACGGACTCGTGACGACAGAAATACTGCTTCAGTATGGAAGTTACTGACATGTCTTCCATTGTTTCAGTTCCGTCTCCTAACGTTCGTTAAGATTAACGTATTTCTATTCAAATTGCTCTTGGTCATGGCATTTCCTGTTACATTGAACCTGATTGTGTTACTAGTAAGATCTTGGCCTGGTTGTTCTAAGCATTTCCATCTACAGCCACTTCATACACTCCTCGTTGTAGATAATCAACCACAGACTCACGAATACATGATTTTAGATTTCAGGTGAAAGCTAGTTTTGTAAATGCTTAGCTCCTTATACTAGTATTTGAGACGACTATTATCTCTAGACATACGTAAGTCACGAAATAATCAATTTTACGAATCATTAACCAGATTTTAAACTGACATTCATATTGCAGGTTCCATAACTCTCTATCAATGAAAAATACGAGCATGTCGGCTGAATGAACCAGTGTCATGACAAAAAAATCGTATCTTTGGGAAGTGTAATGAGATTTTTTATTCCGTAGTACTTGTTACATCTTGATCTGTCGATTAAGGAAATCAAGAGTACGCCCTAAGACATCAAACTTCTCGCCATTTTGGGCTAAAACGATGAGAAAAGGCTTTCCGGGAACTTAAAGATTGTCGCTACCATAATTGCTGTGCTCGACGGGACAAAAGAAGAGCTCGAAGAGGGCTGAATGAGAACAGCCCAGACGTGAACGATTCGTCACAATTAGGTCGTCGGTACCAACGCCCCACCCACCGAGTTTCAGCCGAACCCAGCAGCCGCTAACGACCACTCCTGCTGTTTCTTTTGTCTGTGACACTGGCGCGTGCAAGATTAAAGGTCTGCAAACAATGAGACATCACGTCACCAGACAGATAATTAAAAGAAGAGGACTTTACGGCTAACTTTCATTTCACAGTCTGAAACGTTCATATCTCCTGATCGTGTTCGAGCAAATTGGTTATGTACGTAAAAAACAGGTTACAATCCGTACCTTTAGAGGAAGTGTTCATAACTACGTCCCCACAATTCCTTCTCGTGATAAGCGGTGAAGCCTAATATTATCATCTACGAAGACAAAACTGGCATTCCTAAGTGTATCTTAACCTATTAATAAGCACTGCTTCAAAATTTTTAAAAACAAATGCTTAGTGTTCCTTTTCGAATTAATTCTAAACATTAGGTTTAATTAGTTCTAAATTCTAGGCGACTGATGACCTCAGAAGTTAAGTCGCATAGTGCTCAGAGCCACTTAATAGTTGAGGGTTTACTGTTAAACTGAAATTCACAAGTTTTGTAACAAAGTCCTGAATGCTAAAATCTGAACGCTTTGGTCGATCTTAAAGAGCGACATTTCATATAGACGCGCATCATTAAAATGACAAACGTTGTAAATATCAACTCTGTAACCTTATTTCTTTAAAGGATATAGTAAATTTAAATTATCAGTAATTTCAGTTGAGCATCAGATCATCATTTCCTTCACACAAAACACACTTATTGAATCATTAGGTAACAGAATATTTGTTGTAAAGTTTAGCGCATAACAGTTACTAATTGAATCATTAGGTAACAGAATATTTGTTGTAAAGTTTAGCGCATAACAGTTACTTTTGTTCTTTATTTATTTATCAGAAAGCACATTGGTGCAAGGCTTCTGCCCGTGACATTCAAAGTTAAGGAGGAAATAGTATTGGTTTTATGTAAAAGAATTTAACGTTTATTATGTAATGGATATTATTGTTACTTTGTTTAGAACGTGAAGGTGGTCAAGCCTTGATTATTTAAATGTGTTAGAATGTAAAGTAATGTAGAATAAGCTGTAGCCATTCAGATGGACGGTTTCAGGAAAGAGAACTGCGCTAGTCAGTTCAGCGAAGATGTTCTGCGCGCGGGAAACGCGGTCGGAGACGTGCAGCGGCCAGTCTGGTCGAGACACCAAAGAGTACAGTTCGGACTGAGACGCGAAAGCGGACAGCCGGTCTTAAGCCAGCTAGGAAGTGAACCGACTTAAAAAATTTCGCGTTGTGTGGCATCGCGGGATTTCGTCTCTGAGCGGTGAGCAGCCGTGCGCCTGGTGTGAACTCTTAACTTTTCGCGTAGTTAACGAGGTGGAGTGTTGGACTTTTAATCCACGATGAGATTGTGAATGATTGAACAGTGTCAAATGGACCTGAGCTCGAGTGTAACAGTAACTCTAAATACGACCACTTTCGCAATTAGTTTGCTTTCGGAGTAAACATTATTCTAAGCAAATCGCAAATGTGTGGCCTACATCATTTATGGGTCGTTAATTTAGTTCCCGATATTATTATTACTGTTATTATGTGTTATGTTAACTTTGTATTTCGCAAACTTGCCATCAGCGAGAGAATTTAACCAAAGGGTCACAAGTGTCTAATTTAGGGCGTGTAATGCGACAAGTGTGGTTCAACCTCTAGACGAGTTTGAGCCAAGACATTTCGACGAAGAGGAACCGCTTGTGAGCCCGAACATCTTTGCGATGTTAGCTCGCAAGTGCCTCGACCAGCATGTAGATGATGCTGCTTGTTTCGTGAATAATGAAGAGGTATTTGACAGCGATAAATGTCACGTTCTTAATTACCAGAGTGAACGTGAAAAGCTTCGTAGTAAATACATTTGTGTTACTGAGAAACTGTATTAACAAAAAAACCAAAGTCAAGCTAGCTCACACTTCTCACACAACCTACAAATTCAGACAAAGTATGTAACAACAAAGCTGGTCGCTGATGTCTGTGCGTAGCCAGTGCTTGGCGATCGGCAACACTTACAAGCAAAAAGCATGAGGTCTCTGACAAGGAAGGTCGCAAATTTAGTCTTTAATAAGGCTCATTTTAAAGCGTTGCGTCAACAATAATGGCAGCAGGGAGCCACAGAAAATAAGTGCCGTGGAGGTGCATGGATCAACTTTCTATGAGATGTATGTATTACGAATCACAAAATGGACATCGTCGACATTCAAGAACTGTTCAAAACAAACCATTAACTTGCACCATGAACACCGAAAAAACATGGCGGGCCACAGTTAAAACAAAGGTCCCCACCATCAAGTTATAAGAAGAACTCGTTGGGAGTTACAAACCATGCAAGACGTTCAGCTAGGTACCGACTCTTAAAGAAGGCATGTAGAATCATATTGCTGGAACGGGATGATGGGAACTGATGGAATGTGACAGTATCCAAGCAAAAGCGAAACAGTCTGTCGTGGAGTTTATCGTCAGACTGACTACTCATAAGGCGTAGCTACAGAGTGTGATAATATGCTTTGCAGGAGAGGAGAAAACAAAGATTCACAGATAGAATTGGTCCATTGGTTTCAGGTGATATGAGTTGCAAAGTCAGCTCACTTGTGTTCTGAAGGAGTATGATTTTCAAACGCAGTCCAGGAATCAAGCAAAAGCACATTATTTTTACCAGCTATTGGCCGAAAGCAATACTCATACCTTAACTGTAGATCAATTACTCCCATTTTCCAACACTTACTTGCTGTGACATAAATATTCTCTACCGCCCTTGCAAGTCATGCACACGAGAACGAATCGTAGGTGGCAGAAAATCTCCAACTTCTCGTAGGACTCGAGATAGCTTTCTAGCCAATTTACCACCCAGGTTAACAGACGGCATGAGTGTACAGAAATGTGATGAGGCATTGATTTTAGTTGATCTTGACAGAAATCTCTTGGTACCTCCAACTTGCAGGGTCCCTTTTACATTCCTTTCCTCTTCAAATCCCGATTGGTCGATGTTGAAAACAAATTTCGTACTGAACGATGGGATAATATCGTTTCTTTCATCGACAAATTTTAGAAACGATTCCGCAGTTTCCTGTGCATCGTCAGGTTGGTTGTTTGGAAATTCGTTATCTTACATATTCCAGTTCTGCAGTACTGTTTGAGGTTATGGAAACATCCACCGCTTCCCTTAAAATCACTGTAATCTATGTTGCGCACAATTTCATGTTCGTAACGTAGTAGGTTACTAAAAGGTTTTCACTCGACGGAGGCGTGTGCGCTGATATGACACTTCCTGGCAGATAAAAATTGTGTGCCGGACCGAGACTCGAACTGGGGACCTTTCCCTTTAGTGGGCAAGTGCTCTACCAAAGTTTCCTTTTTGTTTTTTAATCTCAATTAGTTCGTCCCATTTTTTCGATGCGGACGTCGCATGACACGCGTCGAAGTTCGTTGATCCACTCACTCTGTTTATTATTATTATTATTATTATTATTATTACAGAGGTCAGCTAAGCCTTTGACCGAACACACTTAGCTACCGCGCCGGCACGAACTGAGCTACCAAAGCACGACTCACGACCCGTCCTCACAGCTTCAATTCTGCCAGTACCTCGTCACCTACCTTCCAGAATTCGCAAAAGCTCTTCTGTGAATCTTGCAGAACTAGCACTCCTGGAAGAAAGGATACAGCGGAGACATGGCTTAGCCACAGCCTGAGGGATGTTTCCAGATTGAGATTTCACTTTGCAGTGGAGTGTGCGCTGATACGAAACTTCCTGGCAGATTAAAACTATGTGCCGGACCGAGACTCTAACTCGGGACCTTTGCCTTTCGCGGGCAAGTGCTCTACCAACTGAGCAGTACCACACAAATAACTATATCGAGCATCCTAGAAACGCGCAGGCACCGGTTTTTGTAACAACTGCGACTTGGCCTCCCTTGAATATCGGTAGTATTCCTCATGCCCTACGGGTCATATTGCTGCGGACTTACTCGAAATCTGTCCAAATTTGCTTTCTTTTTTTCCTATGCTGCGGATGATTTTCCATGTACGTAATTATGTTCAGTACCCACTCCTTGGACAAAGATCGTCCTTTACTTCGTTTCACTAGCGACGGGATTTCAGGCTCCCTGCCGAAAAGGATATTGAATTACAAGTCTCAACACATGTTTCGACATGTCTTTCACTTGTTAAGAACGTATCGTCAGCATTGTATTCCTCACGTATTGTCCACACATTCGAGCGTATTCGACACCCCACGTTCCATTGATTCATCTTGCACAAACGCTAATACTTCTCTCTCTGCGAAATTCTTTCGGATCCTTTCCGACGAAGTGTCGACTTCGGCAACTGTTGTAGAAATAATGAAATGTTTTCTTTGTTTATCGTTGCCATTGCTCTGTTTTGTGCCACCATTACTAGCACTGTAGCACTGTTGTGAGTTACACGTCGACTAAGTAGTTCAACTACGCTCCGTAGCCTCATGTTGTCCTTACCATTGGATACCTCCAGTCCCGACCCTAGCCAACATGGCTAGGTAGGTTGCATGGTAGAGAGTATGTCGGGAGTCGAATCCCGTAAACATTACTTGTATTTTGCGATCTCTCACTCAAGAGGTTCCTTGTTAGTGCTCGTGCAATGGTAACTGAAAGTCGATGTTGCTTGTGGGGAAAACTGTTAATTAAATGCTTAAAGTAACAAAAAATAAAAGAGATGTGTAATAAGTCCATTTATCCATTTAGAACTTATGTGCTTGTCATCCCAGTCAAGAAGTCAGTATCAAGTGATTAAAATATTACCGTCACATTTGCATAATACGATTGTTTACAGCACTCACGGCATCCATTCTAGCTGGAATGCTTTATGATGACTATTGTATTCACGACGACACTCAAGCTACAAATATATACATGAGTCCAGTTTTTGAAGGTACAGTGTAGATGTCTCTTCGTCCACTGTAAATAAGTTTCGCAGCTGTTCCATGCAGCTATGTAAACTCCTTATTTGAACATTTTGAGTGTAATATATTACGGCCATAACAAAGCACAGAAATCGAAATTGGACTGATGAGCAACAGCTGTATATTAGACTATAAATAATAAATTGTGAATAATAATCATAATAATAATAATTTGGTAAAATTACAAAACGTCAGCGAAATGTTTGGAGAGTCCACCAAGAATGAAACATAGTGAAAATTTTAAGAAGCTATTTAGCGTTGAAATGGAAAGCAATAAAGGCGAATAGGTTAACGTTGGTACTGCAAAGAGACAGACCAGAAGACATTAGATAATAACTGAGGCTATCGACGACGTAAGGAAACGACATAGAGAAGGAACAACAGATAGTCTGCTGTTTGATACTAGCCTTGTATGGGGCAGTGAAAAAGGTAAAATTTTTGAGGAGCCAGGGCAAAGCTATCTCGATACATTATAGCAATGCCGACACAAGGCGGTCGCAGTGAGAACATTTTGGCACCGAGACTGGGTCAGGGCAAAACAAAATATTGGCATTTCTGGCGAGCCAGGCAGCAGACTTAAGCAGAATGTACTGGGTCAGGTCACCTTCGTTATGTGACGAAACAAAGGCTAAGACGAATGCAACAAACGGTACCAAGAGCTCTTACAAAACCAGTTCTATGGTACAACAAATTCGTTAAATAAGCGCAGAAGGAAGGAAATGACTGATACCTTCAATATAGCAAGCCCTATGCAGTTATGACAAAAGAAGTCGGGTGAACATTAGCCATTATGTCTCTCCGTAAATATACCACCAGTTTAGCTCTGAAGGCAGTCGGTTAGACGGGTCGGTGGCATACATGATGTTCGCAGTCGATTGCCTGATTGCAGCGAAGTGACGTTTGGCACAATTCTGTTACAGATTTCCCGCTCGCTATAGTCAACAACAGCCACTACTGTGAGAGATGGCTACCTCAGCCTGCCCCTGTTGCAGATGGGAGGACCTGGAGGTCTTTCCGTCCCACCAGGATCAGTACACCACTGTTTCTGACGGACTGAATAGGGCCTACGTGGACAGCAGGTGAATATCTTCGAACTTCAAGGGTACATGACAACCGTCATTGCGGTACGACGGATGAATAAGAAGACTGGTGAGTAGAAGGGGACAGAGCACCTCCCAAGTCGGCGTGTGTAAAGTTCAATACATGCGTCGCGGTACAGCCGGCGCCGGGGCCACATCAAGCAGGGAACCACCAGCACTGCAGCTGGCTGGAATAAAGCGTACGGTGCCAACTTCAGCGGGCTGAAGGCCGCTTACGGCGCGATTCCTCAGCGACAGTTAACAGACGATGCCAGCTATGAGTCAAGATGCTGCTTGTATTTTTATGGAAATAAATTATTAATTCTGAATCTTCTTTCGTCGTCGCTATGGCGATCACAGGTCACTGCAATCCTTTTGAGGAAAACTGGCAAAGAGCGAAGTGAGAGAGTGCCTCCTGACAGAGAATCAACTCTACTCATGCTATCCCAATAGTCGCCTCTTGTCGAATTGGTATCAGGAAGTGGTTGTGCTTCTGGCGCTTGCATCATTTACAACAGAAGGCTTTATCAAGCGTTTTGTACAAAGCCACACCAGCAGTTACAACAATTGTGGACTGAGTCACTGAAAAGCTTTGTTTCTCAAACAATTATGTTTTGGTCCAGAATAAGACAAATAGTTCAGAGCTTGTTTTTGCAGGGTCTATTATGTGATTGGATTGATTTGGTTCAAAATGGTTCAAATGGCTCTGAGCACTATGGGACTTAACGTCCGTGGTCATCAGTCCCCTAGAACTTAGAACTACTTAAACCTAACTAACCTAACGACATCACACACATCCATGCCCGAGGCAGGATTCGAACCTGCGACCGTAGCAGTCGCGCGGTTCCGGACTGAGCGGCCGGCAAGGATTGATTTGGGGGAAGAGACCAAACAGCGAGGTCGTCGATCTATACGGATTAGGGAAGGATTTGGAAGGAAGTTGGCCGTGTCCTGTTACAGGAACCATCCCATCATTTGCCTGAAGCGATTTTGGGTAATCACGGAAAACCTAAATCAGGATGGTCGGACGCGTGATTAAACCGCCGTCCTCACGAATGCGAGTCCAGTGTGCTAACCACTGCGCCACCTCGCTCGGTATTATGTGAATTTAAGTGGAATTATAACCTGGTATTGTGTACCGGTAGATAGCAAAATTTATAATTTTTGTAGGCAGAGAGCATCTTGTGATGGGTTTATTCCTGTAATATATTCTACTGGCAGCATGGTCATGCAAAGGAGAGCTTTAAGTGCCACTGAGAGTCGATGACACGAAGTAATAAGTAATTATTTTTTTCCATTACAGTCAATATTGTGTGTTGTGTAAGGCTTACTCTGATAGAAAAGGAAACTGCACATTTGTATTCAAAACGTGCTATCCGCATCCAGCTTTGGCAAGTTGTCTGATTAAACATCTTTGGAAATGTCCAAATTGCCCGTGACAGGTAAGGTTATGATATACATCATGTACCCCTGGGGTTTTAACTAAAGTAGCCACTTCAATTTTATCCATATTTAGCAGCTTAAAACGTGACTGTATTCAAAACATTGGAGGTATCAATTAAACAACGCCCTCACTCACCACTTGTTCGTGTTTTATTAACTACACGATGCTTTTCAGACCCTGTGGGTTCAACGTCAGGTGGAATTTGGCTTAATACATGTTTTCTTTCTTCTCTTGAATGAGGTGAAATCCATATTCCTATCACGAAAAGGTTTAATGTCAGGTTATGAATTTCGTAAGTCGAACGGGGAAAACATGTGCAAAATAGTGGAAAATGAACAGTGTAAACTTACCACATAATCCAAGGAAAGTATTTTTAACTTTTTGGCACCGGCAAACAATCTTTTCTCCCACGTTTTAGTACATGTCACTTCATCCAAGAGGCACATTTGTACACATATGTTTAAAACACTTCTGAGAGGTTTTCGTACATGGTGTTGTCAAAGATAAATTTATTCGTAGTGCTAAAGATATAAATATTAAACTATTTACACATGCAAGAAATAACTTTAGAATAGGTCTTTAAAATTACTGAAATAACTGTGGCTTGCGAAATCTGTTTGTTCATTTAACATAGATTCTGTTTTTTGATTTTGTGGTGGTATATCTCCAGTCCAGTTAGACCCTAGTCTAACAGACTTAAGGGTCTTGCCATTAGCTTCGTTATGTAGTATTACCAAATTGTTTTCTAGACTGTTGATGACACATTTCGTTTCTAATATATGTTGTGCAATAACTGATTTTTCAAAATTCCTGAGCCTGAAAGCATTTACATGTTCACGAAAACCGGTGTTGAAGTTCCTGCCTGTTTTCCCTACATAGTAGGCAGGACAACTGAGGCATGATACTTTGTACACTCCACTGTTGCTATATGTTTGTGTATTTGATTTTACGTTATGGATGAGTAAGTTTCCTAGCTTATTATTGGTTGAGAATGCAACTGTTACATTTGTTTTTCTGAAAAGGTTGGCGATTTTTTATGACATGGGGCCCAGGTGTGGGGTAGTGGTGAATATTTCTTCTTCTTTCACAGTGTGTCCATTCCTTGTCTTGCTTTTGTGTATTTGTCTGATTAGATTGTCAATTGTTTTGGACGTGTAGCCATTGCTTATGGCAATGCTCTTTATTGTATCTATCTCATTCTTGACGGTGTTTTCTTCTAAAGAAATTCGAAAAATCAGTCACTGCACATCATATGTTGGAAACGAAACGTGTCATCAACAGTCTAGAAAACAATTTGCAATACTACATAACTAAGCCAATGGTAAGACCCTAGTCTGTTACCGTTAGTTCTTGCATATGTCAATTGTTTAATCGTTATATGTTTAGCTCTACGAATAAATTCATCTTTGACAACACCATGTACAAAAACCTCTTTGAAGTGTTTATAGACGTGTGTAAAAATGTGCCTCTTGGATGAAGTGACATGTACCAATACGACGAATAAAAGAACGTTTGCCAGTGGTAAAATGTTAAAAATGCTTTCCTTGGATTATATGGTAAGTTTACACTGTTCACTTTCGACTGTTTTGCACATATTTTCCCGGTTCGACTTACGAAATTCGTAACCTAACATTAAACCTTTTCGTGACAGGAATATGCATTTCACCTCGTTCAAGAACATAAATAAAACACATACCTGTACAAATTGCACCTGACGATGGAACCACAGGGTCTGAAATGCATCGTGTGGTTAATAAAACACGAACAAGTTGTGAGTGAAGGCGTTGTTTAATTCATCCCTCCAATGTAAAGTAACCACGTTTACAGAGTTGGCAAATGGCTTAAAGCAAAGGTACAGAAAACAAAATAGTGTTAGCTTCTTTCGAGAAGAGTTAAGTAATTTGAGACAACTGCTAAAAGCGGCCGTCGCAGCGTTTTCGGAGAGAATACTCAAGTTGAACACCCAAACTTAAGAGCTGACTAACAAACCCGACACTGATGCAGTTTTATTTAAGGGGCTGAGTATAGGACACTCAGTGTGTTCCTAAGGGGAATTTCTACAGAATTTTCTCGCAGTGAGAATGGAAAATCCACCAAATACAGAAAGAGCGCTGCAGGTAGCCAATCATCAGTAAGAGGTTATTAATGCTACATTGTTTTGTAATGGACAGAAAAAATGTTTGTGTCAAACAACGTTATCATCATACGAAGAAAGGGTCATCTGAATGCACAACGTGGCCAACCGCAATATTTTATTGGTCAACGAAACGGTTATAAGACACAGGAGTATAGGTCAAAAAGTCAGGGTCACTATGATGGGAAAAAGATAATGGGGACCGTATTTCCATCGAGAAGCAGTCCCCTGAAACAGAAGTGCATTCAGTGCACACACAGGGAATGACTGTTCGTTTGTGGCTTGTAGTGGATTTCTGGTAGGTCCACTGGCACACGTGGCGATTACCACTCTAGATCTCGTGGATGAGAATAGACTACAATAGCCAAGGTGTAGGTTACACTCAATGGACAGTAACGCAGTTAATTCAGTCGGGACAACATGCCTCGGATTTAAAGTCGGAACCACAAGGTTTCATGACCAAATAGAACTGTTGCCAATTGTGTGAGAAGGTTATTTCAGGTTTTCTGGTTAGGCATCATGCTAGAATCAACCTTTGGCAGCGGACGATTGAACTCGATACTAAGTTATTTCCGTAGAGTACAATAGTAGCAAACTTTTTTACACCACAAGATACATCCGTTGCAATGGTGGAATCGAAAGAACTATATACAAATGCATTAAGAATTGTTTTGCATGACAGATTGCCAGCAGGTACAGGAAAACCAATTTGGGTACCAGAAGACAGTAACATTCCACTGAATGTAGTATGTTTGGTAGAACCACTAAGAAGTAGTGATATGTCAGATGAGCAATGTTGTTTTGTACGTAGGTATACAAGGGATATTAATGATCAGGTTATGGTGACAATGAGCCTGTATAATTTTGGGGGAGATGAAGTGAGTGCTCCAAAGGGACTGCAGCCATAGTAGAGATTGTCGGAGAGGAAGGTATTGAGGGTTCAAGGGTACAAGGTTGAATGTAGCGAACCGTCGACATACCTGCGTTGCGAGAAAAAGTTAAACATCTTCAGGGTAAAGATAGGGCATTAATGGTATCATTGTTAATATGATATAAGGCTTTGTCCATTCCTTAAGGAGAGCTGCCTGATAAACCATCCACACAACAAAGAATACCAACAGGCCATCAGCCGCCAATATTTAGAAAATATTATTAGCTACCTAAGCATTTACAGTCTTCACTAGACGAAATGGTGAAGCAGCAGTTATCAGATGGGATTACAGAACCGTGAGTGAATGTGCGTAAGAAAACACCAGATGGAACAAAGGAATCATGGTGTTGTTAAGATACAGATTTTTAAATGAAAAAAAAACATTAGCAGATGCATTCATGATCCCTAATAATACTGACACATTAGGTAATTTGGGTCAGTGCAAGTTCTTTTTATCTCCTAGATTTGAGTTTCGGAAAATTGAGGTACACGCTGAGGGTGGACCTACAACAGAATTTACTGTGATTTCTTATCACTGCCAATATTGTAGGATGCCTTTTGGTCTAAAACACGCACTATCTACATTCCAACGTTTATTAGCTGGAATACTCAGAGGTTTGAAACCAAATCAATGCATAGTGTATCTTGATGATATATTCGCAAAAAGGCGGAAATAGCATGTTCGGCGTTTGCAAACGGTACTGGACATGTTTAGGAAGGCTTGACGTATGCTTAACATTCAGAAATGTCACTTCGCAGAATCACAGGAAATCCATCAGTGGCATATAATAAGACAAACTGGAGTAAAGGAAGATCGTCCCCTTACATCAGCAGTTTATTACTTACCGGTTCTTCAGACCGTTAAACAATTGCAAAGTTTCCTTAGGTTGGGGAAATACGATAGAAATTTGGAGAAAGGGTTTGCTAAAGTGACACAAACACTAAAAAAATATTGTGGAAAAGTATTACGTTTATCTGGACATCTCAGTGTCAGACAGCGTTTTAAAGTTTATAAGATACATTAACGACAGATCCAGCTTTGATTTTTCCACATTTCCCAAAAGCTTTATTGTCTCGTGATGCAATGTGTATACGTTTAGTCAGGCTAATAAGGCAGAAGCAAATTATTTTACAACGGAAAAGGAGATGTGAGCATTGATATAGAGTAGTTCTTATTTTGTATTACATCAATGTGGACGTAAATTCACAGTGATTACTGATCATACATATTTAAAATGTTGATTAGGGCTAAAGATCCTTCAAGTCATCCAACGAGGTGACCTTTAAAACTAAGTGAATGTGAATATTATGTGATTCACAAACTGGATGTTAAACACACAAATCCAGACTCACTTAATGGGAAGACTGGTGTATTGCAAGTCTCTTTATTTCATCTGAAAGACACGAGAAAAGTACAAGTAAATGATACAGAGTGTCAGGTGTATTGCAGACCACCACAGTTTGTTATACAAGATGGGGTCTTGTGTAGATCAACCAAGTGCAGACCACGAGTTGTAGTTCCAGCACTTTTGTGGACAGAAGTTCTTTGGGAAGCACATGATTATATGTCATCGGGCCAAAAGGGTAAGAGAACAACATTTAGAAGAGTAGCAGAGGTTCTGATGGAGAACAAGACGCACTGATTTCAACAATACTTCAAGAACTGTATTCTGTGCATACAATGAGCTGATTTATGTCATCAAAAAATACATTTACAAAGACTAGCAGAATCTGACTACCGCTCCAACTGATAGCAGCAAATATTTTGGGGCGTTTCAAAGGAGTCTGTTTGGTAAGAAACACTTGTTAACAGCTATCGATCACTTCAAAAAGTATCTGGTAATGGTAGCAATACCAGATCAGCAAGCAAGCACAGTAGCTCACGCTTTCCTACATCACCGGATACTTAAATTTGGAGTGACACAAAGGATTATTGCGGACCACGGCACACGTTTCATGGCTAATTTTATTAAGCAGTTGTGTCATTTGCTGAAAGTTAAGAACTTATGTACAAGTCTATTTCACACACAGGCAAGTGGTCGTTCGGAAAGAGTTCATAGGACTGTGTCTGAGATGCTTAGCCGTTAATTGATTTCTCAACGCCTAGACTGTTACTTATGATTATATTTTGTAACTTACGTGTGAAATTCAGAAACTCGTACAGGAATTGAACTGTGACCTTAAGAGGATGACAAATGCATTCTCTAGTGTGATCCAAGCAAAGATGGAAAAAGAAGGTGATCACGTTTAGGCATTCAAAATCTCAAAAGGAAGTCTGGAAAAAGGTAAAATGGGCTAACATAAAAGCATTAGAATGTCCAGAGGAGGTGGAGTTAAGTAAGAGGAATTTACCGCAGCACTGCATGGGTCAGTGGGCATTATTGCTGACATGGCCCCACAGGTGTTGGCTGGGATAGACACCGGTGAAAACATCAGACACGCCCGAAGGCCAATGCTTTGAATACGTGGAAGTTCTGGGGGGTACGGGCAGGCACCTTATCTCTAATAAAAGCCCTTTTTTTACCTTTAAAATTTTACAACTTTATTAACTTGATTTTAAAATAGTGAGGGAACATTCGTTATCATGAACAACAAGATCCTCAATATAGTTTGTTAATGAAAGTCAAGAACAGCTCTCATGAACAATTTACAACACTTAGAACTCAAAATCTCATTTGAAGCAAAGGAAAAAATACAAACTGCGATAAAAGATTCTAACGCCACATGGCAATACCAGAATTTTCATAGGTATGACCTGTGACCTCTAAATGCACTAAAATATTGATCACAAAATTTTTAATTAAAACTACCTACATGCAATAGAATCAGGTTACTATCAACGTGCACTCAAATACCAAAGCCCCTACGAGGCGCACCGTGTCACAAAATATTTTCCTTCCTTTTAAACACTTTACACCATAAACATCCTTACATGTGATGCATACTACCGCCAACGAATTATAAAAAATAATTAAGCATAAATGATATAACTAACAAGTCATGTAAAACTTTTCCTTTCAAAATTAAAAAACGCAAACCAACTCAAGCTCGGTGGTTACATCCGTTAAAAAAACATACAATACATATCTTTTGATTTCGTCTTGGTCATGAGCTATTGTGCACCGTGCTGTCCTTCAGAGTCACGTGCAGCACGGGAAAGATTTTCCAGGATGGATAAAACGTTAACAGGGCGCAACCAGCTTACCCAATTTGCATACTAGGATTATACGTCAATGTGGATGCGGCTCGCAATTCTTAAAATGGGTGAGGGAGTAGGTGCGGTACCACTGAACACTTGGACTATACCGCGCCACACCAAACAGCAGTACGGTGGGGTAGACAAGAGACAAATCAACAACTGTTGCAAGGCAACCCTAGCAAAGTCAGCAAGAAAATATTTCGGACTTTAAACTCTTGGGAGGGCCACACCAAACAACAGAATGACGTCCCAAGCTAAATTATGAAAATACTATAGCCGATTTCACCACGACAACTAGAACCGTGAAGTACTATAAGAAATGACCTGCTATTAACACGATCATAAGTGTCTGACTGAAAAGTTCCACAGTCCACTTAACAGTACCTTCATGGTTCACTCGTGGACACTACGAGACTGTCAAATTAGTTGTTATAACTGTAGATAAAAGTTCAACACGCTGGCATCGACTTACGTTTCTTAATAAGACACGCAATGATTCGGTGCCTCATTTGGATCCACCTTCGATGAAAGCAGTCATTTACTTTAAAGCAGCTAAACAGATGACAGTGCCGATATCAACGGTCTCCTCCCAAGCAGCGATCTAATTGGAGACTGCAGTACCGAAGCAAAGCTTACACCATTCACAAGTCTGGTATACGCGGCACCAACGTGCACCTTTTTAGAAATCTTGTGTTTACCTCATGCACCAAACTTGCCGTAATTATTCGTCGGAACCCAAGGGCAGAACGAAGGAATCGCTTCTCAGCCCTCGAATGACAACACGACGATCGCCCTCGTAACATCCCGTCCCTACACACTAGGATCTTCGAGCCCAAGGCGTTCCGTCCCCAACCGACTGCTACTGCGGGTCCCACCGTCCAAGCGGCCTTGCCCTCCGACACCGACGCCGTTACTCAAGCACAGTCCAGCACCACCAACTCCCAACGAGCCCCTTCTTCCTCGTTCTGTCCCCCTCGCGACGCGCGGAAGTCAACTCGCGAAAGATATGCGGTGACCAGAGACTCCATTCCGATCTCGATTTTGACATCGCGGCGATTACTGAATAGGCGAGTGGTTTAAATATTGCTGGCAGGACATTTAACACAAGATATAACGAACACATCAGAGCATTCAGCTATGTTACAAGTCATTCTACATTTAGGGACCATCTGAAAGAAGAACACCATAGACCAAGCTATATGGAAAACGATATAAATATCACAAAAATCAGTAAAGACAGACACCTACATCCTTTCCAAGAAACTTTTCACATGCGAAAAGGATTAACATAAAATAAACAGTTGCTCATTGACCAGATAAATACTGGAAACCAGGCTCTATATAGAATAATATAGAAAAAGAGCCTTTTCCATCCTTCACCCCCTCCTACTCTCCCACAAACCCCCCTCCCCTCAACACACACTCACAGTTTCATTTCATCCCTCGCTCCTCACCATCTCCTCTAACCCACACTCCATCACACGGCTATATACTTATGTCCACTCATCATGGTTTCTCGTCCCAAAAAGAAATCTCTATCGCTATTCCTTCTCTACTCTTACACAGTATATAAATACACAGAAACATACTTAAATAGAATTACATACATACAATGATGTAATCTAAAAAAGAGCGGAAAGGTGGAAAGGTTATGTTGGTAACACTACAAAACACAAAAGCCAACACATTCTTGAAGTACGAAAACAAACAGAATACAGTGGTGTACATAAAAGTTAGTTGTGGGAAATGCATAGTACTGCAGGACATCTAAAAAGTATACGAAAATTATCAGTGTCTAACACAGAAAATCTACGATGTGCTAGCAGACGGAATTTCCCGATGTAAGCAAGAAAGCAGCCGAAAAATCACCGTAAGTACAAACCAACCTACTCTTAACGAACTATTTTTCGATCTAAAAAGAAATTCAAAAATTAAATAAACTTAATTCCAGGCCACTGATGATGCTTTACCTCAATAAAACGAAACGCGTCTGATGAAAAAAATCACGCGTTTTTGTAGTTGCAACGACGGATCAAAAATACCCTCATGAACAACATAAGATATAGTTTACAAGAAACAAGCAAATTGTTTTCGTATTCGAGAAAATTTCTGACAATCAAATAACTAGCTGCAGAAATAATTAGAAGGTTCAAATGTAGATTTAAATTATAACATAAAAATTAAGGTGGATGTTATTAAAATCATATCAATCAAAAACAAAGAAAGAGTAGTCTTCTGCGTGTAAATTTTTATGTGGAAATAAATGTTTTATACGAGAATATTTGATTGTCTTAGAAGCTAAACTAATAAAAATCCCAAGATTTTCGGTATTTACGATGATCTATGTGCATATACTACGGGTGCTGGTAGGGTATAGTTGGATGACGTAGAAAAGCCGTTTAAACTAGATAGTTGAGGGCAAGGAAGCCCTCGTTTTGTACCTATATGACGTGACTAGCCGTCGGCAGTACTGGTTTGGACGTCAGGTAATTGTGTAAAATGTGTTGGATTATCGAAAAACCTAGAAAATTACAAATATTGATGAAAATGCATAAAACTGATGAAAATACTACAAAAATTTTAATGGGAGGATGGTACCTGCATGATCGCCTGGGTGTATGAAAATCATTCCATTCCACCACAAGACGGATTGACAACTGATGGAGCATACTGGGCGTGATCTATGGGCCTTAAGTCGTGCAGGGTTGTCCCTTTTCCACATGTGGTTATGCAATGTATGCCAGAAAAGCGAAAGACACAGTTTCCAAAGATTTGGAGGTTCGTTGACCACCACGTAGGATACCAAATCATTGATCATATACCTGGGTGCAATACACACCACCAATATAAGGAATCAATAGTATTGGTCCCTTCGAAAATGGAACATCAAGACATCTGGTACTCCGTCACTGTAGAAGATGAGATTAAATGTATCATCACCTTCGGATAGCTATTTGGAAAAGCTCCAAACGACCGAAAACCCTTCCTGTTTCCGTAAGCTGCGATGTCTTCCACATTTTTGTGACTAAGAAACACCTCCTCAGTCTTTTCTTAAACTCTTCTGTGTTTTGAGGAAGCAGCTTAGTTTACATCACGCGATGTCCATCTTACTGTGAGATAAAATGGATCGAATCGCGGTAATGTCAGTTTAGCACCCGACACAGGCCTCAAAGTCATGACAGAAAAACAAAATGATTGGCTGGGTACTCAGCTGTAGTTATACACTGCTTCGATGTGTTACAGCAAAAGACAATGAACAGACAGCATATGAAACAACAACACAAGAACCCTCATTTGTGACTGATAGTCTATAGCATATGGTCTTCGTCCAGTGCAGGCAACGAAACTGTACACAAGTCTGTGGAAGCGACTTCGATCACTAGCCGCCTGCTCCAGTGGACCAAAACTTGTATACGTCATAGGATCACAACATATGCTCGTGTTAACACGCAGACGGTATTTCTTTTCCACGTAGTAGAAGAGAGAAATGCAATAAAATCTTATTGAGTTCTCGTAGAGTTGACGTTAGTGAGGTATTTATCGTTCGTAGTTTCACTCCCACGGATCTTACAGAAATAACGAGGAGAGAGACAGAGTGAGAGAGAGTGAGTGAGTGTGTGAGAGAGAGAGAGAGAGAGAGAGAGAGAGAGAGAGAGAGACAGAGAGAGAGAGAAAGAGACAATGTGCTGCCAACGAATACTATGACACTACTGTACTGTCTTATTTCTTGCATGATAATCATACGAAAATGGTAAAGGAGATTACGACACGCATGGGCCTTTATTTATAGACAGTTAATGGATATCATATGTTATGCTTCTGAATTTCAAAATTGGTTCAAATGGCTCTAAGCACTGTGGGACTTAACTTCTGAGGTCATCAGTCCCCTAGAACTTAGAATTACTTAAACTTAACTAACCCTAGGACATGACACACATCCACGTCCGAGGCAAGATTCGAACCTGCGACCGTAGCGGTCGCGCGGTTACAGCCTCTAGCGGCTAGAACCGCTCGGCCATTCTGAATTCCTTTGTACAGTCCATGTATACTCTGCGTTGTTCTAAATTTCATTCTGCACGTTACTGTGTTATATTTCCTGTTCTGTCAGTTTCGGGTGGGCGACAAGACAGTCTTCTAACGAATGGAACAGTGCTGTCAGGACGTGCTAGTCTACTGAGACAATCAGCGTGGATCTGTGACATCTCTTACTTTTCGAAATCGGATTATTCAAATGGTATGTGTCGAACACTAGAGGATTTATGAGAAAAAGGCAGGCAGGCGATACTCTGACGAAAGGTGACTTGACAGGGGAGCTGCATACCGTTTCTTGTAAGTATTGAGGACAAATTTGGGGCTAATGCCAAGATTTTCACCAAGGAACAATTAGCAGCAGAAGTTCCATGTTTAGTTTCGCGTGAACGACAAGACAGTCTTCTAACTAATGGAACAGTCCTGTCAAAACGTGCTAGGCTGTTGAGAGAATTAGCGTGGGTCTGTGACATCTCTTAATTTTGAAGTCGTATAATTCAAATGGTATGTATCGAAGAAAAGAGGATTTGTGAGAAAACGGCAGGCAGGTGATACTCTGACGAAAGTGGAATTGAGAGGGGAGCTGTACACCGTTTCTTGTAAGTGTTGTGGACAAACTTTTACAGCCGCTCACATACGTCTCCCGAAATGTCTGCAGTGAGAAAATTAGGGTCTACTGCGAAGATTTATACCGAAGAACAGTTAGCAGCAGAAGTTTCATCTTTGGTTTTCTTGATAAATAAGAGACAACATTTTTCTTGAGTTTGGCATGTCTGTAAATGGATCAGTTGGCATATTAGTAGGTACATTTACACGTATTTCTGTATGCATACTTCGCACCCCACAGCACGGCACATGGCAGAGCGTATACTGCGACGCAACTGGCTATTTCCTTCCCTATTCCACTCGCAAATAGAGCGGAGCAAAGAAAGGCTATCTATACACGTCATTATGAGCATTCAACTGTCGTATCTTCTTCGTGGTTCCTATGTGAAATGGTGGCAGTAGAATCCTTCTACAGTCAACTTCAGATGTCGGTCTCCAATAGTGTCTCTCGAATAGAACATCGCCTTCCCTCCAGAGACTACAATTTCAGTTTCCTGGCGTGCATAATCCGACTACAAGGAAAAAATACCATGTAAAAGGGCTTCCAATATAAATTTAATCAATTAGTCAATCAATTTGATATCATCGACTGGCCGCCGGGGGTGTGGAAGCGAGGGCGAGAGTACCAGTGTCATGATTCGCTAGTAGGAGCGGTAACAGGAGTTTTTTCGTGGTAGTGAGATGTTTTAACGAAATTACAATCTCCTAGCTCACTGGGAGAGATGGCTATTGTAATAAAATTAGCTGTATTACCGAATTTATCAAGTGATAAATTGTAGTAAACTGGTAGTACATCATGTTATTAGCACTCCGTCGTCAGCCAAAAATGAGTTTAGTATTCTAGTCCTGTGAAGTAGGGCACAACAAGTATTAAGCTGACAACTAGAGAGTTTTTTAACAGATTAAAGAAAAATTCAGAGGAAGTATAGTCTATGTCATACTGTTGTACTGGAATTTCGCAAGAACAATACTACAGCAAAGTGAAAACGCACATATGGTCCGATTTCTTCTGTCTTCGAAAATAACTCGTATAAAAGAAACAATCTACATTTCATGTGACAAATTCGAGGTGTATAGGCAACAACATCCCGTTTTCCATTGGTAATGTGGATTTTTAGAACTGGGAAGTTTATGTCTGGGTTGGATTGCAGTTACAAACACACATCATAGTGGTGCCCACTTGTCTCACAGTGGCTGCGGCCAGCGGCTAACTGAAGGTCACAACTTAGCCTCGGGCAAGTGTCGCGTCTTGCCTGCAGCACCAGGCACCATTTCTGAACGAGGCGCCCTCTGTATGGCTGAATGGTGAACTGTCCGGTATGCTGGCAGAGTGGCAACAGAAACTGGCGTGTGTGTTGCATGAAAAGATTCAATATGTGGATTGTTTGCGCTGGACGATTATTCCCTCTCATGTAAATTGGTTGGTCGACGGTTAGGCGGCCATGGTGACAGTATGTCTGGGCCTGGAGCATCTGATACGGCTGGTGTGTGGATACCTGGAGTTGAGCTCGCAACTGCCTGCATGGCAGTCAGCTGGCTGCGCGCACTTTGTGATCACGAGAGCGTTCTATCGGAAACTATCTTTCACCATAAGTATTTGGTGGAACCGTTGTGGTGGAGGAAGATGCTTGTGATCTCAAACTGTGGTGCATACAAGACCTAGGATATATTATTGCTACTATCTGTTTGTGCTGAAAATTTAATTACTTGATTTGCGTAATGTTTGCATGTGATTTTCAAACGTTGAAAATATGTTTTATTGCGACGAAGGACCATCATCATGTGGCGGTGAGTGTTTTAAGCGGTCTATTTGACTCCTGTAGAGCGTTAAGCAATTGATTTTATGTTGTAGTGGTATTTCCCACCACTTTAGATATCATAATTGTGTAACCTCTCCCTCTTTCCGCAGCATTAGCCAACAAGAACAGAGTATTCTGTGGAGGGATCAAAACCACCATCTGCATGTTTGGCGACATTGGTTCACACACAAACAGAACGTGGCCACTTGAGAGAGAGAGTGGAGTCGTTTCCCAGGTATCAAATATCAAAGGGTTGCCACCACCTGATGCTTTTCTTGACATGGCATAGCCACTTGAGGAGGGCTTATGCCTGCAGACCTGTCGCATGCAGTGGCAGTGGCTTCTGGTGTGGTCACAGAGGAGCAAATAGCGTGTGGGTATGCGATCATGGGGGATACAAGGTGAACATTAACAAAAACAACAAGGATAACGGAATATAGTTGAATTAAATCAGGTAATTCTAAGGGTAATTTGATTAGAAAACGAGACACCTAAGGCAGTCGATGACGTTTGGTATTTCGAAAGTAAAATAAGTGATGACGGCCGAAGTAGAGAGGAAAAAAATGTCCACTGGCAATGGCAAGAAAATAATTTCTGAAGAAGAGTAATTTTTTAACGTCGAATATAGGTTATTCTGAATTAATGCTTGGAAGTGAAACCTGGACGATAAACTTTTTAGACAGTTGCGGAATAGAATCACTTGAAATGTTGTGCAACAGAATAATGCTGAACATAGATGGGTACATCAAGTTACTGATGAGGATGTACTGGGGAGATATTGGGGAGCAAGAAATTTGTTATTTTGTTGCACAATCTGACTAGAAGAAGAGACAAGTTGATAGGAAACACTGTGGACATCAAGAGATCAACAATTTAGTCCAGGAGAGAAGTACATGTGGCGCTTGTTTGTGTGTGTGTGTGTGTGTGTGTGTGTGTGTGTGTGTGTTTTTGTGTGTATGTGTATATTTTGGGGTGAGGGGAATAAACGTCGTAAGGCGAGACTCAGAGACGAATACAGGAAGAAGATCCAGAAGGATGTAGGTTGCAGTAGCTATTCGGAGGTGAAGACGCTTCCACAGGATACAGTAGAATGGGAAGCTGCATCAGGCTACTTTTCCGACTGAAGAGCAAAACAACACAATTTTCGAAATAAATAAAGACTGCTTTCTAATAAAGTATCTCTTATATTCATTTCACCATTTACGTCCTGTTCTCCACTAGTACAGGTGAACAATTAATGTCAGATCTCAATAGAGCAAAATGTAAAGTACATCTAAAAAACATGTGAAATGGAAAATAGTACTAATTAAAAATAAAATCATAGAATCTGTTGATAAAGTCTATACAGAGCAGTTGAAGATAATGATTGGATAGACGGTACTAAAACAAAAAGAAAGAAGAAGAAATAGAAGAGATGTAATTGTAGAACCAAATAGCTCTCTCTAAACTTAGTTTCCCATGCGTCTGTAAACCATTGTACAATAGCAGAAGATTTCACAGAGATACAGAGGGATGTATATTGGAAATTAGAAGGAGAAGCAAGAAAACAAACAAGTGAACGCAGAATGATACAGGAGTGGAAGTTACTGTTATTGCAAAAGAGTGTAATGAAAATGGGCGAACATTTAACAAGGGAACACTGACATTTTAGAAAACCAATAAGAGTGTAGCGAAATGATTCACAAAAGAAACCTTATAAGCTGTGCCACGTAGAATGGGTTTCGAAGGCCCTAAAACGTGAATATCCAAGTAATTGTAAAGGGTTTCTAGCGTCAACCGCCGGCCGTTGTGGCCGAGCGGTTCTAGGCGCTTCAGTCTTGAACCGTGCGACCGCTACGGTCGGAGGTTCTAATCCTGCCTCGGGCGTGGATGTGTGGTATGTCCTTAGGTTAGTTGGGTTTAAGTAGTTCTAAGTTCTAGGAGACTGTTGACCTCAGGTGTTAAGTCCCGTAATGCTCAGAGGCATTTGAACCACTTAGCGTCAATCATGTTCTTCGTACCTGTACTTGAGCCTTCGGATATTTTCGGTTAGTAAAATGGTATCGCACGACAACAAAATAAGAAAATGGTAAACCTTTCAAATGAAGACATATGTTTCTACTATGGATCATTTTCGTCTTAATGTGCAATAGTCTCTTTTGACATTTGGAGTTGTAAGTACAAGCTGTCGTATAACTATCCACCGTGGAGCTATCATGGCAGTGAAGTGTAATGTGCTAGTCACTAGTAAGGTAGCAGCACCAAATATGGATCGCAATGGACGCCTGACAGAATATCAGAAAGGGGCAATCAAGCTTCAACATAATGATGACGTCATTATGATTTAAGTTGCCCAGTATGTTGGTATATCGATGCGCAATGTCTAACACGTCCACAAGGCGCAGTTACGTAACACAGCAAGTGAATAGTGGTAGCAGAAAGACCCCCCCAACATGGTAGAGGTGGTAAGTTTCTATGGGACGAAACTGCTTTGGTCATCGGTCCTTAGGCTTACAATACCCCCAACGACTAGGACCAATGTGTCAATAACAACCGGTTTCAAAAACGATAGGACGTGCTGTAAGTTAACGCAGTTCTATATCTACCAATTTTTAAGCGAACACTACGTTGGTATCTACAGGCAACTCACCTTGTAATCTGATTCCTAGTAAAAGGTCATTGTTTGAAGACTGGCATAAAGCTTTCGTTGTGGTTGATGTTCCTCCGTTCTGTGTTGAGACTGGTTTGATGTAGCTCTCCATGTAGCATACTCTTTGCAAGCCTCTTCATCTCCGAATTAATATTACACCCTACATCCATCTGAACCCGCTTACCATATTCATCCCTGGGTCTCTTACCACAACTTTTACTCAACGCACTTCCCTCCATTTCGAAAGAGACAAATCCTTGATGCATCAGAGTGTGTCCTATTGACTGAGCCCGGATTTTATCCAAGCTCCTCGTAATTTTCTTTTATCTGTGGTTCACTACCACCTCACTAGTTACGCGATCTATCGTTCCTATCTTCATCATTGTTTTATGGCAATATATTCCAAAACCTTCCAGCTCCTTCTATGAACTGCTTATCGCATACGCTTCAATTCCCTACAATGCTACAACATACAAAAATACCTTCAGTCAAGACTTTTGAACACTTAAATTTATATTTAGTTTTCCTTGCGGTAGCCAGTGTGCATTTCGGCCATCATCAGTAGTTGTGTGCCCAAAGATATCCATCTGCTACTTCCGGAATATCAGTTCAAAATACCAATTCCTAATCTAGTTCTGCCAACATCACCTAATGTAATATGAGTACATTTCATTTCCCTTTCTTTACATTTGTTGAGGCTCATCTAACAAATTGTTTTCATGATACTGTCCATTCCGTCTAATTGCTCTTCCAAATTCTTTGCTGTCTCTGACAGAATTACGATGAAATCAGCAAACCTCAATTTTTATTTCTTCTCCCTGCACTTGAATTCCTTCTCCTAATTTTTCTTTTGTAGCTTTCTTGATTGTTCAATGTACAGATTGAATAACATCAAGGATGGGTTACAACACTTTCTCACTCCGTTCTCAAATACTGATTGCCTTTCATGTCAGACGTCTGTATAAGCTGTGTCCAACGTTTCGCTTCCTGCATTTTATCCTGTCACCTTACGAATTTCAAAGAGTGTACTCCTGCCAACATTATCATTGTCTTTCTCTGTCGACAAATTTCATAAATGTTTGTTATCTTTTTTTAACAAGTCTTCTGATAAAAGTCGTAGGGTCAATAATGCCCTGCATGCTCACGTATTTCTCCGGAACCAGATGTGATCTTCCCCGAGGTCAGCTACTGTCAGTTCTTTTCCCACTCGTCTGCAAATAATTTTCATCACTATTTTGCAAGAATTACTTATCAAATTAATAGTGCGACAATATTTACATCTGTGGAATCGGAATTATTAAATAATTTTTGAAATGTCAGGGTAATTCGAGTGTCTCATGTCCCTTGCAACGCAGGTAGATTACATTTCTCACCCAAGAATGACAGTAACTCAAGGAATATAGTCTGCTCCCGGGGCTTGTTTCGACTTAGATCTTACAGCGCATGGTCAGATTCTTCTTCGCAGTATCAGATAACATCTATCTACTTCTCTTTCTTCAAGTCTGTTTCTCTTATAAGGTTTCCCTATATATTTCTTCTACCTTTCAGCTTTCCTTTCTGAACTTGGTACTGATTGGCATCTGACTTGGTTTTATTAATGTGGTTTCTTCTCCTTGCTCCAAAGGCCTCTTTCATAGTCTTTATAGCTTAGCCGTTTAGCACCTCATACAACTCCCGTATTTCGACGTTTGTATTTTCTCTCGTCTGCCTAATTTCTTTCATTATTATAAATTTTTATATTTTCTCCTTTCGTCAGTTAGATTCAATATGTCCTCTGTTATCTAAGGATTGTCCTAGGCCCTATCATTTTAAGAAAGAATACATGGTACAAATATGCTGTAATATATTTGTTGCCCTTGCTGTTAGCTAATTTAGACTGTTATTCACTGTCGAGGACTTGTCCAGACTGTCCCACTCCTCAATGGCAATTCGGTGTAGATCCCTCAGAGTGGTTCGTGGTTCACGTCGTCCATAAACAGCCCTTTCCAATCTATGCCACGCATGTTCGACAGGGTTCATGTCTCGAGAACATGCTGGCCATTCTAGTCCAACGATGCAGTTATCCTAAAGGAAGTCACTCACAAGATGTACATGATTGGGGCGCAAATTGTCATCCACGAAGAAGAATGTCTCGCCAATATGCTGCCGATACGGTTACACTATCGGTCGGAGGATGACATTCACGTATCGTATAGACGTTACGGCGCCTTCCATGACCACCAGTGGCGTACGTCGGCCCCACATAATGCCACCCCAAAACAGCGGGGAACCTCCACCTTGTTGCACTCGCTGGACAGTGTGTCTAAGGCGTTCAGACTAGCCGGGTAGCCACCTAACACGCCTCCGACGATTGTCCGGTGGAAGGCATATGCGAACTCATCGGTGAAGAGATCGTGATGCCAATCCTGAGCGGTCCATTCGTCATGTTGTCGGGCCCATCTGTACCGCGCTGCATGGCATCGTGGTTGCAAAGATGGACCTCGTCATGGACGTCGAGAGTGAAATTGCGCATCGTGCAGCCTATTACAAAAGTATAATTCAACATGGTGGGTTCCTCCGAGCCGTAATCCGTAGGAAGCGGTTATCCAATTCAGTAGTAACCTTTGGGCGGTTTGAGCGAGGCATGTCATCGACAGTTCCTGTCTCTCTGTATCTCCTCCATGTCCGAACAACATCGCTTTGGTTCACTCCGAGACGCCTGGACTCTTCCCTTGTTGAGAGCCCTTCCTGGCACAAATCAACAATGCGGAGCCGGCCGGTGTGGCCGTGCGGTTCTAGGCGCTTCAGTCTGGAACCACGTGCCTGCTAAGGTCGCAGGTTCGAATCCTGCCTCGGGGATGGATGTGTGTGATGTCCTCAGGTTAGTTAGGTTTAATTAGTTCTAAGTTCTAGGCGACTGATGACCTCAGAAGTTAAGTCGTATAGTGCTCAGAGCCATTTGAACCAACAATGCGGAAGCGATCTAAACCGCGGTGAGAAGCCCTACTAAACTCGCAGGACAGGACAGGTAGTTTAAATTGTGGAAAGGGGCCAAAATAAGCGGCAGTCAGCTAAACTCGAACATACAACTTTATTTATTTGACCAAACATTAAAAGAGCCACGAAATTTTTTAAAAATACACAGCATGAATTTTTGGAACTTAATGACCGGCTGAATGCGCCATACAATCTCATGCTTTAGGGGCAAGACGACTTTAATTTAAAATCGGTTAAAAGCTGATACCTTAAGACTCAAACCACAATCATAAATGTAAAAGGCAGAACAATCTGACACCTTAAGACCAAAACAATTTTAAATTAAAAAGCAGCTGAAGGCCCGTCACTTAAGACTAGAACCAAAATAAATTTTTAAAAGGCCAAAAGGCCTTATCTTAAAACAGTTCCTTAATTAGGCTGAAGGCCCAAACAATCTGACACCTTAAGGGCAAAACGACATTATTTTAAAAATCGGCTAGCAGCCAAACAAATACAAACAATAAGAACAAATAAGAAAAGGTAGTACACCTAACGGCGTTCAGAAGTTTCCGCTCAGGTGAGAAACGCAGTCGGCCCAACCATTCTCGATCCAGCGACAACCAAACTGACAGACAGTCAATGGACCCACGGACAAGATGACTTACACTCCACCCGACCAGCACACAACAGGGAGTTCAATGGAACAACGTACAAGGTATTGGAGCCCACACCCAATTATACACTGAGCCGTGAAACTACACCCCGTGCTGGAAAGCGACAACAAAAATGGCTCTAAGCACTATGGGACTTAACTTCTGAGGTCATCTGTCCCCTAGCACTTAGAACCACTTAAACCTAACTAACCTAAGGACATCACATATATCCATGCCCGAGGCAGGATTCGAACCTCAGACCGTAGCGGTCGCGCGGTTCCAGAGTGTAGCGCCTAGAACCGCTCGGCTACTCCGGCCGCTAACCAAGTAAACTCCACCAGAGGGTGGCTAAAATTTGCCAACTAGAAAACACACGTTGTTGTTCGCCGTAATGTCCCAACAGCGTGAACACGAGCCGTGCCCGGCTCACGCGGTACTGACCGTTTAGCCATGGTTGAACTACGGACAACACGAGCCGTGTACCTCCTTCCTGGTGGAGTGACTGGAACTGATCGGCCGTCGGACCCCTCCGTCTAATAGGCACTGCTCATACATGGTTGTTCACATCTTTGGGTGGGTTTAGTGACATCTGTGAATAGTTAAAGGGACTGTGTCTCTGATACAATATCCAGAGTCAACGTCTATCTTCAGGAGTTCTGGGAACTGGGTTGATGATTCAAATGGCTCTGAGCACTATGCGACTTAACTTCTGAGGTCATCAGTCGCCTAGAACTTAGAACTAATTAAACCTAAATAACCTAAGGACATCACACACATCCATGCCCGAGGCAGGATTCGAACCTGCGACCTTAGCAGGCACGCGGTTCCAGACTGAAGCCCCTAGAACCGCACGGCTACAACGGCCGGCAGGGTTGATGCAAAATGTTTTTTGATGTATCTATATTACAGCATCCAGAATGAAATTTTTCACACGATAGTGAAGTGTGCGCTGTTATGAAAGTTCTTGGCAGATTAAATCTCTGTGTTGGACCGAGACTCGATCTCGGGAGCGTAGCCTTTCGCTGCAAAGTTCTCTGCCGACTGAACTACCCTACTACTACGGCCACACCGGCCGGCAGGGTTGATGGAAAATGTTTTTTGATGTATCTATATTACAGCATCCAGAATGAAATTTTTCACACGATAGTGGAGAGTGCGCTGTTATGAAAGTTCTTGGCAGATTAAATATCTGTGTTGGACCGAGACTCGATCTCGGGAGCGTAGCCTTTCGCTGCAAAGTTCTCTGCCGACTGAACTACCCAAGAACAACTTACGCCTGTACCTTCTCTCCAACCTTGCAAACGCCGCATAAGCTTTCCTGAAAAAAACTTAAAGGGCCAGTGCCCCTGGGGGAAAGGATTTTGCGGAGACATGGCTTGGGCCCGAGCATGGGAAAAGTCCCGAGATCGAGTCTCGGTGGCACACAGTTTTAATCTGCTAATATGTTTCATATCAGCGCACACTCCGCTGAAGAGTGAAAAATTCCAATCGGTAAACGTCCCCCAGGCTGTGGCTAAGACATTCTCCGTGACATCCTTTCTACCAGGACTGCTGGTCTAGCAAGTTTGGCAGGGAGCTTCTGTGAAGTCTGGAAGGGAGGAGGTATTGAAGGAAGTATAACTGTGCCAACGGTCATGAATCGTGCTTAGGTAGCTCAGTCAGTCTGCTTTCGGCGGCCGTCACGTGCGGACCTCTGGCCAAACCGGGACAAGTTGCTCTTGCAGCTGAATACCCTGACGCAGACCGGCACCAGCGATGATGGAGACATCACGACTTACCCACAGGTAGAGTGGGAGAGAGGAAATCATCACTAGGAGATGGGCCGCACGCCATATGGAATTCTGTGTCACCAACTAATCCAAAGGGAGGCTGCACTGTTCCAGTTACTGGATCAAGAGATGGAACAGAGGCTGAGCCGTCAATACCTTCAGTTATAATTAATGTCCATTTACGTATGTTGTGTACGTTTGAGCAGGTGTAAATCACTGAGACAGAGCACGGTGCAAAATCCTTAAGATTGTAAAGTGATTAGGTACATTAGTCGCCTCTGAACCCAGAAATCGTATGAGAGAGTAAAGAAAAAAATACTGCTGCAAAGCCTTTTAACCACTTAGTAGCAGACTATATGAAGGCAGGGGCTTAGCAACGACCCTTGGAACCACGTGAGTCATACTACGGCCAACAGCGTCACCTATTAATCTTGCATGAATGCAGCTTTGTATGGATGAGTGACATCTGAGGTGAATGAGTCAAGTTAGGATGTTTTTTATGTGTGGTCTAGGTTGACAGTTGGTTCCAACACTTATGCCATCATTGTGAGATCTCAGAACTATTTGACGATTTCTACTGTTACATTCCACGCTATGACATTTTTAAGTGACACACTACACATTCGGAAATCAACGGCGGTGGGAGGGGGAGGCCGGGGGCAGTGAGGAAGGACGAGTTAATCTCTCACTATTCTCTATATGTGAGCCAAGAAATCGTGTTTCTGAGATGACAGGAAGTTATCAGTATGAGGGCTGCATTAATGGAAGTGTGTACATACTTAATGTATGTGGGATCTTCATGGTGGCTCTCCTTCAAATAGCATTTTTTGGAGTTGACAACAAGCAGGTACTTTGGTCATTTAGCGGTAAACTAGGGAAACGAACATTTCGAAGCACTTACTGGGGTCAGAATGCTCGGCCTAAGAATTGGTGTGTAGTCTAGGTCGCGCGGCCAACGTGTTACGACAGTGCGTAAACGTCTTTTGTGAACAGGGATGGCAGGCATAAAAAATCGCGAGTTTTTATGTTCACTGTTTAACGGACACTATCGAGGGAGCCATCAGGTGGTGTTATCCCTCAGTCTGCAGACGTTTTTGGGAAGACTCAGGCCGTGAAAGCAATTTTAGTAGGAAAGCAACATTTACAGTGGCTCTGAAATTATATATCTTGGGGCACAAAAGCACTTCTCTTAGGTTAGACACAGCAGCCGGTCAGACGCGTGGTAACGTTTGAACCATGCAGACAGTGATCTCCATGATGAATGTGTTGTTCACTTTAAAGCTATAAGAAACTCAAAGCAACACGCTACCTAATATGGCTGCAGGAAAAAACAAGTCAGGAGCACAACGTCTCATCCACTGTGCACGGGAATCTGCAAGTCAAGGATTGGCCGCTTCTCCTGAAAAGATAAGAATATTTTTAACATTCGTTAGGATTGGTCGATAAATAGAGCACACAAGTTGGAGGGGATACATGGAGCTCGTGGAGTCTTGTTATTGGCACGAAACCCTTGTGGGAGAGTTTGCTGGAGTGCTTTTGTGGGAGTTTACTGTGTTTGTTGGAAAGTGACGAGAGGAAAAACTTGGTCTTCTAATTCAGACTCCAGTCTGGAGAGGATACTGGTCTTGACTTTTGATATGAGTTTGGTGCACTTGGAACTCTTATTCGAAGCTTGACTTCACCTTAGCACTTAATTTAACTGGGGAGCCTGTGTTGTGGGCTTAGCTCTACTGATAGTTCAGACCTCAGTCATCTCGGGCAACTCGCTGTGCCGAAGGCACTCATATCGGTGACAGATCTGCCACTTTGATATTTGACCTTCTTGTGCACACTCCCATGTAAGTGATTCAAATTGGTCCATGATACGACTGGCGAATGGGAGTGTCAAATGCTGTAACCTGCCGAGATTTCAGGGGTCCATTAGAGAGTAATTTTGATCCGTTTAACAGATCGCCAGCCGCGACTTTGCATACTTCGTGCCCGCGACAGGGAACTACAGAGGCCGCACGTCGCTGTTCTGCAGATGCTGCAACCACGACCACTACCTGTGACGGCGCCAAATATCGAGAAAATGGATACTGGGTTACTGCTCCGGCTTGTTGAGGTAAACAGGATCACAATCTAGGCATTTGCTCTCGGCTGCACCAACCTAATATAAATTCTGTCTGGAATAGAAGCTTCAAAATCTTGTCACTGTTAGATAATTTCAGGTTGCGTTACTCATGTTTTGAGCCAGAGTAAATAGTTCAATCAGACAAATCATAATGTTTGCCAACCAGCTGCCACCCAGCATTGCATATTTGTGCTGCCATCAGATCAAATTTTATTTTTGTCATGTCGCTTAACATTCACCCAGACCAAGTAACAAAAAAATAGTTCAAATGCCTCTGAGCACTATGGGACTTAACATCTGAGGTCATCAGTCCCCTGTAACTTAGAACTACTTAAACCTAACTATCGTAAGGACATCACACACATCCATGCTTGAGGCAGGATTCGAACCTGCGACCGTAGGGTCGCGCGGTTCCAGACTGAAGAGCCTAGAACCGCTCGGCCACACTGGCCGGCACCAAGTAACAGGAGGCGTACATGTACCTGACGCTGACTGCTCTCGTACAGACTGCGTGTGATGAAGGAGCTGAATTTATAATATATAGTCAATTATGGACACATTTCAAGAATACAGAATAGCAACTTTGAACATCAAAAGAATCCGATGTCCACTGAAATTACATAACTTGAAAGATTTTCTGTATGCGACAGATACTTCAAGAAGTAACGGACATGGCGGTACACGATATCCATGGGTATAACGCTGTGGTTAGTGGAACTGGAAGTCAGCTGGGGACAGCGACACTCTCGAAAGAGGCTATAGTAGTCTGTCACTTTAAAACACTCACAAATAATACAAGAATCGCCTGTACTACCTACAACACCGGATAGTAAATATATAAGCTCCATGTGGAAGCAACAAACGGCGCAACCGAGCAGAGTTTCTTAAATATGAATGCTGTCCCCCCTCTTCGGAGTTCGTTATGATAATATCATTTTAGCGGGAGATTTAAACTGTGTCCTACATCCCAAACATCAGCTCCCTAATTTTAACTCGTCTATTAAATTAGAATATATAATTAAAGAGTTCAATTGAATTGACAGTTGTGAGCACAAAAACGGTGAGGCCTCCTAGTACGTAATGAATAGATGAATTCTGAGAGGCATCTCAAATGAATTTTTAGTTCCGAAATACCCACACAGTGCATCAATAAGAAACCTAAGACCAGTTACTGTCCTGAACAGTGTTTACAAAATTATGGCGAGCATTTTCACCCGAAGACTAAATGCATGAAGTAACCGGCCCATATCAAACTATTGCGGGTAAAGACAGATCAGTTATCTGAACAGTTTGCGGATAGAGGGATATCATAGCGACGGATATGTTCTCAGGTTTCAGTTCGCAGTTCGTACTGCACTGTATTTCCCCAGCGTTTTGTCAACATCATTGGTAGAATTTTGAAGAACAAAACATCGAAAATTATGATAAATGGTCAGTTAACCAGGCACCTAGTAGTCGGGTTCAGTGCGACAAGGTCTACGTCGATGGCCTTGTTAGCCATTGCCATTGAGTCCGTGCTAGCCGCTCTGCAGAATCAACTACGAGGGCTGCATATATGTGTGTCGAGCATAAGCAGATAATGTGAGTCTCGCAATCACCGGTGACAGTGACGTGGAGAAGAGACTGCAGGTCATCAGCAATTACGAACTTGCATCAGGTGCCAAGTTAAGGAAAACTAAATAATGCATCATGAATGTGCAAAACACGGGAGGTTTTCGTATGGCACCCGACATGCAAATTCTGGATATCGACTACAGCTCTAATCTAAGGCATGCTATAGCTTCAAACTCTACGTAAATCCCTGCCAGCGTGCGAGCCAGGGTCGAAGAACATACCGTCCAGCTGTCTTTTCAATTATGTATATGGTCTCTACAGTGAACAACGTGGCACAGGTTTTACCAATACCACGTGAAACAGCAGCAAGAATTCCCTCAACTTTGGGCCATTTTGTAACTCGTAGTAACATTTTCAAAGTCAAATTTGACACGTTGACCCTTTCAGCTGAAACTGGTGGATTAAATCTCACTGACGTTAGGAGAAAGTCACAAGCTTTATTCGTGTGTGCCACATACAAGTTGTGGAACAAGACACGCGCCAGCCTCACATAGCATTTACTAGACAAAATTACTCGAACTCTCTTGAATCCATCAATAGTTGTACTGCCCGTCCCCTACCATTTTTATCATTTTCAACCATTTTTATTCGAACTCAGCTACATTCAAACCAGATTCCTCCCGTGGAACATGGAAAAAGTCAAGATCACGTACGTGAAATTAACGGAAAACAAAAGCAGAAATATGACTGAACAAAAATACCCGCACTACAACTGGAAGGTCATTTGGAAAAATATCAGCATCCGTCACCTAACAACAAATGTGAAAGCTATTTGGTACAAGACAGTAAAGAGGAAAATAATAACCAAAGCGAAACTTCACTCCAGCCATATGGATGATTCGCCAGCATGTGACAAAATAAACCTGATAGACAAAGAAAATTACAGGTTTGTGTGCACTCAAGTGAAGAACATCTGCCAAGTTATCAGACAAAATCAGACAAATCTTAGCCACGATGATACGAACAATACCTCCCCCGTACCCTCTACCCCCTATATCTTACCAGTCGATTTTTTGAATACTAGCGATGTGCAATATCCATTTACAAAAAGAAATTCCGTAAACTGGCTTAACGGCTAAACAATACATTAGCTCCTGACTGAAAAAATAAAACGAAGGATCATATCCACATGTTTTTTTTTGCTTCAACGTCATAACCTAATGAATATGAAAGACATAAGGAAAGCTTCGCAAATTTTTTAGTAAATATAATTATGTGAAACATAGAGTGCAAAGTGAATAGAACAAGACTTAAACTCAAGAACTAAAATAACGAATTCTCGATAAATTCGTTTCTCATCGTACGGTATTTTTTTTACTTATTCATATTTTTTAAGGAAATAGATATATACTCTGAAGAACATAGCTCAGAAGCATTTTATTTTGTGTTGAAACAATCTCGGATGAAAACTTCACCTCCACGACAGAAGATGTCGTACTTTTATTTTATTCTATTTTATTCCGTGTGTCAAAACTTCTTTAGCGAGAACAAGTGACTACCCTAATTGATTCTGTTCTGCGATACATTCATCGGTACTCGAAGCAACCAGAATGGCAAGACGGAACTTCTGGAGAGTAAAGTGTTCCGAGTTAAGAGAAGACCAACTTGGCGAATAAACCTCGGGAAATTGATGCATTGGATGACTTTTAAGAAATTGCTAACAAATTGCGAAATAGATCCGGAGACAAACCATCGAGAAGACGAACTTCAAAGACGTTGCTTAGCTGAGAGAGTTCCTTGTGCTGACATGGTCTTGTATGAAGTATTAAGAAAAAAGAATTGCACGAAAATAACGGAGCTACACGGTGGCTGCCTGGCTACCTGGAGCTGACCGGCGTGTCCCTGAAGAAAATAAAAAACAAAATGAAAAATTAAAAAATATATATGAATATATAAAATTTTTACAAAGTGAGTGGATGGGTGGCAGGTTGCCCTGGTCTCAGAATTTGTGAAAAAAATAAAAAAGAAAATAAAAAAAATTCAAAAAACTGGGTAGATCACTTGCTCGCTACAGGCAGAGGTTCCGACTTTGGGTCTCGGTTCGGCACACAATTTTAATTTGCCAGGAGGTTTCATGTTATAGCTTGTTTGGACCTTGTTTTCTTTCTCGAAATGTACTGAGACTGAGGACTCTCACAAGAAAAAAATTCTTGTCTTTACCGTATTAGATCGTCTGCTGGCTTTGCTACTTCATTCCTCAAAGGTGCCCCTTCGTCTTCTACTTTTCTTCGCTTCCCCTGTTTCAATCAAATATTGTCTAATGCTTCCTCTTAAACTCTCAATAATATCTGATTTTTTTTTCAACTTATCCAGGTCCCGTCTACTACTTTTCGCAATTTCTGAAGTTCTATCTTACAGTTCAGAACCAATAAAATACGGTTAGGGTCCACGTAAAGGTGCACGTGTTCAGTGAGCCAAGCAACACAGAAATTGGAAAGTAGGTGACTGGAGGAGTGTACTGTCGTCCAATGACTCATTTTTGTCTCTCCTCAAATGATTGCAAGGCCTCTAGTGTAGCGACTGCCTAATTAGGTGTTTAACCCGCAGGTTGTGGAGAGCGTAGTTTAGGTCGTTACCCAGGTGTGATGAAATTGGGGGTGTTCTTCATGTCACGACCTGGCCCTTTCACTCAGGTTAATCTTACATGAATCAGAATGTTCATTTCCACATCCTCCGTAAGCAGTTGTTGCCCTTTCACCTACATCTTCGTGGTGACTATGATGTGGAGGCTCGCATCCTCCAAAATTGAAACTTTTTCCACAGGGCTGCACACATATATTTATCGTTTGCCGAACAGTCACACACACTATTACACCTTTATTAACTCACTAAATTGCTCGATCTCGGTCTAACTGAAAATGCCTGGGAGTACAAGGAACCAGGGATAAACGGAAAGACAGTTCCACAGCTATATGGTAGTTCTAAGGGTTCTAATGCTCAGTGCCGGCCGCGGTGGCCGTGCGGTTCTGGCGCTGCAGTCCGGAACCGCGGGACTGCTACGGTCGCAGGTTCGAATCCTGCCTCGGGCATGGTTGTGTGTGATGTCCTTAGGTTAGTTAGGTTTAGGTAGTTCTAAGTTATAGGGGACTTATGACCTAAGATGTTGAGTCCCATAGTGCTCAGAGCCATTTGAATCTAAAGCTCAGTGAGTGGCTGAAAATGGATACGGAATATCTGAAGAAAGTTGTTTGTTGACGGTATTCATTTCTGAATTCCAGTTTTTACCAAAGCTAGCTGTGGCGCTACATGATTTTAGCGTGATGTATCCAGAAACTACTACTTTTTCCTCTGGTGTTCATCGATTATTATCTGCACAAAATATTCAGCAACATAGCTTCAGAGCGCCAAACATAGTTACAGAGCGACAAATGAAGCTCATTAAATAATTGTTTCACCTTAGGAAAAATGGAAAGAGAAGTACAGGCAAGTACATTCGTATTTTTCAGAAGTTTCTAGTAATTAATGTAGCAGGCTATGGGATAGCCTAAATTCTTCAAGCAATGATGCAGCCTACAAATTATACCAGGATTAATTTATAAGTCTTTTCTATTAAACAGAAAGACATATGAAAACTGTTAGAAAGCCTTAAAATGACTGTTATTATCTTGTATTTGGTAATAACAGTTGCCATTAGTTCATTAGGAATGTATTTCTATCTCGGTTTCATGTTTTTATTAATGGAATCGAACCACTGGAAAAATGACAAACTATTTGCCCCTCCAAAAAGATTTTTGCTATCGAAATATCCGGTGCTGTAATTAAACTGTGGTGTAAAATGTGTGTGTGTGAAATCTTACGGGACTTAACTGCTAAGGTCATCAGTCCCTAAGCTTACACACTACTCAACCTAAATTATCCTAAGGAGAAACACACACACACCCATGCCCGAGGGAGGACTCGAACTTCCGCCGGGACCAGCCGCACAGTCCATGACTGCAGCGCCTGAGACCGCTCGGCTAATACCGAGTGGCGTGGCGTAAAATGTGAAATTTATTTATAGAGACGTAAATATTATTTAAGCTAATATTGTTGATACCGACTATGAAACTGTATAATGTACACTTTAATGAGTAGCAAAAAACAGTATGTGGAAACGAAAAACATAAATAACTGTAGTTGAAGATGGCACGTCACTCAATCTAATTTCTTTGTGGGCATAAACGTATAAAAAGGCTTTACTTCCGTCGAGCTAAATCTGCAGAAAGCAAAGGAACTTCTTAAAATTTCAACGAAACAGAGTCGCTTGCTGGTGCATTCTGCATTTTCGCCAAACGCATGACTATGTGAGACACGCCAGCATTTGCCCAGCTGATACTTAACGGTATGAGGGGTCCGTTTATGTCTTTGCTGTCAACACCTGGTTTAATACCAACACGGTCTGTATTATTTACAGCTTAACATGTACTGTGTATAATGCGTTATATGCTGCCATTAAGCTCAGACGAGGATGTTTTATTGGCAGTTGTGTTCGGCTTCAGGCACTCATGTTGATTACACGGTGCGCCATAAATATTTTACTGGTATCGTTTTACACCTGCGCGATGCTCTGTATAGCTCTCGTGTTCAGCACTAAATTCCTTGTGTTGAACTCGCTCTTGTAGACGAATTTACGTCATTTTACAAGTATACCCTTTAATGAGTAAAGTAGCAGTAACTGTTGCAGAGGAGGTCGCCCCTGGAAAATAACGCTTTGGGATAATGTTGAGGGTCATTGATCAATTTCATTCATTTTGGATATTGAATCACAAATGCCTGTGTATTCAGTCAACTCAAATACAGATAACTGCGATCAGTCAGTTATGAAATCTTTGTTTATTTCCATAAACTACTTTTCGAGTCTTTTAACGACCATGTTCATGTGTGATATGGAGATGTTAAAATGGTTCAAATGGCTCTGAGCACTATGGGACTCAACTGCTGAGGTCATTAGTCCCCTAGAACTTAGAACTAGTGAAACCTAACTAACCTAAGGACATCACAAACATCCATGCCCGAGGCAGGATTCGAACCTGCGACCGTAGCGGTCTTGCGGTTCCAGACTGCAGCATCTTTAACCGCACGGCCACTTCGACCAGCTATGGAGATGTTACTTGCATAATTTTACATCGTGATGCTGGCTATCGGATTTGTGAGAAGATAATAGGAAACTGGTAACTTAAGTGAATGTAGCCGGGTGACGTGTTCTACAACCGCAGATATTTCGACAGTGGTGCACACCTTGTCATTTTCAAGGAATAAAAGCAGCAAAAAAAAACAAGACGTGACCCATCTCTAACCCCGTGAGTTCCGCGGACATTTTGTGAACTTAAGATTCAGTATTAGGAATCATTTCAACGACTAGTGATAGTTATGTGGAAAGTTGTGACGAAACAGTCAGTAGGGTGTTGTTATTAATGTTCACCTGGTGGCTTCCCCCTTCTCCAGAGCCTACTGGCCACAGAATCAATCACTATTCACTATCGATTCTGAGTGTCACTATAGATCCATCAGCATCCAACATGAGGTTTGCAACTGATGCATACCACAAAGACCTGGAGACAGTTCTTTAGTTTCCGTGTACAGAATCTACTCGTCGTGTAGTTAAGTACATTAATTTAGACTGGCGTTAACGAGAAGCTTGGAAAATTTCCGTACAATAAATACACATTCAATTTTATTATACTCCAGGAGTTATTAAAAACGCTTACAATGTTTACTGCCCCATGGCGTGTAGTGAGAATCGTTCGTCTTTTTAAAGCCAGTACGACTGGTCAGGTTTATCTGATGATGACTTCCCTATCGAAACTACGTGTGAAATAAATAAAGTTATATTATGTTCCATGGATGATCTGTGCTATTTATCATAATGATTTGCGTATATAAATGAGGCAAAAATACTTTCTTTTTATGTACAGATGTCAACTAATAATTCCTACCCACCATCTTTTACGTAGTGCTAGAATAGTAATTCTTCTACGGAATGGCCCGCATCTCGTGGTCGTGCGGTAGCGTTCTCGCTTCCCACGCCCGGGTTCCCGGGTTCGATTCCCGGCGGGGTCAGGGATTTTCTCTGCCTCGTGATGGCTGGGTGTTGTGTGCTGTCCTTAGGTTAGTTAGGTTTAAGTAGTTCTAAGTTCTAGGGGACTGATGACCATAGATGTTAAGTCCCATAGTGCTCAGAGCCATTTGAACAATTTTTTTTTTCTACGGAATGTAAACAGTTGTTAAGTACCAACTTTTTCACTTTGCTTTAAACTTTAACTTTGGAATATACCAGACATATTGTATCTTTTCGTAGTAGTAAACTGTGTGACCCACAGCTCTTAACTGGACCGAAGGCCCCACTGTAGGGTGAGTGCAATCTTTCTTCACTGCGGCATTAGGAGGAAGAGGGTTTTCATTAAGTAGGTGCCCGGAAAATTCGGTAACAGCAATATCAACTTTTCTACTGGTTTTGTAACTATGCGTATCACACTTTCTTTTGAGCTGGATTGGGATTTTTAACAAAAAACTTTGTGAGGGAACAAATACACTGTGAAGCTGCTAAAAATTTCTAACAGCTGTCTACAAGATGATCATGTGTGAGGCCAGATGTTCTTCTTACAACATGTTTTGGAGCAATGAAAACTTTGTTTCTCAAAGATGAGTTAGCCAAAACATTATTCCATACGCCAGTATTGGATGAAAATATGGAAAACATGTTGAGTTACTGATTGTTTCTTCCTAGGATTTGCAATCATTATAGCGCAAGAGCAGTTACCATCAGTTGGTTTATAAGATCATAAACCTGATATCTACCATCTAAATTCTGAAGAGTATGGGAAACTAAAAATTTTGAAGTTTACACCCAAGTTAGTATTCTGTCACCATGTGTTGCATTTATGACTGGTCTAGTGCCTCTAAATGTGCAGAACTCAATATGATATTTCATTTTCATACTTAGAATGAGGCCATTTGCAGAAAACCACGCAACACCACTCTTCAGAACACTATTTACCACAACTCCTGCTGCTGTGTATGTGTTTTCACCGCTTATAATACTCATGTCATCTGCAAAAATAATGATTATTTTTTATTAAGAGACAGTTGTTGTTTCTCTTCTTTTTACAGGTTATCAGTTTTTATATATAAATTCGTCCATGGGAGAGCAAGAGTTATTCAGGAGAATTCAAATCAATTTAAAATTTTCTTTTCTGCTTTCAGGCGTACTGTGTTACTAGGCACATAACAAAAGTTTTGGTTGCTGCATACTGAAATCCTTTCTGAGCCATTGACTGTTTTAATAATGGGTAACGAAAGTCCAATGTCACTCCGGTGTTGTATATATGGACCCCACTGTTCTACCGCAGTTGTCGTGCATCATTTACGGCGAATTTCATTGACGTGACAGTTAAAGTGCCTAGCTCCTTGAAAAGGTTCCTACATGACGACCGTGGGTGAACACCAAGTAGTAGTCTTGCTGGGCGCTTTTGTGCAAGCAATACTTTTTTAAGTGGTTAATTAGCCCAGAAAATTAATCAATAAGGCATTATTAAGTAGAGATAATGTAAATATGTCAAGAGGTTCATTCGTTACTTTGCAAGGTTATCAAATATACGAAATGTAGTAGTAGCTGAATTGTTTGGCAAGCCCAGTAATATGTTTCTTACAGATAAAGTTTTGATGCATTTGTACACCCAAAAGCTAGGAGAAGTCTAACCTGTTTAGCAACTCCTGCTCACTTGCTACATCAGCTGTTGATATGTCTCTGTTGTTGTACAGAACTGATTATATTGTGTTTCTTCGAAGTTTGGTGCAGTCCATTTTCTGAGAAGTACTTAATAATTCTTTGGAAAATATAATTTTCAATCTCTTCGGTTGGTCTCGCTGTAATGGGATTCATAATTACTCTCGCGTCGTCTGCAAAAAGTGCCGCTGTTGATATAATCCCACCTGCGAGTTCTAGAAGTGTTCTCCTTTAGGTCTCTCGATGCTTAAAGCACCTAACGACGTTCAGAGCCGCGGTAGGTATGGGCGTTGCACGTGGATGAGCAGTGCCCGCCGAGCAAGACCACATCATCGAGTTGGCTGCTATCATCGCAGCCCTTATTGTACATTTATTCTCATTAAAATGTTTCTACAATAAATACGCTTTAAAAATTCTGTTGACCTTTTTCAAAGAAGATTGCTTTACAAGGAAGTATTTCCTGGAGGAAAACTAACTTCACTCAGAGATTAAGCACAGATTAAAAATAATAATAATAATAATAAATAGATTTGTGACACACAGCTTCCTTTATTCACACACATCTTGTACCAAACAACAGTGCAGATAATCATGTAGTTTCTGCATTCATAAGCTTTCAAAAGGTCTTCAACGGTGCGTCGTGTCACCGACTGCTCACAAAGATTCTACCGCAAGGAGTATCTTGGCAAATACGCCACTGGGTTGGGGAACGTTTGACCTAAGGAACACAGCAGGACCCACTAAACTGCGAATGTTCCACAGTAATTATTTGTCATTCAGAATCAACAGTGCTATCGGATCTTCGCTCATGCCGCTATTGTCTACAGAACAGCAACGTCGTTGAATTATCGTAAAAGAAACACTTGGATAAAACATGTGTTACACGTCATGAACGGCAGCTCTTTTTAAATGTGGATCAATGTAAGATAACGTCGAAAACAAAGAGAGAGTTAAGCGTGTAGTACAATTACATGATTAGTGTTCAGTATCTTGAGCAGGGCGCTATGTAAAACTAGTGAGGTATGATAATAGGAAGCTGGCCTCCTCCGTAGCCGAGTGCTACGGGTACCTTCGGTGCAAATTCTATTTCCGCTACCTCTCTGGATTTTTCTGAGAGAGGGGGTCTGGGAAGCGGTTCACTCAGCCTCATGATTCCAAATGAGCAGGTTTTTAAATAAAGAAGCACCGGCATCTTCAGAATTAGTCAACGACGTGATGATCGCATGTATCACGATGCCTTGTAGGCCGCATTCACCGAGTGGGAACAGGTCCAAGGCCGAATCCGTGATAGGTGTACTCGTTTATGTTTGATAGGAAGCGACATGAAAGGGGACGATCTCGTAAAATAATTATTAAGAAATGCGAATGGGAGACATAGATCTGTAGGAATTGCAACGCTGCTGTTAAATATTCGTCCACTCACCTTTCTGTGGACTTCACTTCCTCCGCAGTCAACCCCACACCGGCTCTGTTAGAAAACGAGTAATGTTCATAGACTAGAGAAAGTTGTAGCGGAAAACACCCACCCTACAAGTGTCCACGGGTTGAATCAAATGTTTTATGTTATCAGTTTACTGAGCTATTGAAGGATAAATAGTTTTTAAGTCAAAACTTCGGTGTATTTTTACTTCTATTATTCAAGCTAAGCTACAGTTATGGTTTCGACATGCATACGCTGAGTCACTCAATATCGCTAGCATCAGGTAACGAAGCGAACCTATTACGAGAAATATTACAAAATCGATTATCTGTGACAGAATGTTCGCTCAAACATACCACAACTTGTTTCCTCTGAACGTTCAGTTCACGGTCTCGACTGCTATAATGCTCCACGTTGATTTAGGTTAATCCAAAAGTCACGTTTCAGATATAAAAACTGAAACCACGCAAGATTGTCTTTTTCGCTAATTCACCTTTTTCGCACGTTCGCTCTTACTTTGCAGCAAACCACACTCAAGCTTAACTCATAATTTCGCAAGATTCTTACATCTATTCAGAGCTTCTAGTGCACGTGTTGTATTTGTAAGATCCTAACTGCCACTATACGGAACAATGCAATTCTTTAGCCAACAAAATATGCGCAAAAGTACTCTCTTCTCATTGACCAAGAAACAATTCCCCATTGTCTCTCAGTATAAACCAGCATTATCACGCGTTTTTTTCTTCGAATCAATCACAACATAGTAGCTCTTATGAGCAACTTAAAAAAATAATAAAGTTAAAATTCTCACAAATATCGGAATACGAGACTCAGCCAGGACGTCAGTTTCCCATAACTACATAAAAACAGACGACATAAAAAGAAAACTTAGTTTTCAAAGTGGTATTACCTTACTCTATTTTTCAATGCAGTCGCCGTAGCTGTCAAGGTACGTGTAATGTGGGACCAATTATTCAACTATGATTTGTTTTTGTAAACTATGCATTGTTAACGAATTAAGTCTGGATGTTTGCAGGGCGGTGTGGTCCATGGAACTGACAATGGCAACACTCAATAGTGCTCAAATTTCTTGAAACGAGAGGAGAGGATGGATTGGGCAGAAATAGAATTAGATAGCAGAGTGAGAACGTCAGGAAGATTTTTTCAAAATTGATGATTTGCGTAGCATTGCAATCTCGGAAATTGTTATATTTGTGGTCACGCGATCGGGCAGAGTTTGGTAAAAGTGATTCAGGCTCCAAAAGGCGCACCGAACAAGAAGGGAGAGTCGGTCTGCAGACCGAACTGAACACTACTTCTCCTCTAGCAGCAGAGGACATACTTCTCCTCTGGCCGCCATAAAGACGACTTCACCGCCCGAGGACCCGAAGAACACGTCTTCGCCGAGAACCGATGAGGGTTGGCTTCCTCTCTTCTAGCAACACTTGGCAGCAGATCGATCACAGATCATGACTTCTGCCCCGCTAAATCCATAGCCCAGTCAGATGATTGTAGCTTAGGCGATCAAGCAAAGAGACTCAGGAGTTATTGGCAGGCGCAATGTTAGGACTGAGCAATAGTTTCGTGGAGTGTCTGAGGACACATTACGCTTTTTCTTGATGTAGCACGCATGTGTTAGACAACCAACCTTACAGCGTGATCACGCAATCACTGGACAGATGCCGCGAGTATGTTATTGTACAGAGTGTTTATGAGGCTATTATCTCAGCAACTCCTATTATGCTGGTCTTTGCCAGGACATAAGTATTACTTACGAGGGATAGGCAAAATAATGTGAACAGTGGTAGTGACGGCGCAAGATGGCAGTGCCTTCAGGACAGGCTACAGCTGAGGTAAAACCTGTCAGGCATTTCCCCTTTCATTTTGTTTCAGTGATTATCATACAATTTCATTTTCCTTTGATGCATCTAATTTTTCCCTCATTGACATTGGTCTGATGGACTATTAGGATTAGGGTCAAACACTGATTAATCTCACAGTAAAACTTCCTGGCAGATTAAAACTGTGTGCCGGACCGAGTCTCGGTCCGGCACACAGTTTTAATCTGCCAGAAAGTTTCATATCAGCGCACACTCCGCTGCAGAGTGGAAATCTCATTCTGTAATCTCACAGTATTTACATGATTTGAGTAGCAGTAGTAGAACTAATCTCGGCTATAGAGACAGATTTCTGGATGCTGGAGGTGACCATTTCAGTAAGGGCCGCTTTAAAACTTTCGCCGAGCAGCAAGCGAGTTCTTGTAACCGTCTAATTCCTAGCCTTGCTTTGCAGTCACCGAAAGTGGCCGTGGACCCTGCAGGTCAGTGGTTTATGGGCCACCACTCTGGCAGTCGGACTTGTTACACTACCAGCCAAAGCAAGAGGGTGGGAACGCTGTGGCTGAATGCCAAATGACATTTCTTTAGAAACTGGCAGTGCCTGGCATCCTGGTGCTGGCCTAACCTCTTCATTAACGAATGGACCTGGTGTGGGAGTCTGGTCTCCTTTTCCCTTGTGTTGATCCAGGTAAGGCGGCGTCGGTCTAGCGCCCAGCTAATGTGTTTATTAGAAGAACAGCGTATCTTTTGAGACAGGACGGTTATCCCGACGTTGTGTCTCTTAGGTGCCACCGTGCCTCGCCGAAACAGAGCCCACTAAATCGTTTTATGGATGAGACAGAGCTTTTCTGCACTAGGAAGCTTCCCTCAACTTGTGAAATGCTCCGATGGTATGGCTGCAAGACCTCCAGGCATTGTGTGCTGTTTTTTCGGAGAACATATTGTGTACTGCACTGCAGTGATTGGTTGAGGATGATCGGGTCTCCATGAAAGAAGACACGATTGGCATAGTAATCAGTGATGGGCCATGATAGGCTTACTCAAATATATTGGGGGGAACGGCTGTTTTTTGGAAAGTTTTGATCAACAGTAGATTCTCGAACTTGCTTCTCGACTGTCACAGAGTACAGACGCTAGAGCCCTTCCTTTTCTATGGAGAGAGCAGTTAGTTGTAAACTCGTCCGGACAACCGGGCAGCACTTTAAGATTTTTGTGGACGTGAATTGCCTTTTATATATTTAGAAACCATGTGAGGGGTAGCGCCTTCACATCCTGTCTATAAAGTCAGATGATAGCAGGTAGCTTCAGCCAGATGATGAGTCATGGTTCTAGCGGGAAAGGTGTATACTTACGATCGAGCAATCCTGTTACTTCCAAATAGCAATGGCTGTGGCGGGAAGGTGTCAGCACCGTACAGATTGCAAAGTCGTAAGTCGTAAATAGAACATAATTTGGAAATGTAGCACCATTATCTATGGATATTGTGTCCTTTATAAATTAGTGCTGATTTAATATGTTTAGTTATTAGTGTAAGTGAATGTGGAGTAACATAATAAATTAATATTATTGTGTCTGTAAACTGAGTATACATTAGTGAGAGAATTGTGACTTCATACTCAGGGAAATTTGTAAAGCGAAGTTTGCCAATTTATAGTACCGGAACAAGGGAAACAAGAAGCATTTTACGACAAATCAGTTATTTACAGAGGCAGTTATGAGAGCCTTACAGAAAGGAAAATCATTTGCTCCCCACACGCGCACTGATGTCCCATCACCTCAGTACAATGTGCCCCATTCGGCTCCTTCCCCAGTCTCAGTGCGAACTGAGTTTTGTTAGCGAGCGAGAGCGACTCTTGGTTCTGTAATCTTTCGAAATGGTGGCTGCTATCCCCCCAAACGTGGCGTTCGTAGTGTCATTTGTTTCCTGAAGGCACAAAACTTTCGACCTATCAAATTTTATTGGCAAATGAAGAATGTTTACGGTGATAGCGCAATGAACGTGTCTTCAGTGAGGAAATGGTTCAATAAAGGAAGAATCAGTGACAACAGCGAATATCGGACAGGAAGGCCATCATTCAATGCGGCGTCAGGTTGGACACTGCAAGAACTTCAAAGTCTTAGGTCTTATGCGGCACTAAGTAATTTTCACTTATTTCCGAAACTAAAGAAATTTTTGCATGGAAAACAGTTTGCAAACAACGAAGACCTCAAAATGATAGAGGAGTGTCCAGCGCAAACACACACATTCACTAGATGAAGGAAAGGGGAAATCCTTACAAAAAATATTCCTTCCTATGTGGAAAGTGATCACGTACATTCAGTATCCCTGAGAAAAGAAAAGAGATAGCCATAGTTACGTGACGAATGTCCTTTCACACTGATTCATTTCAGAAACATGACTATTATGCAACTTGCATTCACGTTTCATTAATACATGAAGGACACACTTGTGGAACTGGATTTACAAACCGTGAGTCACAATTTGTACATGAAAAATATCTTGTATTACAAGACTAATAGCAACTGAAAAACTGGTAAGGATACATATGAATATTCAGTGTACACAAAAGAAACAAAAAACAAATGAAATCTGATGGTAACGTTACGTGAAAACACATAACTCGGAATGTTTATTGAAGGGAATGACTGACAGTGGTCAATTGTGGTTTAGTGGTTACCAAAACAAAAATGAGATCTTCTTAAATCTATGGCAGGGAAGCAAACAGACAGTTCTAGTGTGTAATTCTCATCAGTGAAATAGATGATGAGATGAAACTAAGTGTCACTGAACATTTGTGCATACAACAACAATGAGATACAGTTTTTTTCTTTGGTTTATGAAATAAGTTGTGGATGGTAGCGCTCTTGGGCTCGACCTACCTCATGTAGGTGTCGACAGAATTGTTTTACACAAGACACTACATGACACAAGTTGATGGCACAGCAGTCTTTTCTAGTTCAATTTCTTCAAGGAGGTATATCGGAGTGGCAGTGTGGATTAGTGGTGCGAGCTACAGTCGGTCTTACAGACCAGGCCCACGTGTGAGTTGGTAGGTGTGGGCGCTAGTGGCCATGACACAAGACACGGTGATGCCGGCGGCCGTTGCGGGGCATGGTCAGTCACACAGGCCTCGTGCACACGAGGACCAACTGCACAAATGACAGCCACAGTTTGTCACAATGTTTTATACCTGACATCTCACTCCGGCTGGTGCACTGACAGGAGGACTAGGTGGTGCGTCTCGTAGCACTGCGAGGTGCCAGTTACCAGAACAGACTGCGGATGGTCATGCGGACCTCGCCCACATGTGAGCCAACTATCTGGCAGCATGTACGAGGCAATTCAGGACATCCCACGGCTGATGGAGATGCCCTTCCATGGTAGCCATGTTAACAGTGGCGCACCCTGGCCGCCCCTCCTTCCAGCTCACGTAGCTTCTCAGACCAGACCATCAGCTGGAATCAGCTCGTCCTACAGAGAGTGAAGTTGCGCGCCGCCAGGTAACGGTCCACACTCACAGATCCCCAAGGTACCTTCTCTCACGTCACTTGTCGCGAAAAGAGAGCGTGGCACGTGGTGGTCATTGCTCGATTCTCCCGGCAGGTGTAGCCCTGACCATCTGCATGTTGCAACATTGTCTACCGTGCCGGCTGCCTGGCGGGTTACATCAAATGGTTCAAAAGGCTCTGAGCACTATGGGACTTAACATCTGAGGTCATCAGTCCCTTAGAACTTAGAACTACTTAAACCTAACTAACCTAAGGACAGCACACACATCCATGCCCAAGAGAGGATTCGAACCTGCGACCGTAGCGGTCGCGCGGTTCGAGTCTGAAGTGCCTAGAACCACTCGTCCTTAGCCTCATCCGGCTACAGCCAGTTTCTCATCTGGCCTCCTTGTACTTTCATGAACAGTGCTTGTACAGACCTCACCAAAACCCTATTGGTACACTATCCACACTTTTTACAAAGTCTTGTACGTGATTACAGTAGCACAACACATTCTCACTCACAAATAATAAAATATTTACAATGATACTAAAAACACAAAGAAGATTAAAATATTTATTCATGGATTACTACCGTATATATAGATAAAACAAAATACAAAAGTAAGGCACGTAGCAACAAACATGAAAAATCACAAATTTTGCTCTAACTGTAGACAGGGGTACCCCTCACTAATTACGTTATGTGTCAATTCCATGCTTAAGACTCTAATTAAAAACTACCGTTCAACAACTTTTATATCGTAAACATTCAGATATTCACAGTGGTAAACACAAACGAACACCAAATCTAACATGCAAAACTAAATGATTAAGCCCAACATGCAACAGTAAATATAAAAACGTAGTCTTCCTACATGGTGGCGGCGTCTGTGAGATCTGAGAAAATTTTAAAGACATACACAGGAGTCCACAGTAACAAAACAAAGCGGCAACACAGAAAAGACAGTGAATACCGGCAGTACAATCTGCATGAAGGGAAATAAAATTTCGTTACTTACGTGTTCATCTGGACCAACATACGACAACCGAGTCGTGAAATGCCGTCTCCCCCGTCTCACCGAGACGGCAGTTTTCTCCGAATCTCTAAGTTTCTATGTTTGTGATTAGGCATTCCTGTAACCTCGAGTAAGAAATGCGTAGCAAACTCTGAACCTCCATGAGGAAAGCTAGACAAACTACTACTCGTGTGTGGTTATACCAAGAGCCAAGAAACACAAAGAATAAAACTAACCTATTGCTTCAGTGAGATGTATCTGATATGCATGAAAAATACGCAGTCCAGTCCCTTGTCGCGACTTTGTTGTTGGGGTGCTTATCACTATTCCCCATTACTTTTGCACACACACACATATTTAAACGTGGAGGCGACTCAAACCTCTCACAACACTTAAGTGTGACCCAACGCACAGCGGCGAGGGCGGGCTCGGCGGCCTCCTTAGCATTTCAGGAATACGAATTCAGCACATGCAACTCACACATGGCTAAACACACTCGAAAAAACACCAAGAAAAACTAGAGCAACACTTAAGGACTTGCCCATATTCACTCGAAACTTATCAGGAGATAGGTACTACGCAACGAGTCCGTGCCCCAGTCTCAGCCATAAGCATTCGTAAGAGTGATAAACACCCTACAACACCACCAGAGGCACAAGACCGCCGCAGGTTTCATACATGCCGGGTGACGATTACCCCACCTAGGACGCAAAGGCCGAAATCTGACATCACCCATGTAGCTGTCACGACCCCAGATAGAGAATGCATTCGCCCAAACACCGGTAAATACCACTCATAATTACGGTATTCACATTCCAGATCAGTTCTCCATGAGAAAAGCAATCACGGAACAAAAAGCAAACAAAGAAAACCCTACTTTAAGATAGATGTGACGCTGAAAAATGACAAATGTAAAATGCAATAGTCAGACACAAGTGTAATTACAACCTTGTTTTCAATGAACTAATATACACCTAATGTTGACACAATTACATTTACAAAACATAAAAAATATACCTTAGACTTCTACTACTAAAGAGGCGTGTTATATATGACGAAGACCCTTTTCTATGAAGTGCTTCACGTGACAAACGTGGTGAAGCCCGATCGACCTTTCCGTCTTCAATTCCGGGGCATTCTTGTGGGCGGATCTGCGCTCACGGAAAGGCTCATTATACTCTGTGAAGAACTTGTGGCACTGATGTTTCACCTTATTAGACAGTAGGAGATTTCTACAAAGACTTTATCTCCAATGTGTAACTGTCGCACCGGTGCAGTCTTGTCAGGCTGAATTTTCCTACTGCGTGCGTCTCCCGGAATTCTACAGAGCGCTTCCTCCACCAGTCTTCTGTGTTGTTCCCGCGCACTTGCAGGGTAATCGACAATGGTTCTAATCAGCTCCTTTGTCTGCCGATTCCTCAGTACCGTCATGGGTGCCAGTTGTGTCACGCCGTGATGCAGCTCATTGAGTATGTACTGAAAGTCAGCAGGAAAACACCCCACATCGTATGTTGCTTATTGCAGTATATCCTGCAGAGATTACTCATGCCGCAGGATCGACTTAAATGGTGGGAAGAGATATATATCTATATCTGCGTCTGCAATGATACTCTGCAAATCACATTTAAGTGCCTGGCAGAGGGTTTTTTCGAATCTAATTCACAATTCTCTACCATTCCACTCTCGTATAACGCGCAGAAAGAATGAACACCTACATCTTTCCGTACGAGCTCTGATTTCCCTTATTTTATATTGGTGATCGCTCCTCCCTATGATGGTCGGTGTCAATAAAATATTTTCGCATTATGAGGTGAAAGTTGGTGATCGGAATTTCGTGATAAGGCTCAAATGGCTCAAATGGCTCTAAGAACTATGGGACTTAACATCCGTGGTCATCAGTCCCCTAGAACTTAGAACTACTTAAACCTAACTAACCTAATGACATCACACACATCCATGCCCGAGGCAGGATTCGAACCTGCGACCGTAGCGGTCACGTGGTTCCAGACTGAAGCGCCTAGAAGCGCACGGCCACACCGGCCGACTTCGTAAGAAGATTCCACATCAACGAAAAACGCTTTTCTTTTAATCATTTCCAGCCCAACTCCCGTATCATTTCTGGGACACTCACTCCTATATTTCCTGATAATACAAAACGTGCTGCCCTTCTTTGAACTTCTTCGATATACTCCGTCAGTCCTATCTGGTAAGGATCCCACACCGCGCAGCAGTATTCTAAAAGAGAACGGACAAGCGCAGTGTAGGCAGTCTCCTTAGTAGGTCTGTACAATTTTCTAAGTGTCCTGCCAATAAAACGCAGTCTTTGGTTAGCCTTCCCTACAACATTTCCTGTGTGTTCCTTCCAATTTAAGTTGTTCGTAATTGTAATACCTAGGTATTACGTGAATTTACGGCTTTTAGATTAGACTGATTTATCGTGTAACCGAAGTTGAACGAGTTCCTTTTAGCACTCATGTGGATGACCTCACACTTTTCGATATTTAGGGTCAACTGCCATTTTTCGCACCATTCAGAAATTTTTTTCTAAATCGTTTTGTAGTTTGTTTTGATCATCTGATGACTTTATTAGTCGATAAACCACAGCGTCATCCGCAAACAACCGAAGACGGCTGCTCACATTGTCTCCCTAATCGTTTATATAGATAAGGTACAGAAAAGGGCCTATAACACTACCTTGGGGAACGCCAGAAATCATTTCTGTTTTACTCGTTGACTTTCCGTCAATTACTACGAACTGTGACCTCTCTGACAGGAAATCACAAATCGAGTCACATAACTGAGACGACATTCCATAAGCACGCAATTTCCCTACGTGCCGCTTGTGTTTTACAGTGTCAAAAGCCATCCGGAAATCCACAAATACGGAATCGATCTGAAATCCCTTGTCAATAGCATTCAACACTTCATGTGAATAAAGAGCTAGTTGTGTTTCACAGGAACAATGTTTTCTAAACCCATGTTGACTGTGTGTCACTAGATCGCTTTCTTCGAGGTAATTCATAATGTTCGAACACAATATATGTTCTAAAATCCTGCTGCATATCGACGTTAAAGATATGGGCCTGTAATTTAGTGGATTACTCCTACTACCCTTCTTGAATGTTGGTGTGACCTGTGCAACTTTCCAGTATTTGGGTACGGATCTTCCGTCGAGCGAACGGTTGTACATGATTGTCAAGTATGGAGCTAATGCATCAGCATACTCCGAAAGGAACCCATTTGGTATACAGTCTGGACCTTAAGATTTGCTTTTATTAAATGATTTAAGTTGCTTCACTACTCCGAGGACATTTACTTATACGTTACTAATGTTGGCAGCTGTTCTCGATTCGAATTCTGGAATATTTACGTCTAAACACAGGTTCAGTTTTGTGTTTCTTCAACACCTCTTTCCGTCCCCCCACTTGATGCTCGATGTGCAGTTCAACTGAAAGTATGAGGGAAAATTGTGCCCCTAGACGCCCTGTAAAGTTGTGCATCGAAAAAAAAATCAACTTGCAGCAACGACGTATGCAACTGTCAGAGTGGAGTGACCCCATTCACTATGGGCGCCTCACGGAATGGCAGTGGGACAAATGTGAATGAAGAAGTTACAGAGCCCATCACTGACCAGCAAGAGAACCGAATGGAGAGCAATAAAACTGATAGTATAAGTAAATAAACTAAGAAGGGTGTCATCAGCATCAGTGATGGCAAGCATTATGAGGAACATCATAATGTCCCTCTGGAAGTGGAAGAGTGCTTGGATATGGCAGCAAGTGTTAGTAAAACTACCGCCTCAGAGCAGCGGAACGGAATGGAGAACGGCGTAACAGAAAAGCAAAGTAATCTGCTACTATTATCACTGCCGACGTGCAGAATCAAAAACATCGGAATGCGCTTCTTGAAGTGGCACATGAACTAAGAGACTGCAGCAAGCAGTAGTGACTGCAAAGTATAGTCCACAAAAAAGGAAACTAGCTATTCTGAATACTCAGAAATCTCATGCAACGACGAATCTATGAGCGATGACGGCATACCATAAACAGTACCTTTCTCACAACAGATATAGCAAGCAGCAGCCTCGGGAAACAAGGGAGAAGCAGGACAATGAAATCGCGCCAACTTTTTGTTAAAGCCAAAGAGTTTCATGATCTATAAGAAAAGACTTGGAAGCAAAATATTGTATCCTAGGTAGACGAAACACGAGACCCATCAGATGGTGACTAACTCGACTGTGTGATAGACAGTTATAATACTCTGACGTGGAATGATATGGATGATGCTAAAATAGCTTCTTTTATGCACCGAGAGAACTCAAGTGAATATGTGAAATACAGGTACTTTTCCTGTTTAATGTAACTTTTAAATAGTGAATGTCAGTGTGAGTAATGAATGCTTTCAAAACTTTCGCATTTAATTTAAAAAGCCCTTACGTCATAGATTGATTTCTTGTTAATATTTTGTTGAGTAGTGGTATAGAACCCAAGCATTCAACATCGTTTAAATTACTTGCAACTAATGGCATGAACATTTAAAGAATAGGATATGCCATGAATAACTTTCCTTAATAAGTATTTATTTCCTTAGTGGCCTAACATATATTGCGTGTGAGGCTCAAATGTCCATTGTTTGTGCTAATTAATTGTATGCACATTTAAAGAGTAAGGTATGCCATGAATAACCCTCCATAAGAAGTATTTATTTCAAAAATGTCTCTGAGTACTATGGGAGCTAACGTATGAGGTCATCAGTCCTCACGTATTTATTTGCAGTGGCCAAATGTATATTGGGTACGGAACCCAAATGTTTGATCTTCGACCTTATGGTACATTGTTTGTGGTCTTGGATAAACAAGAGTCATAAAGCTAAGCACGACCTGTGTTTCTATGGTTATTTTTATGTTTGTAAACGTGATGTGTAGTAACAGCAGTATATCCTAAAATGTAAATTAATTAATTAATTAATTACTTAAAAGCTCATTCAGAAGCTGCATTGACAGTGAGTCAGGATCCTGCACACAATTTAAATCTGTCAATAAGTCTCATAAGTTTATCGTGGAAGAATTATTGTGATTACTAAGAGACATTTTCCCTTTCCCTTGCACGAAAGCGATGTAACTGCTGAAGTAAACAACATGAAGCCATAGATCTAACGGGTCATTTACCCAAGTCCTTTTAGCCATTCAAGGAAATGTAGAGAGGTGGCAAAAGCCCCCTCTCGCAACTTTCAACGTAACTTTCTGAGTACAGTTGGCAATTGAGCGTTCTGCATACAAGCGGCCTATGTTGTCTGTCTTGAGCAGTTTTGGCTAAAGGTGACTGTATCGGAGTTACAGTGTGACTTCGCTTGTTAAAATCAATAACTGTACCGTCAGTGATTGTGTGGCGAGCCTTCTTCGTCTCCCTCAGAGGCGCATTTGTATTGCTAGGAAGTCTTTAGTCTGGAACAACTAGACCAGGATAATTTGTTTTGGGCTGTACTCACGACATTATCATCACCACGACGGGACGTCGAAGTAACCAGCCATCGCCTCTGGTACGCCAGATCGTGTCCTTGCTGTTAAGAAGACAGCTTGGTAATGTACTTCCTCAGCACTGGCAAAGCAGGCAATTTTGCTAGGTGATAATCATAGCTCAGCAGAGCGCACCTGTTCGTCTTTTCTAACTTTGTTCCGTCTTGGGTGTTCATTGTCCGGGTTCTAACTACTGTAGCAGTAATTAATGTTGGGTTGGCTGTGTGTTTCTCTTAAGATTTGAGTTGCAAGGTATTGCCTCCACATACCACTTCGTCATAAATGTCACAATCTAGTTTAGGGACAACTTTACCTTCACAGCATTTATTTGAGTATCCAATTTGAGCCAATTTGATGTATTGTAAATGTTTCATGTGTTTTGGTCATTATTTTGAGTTTTGTCATAATAAATCATATTGTTATTTTGGACAGAACTTTTATTCTGTAAATCGGTAGAGCAACCCTTCCATTTCTCACTATGTTAATGGAACTTTCCTTTATATAACTTATTTATCAAATTAAATTATTGCAGGTGCCAAACTCTTTTCTACTCCACTTGCAGGGTCGATTACAGTCAGTTCGCGTTTCTTTTTAATCCATGTGCAACAGCAAAAGTCAGAGTTAGAATAGGGGGGCTTAGAGCATCATTTATACATATGGAGATTCTAGAAGAATTTAGTGTTAAATACACTACTAGCCCCAGCGCCTCGCATAAAATAGCGACCCTGACTGGATCTTTCCTGTGAATCACTGATAAGCAAACAGTATTCTTAGTAGGAACATTCAAATTTTTTCTCAACTTTTCTTAATTATTAACACCCAATTTCTTTTTCTTGTAGTTCCGTGATTACTTTTAAGTAGCGGCGCATGATTACTGTTTTTGCTTTCAATGTATATATTTGTTTGTTTGCTGATTGTTTTATGTGTTTCTTTGATGTGGTGTCCGTACCACATCACACTTTGTCGGGTTTGTGTGCAGTTTCTGTGCATGTATTTACTGCGTTGGAACAGCGTTGTTTAAATTTTATGTCTATGTCGAAAAATTTATGGAGTAGATTATTTTTATTGTGCGTTTTAGATAAAAAAAATTTCATGAATGATCACGAGAAGAAAGGCACGACTATTATCGAGTGAAGCTGAAACAAAAGGGGATATCATAATGGACAAGGGGCAGTTTACTGACAGAGATAGGTTTGGAGATGAGATGGGTACCTTTTTCGCAGGACAGGATGACAGGGTCATTGATGAGGAAGGTAATTTGGACGCGATCTTAGAGCAACGTCGCGGCCGTAATTATGATAGTGTGGTAGAGGATGAAACAGATACAGGCACACAGATCGAGACGGTAGCAGAAGTTTATAATCAAACGAACGAGAGCAGACAGGGGCCAGCTCGGTCACGTCAGAGCTCTAGCGCCCAGGTGTCCAGAGTAAACCCAATACTGAGCTTCCTACGATCAATGAAAGAAGAAGCTGACGAACAACGCAAGAAGGAGAAGGAAGAAGATGAGAAACAACGTAAGAAGGTGAAGGAAAAAGCTGACGAACAGCGTAGGAAGGACACTGAGGCAATAATTTCGCATACAGGGGAAATTCGTGGAGAATTACTAACAACAAAGAAAGAATGTAGAGATGTAAAACAAATGTCAATGGCTGCACAAAAAGTAGCAGGCCTGGCCAAAACGGCAGCAATAGGGGCAATGAAAGTCGCGGAAGCAACTTCTAAACTCGCAGGGCGCTTGCGAGTACAACACAACCCTACTCAATATCCCTAGCGTTCTTAAAAGCTCAAGGTAATATCACGGTTACGAACACCACAAAACGAATAGTAGAAGTAGAGAGTCGGATAGCAAAACTAGAGCGAAACGGGCACACGAGCACTGCGCGTTCGGATACCAATGATGGAGTACACAGAATTGTGTCTCCGAGGAAAAGCCCGCCGTGCTCTAGCCCAATGACCGAGTGCGGAACTTACAATGCACACGCAGAAACAGCGAGTAATAGCTCCAATAATTGTAGCCCACTTAAGAGAGTGAATTCGGAGTGCCACTTCCACTGTGGTACAGAGGTAGCACATCACAGTTGTCAGCAAGATAGATGAGGACACTCAGCAGAAGTGCAAGTATCGGAAACGAGTGACAACACCAGTGTGAGGATCAGACAGGATTTTGATCTTCCTGTCGATACTAAAATTCGAGAAGTTCAAAGAAAATGGAGGGTCGCTGCAGCCGAAGAGCTGGGTGATGCAGTTTACAAATTCATTACCGGCATCATGGCCAACCCATGCTAAATTAGAATTCGTGTGTGGACACATCGAAGTCCAAGCCGCGGAAAAAATTGGGGTGTGGCAGTGACGTGTCAGACTTATCAGGAATTTGTTGGCGCATTCCTGCGGACCTACTGGTCAAAGGAAACGCAAGACAGGATTAAAGAGGAAATAATATTTTGTCCTGAACTGGAAGTGTCCGGGCATAGGAGCGCAACCAAATTTCTTGATGATTTACTCAAGAAGAATCAATTTTTAGATAGTCATATAGCAACGGAGACATCATTAAATTTTGCTTTTCCAAATTGCCAGTTAGGTACCAACAGACACTTGTCAGGAAGTGTGGATCTGACATAGAAGCATTCAAAAGTCTATAGCGCGAACTCGAAGTAGTCTTTGATAAACAAGACGCAAAGGACAGGAAGAATGCACAAAATAACAAATAGCACGGGTCAGCTAGGGAAGACGACAACAGATAGCATAATCGCACTGGTCAGTTAGGAAACCAGGGTTACGGAAATCAAGGTTACGCTATTCAAGGTTATGGAAACCAGAGACACGGAAACCAGAACGTCAGGGAACAGGGTCAATCTAGACAAGGAATCTGGGACAGGAGGAATAACTAACGGCAAAGCGACCGTAATTGGAGAGAACGAAACCAAGGACAACAGGAGAACCAGGAGATTGAAATTAGACCTGCAAATCCTAATGCACGTCAGAGGAGGGGGAGTCTGACAAGGGATTGGCGCTAGTCCATAGGACTCCACCACATCTCTCACACAAAGAAGTTCGTGGAATAATAGTAGTTTAAGTGGTGTAGATAGTAGAATAGGCAAATATATGAACCTTTCTTCGGGGAACAATAATTGTTGCATTAACAGATTAAGATTGTTAAAGCATTATCACGCTGCGTTTTCTCGCATAAGAATTTACTGCTGCTAGTCTTTTTTCTGGTTTATGTTCGCGACTTCCAATGTCGATGGAGTAGGAGGCACTACCATTCCATGAGCAATGTTTTTGTCCTTTCCTGTCTGGTGTCCATGTTGAGGGATAATGATGAGTGAGGAGATGTCGCACAAACGGGCGCATACAAGAACGTGCTCTTAGAAGCGTTCTGAGAAGTCGTGATACGCTCCATAGGGGCCACCACCAGTTCGTGAGACGTTCATACCAATCAATGCTTTCAGGCACGCGTCAGTGCACTGCAAGATTGTGGTATATTGCGTGATTTCGAGGATGAATATGGGCGGTATAGTTTTTGCGCAGATGCACCAGCATCGTTGTCTTGCAAGTCGGGGTGAACCTGTGAGCGTTTGACTCCAATGGTGCCCTAGACGGTAGAAATCCGGGCATAAAGCCTACCATGACAATGTGCAGATTGGGGATTTAACGTGCTGCTCGTGACTGTCACAGATGAATAACCAAGGAATTATACTTGGAGATTCATGACATACTGTGTAGCTGGTGTGTGGTGCGCGACGGAATCCTCAACAGGAACCAGTCCTGACTTGGTCATATTACATTGTCTCTGGAAAAGAGTGCTTTGATCGCGAAAACCGCATCACATAGAAAAAAAGAAGTTACAACTATAAATTTATTGTCTTGTATAACCATGGCCAACCCAGTCTCTGGAGTTTCACCCTGAGGCGTAGTGATACTCGGAGGCCATGTCGTACGGCGCGCACATCACTGTCGTCAATAGCGGCGAGCAGCGAGACATCTCAGCGTAACAGGAATTATGTAAGAGTGTTGCATATAAAAAAGAGAGAGAGAGAGAGAGAGAGAGAGAGAGAGAGAGAGAGAGAGTACAATATGCTAGGATAAATTAAACTTTAGGATTTAACAATAAATAGATCCTTGATATTGTGGGGGTTTTCTACCACAAGAGTTTGGCGCGCGCATGTTGGGATGCTATTTTTCAGGTCACCAAACCCCAGTCCCGAGATGGAGAGACGACGGGCGAGCGAAAGTAGAATGGTTGCATGTTCTTTATAGCACAGTAAAACTTCAGCCTGAATAATAACATAATTTATTCAAAAGACATAGAATGTAGATCGTTGGCAAAAGGTAGTTAATTCTTGAGCATGTCTACTGTCGATCTAGATAAGTAATATTAATATTAGTGCGGGCCCACACATTTAGCTGTTCATCCAATATAGCGTCACACACCATGTACAGTAGTACAGTAGATTATTTCCATGTCTAGATTAAATATACCAAGATTTTGTTATAATGATAGCCATAGAGTGTTAACTATAAAATTAAACTAAGAGTGTCTGAAATGACAGACCATCAATGTATTGTTATGTAAATTTATTATTGTATAGAAGGTCATGGGAAAAAGTTAGGCATAAGATTTTTGTCAGAACTGTGCAGATGACGGGAATCGTGGCAATGCAGAGGCCAGCCAGAGCAAAAACAAGAGGTCATCTGCTATCTGCAAGAAGGGGGGCGTCAGCGCGCCATCTGATGGGAAGGGCGCAGGAGCATCGGATCCTACAAGCTGACAGTCACCGGGCCGTATACCTGAGGGATTAGGCGGCGGACAGCCCTCGCCAGGCCACAAGCGAAAGTGTGGCTGGCCATTGACACTGACACGCAACCAGCACGCAACAGCCAGTTAGCTCTCCGGACGCGGCAGCCGTTTGGAGGGATTCCCTGCGGCACACCACGTTGTCGTGAGTACACGAACAAGATCACATAAGGTGTCAGAACCTGCGCCTCATGTGCCTCAGGTCAGAAAGGGACGCTATATAATCACCTGTTTGAGTTTTTACAACTCACTAGCATTGGCCGATCTGCATACACAAAGCAGTATCGTGCCACAAACTCTAACTAATGAATTGTCTCATTTCTAACTTCTCCTCTCACTTAGAGAGCAGTTGTAGCAATCGTCGCTCCTAGTTCGATCCTGTCTGGATGACCTCACACACTTGTGGAGTCACTCCACGTGCCATCATCCCTCGTCGAACTGCAATATTGGGAAACGTAAAGTACTGTCCAGGGAGAGAAGAGACCTGGACTAGTGATGTATCCCAACTAGTAGACCTCAGAGACAATTATTCGACGTGAGGAGAGCCTATCACTATGTCTTCCTACCATACTGCCGAGATCATATGCGTGGGTCTTGCTGCAATCTCAACAGCGTGATCATATGCGTGGGTCTTGCTGCAATCTCAAAAGCGTACTGCAGATGCTCCAGAACACCCTATTGCTGTTGCAACAACGTAGCAACAACACCCAACATTTAGTCCTATGTGATGTCAGTACTGAGGCCCCATCCCAAAAGCCCCCCCCCCCCCTCCAAGACATGGAACCACGTGCATCAATGCATATGACTCAACATACCAACCCCCTCAAACAAACTAACGAATTTGTGAAGTGCCTCGAATATTTCTAACAATGTGATTTAGTGCCTCATTCTCAGCAGTCGTGAACATTGTGCAATGTGCAAGCACAACTTGACACCCCATGAACATTGTTTTTTTCTTAAATTTCTTTCTCTAGTGTTGTTTTTGTAGTGTATGTTACACCTTGTATGTGTTTGTGAATTTGCACTGTACTTCTTATGTAAGTGATAGAGTAGGGTGCACAAATTACAATTTACTGTATTGTTCTCCACACCATGTTTTTCTTGTATTCTGTATTTTTTTGTTGTGTGTATGCAAACAGTGTGCCTGAAGTCCCCATAAACTGAAGCGGATACCACCACTGTCATTGTGAATGGACCATCAGTTCAGGGAACATTTTGTAAAGGGTATTCTTGCTGCAGGGAGACAGAATGAATCAGAGGTTGTAATTAGATTCTGAAAGCTCACATAGAGATTGTTAACTTAAATATTACCATGTGTGATTGAGTTCAGGTTAGTTTAATGATTGAAATTGTTGTAACATCTTGGGCATTTAATTGCGGAGCACTCCTGCTCTGATTGTAAAGAATAAATTGCTCCATATTTGGCTCACATGCCCGAGCCATATTTAGAGCACGAATGTCTGTGTGAATCGGTGTTTGGAAGGGGCTCCCTGGGTATGGATGTGTGATGTGAGTGTTAGAGTTCCATATTAAGAAGGTGAAGTTGGCTACATAATAGACAATCCGCCCTCTATGGGCTGCATTTTTCAGTTGCAGTGATTTTTTTTTGTAGAGTGCGGCATGTGGAGTTATTTTGCACGATTGTTCTACTCACTACCTTGCTCCTAAGTAAGCCAACCGCTCACCAATTACAATCTAAAATGGCGTAGGGGCTATGAGAGGTGGCAGAAGCCCCCTCTCATATTTCTTTCTTAGTCTGAGTAATTCGATCTTCCTCTCTAAATCCATGCAGTTAAAAGTCACTATTCCTTCACACACGGACTTCCCATGCAGTGTCTCTCGTTATCCAGGTGGTTCGGTAACAGGGTTAAGCCGACGGATGTGAGGGAGTTGAGTAAATGCTTTCCAGACGCTGGCATTGTCATAAGAGCGGCGGAGACACACCCACAGGGGCTTGAAGGAGCGGCTGGGCTAGAGATTCCGTTACTTAGCAGAAACTTAGCGAAAACACTTTCTGGCGGGCTACCAGAGAAGCGTGGGAATGACTTGTGTTCCTAAGCAGTCTTGGCGGGCAAATTCCCACGTTTTCTGCAAAATCGTAACTGTGATTGGCTTGCTCAAGGCATAGCTCCGTGACGTAGCAAAATCGGCGCAGAAATTGGCGCCAAGAATCTCCATTGGTGGAATGGTAGTGCTTTGGCAATAGAGTGGAATTTTCCGCCGGTTTTCGAGTTGCTGATTGGAACGTTTAACCATGGCCACTGTCGTGGGTGCCTGAATGTTCTGCGTCCGGTTTTATACAGGTGCTCTTGTGAGAGTCGCTTTTCAGTCGGAGTAGGTTACAAGACTGAGCTCTCACTGCTCTGGACAGTCTGCCTTCCGTTGGCTGTGTAATTTACTTTTATTTAATTGTAATTGTTTGATGAAGTTGCTGAAGTTTCGACTTCAACGCAACAGTTGGCAATTGAGCGTTCTGCGTACAAGCGGCCTATGTTGTCTGTCTTGAGCAGTTTTGGCAAAAGTTGACTGTATCGGAGTTACTGTGTGACTTCGCTTGTTAAAATCAATCACTGTACCGTCAGTGATTGTGTGGCGAGCCTTCTTCGTCTCCCTCAGAGGCGCATTTGTATTGCTAGGAAGTCTTTAGTCTGGAACAACCAGACCAGGATAATTTGTTTCGGGCTATACTCGCGACATTATCACCTCCATGACGGGACGTCGAAGCAACCAGCCATCGCCTCTGGTACGCTAGATCGTGTCCTTGCAGTTAAGAAGACAGCTTGGTAATGTATGTCCGCAGCACCGGCAAAGCAGGCAATTTCGCTAGGTGATAATCAGAGCTGAGCAGAGCGCGCCTGTTCGTCTTTTCTAACTTTGTCCTGTCTTGGATGTCCATTGTCTAAGTTCTCACTACTGTAGCACCCATTAATGTTGGGTTGGCTGTGTGTTTCTCTTAAGATTTGAGTTGCAAGGTACTGCCTCCACATACCACTTCGTCATAAATGTCACAATCTAGTTTAGGGACAACTTCACCTTCACAGCATTTATTTGAGTATCCAATTTGAGCCAATTTGATGTATTGTAAATGTTTCATGTGTTTTGGTCATTATTTTGAGTTTTGTCGTAATAAATCATATTGTTATTTTGGACAGAACTTTTATTCTGTAAATCGGTAGAGCAACCCTTTCATTTCTCACTATGTTAATGGAACTTTCCTTTATATAACTTATTTATCAAATTAAATTATTGCAGGTGCCAAACTCTTTTCTACTCCACTTGCAGGGTCGATTACAGTCAGTTCGCGTTTCTTTTTAATCCATGTGCAACAGCAGAAGTCAGAGCTAGAATAGGGGGCTTAGAGCATCATGAAGATTCTAGAAGAATTTAGTGTTAAATACACTACTAGCCCCGGCACCTCGTAATGTTATTCCGAGTACTGTTCTGTTCTAAATAGGTTCAACACACGCCCAGACAAAGACAATACCATAAAACCACGTCGTAACGTGCTGGGAGTCCTGCAGTACTTAAGATATTTACTTTCACAACAACAGATGAAAACTGATGAAGGAAAACTTAGACAGAAATGTGATAATGATTTGAGTTTCAGTATAAGAAGTCCTATAGTGCATTCGGTTCTCAAACAGTGGTACTTGCCAATGATCTTACTACGAGTCTTCACTTCGTTACACTTATGGAGCAATGCTGTGGAAGTTCCACCTTCTCTCAGTGAGGAATTACAACCTTGTTTACTCGACGTACATCCAATATAATATTGATGTGGCCACTCTTTTTATCTTCAATAAGCTGTGAATTACTATAGCGATTTTGTTAGCTGCCCGAAAATCTCTATTTTCAATACTCCAGCATTTTTCTTGGTTATTGGCCCGTGCTTTGTTTATGGAAATGGACATGGTAGTGCTTAGCTTGTAACGTATTCATTCACTACCACTTTATATTAGTTTGCCTTTCCACATTCCTGTTTCGCGTGGGAACGTTCGTCTGTGCATCTGCAAAATTTCAAATGGATCTCTGATTTCTCTGCTCTTTACACACTACATCTCATATCTTGCGAGTCTCTTCTTTTCCGGTTTCCCAGGGACCGTGATTCATTTCCGTACTACTCTGCCCTCAACATGCGAATTCTCAAAAATTTCTTCCTTAGAGTAAGACTTAGGTTTTAGAGTAATTGGCTTCTTCAGGCAAGGACTGCTGCATTTTCTTTCTTTGTCTGCTTTATTTTGCTTCCAGGGTAGCTCAATGCCTTCACTTAAGCTTCTAGGTAATCTAAAGATTTCAGTGTTAAGAACATCGAAAAGATCATTTCTGCTAATCCTCGTTACTTTTTCCGAGAGAGGTGGCGCAATGGTTAGCATACTCTGGAGGATAACGGTTCAAATCATGGTCTGGCCATCTACTGATCAATATTTACTTTTTCCATGGTATCACTAAATCACCCCACGCAAATGTCTGGACGGTTCCATTAAAAGAGCACGGCCATATTTGAAATAATCTGAACATTTACTGCGTCTTTAATGATTTTGATGTCGACGGACGTTAAACGGTAATCTGCTTATCTTCCTTTTTTCGTTACTTTTGTCTCTGTTTGATAGATTTTCGGTCTGAATTCTGAACTCATTAAAGAGTCAATTCCATTCAAGAGGCTCTGTGAAACTCTTCAGTTTCACTGAGTACAGGAATGTCATCAGCGAATCATATCATGCATATTCATTCACACTAAATTATATTAACTATCCCAAATATTTATTACATCTCAAATTACAAATTATTGCTTCAGATAACTTAGTGATCGCTTCGGGGATTCCTGCTTGTATTCTGTTTTCTTAATTTTTTAGTACACGACCTTCGGCTTGACTCATTGGTATTTCATATCACTGCTCGTCATTACAAAAAGGGGACCATCGTGCTAGTTAATCACGAATCTTTATTATTCTTAGGTACGTTATAGAGGGACGTGTCCTGTATACCTGGATTGCAGCTTTTCTTGCGATGTCCCTAATTTTCGAGAAAGTCAATGTAGGAGTTCTATGCGTACATTCCAAACGTCAATTCGACCGAACGGACGTGTATGGGATTATTCGTCTAAGCGTTTTCCCCAGTCTTTACCTATTCTGGAGCATTTTGAATCTATCTCTTGAAAATTTTAAGCTGCCTGTGAAAATAAGCATAACAGGGTTGTCAAACTCTAGTATATTAGTGTGCGATAGCTTTATCTGTGTAGGTGCGTGCTTTTCCTTCATCAGAAAATATTTAATCGCAAGGTGTCCCATCAGCCTCCCCTCATCACGGTTCAGTAACGTAAATAAATTTTTATTGTCCCACATACGGAAGAATAACAGATTTTAAAAACTCTTCGTATGGTACTTTCGTAAACTTTCCACATTTCGTCCACGTTACAATTACATATTTCAGTTTATGACTCGACAACTCTTTTTTGAGCAATTACCTGACGCAATTACAATATGCTTGCTGTGAAGGAATGACTAACAAGGATTTCGCTCCGTTTTCGCTCCTTGTTTCCCAATGGATGTAATATACCCCGGTTGGAACTAGCAATCGGTTTGATCGGTATTACCTACATAATCGAGCTGAAAATCAGGGAGGAGTGCTTTCGTCTGTATCTGGAATCCTTCCTTAGTTGCTAATAATTCGTCCATCACTCAGAACTCTTTGAAGATATTTTGAATTTTAACTATGAACCACGAACGAAATACACATTTGAAGAATGTGTGCTGCAATTATTGATTTATTAATGAAACTACTATGGCAAAAATTAGTATTGCATGATATGTACTATTTATTGCATTTCTGTATTAAGAATTGAAAAAAATTGCATCGCCAGGGTTTGAACCCGTACTACCAGCGTGGTAGCCGTGAACTATTGGTCCCAGGATCATATGCGCTCGTTCGAAAGAGAATTACCATTGCGGATATAGCATGTATGTATGAAACTTCAACATCGATTTTCTCGGAAAACAGGGCCCGTCGCATGAAAACGCGCTAGCCAAGTACTAGGACACCCCCTTCTGTAACATAACTAAGACTCGTAAAGAACCGTGATTAATAAGTCTGATGGTCTCCTTGTAAGCCACTAAATGTATACGCACTGGAAAATGTCGTTGTGAGGCAGCGCTGCCTTTTCGTCGTTGTGGGAGACGCATGTGCCTGTCGCGCCACCTGCGGGCAATATTGGGAAGGAGGTTGCCAGTTACTCAGCTTATCGGCAGCACGTGTTGCAGGAAAATTTACATATAGAAGAGCGAGAGACCGGCGCCCAATGGGTAGGCCGGTCCTTCTTCTTCATGGTGCGCGTGACATACAGTGGCAGAGGAGACAAAAGACGTCTCGGCGCAGGGGTGTGAGGCCACCCGGCTTGCGTCGAAAAGGGTGGAGGGGAGGGGGTGGTGGGAGAAAGGAGGGCAAAGCAGTTTGCCGCGGATCGGCTGCGTCGCTAACGGCGCGACCTTTGGACTATTGTCCTCCCGGGACTGGTCCGGAGCTACAGCTAGGCTTCCAGCCACTTGCTGCGTCGATGGTGTGCCTCTGCGTGCCAAGGACACCGTCGAGAACTGTTGAGCCCTCTGTAGGTAACAAAAGGCCGTAGACAATTACATTCCTGTCGGCACTTACCCACGTGAATTCAACTGGAAAATTTTGCACTGTTTTGCATAAGTTACTGGAGCTAGGAGCTGGAAAAAATTGCAATAAAACTGCAGCCCATTACCCCATTCGGGTAGCAGTTCAACATATTTTGCAACTGTCTGGAGGAATACTTCATGGTTTTGCTGCCTTTAAATGGAGTTAAAACTGTTTGCGGTAAGGACCACCTAGATTTCGCGATCAGATAAAGTAGGTTGGAGCATTCTGAGTCATGGGGTTACGTAGACATAAATAAGAAAATATTCTACTGGTCACACTGGTACGCAGATCGGAAACCATTATGTCACGAGATCGTTGTTGGAGAAGTCGTACCCACACGGCAAGAAACGTTTCGCAAATATATTATTAAATGAGTGGTGTCTTTTTCTTTCGGACATCGCGCGGAATCCACAGCTGTGATAGACATTACGTAAATTGATGATGGAGCGGTGGGCGGAGTGGGGGTGGGGATGGAGGGGAGGTGTAAGGAAAGTTGTGATGCAGCTGATATCATTAATCCCTTCCCCCTCCTTTCCTTTCTCCCCGCTCCACCTTCGATTTACATAACAAATATATTTCATCCTGCCAGCATTGTTCCAGAAGGAAACAGAAGAGGTAATACAGTATTGCTTATGCAATATTCAATCTGCTTGTATATCGCTGAAACACATGAATGGTAACAATAAATCTTTCCGCTACAAGTTTTATAGAACCCACAAGGTCGATGAAAAGAACAAGTTGGACACATAAATTTGAGCAACTGCTTACATTTAAAAAATAATATGTGAATGGGGTCATGTGAATCATTCTTCGTGGGGCTTTATGAATCGGAATATAAAATGTATTATTTCTCCTAAATTAAAATATTCATGTATCCCAATTACACACAATAACCTCTCAGCCCCCATTACAAAAGTTGTTTTGGTAAAATTTTCGGCGTCGCCTGGAGACATGGAGCTAATGTAGGAAATTCTGTGAAGGGATTTGAGTACACGGGAATTTTCCTCTTTAGATTCAACAAAACAACAAAATATCTTCACACAAATTCGTTCCTTCTTTCACGTTTCTGAATGATGGTTTCCGTTCTTTTACCACAGAATTAGAAGTAAAATCAGGCGCTGCAAACCCTAAGCATCGAAGAATTCGCATTGACGGACCTAAGCAACATAATCTTCTTCTGTTTTTCCCGACACAACGAAAAGCATCATCAATGAAAATCACTGGTGCCGCAAGTGTGAGGAGACAGAAAAATTCAGCTTGCCGTCTAACTTCATCGGTTCATCTCAGTCTTACGAGAGACAAGAGAAAACTGCACCTGAAAAACTCTCAAAGAAAGAGTGTCAATGGTTAAAGTAATGCGCTGGGTGTTCAAAGGAAACTTTCAAATCCAGAAGTAGTATCATATTCATCATCAGGTGAAACTGACTCGGAGGAAGATAATGTACCTTCTGGTTTCAGAAATTTCAAATATTACGACCCTAGATCTGTGAAGAAAGAAGAATGTGTCAAGTGTGACAAGTGCAAGGTGTGGTATCATGAAATTTGTGTGTTTGTGTGTGTGTGTGTGTGTGTGTGTGTGTGTGTGTTTGGGTGTGTGTGTGGGTGTCTGGGTGGGTGTATGGGTAGGGTGGGGGGAAATGCTGGTAGTAACCAAAACTACTGTGAGATATTCGTGTACAACTACAGGTACATTTAAAAGTGTACTCTTCCATATTACGTATAATTGCGCGAAAGTCAACAATGATTGAAGTAGCCCCTTTTATGGTTTACAAAGACCCACACATTTATGTTTTTCCGTTGGTTCAACATTTTAAATTTTGCTTTTTTCGGTGAAGGAGAGTAGATCTTGACGCAATGTACATTTACCATACAAAACTTTTAACTATAATCTATTCACAATTACAGTTTAAAATGTATTTACTATCCCTCGTGGACCAAAAACTTGGAATGATTCAATGAATCCCACTTTCAGCGTACCTAAGAAACTTGATCTAGAAGAAAGTCTATAATGAACGGGAAATTAAGTCAGCCATATCTCAGAAACAACAACACAAAGATAATCATCAGATCAACATCAGCTAACAGCATTCCTTCAGCTCTTTAGAGCTACAAGAAATAGTAGAGGTAGAGTCCTGGGCAGATATGGAGTTCACTTTTCCGACAAGTCAAGAGAATAAAAGAGATGCTGACCGTACCAATAGACAACCTCGGTCTCAGTGTTCTTGGAATTTAAACCATTGCTTGCGAGTATCGTAGCAGATTTTTCGTTCAGTCAATACGATCGATTTCAAATGCTGCACTGAGCATCGACACCACATTAAATGTTGCTATTTCAACAAATCTGCTGTTGCCGAAGGCAGCCTTACGAAACGAGAAAACATGCAGTTATGTTTGAAGGAACGAAAATCATAACTAATCCATCTACCTAATTGGATTCACTCAATAAAAGAGTTTTTGAGAACAGTGTATGCAATAATAACGTGACAGTGGCAACATCCTTCGCGTTGTATCAAAACAGGCTGAAAGGAGCAAGGGTTGTTTGGGGGAAGAGACCAAACAGCGAGGTCATCGGTCTCATCGGGTTAGGGAAGGACGGGGAAGGAAGTCGGCCGTGCCCTTTCAAAGGAACCATCCTGGCATTTGCCTGGAGCGATTTAGAGAAATCACGAAAACCTAAATCAGCATGGCCGGACGCGGGATTGAACCGTCGTCCTCCCGAATGCGAGTCCAGTGTGCTAACCACTGCGCCACCTCGCTCGGTAGGCTGAAAGGATATAGAGAAAGAAGGTGAGGGATCAACCATCTTACGAAATAAACTTTGTTGCCATTGTTCTCCGGCCATAGAAATTGATATGATCTTCGACAGCACGTGGAAATTCCGTACACATGTGATATCTTCCCGGAAATCAAACAATACTGAGTGTAAAATTTTGTATTTGTGGGACCCACAACATCCAAACGCTTAATAAACGTAAACGTAGTCCGTAATAGGCTGTAATGCGAAGTTCAGAATACGATCTTAAAAGGTGCCACTGTAGTGCGGATCCTTCCGTAAAATGACGAAATATGGCTACTTTTTAGTTGTAATTAAGAGTGATTTGAAAATGACATGAAATGCAGATGTTATAAACGTCCTTGACAATGAGGCTTAGTCGATATTAGCTAACAGTACGATTAAATAAACATCGCATTACAGTCTACTACGAACCGTGTCTAGGTTTATTAATGCCGCACGTAGCTGAACGTCTCGATCGACGGGTTTTAGAATGCTACTTCAGAAAAGTGTAAATTGGGTTGATCAGTAACGATTTCTGAATCCATGCTGGTTAGCATGGAGCCAGTAAAGCAAAACAAATTCATGTTTTCTCTTTCGTAAGCTCTGAAGCCAATTGTTCCCAAAAAAAGTTCACATCCACTCCTGGTGGGCTGGAGAGGTGACAGGCCATAATCCGGCGTTCATCTAGTCGGTGGTCGGAGCCCTAACGTAAAATCATAAACCTGGAAACGAGAGACCAGCGTCCCAAGCTTGTTCCGCCCATTGAGAAGAATGCGTGATTCCGCCTTTATTGCTCAGCTCAAAAAATGGTTCAAATGGCTCCGAGCACTATGGAACTTAACATCTGAGGTCATCAGTCCCCTAGAACTTAGAACTACTTAAACCTAACTAACCTAAGGACATCACACACATCCACGCCCGAGGCAGGATTCGAACCTGAGACCGTAGCAGTCGCGCGGTTCCAGACCAAAGCGCCTAGATCCGCTGCTCAGCTCGGACAATCACCTACTACACTTATAAGCTACCCCAGGTGCACCGTGATGGCAAGCTACAATGGTAATAAGAAAGAAGATGCCGATCTATAAGAAGAAGGAAATATGTGCACGCTCATTGTTTAGTTACTACTGATGCATTGTAAATCTGCCTATCTCATTATTTTTATTAATAGGGTATGAAATGGTGACAAAAAACGCATTAAGCATGAGAAACATCACTTACATCCGTGACGTTTTCCAACATCGAGAGGTTATTATCGGAATATACATAATGATTCAATCCCCATTGGCTGTTGCCAGCTATGACGTTAATGCAGCATGGTATTCCCACTGGGAATGGACTGCCTGTATACTAAAAAACTGTACTAACTTCCACATCATTTACAGCCAGTAAAGGAGGAATTTATTAATCAACAACTCTGTGACAGAATTATACAATTGAGCACTATTCAACAGGAAGCTCCAGTAATCATAGTTCCAAAACGTTCATCAGTGGTGATTATAGGTATTTAAAGCAAAAGATAGTCACAAGTGCTTACCGAATGCTTACTATAAAACAGCTTAAAATGGCTTATAAGCCCTAAGGTTTCTACTACTCACTCGACTCATTGGTCGTTATGACTAAGTAAAGTTGATGCTGAGGTTCAGCACACGGCAATGAGGATGGACTAAATCACAAAAAAACGCACATTAGAATGTGAAGGTGGAAGTACAAAAGAATTGCACATAGATCAAGCCACTGACCTGGAATCAAATTTGGTATGGCTGGTTCACAGATGTGCTGGAAAGTTTACAGAATGAGTTTTTGGGGCAGGCTCACGTTTCCAGTTCGACATGGCATACCATATTGCAAATAATTACTTGTGGAAAACATGTAAGCACATATAGATCAATAGGCACTTTTGTGTGCAAAGAATGGAACTGAGTCATAAGTGAATTCCGTAATTGATTTCTCTGAACGAGCACTAGAATGGAATCACTACGTATTAACTACAGCTGATCACCTTCTGCATTTTATGTCTGTGATCACTGTACCTTATGAAAACCAGAAAATATGGTCCAATCAACGACTAACCAGTGTATACTAAAGTTAACCATGATAACTGACCAGAGGATTAACATTATATTTGAGTTAATGAAGCAGCTGTGTTGGCTGTTGCACATTCAGAAGGAATGGGCCAGCTTGCTACGTCCACAGGTGAAGAGTAGTAATGCGGGAGAATACACGAAGATCGGAAAAATGATGGGTTATTATGTGAATCATCATCGTCGTAGTGACTGGGACAAATCACTATTATATGACGCAGCAACATTATAACTTAAATATTCATGAGAACAATATCTTATCTCCATATTAGGTGAATCTTTGGCCATACAATACCAACCCCTTTCGAATGATGCACACTGCAACTCTTTTAGAAATTTTGCTAAAATATTAAGAACCATTTAGCAACAGGTAAGAAAGATGAATGAAAAAGCCCTAGAACGGCAAGAAAGCTGCCACAATAAGAAAGAAAAACAGTGCAGGAACCCAATCGTGCAGTGGGGAATGTTAAGTGGGCCATATGTGAGAAAAGGTAAAACAAAGATGTTCGTTTCCTGTTACCAAGCACACAATTGTCGAGGTGACGTCTCTAGTTAACGCCAAGCTGCAGCTCCTGAACAGCACCACAGCTGTGGTGTTAGGTCAAACTTGATCATATCAAGGCAATCCTTAAGTATTGCCTCAATTGCCGCCAGCTCCTTCCAAAAGAGAAAGAGTAGTGGCTGGTTAAAAAAAAAAGAAAAGGAAAGCAAGGTCAGGCAAATGAAACAGGAGAATATCGTGGTTATTACAATGTAGTCATACGTCTTACAGTCATGAAGTGGACTTGAGCTGATTGAAGATACAATAAACAGGTGAATATTATGTCTTTTTCTTTTTAGTTATTATGAATAATAATCATGATTTAAGAAGTATAAAATCAAGATGTTGCGTTTATGAAATAGATTCACAAGTGAGTATAAAGGAAACATTTTGTGTCGATAATACGTATTGTTTACCGCCATCAGAAGGGTAGAGTATAACGATCCGACCCTTGCCATCCTTTTCCCTGAGGGTCCATTCCAGTAGACTCGATGAAACGTGGGTAGTCACTGGAATTAAGGAAAACGTGGAAGGGAGGATCCACCAATATTACTTTCTTTTCACACAACCTGTTTATTTAACGATACATAACAATAAATTGGTTTTTTTTACAAAATTAACAATTTTGCAAAATGAATAAAAGTGCGCGAGAGAAATTAAAACAGTAAACAATATTACAATAATTACAAGACGGCCGGACCTCCAGCCCGCCCGTTATCGGGTCAAAGAGGATGTCTACAATCGCGCTGGACACAGTCTGTCTCATTAGATGCCCTTCTCCAGCTCACGAATGATTACAAGAGTAACTCAATTACTCAGAACACATGACGTAGCTTTTAATTTGAAATCTTTATGCCAAGGGGTTCGGGGCTAAGATACGCACCTGTGCTTAAAGGTTAAACGGATTAGGAAACAATATGACAATGATAAGGCTTACTTCAAAGCAACCACCCTCTTGATTTCAATCGGCAATCAAGGCGTGACTGGATCCCAACGCGTCCCTTTTGACAATCTTATTTTGACTAAAGCTCTCATCATAGTTGGCTGTTAATATTTTCAAAGCTAAGCTGATTGTCAGTTATTAAGATCGCTCTGAAGGAACGTCTTAATACATTACTTGTGAACACTTTTTTACAAGAGATCTCACTCGGCGGAACCACAAGATGCAGCTAAAAATACACCCTTGCAGTCGACGCTGACCCCAGTGAAATACTTCGGTATCTTTGCTCTGCGCACGCCCTTCTTGGGCAGCTCGTGGTTGAGGCAGCTCTGACCTCGTGACCAACTCTTGTCGCGATGCTACCGCCAATCCCCAAACTTCGGGCCTCCTCTCTCGGGCCGCCGCACCCGTATATACTTTGGCAGACATAGAGCTTCTAAGGACACATCCCACAGGTACCAACTCTTCCTCGTACATATTGGCAATGGGGCCGCGAGAGGGATAGTCGATACTGCCCTTGCGCCAGTGGCGCTAAACAGAAGACTACTAATTCAATGGCGCCACGGCTCAGTCGACACCAGGAAAAAGGCGCCTGCGGCTTGATGAGTTGAAGCAAGATAGTGAAAAATTGAACCTAAATATTCCACATCTGCAAGACAATGAACAGAGTGAAAATATACAAAGGGAAAAAAAAAAGATTTCTTCCCTCTGGAGCCGTATCCTTGAGGTTGCCTGCAGGAGAAATCGCTGCCACTTCATAGCCTGAGACACGAAATGAGGCGGTCCCAGCTCAGTGCCGCTGGATCCGATGCTGCCATCCGCCCAGTATTCGTATCTTGGGCAACACAGTCATCTCCCGCTACGTCGACCACCAGGCCGCCTCGATTTGGCTGTTCGGTCATCATCGCAAAGCAACAAAAAAAATGGTTCAAATGGCTCTGAGCACTATGGGACTTAACATCTATGGTCATCAGTCCCCTAGAACTTAGAACTACTTAAACCTAACTAACCTAAGGACATCACACAACACCCAGCCATCACGAGGCAGAGAAAATCCCTGACCCCGCCGGGAATCGAACCCGGGAACCCGGGCGTGGGAAGCGAGAACGCTACCGCACGATCACGAGATGCGGGCCGCAAAGCAACAGCAGGCCACTGGAATGTGCTGATAGCAAGGCGTGGCTAGATCCGGTGTCTAACATCTGTCACCTACCATCTGATTACTGCAGGCACGCTGCACTGCATTTGTGTATCACGCACAAAAAAGAACCTTGACAACAGCAGGCTGCCTTCACCGTATACTCCTTCACCCGCCTCAGGAAGAGAATTGCTTGCCTACTCTATCCGTCCAGACACCTCATACAGATTATTCACCATGTGACTGAACTATTGATGGTTAATAGATTACTAGTATCTTGCGTTTGTCTCCCCTTGACACAAGATGGAACAGAAATAGAATTATATATATTAATACCTTCAGCTGCTGAGGGGCGTTGATATATATCAGCGGGGACAGTTGAAAATGTGTGCCCCGCCCGGGACTCGAACCCGGGATCTCCTGTTTACGTGACAGACGCCGAGGGGACGGAGGATAGTTCGACTGCAGGGACTATCTCGCGCACGCTTCCCGCGAGACCCAAATTCTCACCTTATATGTCCACTCACTACATTCGTAGTGTCCCTACCCAACACACTCATTAGTCGTGGAAGACATTCTTCCCAAGTCCCATAAGAGTTCGGGTAATATGTGAGCATCCGCACAGAAGAAGAAGGTCATGGTCGGTATTGCCAGAACTCTATACTTATGTGGATATGTCCTAAAGAACAGACACCATAAGTACAAGATACAGCATGTATTCAACATTTCAAATGAACCTAATTCAGTTTCAGTTTCAGTGGAAGACAACGCCGCAAACGTTCTGGTTTCTTTGAGCCGCCCCTGGTTCCTGATTCGTCCATACAGGATCTCTAGAGACACCATCATGAAAACACTTCCAATTTTTTCGTGAATTTTTAGAATCTGAATTTTCCAAGAGACTTAATGAAACTCACGTGATTTTACTCGGACACAAAAGAAATACTGGAAGTTCACTTCAATACTTAAACATCAGCAAATAAACAGGCACGGATTTTACAATTAACTGGTTTTATAGCACTTTTTGCACTACCGCGCCAAAGACCAACACTTTGGTGTCAGTATACCCCACTAAAACCCCGGAAAATTGTGCAGCACAAAAAAACATATCTTCCGCATGAAGCCGCTACCATTTTTCAACAATCATTGACAATTTTAGTTCTCCTTATTTATTTGTTTCTCCAGATAACGATACGGGATTTTTGGATCACCCTCCTGGAATGTACATTACCAGTCGCTATTTATTTAATCCGCCGACGCGTTTCGAAGAGCTTACACCCTCAATATCAAGCACACCCGTAAATTATATTACAGATTTGTGTCCAGAATGCAGCCAATTGTACGTTTTGAGTTTTATTTCGCTACAAATACGATATAATCAGCACTTTTTAACGTCATATCACACTTGGATTAGAAATTTTAAACAATAACAAATCTATTTTATGTTCCAGCAGAAAGGACCCTGTGGTTCACATATACATTTCCATCTTTCGATATCAAATAAACACACACCAATAATATAAACTGTCCATACATTGTACAGATGTAGGGGTATATCGCCTTTTAAGTCAAAAGGCATTCATTACTAGCTAACAATTCGAGAGAAAAATACAGATAACAAGTATATAAGAGCTTAATTATTTTCAAGCTTTTCGTCTAAATAGAAACAAAAATTAGAATAATAATCACATACACAGCACACATTCCCCGCTTTGGTATCATTTCACAGAAACTTGCTGATGTTATGAAACCATACAATGTAAGAGTTCCTTTCTTCACCAGTAATTAAGTATGTAATGGACTATCGCACAACATATAATCAACACAGACAAATTATCCAACTGACACGTTTACAAGATAAAGTGCAATGAATGTATGTAGGTCAGTCCGGACGATGCTTCTGAAATACTTATTAATACATAAATCACTAACTACGACGCCCCAATAAATCTGACATAGTAACATACACTAATGCTTTTGATAATAATCGATTCATGCATCACAGTGTACGGTACCAACATGTTACAAAAAGCCGAATGCTAAAACTCCGATTTTTCATGGGGTCACATCTCGGGTTCTGTTGACCACAGAGGTACGGCGTCAAGCGTTTATGATAGACCCTGGCCTACCGATCATTTGACTATGTATCGGAAGCACGGACACAGGACTGCAGTAACAATACTACAGTACAGTGTCAAAATTTAAACCTTAGACACTTCTTGCAGCCCAGACAAGTTGAATAAATTGGTAGGTCTTTTGTATTATATGTGGTCTAGTGTTGACCTTAGACGTCTTTTAAACACAAAATTTCTTCATGAACGTCTCGTGAGATAACTTCGAGAAAGTGTCATTTTTGGGTACGAATGATACCAATTGTGGATACGACCACATCTGTAATTTATATTCATGGAAACCATCGAAATTTTTACCATATGTTCTTAAGATATCATTGTCTGTTACCGAGATCCTGGGATCCAAAATTGACATACTTATACAAGTAAAATACGCAGGTAATATCCGGTCTGAAAAGTAAAGGTAGTTTTAACTGACATAGTAAACACATGGCAAGAGTTTTAGGCACAACTTTTCACCAAAAATGTTTTATAATCCGTTGCCTCTTTATAATGGACACTTCACGTCTATGAAAATAAGCCTAAAGTGGTCCTGCGGTGAAAAACATCGGTTGAAAAAGGTCTTAAAATGCTTGAAAATAACTTAGAGTGACTGCCAAAATTATGTTGTATTGGAAAGACTGAAAATTCAGTAGAACTACTTTAATCGTTTGAGATTCAAATCTTCACCATGGTATTTTCGATTAAATACGATGGATGAGCGTAGAATCCAGAAAAAAATGCAAAGCAAACGATTTTGTGTTAATCTTGTGTAGCGCGTATTTGTTTATTGCTCATGTATGACAAAGTACGAGGTTGTGCTGAAAAGTAATGCCTTAGAATATGTGTGCGAAACAGTTCTAAAATTCTACGTGTTTGTTTTTCATAAGTACATATCTGTTTCTCATCATGGTTACCATGGTGACCAACACATTTCAGCCAACGAGAAACTCGCTTGTTGACACCATCACAGTAGAATGTTTGACTTCATTGACGGAGCCGCAATCACTCCTCCGCTTGCATCGCTTCATCACTATCAAAATGAAGTCTTCGAAGGTGTTCTTCAGGTTTCAGAAAATATGAAAATCTGATGGGACCAAGATGGAACTGTATGTAAGATTGCCAATGACAGTGAATACGTGGTGTCGGATTGTTTCAGATGTCGCATCACTTTTGTGTGGCCTGAAATTGAGATATTGAAGGAGAGAGTGCTCCCCGTGTGAACGAGCTTTTCGACTTCGAAACTCGATTACAGCACGCTGTTTCTCAAGCACCGACATAGTTACGTTACACGATTATACGCGCTACAATGTGGATGCAATCATGTAAACGTCAAGAATAAGGCTGCAGAATGTTAACAAAGTTTTTTCTAATGTTTTATAAGCTTTCACATAAAAAAGTCAGAGGCATTACTTTCCACCATGCCATCGTTTATAAATGAGTCGAAGTACATAAATAAAGCTTCGAAGATCTACTGATCTGAAGAATTTGTTTTGTATAAGTAACTCACCCTGAAATCTGAGGAAACAACTGCCTAGGAAATGTTGGCACGAGAACACATTCGCGATTTCTTGTGCTGATAGAGAGTAGCAGAAAGTGAGTGACGGTGGGAGTGAAGACAGTGCCAGTGGGAGAGAGACAGTGATGGTGGGAGAGAGAAAGTTGCAGTGAAAGAGGAAGCGAGACCGATGAAGATAATAGCAGTGTGAGCAAAAGCACGAGAGAATATTGATGGTCAGTGAGAGATAGTGGCAGTAAAAGAGAAAGAGAGATGAACTGAAATAGAAGCAATGTGAGCCAAAGAGGGGGGAGACAGTGAAAATGGAAAGTGCAGATTAGTGGAGACCCTACATAATTTGGGAGATAAAGACGGAAGAACTTTAACACGTAGGTATGGGGAAGAGTGCGTTTTGAACAGAATTTTTAAACACATGGAAACAGTGGAAAAACATAAGTGGGATCCATTTCTATCCCAGCTACTTTTTAAGCTGCCAAATAGTGGTGGGGATAGTGGCTGTGGAAAAGAGACACAGAAGGAGACAATGTAAGTAAGACAGGAGACAATGGCAATGGAATTTACTGTAAATGAATGGGGGAAAAGGAGATGGTGGTAGAGACATAGCGGAAATGAGAGGGGGACGCTAGGAAGGCTTAACTGCAAAGAGAGACTGAGTAAAAGGTAAAGGGGTGGAGTGGTTCTTTGTGTCAGCAAACTCGGTGAGGAAAGATGGTTGCTCCACACCCGCGAACGTTGTTCAGAACGATCTGGAGCACGACAGCTAATTGTTAGTGAGCCAGACAAGAGGTAACATGTGCTAAGCGTTATTCTTTGCGAGGAAGTTGTGGAAGTGTGTTCCTCATGACAGAAAGGGAGATCGCGTGCCTCAAATAGTTGATGGCTCGGTTAGAGAAACGTTTGGCAGTGGAAGATGTTTTCATATATTGACGTTTACCATACTTGAATTTTAAGGCGATATTTATATGTAACTTTGAGTTACTTTTATATAAATGGAAACGATATTTCGGTGTTTTAATTAAGTTTTTTTGTACCTCCTGAAAACAATAACATGTGGAGAGGGGACTGCTACATAAACTTTTCACTTTGGGGCACGCAAAAATAGCACTAATGTGATTATCTGAAATTTAATGATGTTATTAGGGACGAAATTTGGAATTTAAGTACGAATCTCTAATGTGACCGTGCTAGATGCTGTGTAGCCTTAAAATAGTTACTTTCAGTGTGGAAAGGAAATGAAACAGTGTAGACATTTTTCACCAGAATGAACTTGAGATTATTTATTCGAAGAAACCATATAACCATACTTCGCTGCCGTAATGAATAAAAATAGGAAGCATTTCTCAACTGTTGAGGCAGACAGGTAGAATGAAGATAACATGTAATATCTTTATTTTCGGGTTGACTTTTTTGTGATTGTCGGGCTCTTGTTAGCAAAACTCATACCTAATCACCATATTCAATAATAAATACTCAAAATTTTTCGGCAGATGGAACTGAGATGTCAACAGGAGGACTCACAATTACTGGTAATATTGTTACACAATTTGAAAGTTATCTCTTTCAACGGTCTGCAACCTTTTTTTGCAAAAACATACCACACTACCTTATTCAATGAAAGTCAGCAGTATTTTCCAACAGGTGGAGAAGAAAAGCCAACAGGTGGACTGAAAATTCCAGGCAACGTCTTTAGATTACTTTCATGTTATCTACGTGAGAGATATGATGCTCTCGTTGGTTAAATGGAAGTGGGAAGGGAAAAAGTGAATGGATAGGAGATACTAAATTAGCGCCAAAAACGACTAAAAAGGGGTCCCAATTGCTGAATGTTTCTTTACCTTCACTTTTCGATAGAAAGCTGATCCCATTGCTGAAAGGTACAAAATTGAGTTTTTCACCGCTTTGTAAACTACTATCTGACATACTCAGCGTTACACGGGTATTCATTTCGCCAACTCTTTATTGGAAACGAAAACAAAAAGTGAACTGCGTTTGTAGTGTAATATCGGAAAAATTTCAGCACCATGTATTCAAGAAAACACCTTTAAAATTATGGTACAGTCTTACAAGGAAATATATGTAATGTTCAAATTTATAAGCACAGTAGCCGAATTAAGAAACATAGTATGCAAGATACAAATCCTCTGTAATGTTTATGTAACTTATGCTGTAGACGCGATGCGACGTGATTCCAGACAGCTTCTATACGGAGGGCACCGCTGCTTCATGTCTCTACAACGTGATTTTGTAAACGTCTCTTAAAGAACGCCGCTGCATAGCTCTAAAGACAGTTATTGTTTTCACCGACAGCCGCTTGCACTTCGCATCTGAAAGATGTCAAATGTGCTGCCAGGAGTTTCCCTAAGTTAACTCGACTGCAGAAGTGCCGTAGTAGTAAAGAATATATGCACTAAAACTACATGCATGACGTGGCATTTTTTCACACATCTCAGTGTTTATGACGTCATATCTTTTGAACTATGTGTCGTATATATGTGTTGTATATATCTGTGTAGGTAGATTCAGTGGCATTTGTGGCTACTGTCCGCAATATATGTTGCGAATAGAGTTAGTAGGAAGGAATTAATGCATGACACGGCAGTTTTAAGGTAGTATCTCCTTAATGGGAAGGTGGTTCTTATCCCTACCGCGATCGTTGTCTGAGAGTAATGGATATATATATATACCAATTTTTGTTGCAATCGCCCCAGTAGTTTAAAGGAGATCTGCAAGACACATGCATACACGGTGGCGCAAAAAAGGAGCTGAAAGTTTCTGTCCACTACTACATAATAAAGGGTGATATATTCTTGTTATACACTCCTGGAAATGGAAAAAAGAACACATTGACACCGGTGTGTCAGACCCACCATACTTGCTCCGGACACTGCGAGAGGGCTGTACAAGCAATGATCACACGAACGGCACAGCGGACACACAAGGAACCGCGGTGTTGGCCGTCGAATGGCGCTAGCTGCGCAGCATTTGTGCACCGCCGCCGTCAGTGTCAGCCAGTTTGCCGTGGCATACGGAGCTCCATCGCAGTCTTTAACACTGGTAGCATGCCGCGACAGCGTGGACGTGAACCGTATGTGCAGTTGACGGACTTTGAGCGAGGGCGTATAGTGGGCATGCGGGAGGCCGGGTGGACATACCGCCGAATTGCTCAACACGTGGGGCGTGAGGTCTCCACAGTACATCGATGTTGTCGCCAGTGGTCGGCGGAAGGTGCACGTGCCCGTCGACCTGGGACCGGACCGCAGCGACGCACGGATGCACGCCAAGACCGTAGGATCCTACGCAGTGCCGTAGGGGACCGCACCGCCACTTCCCATCAAATTAGGGACACTGTTGCTCCTGGGGTATCGGCGAGGACCATTCGCAACCGTCTCCATGAAGCTGGGCTACGGTCCGGCACACCGTTAGGCCGTCTTCCGCTCACGCCCCAACATCGTGCAGCCCGCCTCCAGTGGTGTCGCGACAGGCGTGAATGGAGGGACGAATGGAGACGTGTCGTCTTCAGCGATGAGAGTCGCTTCTGCCTTGGTGCCAATGATGGTCGTATGCGTGTTTGGCGCCGTGCAGATGAGCTCCACAATCAGGACTGCATACGACCGAGGCACACAGGGCTAACACCCGGCATCATGGTGTGGGGAGCGATCTCCTACACTGGCCGTACACCACTGGTGATCGTCGAGGGGACACTGAATAGTGCACGGTACATCCAAACCGTCATCGAACCAATCGTTCTACCATTCCTAGACCGGCAAGGGAACTTGCTGTTCCAACAGGACAATGCACGTCCGCATGTATCCCGTGCCACCCAACGTGCTCTAGAAGGTGTAAGTCAACTACCCTGGCCAGCAAGATCTCCGGATCTGTCCCCCATTGAGCATGTTTGGGACTGGATGAAGCGTCGTCTCACGCGGTCTGCACGTCCAGCACGAACGCTGGTCCAACTGAGGCGCCAGGTGGAAATGGCATGGCAAGCCGTTCCACAGGACTACATCCAGCATCTCTACGATCGTCTCCATGGGAGAATAGCAGCCTGCATTGCTGCGAAAGGTGGATATACACTGTACTAGTGCCGACATTGTGCATGCTCTGTTGCCTGTGTCTATGTGCCTGTGGTTCTGTCAGTGTGATCATGTGATGTATCTGACCCCAGGAATGTGTCAATAAAGTTTCCCCTTCCTGGGACAATGAATTCACGGTGTTCTTATTTCAATTTCCAGGAGTGTATGTATTTATGCTATAGCGGACACCCTGAAATTTGATACAGAAGATTTTCAAAATGTTTTTTTTCTCCTCAGCAGTGAGTGTGTAGAGCTTTGAACTGAATTCCATAACCACTTACTGAAGAACATCATTTTCTGATGTAACTCTTCAGGCTTTCCTGGCGAGATCTTGACATGTGGAATAATTGGGTCTACTGCCGGAAGTTTGTGTCGCTCTGGCACAATATTTCGGCCACGTACCTCTTTGCCTTCTTCAGGTGCTACCTGAGACTGCCGTATTGGAGGATCTTGTCCAGTTTTTATGCACAGAGGGCGCTGGGCGCTCTGTTTGCCGTCCGCGCTCGCCTGGCGCTGCTTGTAAGGTGTTGTCTCTTCCCCGCCGCTCCCTCGGACGTCCGCGCCCGACTTGGTCGCTATCTGTGGCAGCTCTCTAAGGTCCGTCCTGTGTCGGGCGCTCCGTTCGCGGTCAGCGCACGCCTGGTGCTGCTCCTGAGGTTTTGGCCCTTACTTGGTGCTCCCACGGACGTCCGCGCCCGGCTCGTCCTCCATCTATGGTCGTGGCAGCTGTCTGAGGCCGGACCCGCATTTGGTGTTCCGTTCATTGTCTGCGCCCGCTTGACGCTGCTCCTCCAACGGACGTCTGCGCCCGCCTCGTCCACCACCTGCAGTTGTGGCAGCTGTCTGAGGCCCGTCTCGCGGCGGGCGCTCCGTTGACGGTCCGAGCACGCCTGGTGCTGCTTGTAAGGTGTTGTCTCTTCTCTGGTGCCCCGTCGGACATCCGCGCCCAATTCGGTCTTCATCTGAAGTCGTGGCAGCTCTCTGAGTCCCGTCCTGCGTTGGGCGCTCCGTTCACGGTGTTGCTCCTGAGGTGTTGGCACTTCCCTGGTGCTCCGACAGTCGTCTGCGCCCCGCTCGTCCATCGACTGCGGCCGTGGCGGCTGTCAGAGGCCCGTCCCACGTCGGGAGTTGTGTTCGCGGTCCGCGCCAACCTGGCGCTGATTCTGCGGTGTCACAATTTCTTGAGGACTTTCTTAGTTTTCTTCGTTGGGCCCTGATAAGCTCCAGAGCCGGACTCCACGCTAAGCTGAGCTGATAACCACTGTCTCGGTTTATTAGGTTGTCTGTGACCTTGACCTCCATGGCCTTCCTCTTCACCAGGACATCCTTCTCTAGCTCTCTAGCTCAATTTTATGTGCAAACGGAAGGAGTGGCAATGGGCAGCCCTTTATCACCAGCGGTAGCCAACCTTTTTCATGGAAAGGTACGAAGAGGAGGCACTTGCATCAGCCACTTACCAACCCAATTGCTTTCTTAGGTATGTCAATGACATATTTGTCATTTGGCCCCATGGCAGGGAGAAGCGAGATGACTTTTTGGAATATCTAAATTCACGCCACCCAAGTGCAAAATTTACTATGGAGTTAGAGAAGGATGGACAGCTCCCATTCTTGGATGTCCTGGTGAAGAGGAAGGCAGATGGCAGTCTGGGGCACAGTGTATATCGTAAGCCCACCCACACTGACTTATACCTTCAAGCCAGTAGCTACCACCACACGGTACAGAAGAATGGAGTCTTGAAAACATTAGTTCACAGGGCTCGCGCTCTTTTGGATACGGAAATTCTGGCCACAGAGATAGAACATCTACAGCTGGTGTTCAGCAGAAATGGATACTCCTCCACAGACGTCCAATGGGCACCTCATGCTACCAGCCAACCACAGGGTACAGAAGAGGTGCCGGAGGAGGCGAAGAAGGAGGCATACCTACCACATGCTGGACCTATTTCTGCAAAGATCAGCAGAATTCTTTCAAAATATGATGTAAAGAGTATCTTCTGTCCACCCTCCAAAATTAGGTCAATGCTAGGGAGTGTGAAGGACGATCTGGGGCTATGTAAACCAGGTATTTACAACATCCCGTGCCAGCGTGGGAAGTCATACGTTGGCCAGACAATCAGAACGGTGGACGTCAGGTGCAAAGAACACCAGAGGCACACAAGACTCGGACACGCAACCAAATCTGCCATTGCCGAGCACTGGCTGGAGCTCGGTCACTCAATGGACTACAACAACACTAAAATCGTGACACAGACACCAAGATTTTGGGACAGTGTCATAAAGGAGGACATCGAGATCAAGGTCACAGACAACGTAATAAACCGAGACAGCAGTTACCAGCTCAGCTCAGCGTGGAGTCCAGCTCTGGAGATTATCAGGGCCCAACGAAAAAAACCAAGAAACTCCTCAAGAAGTTGTAACACCACAGAAGCAGCACGAGGCGGGCGCGGTCAGCGAACGGAGCGCCCGACGCGAGACGGACCTCAGACAGCTGCCACAACTGCAGATGGTGGACGAGGCGGGCGCGGACGTCCGTTGGAGCACCAGGGAAGTGCCAACACTTGAGGAGCAGCGTCAAGCAGGCGCAGACCTCGAACGGAACGCCAAACGCGGGTCCGGCCTCAGAGAGCTGCCACGACCACAGATGGTGGACGAGACGGGCGTGGACGTCCGTGGGAGCACCAGGGAAGTGCCAAAACCTCAGGAGCAGCACCAGGCGGGCGCGGATCGCAAACGGAAAGCTCGATACAGGACGGGCCTCAGAGAGCTGCCACAGACGGCGACCAAGTCGGGTGTGGACGTCCGAGGGTGCACCGGGGAAGAGACACCACCTTACAAGCAGCGCCAGGCGGGTGCAGACGTCAAACAGAGCGCCCAGCGCCCTCTGTGCATAAAAACTGGACAAGAGCCTGCAATAAAGCAGTCTCAAGTAGCACTTGAAGAAGGCAACGAGTTACGTGGCTGATACATTCTGCCAGAGAGACACAAACATCCGGCAGTAGACCCGATTATTCCATATGTCAACATCATTTTATTCTGCACGAGTCGCTCTGGATCTTGCAATACAAATATCCTAGAGTGTTGCAGGTACATCTTTGAAGAGTCTGACCTCAGATAACCCCACACGAAAGAATCAGCGTGTTGAGTTCGTGACTATAAGAGCCCAATTCAAAATCATGCCCAACAAAAGCTATGATGTCCAGAGCGAGGACCCACTGTCTGAATGTCGCCTGAAGAAAATTGAAGATAACATAATCTAGCGAAACCCTCAGCTGCCGAAAGGTGTTGTTGATATACCTAAATGGCGACAGCTGAAAATGTGTGCCCCAACCTTGTCTCGAACCAGCAATCTACTGCCTACATGGCAGACGCTCTATCCATCTGAGCCACTGGGGCACAGAGGAAAGTGCGACTGCAGGGACTTATCTCTTGCAAGCTTCCCGTGAGACCCTCATTCCCAACTGTCCACAACCTACATTCATAATGTTCCTAAAGGATGTTTGCCTATTCAGTCATTACTCACGCCAACTAAGGTCACGATTCCCGTAAGAGTTCGGGCAAAGTGTGCGCATTCGCACAGAAGAAGGTCACTGGCCTGGTAGCCTTTAACTATATGAAGATAGTAACTGTTCTGAAAGGACAGATACCAATGATGACCACGCAGCTTCTCTAGATCGAGATAATTTCATTATAGAGAAGCTGAAAGGTCATCACTGGTATATGTTCTTTCAGAACAGTTATTATCTTCATCAACTTGAAGATAGTTGTAATACGAAGAGGAAGTGCTCCATTTTGCATGAACATGTAGCTTCACAGCACACCATGGTGTCCTGCAGCTGGTACAAATTCATGTAGCAGGACTTGTCTGTATTTTCCTTTTGTAAGAGGTTCAAAATGGTTCAAGTGGCTCTGAGCACTATGCGACTTAACTTCTGAGGTGATCAGTCGCCTAGAGCTTAGAACTAATTAAACCTAAGTAACCTAAGGACATCACACACATCCACGCCCGAGGCAGGATTAGAACCTGTGACCGTAACGGTTGCTCGGTTCCAGACTGCAGCGCCTAGAACCGCACGCCCACACCGGCCGGCTTTTGTAACAGGTTCCTCAATAAAAGTGGGCCCAATAAGGCACTGCGCACAGATTGCGTACCAAAATGCAACTTCTCTGGATAAATTGGAGCAGCAGCTTGAGCGTATTGGTTCACAGTACTACGGTTCCAGCGTTACTGATTTCATTCTGAAATTTGAATTGAGACATAAGTGAGTAGGCTATAAAATTTTCAGAGTTACAATGCTACACGACAGGGAGAATTATTTACAGCATACGAGTAAACCATGACAGACACTCACTTTCTAACACGTATTTCGCGCCACTCTGTATATGCGTACGTTTTTATAATATCCGTGGGTTCTCCTGTTGTAGTTAGAAAGATATGCCATAGCACAAACCACTTCCTAAGCTTGCAGCTAGCTGATGCAAGAGTTTTCACGTTTCAATGACAGAAAACAAAGCGAAATAGAAATAGGAATTAAGCATGTTTCAGAACAGACGACAGCCTTACAACACGTCGTTTCTTGTTCCGCGGGGCTGCAAATGAGCTGCTGCTCCCAGTGCGTGTCGAGTGGTGGAGTGCGCGGCACTCAAGTCGCCCCTTGCGGGCGACGGAGAGTGGCAGCCCACCTACGGGCCGCTGCTACGGCAGCCCACGGAGGACAGCCGCCCGCTTTAAGCGCGGCGCCGGCTGGCGCTGCGGCTGCGGCTGCGGCTGCGGCTGCGGCGCTGTGTTTATTATTTGTGCGCGCCGGGTCGCGCCCCCCCCCCCCCCCCCCCGGCCCAGAGCTCCAACAGCGCCGCCTCGGCTGACAGCGGCCGCGCCCCTCTCGTCTGCAAATTGTCCCGCGCGGCGCCGCGCCCTGCCACCGGCGCAGCGCGGCACAACACGGCGAGCCGCGCAGGCTGCGTGCTGCGGGGTCCCCCAGACACCTGTCACCCGTCCCAGCGGGACAATTACTTCCAGCCGTCGTCCCGCTACCTAACACCCAGTGCGTCTCCGCTGCGCCGCTGGAGCGACACACCTGTAGGAGGCAACGTTCCGCCAGCCTCCTGAGCTCCTCTTTTTCTCCATTTTTCTCAGTTTACGAAATAGTTCACTGTTTCTGGAGGCTCATGTAATGTCATTCGTCGACGAGTAAAGTTTTTAATAAATTAGGTGTTCAAATTGGGATTATCTGTTGCGCATGCTTTAGAACCACTGTTCATTAAATAAAACTGCAAATGGTTCTGACTAGTTAGTTACCAAATATTTCTTTATTTACATAACAAGTTTTCCTGCCTGGACTGGGGTAGTCATAAAGCTTTAATCTTCATCTCATAAAGATGAAATTACGTAATTCATTTTATATTTGTTTTCACATATATTTCTGCAAACAAACATAAATATCATTACTGAACTCGTGACTTCTATTGACTTTAGAGTCCGGCAATAATCGTAAACCCATCAAAAAAACATGGAGTGAGGAACAGCTGCCAGTCAAAGTGTTGTAGAAATACATACAATCAGCCGTTATTTTTGAAAACTTAGGCTACTAGTTTCGACAACACCGCAGTGTCTTCCTCAGGCCCCAATACACCTACGTTCGATGTATTGGGGCGTAAGGGCCAAGCTAAGGAGTAGTTTAAATAAAGTTTTCTAAAATAACAGCTGATGGTATACATTTTACGACATCCCGCTAATAAAGTTAACCTATATTCATTGTCACGCAGTACACATTAGTGTTACCGCGCGAGGTGGCGCAGTGGTTAGACACTGGACTCGCATTCGGGAGGACGACGGTTCATTCCCACGTCCGGCCATCCTGTTTTAGGATTTCCGTGATTTCCCTAAATCACCCCAGGCAAATGCCAGGATGGTTCCTTTGAAAAGGGCACGGCCAACTTCCTTCCCTAACCCGATGAGACCGATGACCTTGCTGCCTGGTCTCCTTCCCCAAACAACCCAACCCACATTAGTGTTATTTTGTAAACACTTAAAGTAGGCAGAGATCGCCAGCATCAAGCTTGTGCTGTATAACTGACGGAGAATGAAAAGTTCTTTCCACAAAAAAATAACAATTACAGCATGAAATCTTTTTTTGCTCATAAAATAATCCCTCTTAGGGCAAATACAGTGAAATAAACTTGTACCTCCGTGGTATGATGGAAGCATCTTGTACTATGGAACATTCTCGGTTTCAGTGATCGTTCCCAGCCGATGCTTAAATATTGAATAGGAATCATTAGTAGTGATGGCGGAAGACTTCTGCAGTGGAAAGTCACGTATTTTCCGCCAACATCCTTGATGAAGGGAGAAGAAGAGGAGGCCGAAGTATGGGGCACCCTATTGGACTTGCGATGGGTAATTGTTCCTAACTGCCGGAAGAATCAGGAATGAAAACAGTATTAAAATTCATTCGACAATGGAAACCATTTAATTCAATACACGCAGTGTGAATCTACAGAACAGTGGCATGTAATTCAGAAAGTGTCATGACAGTCTGTCCACTGGCGAAGGGTTTCGGGTTAGTACCCCATTGGGACCTCATCAAATATATGTATATTTGGGATCAGCGAAGTGAAATGGAAAGAAGATGAAGATTTCTGACTACATGAATACAGGAAAGTATCAATAGCACTACAAATGCTGTAAAGGGATTAGGATTCGTCGTAATTAGGAAGATAGGGCAAACATTGAGTTAATGTGCACAGTTCGGTGATGATATTTTTCTCATCACAGGCGACAGCAACCACCACCAACAAAAGTTTCTAAGTGCGTTACGTGATAGTTTTTTGTTAAACAGTCCTGTAAACAATTTAATAATGCAGTATGCCTATCAGACTAGTAAATCAAATCAAGTAACTAACGCTGCATGAAGAGAATTCTGATTATCGCTAGCTCTTTTTCTGTGTGTGTGGTTAGTGGAGTGGAAGACCAAGAGCGAAGTACACACACTAAAAATGGTGTTGGACAGGGATGTAGTCTTTAGCCCACGCTGTTTAATCTGTACATCGAGCAAGTGAAGATAAAGATAAAAGTGAAGTTCAAGAATGGGTTAAGAATTCAAGATGAAAGGATATTAATTTTAAAATTCACTAATGATATTGCTATGCTGAGTGAATGTGAAGAACAATTATAGGACTGTTGAATGGAATGAAATGGTCTCGATAGTCTCTACAGAATATGGGCTGAGAGTAAATGAAAGAAAGACGAGATATGGGGAAAACACTAACAAGAAGAAGGGACAGGATGAAAGGACAACCGTTAAGACATTAGGCAACAAATTCCACAGCACTGCAGGGAGCCGCAGCGGGGGAACAACTGTAGAGAGATTAGGATACACAGGAAGTTCGTGCTATTCAGAGAGGTTCGCACATGAGAAGAATTCGTGGCGGGCTGAATCAAACCAATCAGAAGGCTATTGACTCAAAAAAGTTGGGAAGCTGTCTTGTATTGTGGAACAGCCCGGGGTTTTAGTTGAATGTGGAAAAGTCAGAGTTCTTGTTTCTGCTAAAAGCTAAGGTCTTGACCAGGTAAACAATGCTGACTGAATACAGCAGGAACGACTAAAGAGGGTAGCCTCGCTACTTAGAAAGTTTCATTGTGCACGAAGCAAAAAGAATTTCTTTTTGCAAAGATAAGATCTGAAGAGCAGGGGAGTAATGCTGCTAGCATGGGACTCAGCTGTTAACACCCGAGTGAGGACTGTTGGAGCTTTTGTTCAAAATTTTATAAGAAGTTTAGTGATTAGCTCATAATAATTATTTTGGTAGCGGGGAGTGATCCTGTGAATGCGCACTTGGACGCCAACTCATTGGCGGAAATTTTTAGAATGTTTATTAAATTGTTATCATTGGATAGAACTTGTGAGGTCCATTGCAGTAGGCCAGTGAAATTCCGATGGCGACAGAAACAGCCACGTTTTGTACAGGGGAGTAACAAAGCATACAGTCCAGGAATGTAGTAGAGGACATTTCTCCACAGGGTTTTAAACAGTACTATTCAGGTGCTGAGACAGAAGTCTTCAAGATAGGACAGAACTCAGATGTGAATGATGAAATTATAAATCTCAGCCCTTATTACAGCCATCTTCTGCTCTCATACGTTATTAGAGGTTAACATTGACCATATTTCAATTCACTGAGACGAGGTGAGTGCCAAGTCACTTATTTTGTCACAGAGTTGTGTTTTGATGATCTAATTTCCACAGCCAGCTAACAACATGCAGTATGTGCTTAGGTGAGGATACTGGTGTTTGGTCATGCATTTCTGAAAACTGTCTTTAACTCATTAACTTATTCCGTTATTGTTGGTCATAATCATGAACACACTTTTATTTTCTTTCCATAATGTATCTACGCATCTCTGCCAATGCTATTATACGCATATTGAATTCTTCGTTCTCTTCATTATTGATTGTACTGTTTTTGCAGTGGACAACACATTTTTGATGTGTTTTAGCATTTTTTATAGGGACCCTTAGCTTCTTCCCATCATCAGTTTGTCAGTGTGAGGTGTGGTACCCATTTTTTCATGCATAAAGAATTCATACTGTGGTCAAAGACTGGAATAAAAAACATTTGCCAGTATTGGATCACTGTTTGTATACGCGACCATGTCGCAGTTGGTGAAAAGATGAGAACTAATTTTCTGTACTAAATTTCAACTAGTAATAGCGAATAAACTGTTCAAAAATAACAAGAGGTGGATGTGTACTTGGGAAAGGCCTGGAGACATGGGAAGTTCCAGATGGATTAAATCATCATGAGCCAGGACTCCAGAAAGGAGATAATAAATTATAAGGCATGTCAAAGAGCAGATATAGATTCTCATAAATTGACAGTTTTAAACAATAAAATGAAGCTTAAGAGAATTATCCAGAAGAATTACTGTACACAGAAAAGAAGCCTTATCGTTCCGAGGAATAATGAGGTGTATTTGAAGTATTCTAAGCCTATAGATTGTGTGACAGTAAATACTCTAGTAGGCAGTTAAGTTGCAAGGAAATGGACATCTTTGTAAAGAACAACTATAAATGTTAGACAGTAAACTGCAGCTACAAGAAATGTTACAGCGCTGAAACCCTAGGTGACATAAGATATACTTAAATTCATTCTTGGATGAAGGAACTGCAAATATGTTCAGGAAAAAGGCATATATCCTTATAAACCACATAGGAATGAAGTAAATGGGAAGTTCAGGTAAGCCAAAGCGAAAAGCTTACAGGAAAAAATGTGTGGAAATCGAAAGGAATGGTCATCAGAAAGATAGATTCACCATACAGAAAAAATAACCTCAGTGAAATTAAATACTAAGACTGCAGAAAGAATGACAATATCAAACACAAAGGAATTAGGGGAAAGATAAAAACAATGTACTGAAGGACTCTACAAGTGAAGGCACGTGATAGGCGAAGATGTGGTCTTCGAGGTCGACAACATAGGTCCAGAATGAGATTTTCACTCTGCAGCGGAGTGTGCGCTGATATGAAACTTCTTGGCAGATTAAAACTCTGTGCCGGATCGAAACTCGAACTCGGGACATTGCCTTGCGATTGCAAGTGCTCTACAATATGAGCTACCCAAGCACGACACAGGACCCGTCCTCACAGCTTCAATTCTGCCAGTACCTCGTCTCCTACCTTCCAAACTTCACAGAAGTTCTACTGCAAACCATGCAGAATTAGCACTCCTAGGAGAAAGGATGTTGTTCTGTGAAATTTGGACGGTAGGAGACGAGGAACTGGCAGAATTCAAGTTGTGAGGACGGATCGTGAGTCGTGCTTGGGCAACTCAGATGGTAAAGCACTTGCCCGTGAAAGGCAAAGGTCCCGAGTTCGAGTTCGGTCCGGCACACAGTTTTAATCTGCCAGAAGGTTTGATAAAATAGGTGTTCCAGTATTACAACCAGGGTTTAATAGCTCTCTGGAGGACATGTGGTTAAACCACGTGGAAAGTAGTGATAATATACCTTCGAAAGTTCTGAGGTCTGTGGCATGAGTGGCAACTATATGAATATTCACGTTGCTACCTTGAATTTATGAGACTGGAGATACATACTCACACTAGTGGAAAACTGTCATTCTCACAATCTCGACAACAGTGAGCTCAAAAATATGCGAAAACTCTCGAGCCATCAACTTTACAGTTCATGAATCACAGCTGCTGACTAGACTAACGTACAGAAGAATGGAAAAGAAAATTGTGAATCTGTTATATGACGTTAAGTTGGGCCCAATAAAAAGTTGAGGAGCTGGAGAAGTTATATGACGTAGCACTTGATTGTGGAAACAAGACATAAGTAAAATCAAGACACATTCATGCCATTTGTGGACTTATAAAAACGGCTCCTCAGTGGAAAATGGTGTAAAATGTTCACCATTTCTAGGTGAATAGGTCTAGGCTTACAGGCGAAGACAGGTGCTATACGATACGCACATGGACCAAGAGGGGTAATACGAATGGAAGACCAAGAATGACGTGCTCGGATTAAACAGGGTGTAAGATAAGCATGAAGTCTTCCGCCTCTGCTATTCAATTTGTACAGTAAAGGAGCAGTTTGCTGATGACACTGCTGTCTTCAGTAAAAGAGAAGAAGAATTACAAGATCAATTGAATCGAATGCGCAGTGTATTGGGTAATGAATATGGATTGAAGATAAACCAGAGAAAGACGTAAGTGTTAAAGAGTGGCAGAAGTGAGTCTTGCTGTAAACGTAACTTCAAAACTGGTGACAATGAAGTAGTTGAAGTGAAGGAATTCTGCTGTCTTCGAAGCAAAATAACCCGTGGCTGTCAAAGTATGAAAGACATTAAAAGACAACCAAGTCAACTATCATCAAACACTCGCCTGAATGTTTGGAGCACAGAATTGTATGGCGGTTAATGGTGGAATTTGGTAAAACTCAAAACAGAAGAGTATCCAAGCGTTTAAGATGTGACAGAAATAAGTCGAAACTTAAGTGAACTGATAAATTAAGAAGCTAAGAGATTCTCCGTATAATCGGAGAGGAAAGGAACAAAACATTGACAAAAAAGGAACAGCATGATATGACAAATGTTGAGACATTAGGGAATATCTTCTATGGTTGTAAGCTATAGAGAGTAAAATCTGTATGAGAAGAAAGAGATTTTAATACTCCTAACAAATAATTGAGGACAGTGAGTGCAAATGCTACTCTGAGATGAAGAGGCTGGCAGAGGACAGTAAGTAATGGCGGGTCGCATCAAACTATCTATAACATGAATACTTAAATATGACCTTACAGCGAGAATGGATTAGGAATATTTCAGCTGTTATTTTATCTGTATGTGCAAACAGACACTGAGTCATAGTGGACAGTTTTGGAATAAAATGACAACACCAGTTGCACTTTTATTTTTATGCTATCTACCACTGCTGGTATTGTCTCTGCAGCCCATTATTCAGAAGTTATCTAAATAGTGTCAAAAAAGTACAGTGTAGCTAGCTATGAAGATATGAATGTAGCAACAGCATCTTAGCACATTCAATAGCAAGCATACCCAAACTAAAACATGTTCAATATTATCCCGTCAACAACCACCATAAAACCGCATAACAAAATAAATAATGTTCTATGAAACTCATCCACAATTCAGCAAATAGATATACATAGGCTATAAAATGAACTTGCATGTCAGACATCCCACAAGAATGCACAGCAACTGATGAGATATACGATGATGCAGCACATAAACGGAGGAATCTTGATGAAGGGGTGCATATAGCTTTCCCTGCTAGTGGTGCAAAAATGTGGTGCCCTGTGACGTCACACAATGTCACATTGGCACCAAATGTCACCACAGTTCTACGGAATGCCACAGTGGACGTTTGACACGATGTGGAGGTTGTCACACCCACTCTTACGTATATTTCACCAATTCCTTTGACGCCTGCGTGATAGAGGTCAGAATTGCGATGCCCAGCGTTTAAATCACCAGTTTTTCTTATGAATGGCAGACGAAAACTTTCCAGACTCACTACCACTCATAATTGGCACGAAAAGGAAGCGAGAATGGCATAAAGTGCGTCTATGAAACCACCTCTTTCTCTGGGGCATTGATTCCCATGCATTTCGCGGTCAAAACGGACAGTTCGCAGTGTGATGAGCAACAGGAAGATCTAATTTTTGAGAACATTTCTCGTGGAGAACAGCAGCCTGGTAAAAGTGCTTTAAAAATGGACGCAAACAGTCTTGAGAGCCCCATCTACACTCTCTTCGACATTCTGAATGACCTACTATGTGGAACAAGAGCAGCAGTCTAGCAGCTAAACAGCAGCAGTGTTGCCAGCCTGGAGGGGCCTATCACTCTCGCCATGGGTTCTGTCTATACAGATACGTTTTCAGAGTGCTCAACAAAGGTGGGTGGACGGCACTGATGGTTTGGCCAAACTGATGGTCTTAAAAGAAAGCTTTGTCAAATGGTTCAAATGGCTCTAAGCACTATGGGACTTAACATCTGAGGTAATCAGTGCCCTAGACTTAGAACTATTTGAATCTAACTAACCTAAAGATATCACACACATCCACGCCCGAGGCAGGATTCGAACCTGCGACCGTAGCAGCAGCGCGGTTCCGGACGGAAGCGCCTAGGACCCCTCGGCCATAGCTGCCGGTAAAGCTTTGTCACTTTATTGATGTATGTGTCAGTGTCCCATCTCCTTGTGACAGTGCCACAGGAGGACGCGAAATAGGAGGGATAAAACATAAACACCCTTTGCTGCTCCCAATCACATTCAAATTTCTCCGAATCCTGTTAAAAGGTCTCTAGAGGTTCCAACCTGTAGACGAGAGCATTAATTTGGTCGCTTTCTACTCCAAAGCGGTCACATAATGTTTAATAGAGGTACAACCCTACAATGTCCTTAGTATGGGGTTGAAACGACCAGTTGTGTCAGCAGTGAAGAAGACTTTCAAGAATATCTCCCTGTTGTTCACCACACTACGAACTGTCGTTTCAGACAGCGAAATGTGTGGGATTCAACTCCCAAGAGAGAGGGTTGGTTTCATTGACGGCTTTTACGCCACCCCCTGGAGCGTCTTTAGCACCTATCCTGTCTGAAATATTTTCCTCGGCTATTCACAACAAACAGCATGATTTCAGCACTGTGCTTAGTAGTTCTAGTCCCCATCACAGGGGCGTCAAAAGAAGGGGTGAAATGTGGGTAAGAGGGTATTGACGACTTTCGCGTCGGGTAACATGTCCCTAGTGGCGTTGGAGAGAATTGAGATGAGATTTGGTGCCAATGTTACATCATTACCCCACCTAGCACGTCACCTCAATTTCTGAACTGTGTCCTTTTTTCCACAAGTGTCGACACGTTACTGTTTGAACTATCGTGGAGCACGAGCCTGACGACGCAGAGAGCCACGTTTTCGGATCATTACAGGGGAAGGTCATATGCACCTTTGAGCAAAATTTCAAACTTAAGCGCCGAAAATAGTAGGAATTAGGGGTGTGGATGGCCACAGCTGGCAGAGGATTGGGATAGAAAGAGGAGGTTATGCACAGAGAGAGGTGGACAGGACAGGATGGTCAGAGAGAGAGGGGAGGAGGGAGGGACGGAAAGAGGGGGAGAAGGATATAGGCAGAGAAATAGGGGGAGGGCATGAAGAGCAGAGAGGATGAGAAGAGAGGATGGGCAGCGAGAGGGACGAAGGAAATGAGCAGCGAGATGAGCAGATTTCCTAGAATGGGAGGACGAGGAGATGGACGAATAGAGGTGGGAGGATAAGGTGGACCGACAGATGGAGAGTGGAAGAGGTGGACACAGAGATGGTGGAGGAGGCAACGTGTGCATTATGTGTGTGTCAAAAACCTATGCAGGTGAACCTGAAGAGAAAAAGCTAGTTCATTTGTTGTCAGATGTGAGAGGTTACATGATTTTATATTAACCATCCATTGTCCAATAACATATTCAGCTTCATGGCTACACAATGGTGCACTATCGAAGAGACAACAAAAAATCAGGTTGGCAATTATTACTGCTCCAGGCTTAAATAAAAATCACAACACTGTCCTAGTGTTCGGAACCAGTGATAGTTTAATTCTGTTGCACAGTGTATTTGGTGTTTAAAAGATTAACACAGTTACGTAGGAGAAAGAAAAGTGAAATGTAATACTATGACGAGATTAAAGACAACTGATGGCTCTCAGAAATCCTAAGACAGAGTCGGTCAAGGAAAGCAAGGTTGGCAACCATGTGGACACAATCAGGTCATTACCACTACATCCGTGAAGAGGTTCAGCATCAGGGCCCAGGTCATTGCGGCAGATAATTATGCCTGCCTTTATACACTCCTGGAAATTGAAATAAGAACACCGTGAATTCATTGTCCCAGGAAGGGGAAACTTTATTGACACATTCCTGGGGTCAGATACATCACATGATCACACTGAAAGAACCACAGGCACATAGACACAGGCAACAGAGCATGCACAATGTCGGCACTAGTACAGTGTATATCCACCTTTCGCAGCAATGCAGGCTGCTATTCTCCCATGGAGACGATCGTAGAGATGCTGGATGTAGTCCTGTGGAACGGCTTGCCATGCCATTTCCACCTGGCGCCTCAGTTGGACCAGCGTTCGTGCTGGACGTGCAGACCGCGTGAGACGACACTTCATCCAGTCCCAAACATGCTCAATGGGGGACAGATCCGGAGATCTTGCTGGCCAGGGTAGTTGACTTACACCTTCTAGAGCACGTTGGGTGGCACGGGATACATGCGGACGTGCATTGTCCTGTTGGAACAGCAAGTTCCCTTGCCGGTCTAGGAATGGTAGAACGATGGGTTCGATGACGGTTTGGATGTACCGTGCACAATTCAGTGTCCCCTCGACGATCACCAGTGGTGCACGGCCAGTGTAGAAGATCGCTCCCCACACCATGATGCCGGGTGTTGGCCCTGTGTGTCTCGGTCGTATGCAGTCCTGATTGTGGCGCTCACCTGCACGGCGCCAAACACGTATACGACCATCATTGGCACCAAGGCAGAAGCGACTCTCATCGCTGAAGACGACACGTCTCCATTCGTCCCTCCATTCACGCTTGTCGCGACACCACTAGAGGCGGGCTGCACGATGTTGGGGCGTGAGCGGAAGACGGCCTAACGGTGTGCGGGACCGTAGCCCAGCTTCATGGAGACGGTTGCGAATGGTCCTCGCTGATACCCCAGGAGCAACAGTGTCCCTAATTTGCTGGGAAGTGGCGGTGCGGTCCCCTACGGCACTGCGTAGGATCCTACGGTCTTGGCGTGCATCCGTGCGTCGCTGCGGTCCGGTTCCAGGTCGACGGGCACGTGCATCTTCCGCCGACCACTGGCGACAACATCGATGTACTGTGGAGACCTCACGCCCCACGTGTTGAGCAATTCGGCGGTACGTCCACCCGGCCTCCCGCATGCCCACTATACGCCCTCGCTCAAAGTCCGTCAACTGCACATACGGTTCACGTCCACGCTGTCGCGGCATGCTACCAGTGTTAAAGACTACGATGGAGCTCCGTATGCCACGGCAAACTGGCTGACACTGAGGGCGGCGGTGCACAAATGCTGCGCAGCTAGCGCCATTCGACGGCCAACACCGCGGTTCCTGGTGTGTCCACTGTGCCGTGCGTGTGATCATTGCTTGTACAGCCCTCTCGCAGTGTCCGGAGCAAGTATGGTGGGTCTGACACACCGGTGTCAATGTGTTCTTTTTTCCATTTCCAGGAGTGTAGTAGTCGACTGCGGTGAATAGTGCAGATGTACAGCTCAGTGCAAAGAAACACATGCGCAACCATTGGGGATCTAGGAATACACCACAAATGGCAGTGACAATGGCTTGCAGTGGTTGTGTATGCCCACACGAGGCAAAACAGCAGCAGAAGAGTGCACCTGCGCAAGACAGTTGGCAGTTTGGCAACTAGTCAGAACAAGGCAGGAACCAAGGACCTCCAAGTAGTTGTCCTGCAGTCGATAGAAGTCAGCCAGCAGATGTTCTCCCTACTGCAAGATCCGAGTTGGTCTGTCGGCAGCTTCTGGCGCAGGCGCTCACAAGAATTCCCCAGTTAGCAGAGGCAGCTGCAGCTGGGCCATCCATTTGTCGTCGATGACATGTTGGGACTAACTTCCGTAGGTGGCTCAGGCGATGACAGACACTGCATGCTGAAATGGCCTGTAATTTAATGGCTTTGCCCACCATTGTTTTGTCAGGCAACGCCCGTCTTCAAGTGGGACAGGGAAGGAGTCTGTGCCATACCAGGACATGCAGCAACCTGGGTCAGCATTACTGCAGTTTATCTTTCTTACTTCTTCAGTTTCAACATTTCGTTGACAGAGTACAGACACTTTATTTGAATTCTTCAAAGTGTTTATTAATGTTGGTGTCAACAATTGCAGTATTTATTAGGCGACTAGTACCGAATGCTTACAGGTTCATTTTCAAGCTAGGCTTACTGAGACTACAGAAACAGTAAGTAGTTGTCAGTGAGCAGCGAATACAAAAGTGGTACTACAATCAAAAGTTCAAATTTAATAGATATTAATTATTTGAATACATACATACCTCCTCTGACAGTGACTGATCTTAATAATAAATACTGAGTAGCAACATATTCTTCAAAAATGTTGTCACACTGAATGTCACAGTCCACACATACCTGCTACCAAGTCAAAACCAAACTGGAGGTCAACATAACCATCAGCACCAGGAAATTTTCGATGACGCTTGAGTCGTGACTCACGTACAAGTGCGCGATCACAGCCGATGTGTGTGCCACGTTTAAAATGGGGATGCATCTAAGCACTTTTATTAATCCTGACATCAATAAGTGAACGTCAATAACAAACGTGCAGGTATTACACAAATGCAAATACTAGTGTGATATGTACCCATTATCTATTTGAGCAGAAGGGAAGCTGGCTGGCAATGGTCCTGGAAATGACTTGTCACACAACTTTCATTCTTACACATACATATATTCAATTTTCCTCGTACTAACTCAGCCTGAACCAGAAAGTTCACTGACTGTATAACGACCATATTTTTGGACTATTATGGCGGGTGATGGAAATGGATAGGCTTGAGGTCAGGGTGCTGGAACACCACCAACCAAGGAGAGAGTTGTACTGAAATGGTGAGTGGTGCCTGTTAGATACACAGTAAGATATCTGAAAAACCGCAATGGAAAACCATCCATTAACTACTCGAAGAACATCCTTCATGGCACTGTCTAATGAGCCAGAGCTTACAAGACATAAGCAGCACACACCAGTTCGAAGAAGGAGCTGCAGTCAGAATGCGAAGCCTGGCCATTGCATGTGGCAAGTGAGCAAGTGGTGGCGTCAGTACCAACGACATTCTAAAGCCTTGACTCAGTGAGGCTGTCAAGTACTACTGAAATAGCTCTGGATGAGTCGTGCAGAGGCACTCCGAAATACACCACGGTCTCAAGGTAGAAGAGCCAACTCACAAATGGTGACTATCGAACACCTCATTGTAAAAAATTAAAATTCTTCTTAAATCAGTTACTATGAAAATAATATATTTTCCGAACTGCTACTTTATTGGATATGAACATAATAACACTGATGCTAATTCAGAAGAAATATAGCACTGTAAATTTCACAACTTTACTTAAAATAATGTTTACGCCATTATATGTAATATTTACTTAACAAAATGTGTCTGTTTAAATGCTTTCGTTCCAGCACTCTACAAGATAAGACTGTTTTCTTGCAATTGTAGTCCCTCTCATCTCTCTCGCTCGGTGAGAAGTGACGACGAAAAGGGAAACACGAATATGCAGTTGTAGCGAGTGGCTGCAGTTTTGTAGTAGTGTGAGGGGATAAAAGTTATATTACTGTGGAGATTGAAGGATTGTTGTGGAGCAGTTAATAGTGTACAAAACATACGGAAGGTAAGATGAAAGAATTTTTATTATTTAGTAGTTAAAGCCACCCATTAATTTACCCACAATGTTATTTCACAAATTTCCAGATGTCTTAACACAAGAATAACTTGAGACAACCAACGCAGACTGAAGAAGACAGTGGAGCCATCACACAACCGGCTAAGTACCAGATTCGTAATTTTTCAAAGTGGATATGACAACTTTCGGTTATAAGAAAACGGACGAGTATTTGTAAAGTTGATGTGATTGCAAAGCTATCTCATGAAAAAGCATATAAAAAGTTCCAATCGTGTTTCAGGGATTGGAAAAACCCCTGGCGTAGGTGTATAATATCTAATGCCGACTATCTAGAGGGGGATAGGATTGATTTCGACTAATACATAAAACTGTTTCTAAAAAACAAAGCTTTCCATTAATTTTTGACATTGTATTAGCGTCTCTTCCATCAGGCGACAAGAATTCTATGTGTATGTGCCACTTATACAGGGTGCTACAAAAAGATACGGCCAAACTTTCAGGAAACATTCCTCACACACAAATAAAGAAAAGATGTTATGTGGACATGTGTCCGGAAACGCTTAATTTCCAAGTTAGAGCTCATTTTAGTTTTGTCAGTGTGTACTGTACTTCCTCGATTCACCGCCTGTTGGCCCAATTGAAGGAAGGTATTGTTGACTTCGGTGCTTGTGTTGACATGCGACTCACTGCTCTACAGTACTAGCATCAAGCACATCAGTACGTAGCATCAACAGGTTAGTGTTCATCACGAACGTGGTTTTGCAGTCAGTGCAATGTTTACAAGTGTGGAGTTGGCAGATGCCCATTTGATGTATGGATTAGCACGGGGCAATAGCCATGGCGCGGTACGTCTGTATCGAGACAGATTTCCAGAACGAAGGTGTCCCGACAGGAAGACGTTCGAAGCAATTGATCGGCGTCTTAGGGTCCACGGAACATTCTAGCCTATGACTCGCGACTGGGGAAGACCTAGAACGACGAGGACACCTGCAGTAGACGAGGCAATTCTTCGTGCAGTTGACGATAACCCTAACGTCAGCGTCAGAGAAGTTGCTGCTGTACAAGGTAACGTTGCCCACGTCACTGTACGGAGAGTGCTACAGGAGAACCAGTTGTTTCCGTACCATGTACAGCGTGTGCAGGCACTATCAGCAGCTGATTGGCCTCCACGGGTACACTTCTGCGAATGGTTCATCCAATAATGTGTCAATCCTCATTTCAGTGCAAATGATCAATTTACGGATGAGGTTTCATTCCAACGTGATCAAATTGTAAATTTTCACAATCAACATGTGTGGGCTGACGAGAATCCGCACGCACGGTTCATCCAATAATGTGTCAATCCTCATTTCAGTGCAAATGATCAATTTACGGATGAGGTTTCATTCCAACGTGATCAAATTGTAAATTTTCACAATCAACATGTGTGGGCTGACGAGAATCCGCACGCAATTGTGCAATCACGTCATCAACACAGATTTTCTGTGACCGTTTGGGCAGGCATTGTTGGTGATCTCTTGATTGGGCCCCATGCTCTTCCTCCTACGCTCTATGCAGCACGTTATCATGATTTCATACGGGATACTCTACCTGTGCTGCTAGAACATCTGCCTTTACGAGTACGACAGAACATGTGGTTCATGCACGATGGAGCTCCTGCACATTTCAGTCGAAGTGTTCGCACGCTTCTCAACAACAGATTCGGTTACCGATGGATTGGTAGAGGCGGACCAATTCCATGGCCTCCACGCTCTCCTGAACTCAACCTTCCTGACTTCCATTTAAGGGGGCATTTGAAAGCTCTTGTCTACGCAACCCCGGTACCAAATGTAGAGACTCTTCGTGCTCGTATTGTGGACGGCTGTGATGCAACACGCCATCCTCCAGGGTTGCATCAGCGCATCAGGGATTCCATGCGACGGAGGGTGGATGCATGTATCCTCGCTAACGGAGGACATTTTGAACATTTCCTGTAACAAAGTGTTTGAAGTCACGCTGGTACGTTCTGTTGCTGTGTGTTTCCATTCCATGATTAATGTGATTTGAAGAGAAGTAATAAAATGAGCTCTAACATGGAAAGTAAGCGTTTCCGGACACATGTCCACATGACATATTTTCTTTCTTTGTGTGTGAGGAATGTTTCCTGAAAGTTTGGCCGTACCTTTTTGTAACACCCTGTATAGGTTCCAATAGTCCCGTCGACTAGTCATTTGCCTTTGTTTTACAACCGAGAGGTAGTGCAGCGGTGCCCATAACTGGTCCGTGTCCACCAACTTACTTCCTTGCCAATCAATGGCGCCGTATGCCGCATAACTACCACCACGCGCCGCGCATCGCTGGCAGCGTGCGGATTCCGTGCGCGCTTTTGCTGCAGACGTCGCCTTACGTCACGGCAGCTCTGAAGACGTATCAGTGTGGTAAACAAACATGATTCTGGAATCTAACTCTGAAACGTATGCTGGGTGTATCAAAGAGGATGCCGCAAACTTGTATGGCTGAAAGTACATTATAATAGAAGCATAAATTTCAAGTACTGTGGAACACAAATGAACAAGTGCTCACAACGTCTAAGGTATGCATTTTAGACCACATGTTTGTAGGACATTTTTCATTGTTTTGGTCCGTACTACCACTTCCCAAAATATGGAAATCAAAGAGCTTGCCGTGGAAGAGATTTGTTTCATAATATTGAAAATCAAGAATACCTCATAGCTCTTAAGGTATGCGCTTTAGAGCCCATGTTTACTCGACATTTGTGCTTCTATTATCGTGTATTTTCAGCCATGTAAGTTTGCGCCATCCTACTTGATACACCCTTTATAAAATAGAAAGTTGTGGTGATAGAGGTTTTGCGCAGTACCACAGAGAACCCTACACGATGTATGGGGCCGTATATAATGATTCAGCTATAAAAATCATTTTGGTTAATATACAGAACAAAGTGTTTTAATCGTTTTTAATTGTTACACTTGAGTTGCCGAGATCTGACGGATATACTTCGTGCGTGGGAGGTGTATCAAATATCCCCGCCGGCCGAAGTGGCCGTGCGGTTAAAGGCGCTGCAGTCTGGAACCGCAAGACCGCTACGGTCGCTGGTTCGAATCCTGCCTCGGGCATGGATGTTTGTGATGTCCTTAGGTTAGTTAGGTTTAACTAATTCTAAGTTCTAGGGGCTAATGACCTCAGCAGTTGAGTCCCATAGTGCTCAGAGCCATTTGAACCATTTTTTGAAATATCCCGATTCTGCAGGTGGCCAACAATCGTCAACCGCAACAAGAAGCCGAAAGCCACATCGTATATCCTGCGGCGATTATCATCATGTATGAAATAATTCAATCAATAAAATATGCGATAAATAGCTTCCAAAACGTGTTCTGTCTGTTCTTGGCCACAATTTAATGAAGTTCATTTTCAGGGAATGTGTTAGGATTTTTTCATTGGCCGCCTACTGTCGTCTATTTTTTGTTGGAAATAAAGATTATTAAATTAGGGTACTGACACTCAAACCTCCAGATGTCAGACACTCAGATCGGTACTAAATGCTGCATGTCGATAGAGTATCAACCAAAACTCCAATTTAGTTCGTACTATGTGGTTTCGTCCAACAGAACGAGTATAAACGTTAATTGAAAGTAACACCAGAACAACCATAGAACAGGAGAAGCAGGGAAGTGATATCAGCATGGTCACGGCTTCCGCGGCTGAGTTCGTAGAGCGTTAAGTCACTGTTCGAAGGGTCCCGAGTTCAAACCCCCATAACGGCAACTAACTGTTTACTCGCGAGACTAAGAACGTTTTCCTGACATGTAATAAGACTTTTCGGGTTTCTAGAAATGTCCTATTGGCAGTCTGCTTTCGCTTCGTTGGTTGATAGCAGCAAACGTATAGAGTACATTTGTATAGCTAAGTGCGACAGAACAGACACCACTGGTGATGCTGCACAGCGACCTGTGTACAACAACGGAATTGATTGAAGATGAAAGAAAATGTGCAGCATTCCTAGTGGACATAATTCACCAATGGAATGCGTCGAATGTTGCAGAAGCGGGAACATTAGGTATTGGCGGTCGCTCACCAGGTGGAGCGGAATCATTAGATTGTTGCCAAGTGAATGGACTGGAGTTGACGTCTTTGATATCATCGCCAGAAGAGCGCCCAATTGATGAAAATGATGAAATCCCACAGAAGGAGAAAATGGTAGTGTTTTACTAAAGAAACGAGAAAATCGTACTGCTCCAATATTTGCTCAAAGTCGAAAAGCAGCCGAAGCCAACCCAAACATTTCCACATCGCATGACATCAGCAATGAAAACACACTTCGCACTAGATGTCCTTCACCATGTATATTGTATGAATGGAAACGGCTTTGGGAAAGTGAAGAGTTACTGTGTCTGGAGGAGAATTACAAGCATATTCCAATGCCTGTCATGGAGCCCTTCAAACACCGCCGCCAGGAAGGTCGATGTGTTCACGATGTGGAAATAGCGTGCGAAAACAAAAGTGAGACAGCCAAAATTTGACGCCAGTGACAGTTGGGTCTTGCGTTGGAAGCGTAATATCAGTATTGTAAGCCGCAAAGTCAAATCTTTTGTTACAGTGAAAACGTAAAAGTACCACAACAGAAACGACATCCGCTAAACAGTCGAGGACTAGTAACAAGCAACTCGCTCACTCGTGATAGCCTATACAGACGCAAATATCTCTAACGCAACGAAAGTGGATTCAACAAGGAGATGTCTATGGTTCGCACTCTTGCAACTAGAGGCTCTAAAGATATTGCAGGGGTTGTACAGTCCGTTCACGTGGCAACCCATACACACATTTATTGCATCTCGAGGTTTAGGTGTGAGAACCAAATGGGCCTACAGCAAACAGACAAAGTTTTTAGGAGAATAGGTACTCGTGAAAATCAAATCTGTAAGCATAAGTTTGACGTGTATTTACCAAGTCTCGACATCCTGTATTTCCTATAGAATCATGTACCCACTTAATGTTATGAATTTTAATTAAATTTATGATTATAATTATTATTGTTAAACCACCAAATTTTCGTATGTGGGCTAGTGTGAATAGTGACTGATTGTTGGGTAGTAGTAATTAATGTGAAACTGGAATCAGAATGTAAAGAAAAGATAATCTGCCGAGGTATGGAAACAGTTGATAGAACACAACCTAAATGGAAGAAGGAGGAAGCCTTCTCATACTTGCAGCCATGGAACTGTGTAACGTTTTTGCTGCAAGCGTAGTAAGTGGGCCACACCACCGCAACGGTTACTCCCATTTCAGCACGGCCAAGCATGGTACTGAGCCACTTCTGGGGCCTACGTGATCATAAATGCTGCTTCCGCTAGCTGCACGACCATGGGCTATGTCTAGTCCTAATGCCAGCTGCTGGGTGACTTAAACTGACTTCAGGAGTTGTCTGCAGTCCACATGCTGGTCAAAAACTGAGGATTGCTCAACGATAAATGGGAACAAGATGGAAAAAAGAATTTTATAAGAGAGGAGTATGTGGTGGTAGTCGTAATTAGTACCGCTATGAAAATAAAGTTGCGGTAGCCAAGAAGAAGCGAGGAGAATGGATGCGAAAGGGCCAACGAACTCTTTCACTGAATTCCTTGAGATCGAGAGACGATGTTGTTCAAGATGGTTTCACGAAATTATTAAATATCTAGCGGCAACGTGAATATGCTTGACAACTGCGATCCGGACAATGCTTATTAAAGCTTAAATGAACATAACGCCAACAGCGACTTGAAATTCTCCAGTTCACATGCTTATTCGATTTGCGTTCAAATAACAGATTTGTCCACTTGATTGTGAATAAGCACTTAGTGCTCTGATGTGTAGCATTAAGTCTCTGTATGACACTACTCCATAAACCTTTTATAGTCAGTAAAGAATGTTATAAAATAATAGTTTAGGGTTTTCCTGACTACTGCCAAGCTGCCAATTGCCCTGCACGCAATAAAAGACGGCGTCTCACTGTCATAAGTCTAAACTACCGAGAAAGAATGCAAACATTGTGGTGTAAAGAGACCGTTCTGAATGCGTAATGATAAAAGCCACAGTGTATGATGTTCTGATCGTATGCAGTGCTGAAATCTCAATCCTGTTTAAATGCGAACATTTCAGGTTAGGCTTTACCGTGACTGTTATTGACATTAAATGAAACAACAATTTTACTGTTACCAGTCTCTGTTTATTTATCTTCACGACGCATTTCGAAGGCTTTAAACCTCCATCATCAGGTGGATTTACAGTACGACAGCATACCTGTGATGAGTTACAAAACAATAGATTAGGGTTTTCCTTTTCGCAGCTTTAGCGGTTTCTCGAACAGTTTTGAAACGCATGTTTAATTCTAGAGTTCAAATGAAATAAGTTTTCAGAAATTTTCAAAGAACAAACTGACGCAAAACTGAGTTTTCGTAAATTCTGTCTCTGTAAGTTACTCATATCTACAACTCTTTTGTATCTCTAAACTAAAAAAAATAAATTATTTTATAATTGATGAAATATAGTTCAAAAATAGTCTTGTAACAAAAAAATTATAACTTATTATCCTCTTATAGAACAGTACTTTGTTTCTGTTCAGTGGTGGTACTCCACGTTGCGTCAGGAGTCTCTTGAGGTAAACAGATTTCAAGCAACTTACTTTCTTACGTTTTTTTTTATTCTTTTGTTACCTGTTCTTTCCAACACATAACTATCTTACGGTTGGAACGTAAAATTATCTTTGAAACGCCCTGCTAAGCCCTCAGTACAGGACGGGTAGCTGGAATTGTAGAAAGGGGCCAAATTGAGCGGCTGCCAGTTACGCTCGAACACATATAACTTTAGTTATTTGACCAAACAATACAGTACAAATTCTCGAGCTTAGTTATCGGCTCAAAACGCCACACTATCTTATGCCTTAAGGTTTTTTTTTTTTTTTTTTTTTTGTGGTCATCAGTCTACTGACTGGTTAGATGCGTCCCGCCACGATACTGACTGACTGACTGGTTAGATGCGGCCCACCACGAATTCCTTTCCTGTGCTAACCTCTTCATCTCAGAGTAGCACTTGGAACCTACGTCCTCAATTATTTGCTTGACGTATTCCAATCTCTGCCTTCCTCTACAGTTTCTGCCCTCTACAGCTCCCTCTAGTACCATGGAACTCATTCCCTCATGTCTTAGCAGATGTCCGATCATCCTGTCCCTTCTCCTTATCAGTGTTTTCCACATATTCCTTTCCTCTCCGATTCTGCGTAGAACCTCCTCATTCCTTACCTTATCAATCCACCTTCAACATTCGTCTGTAGCACATCTCAAATGCTTCGATTCCCTTCTGTTCCGGTTTTCCCACAGTCCATGTTTCACTACCATACAATGCTGTACTCCAGACGTACATCCTCAGAAATTTCTTCCTCAAATTAAAGCCGGTATTTGATATTAGTAGACTTCTCTTGGACAGAAACGCCTTTTTTGCCATAGCGAGTCTGCTTTTGATGTCCTCCTTGCTCCGTCCGTCATTGGTTATTTTACTGCCTAGGTAGCAGAATTCCTTAACTTCATTGACTTCGTGACCATCAATCCTGGTGTTAAGTTTCTCGCTGTTCTCATTTCTACTACTTCTCATTACCTTCGTCTTTCTCCGATTTACTCTCAAACCATACTGTGTACTCATTAGACTGTTCATTCCGTTCAGCAGATCATTTAATTCTTCTTCACTTTCACTCAGGATAGCAATGTCATCAGCGAATCGTATCACTGATATCCTTTCACCTTGTATTTTAATTCAACCCCTGAACCTTTCTTTTATTTCCATCATTGCTTCCTCGATGTACAGATTGAAGAGTAGGGGCGAAAGGCTACAGCCTTGTCTTACACCCTTCTTAATACGAGCACTTCGTTCTTGATCGTCCACTCTTATTATTCCCTCTTGGTTGTTGTACATATTGTATATGACCCGTCTCTCCCTATAGCTTACCCCTACTTTTTTCAGAATCTCGATCAGCTTGCACCATTTTATATTGTCGAACGCTTTTTCCAGGTCTACATATCGTATGAAAGTGTCTTGATTTTTCTTTAGCCTTGCTTCCATTATTAGCCGTAATGTCAGAATTGCCTCTCTCGTCCCTTTACTTTTCCTAAAGCCTAACTGATCGTCACCTAGCGCATTCTCAATTTTCTTTTCCATTCTTCTGTATATTATTCTTGTAAGCAGCTTCGATGCATGAGCTGTTAAGTTGATTGTGCGATAATTCTCGCACTTGTCAGCTCTTGCGGTCTTCGGAATTGTGTGGATGATGCTTTTCCGAAAGTCAGATGGTATATCGCCAGACTCATATATTGTACACACCAACGTGAATAGTCGTTTTGTTGCCACTTCCCCCAGTGATTTTAGAAATTCTGATGGAATGTTATCTATCCCTCCTGCCTTATTTAACAGTAAGTCCTCCAAAGCTCTTTTAAATTCCGATTCTAATACTGGATCACCTATTTCTTCTAAACCGACTCCTGTTTCTTCTTCTATCACATCAGACAAATCTTCACCCTCATAGAGGCATTCAATGTATTCTTTCCACCTATCTACTATCTCCTCTTCATTTAACAGTGGAATTCCCGTTGCACTCTTAATGTTACCACCGTTGCTTTTAATGTCACCAAAGGTTGTTTTGACTTCCCAGTATGCTGAGTCTGTCCTTCCGACAATCATATCTTTTTCGATGTCTTCACATTTTTCCTGCAGCCATTTCGTCTTAGCTTCCCTGCACTTCCTATTTATTTCATTCCTCAGCGACTTGTATTTCTGTATTCCTGATTTTCCCGGAACATGTTTGTATTTCCTCCTTTGATCAATCAACTGAAGTGTTTCTTCTGTTACCCATGGTTCCTTCGCAGTTACCTTCTTTGTACCTATGTTTTCCTTCCCAACTTCTGTGATGGCCCTTTTTAGAGATGTCCATTCCTCTTCAACTGTACTGCCTACAGCGCTGTTACTTATTGCTGTATCTATAGCGTTAGAGAACTTCAAACGTATCTTGTCATTCCTAAGTACTTCCGTATCCCACTTCTTTGCGTATTGATTCTTCCTGACTAATGTGTTGAACTTCAGCCTACTCTTCATCACTACTATATTGTGATCTGAGTCTATATCTGCTCCTGGGTACGCCTTACAATCCAGTATCTGATTTCGGAATCTCTGTCTGACCATGATGTAATCTAATTGAAATCTTCCCGTATCTCCCGGCCTTTTCCAAGTATACCTCCTTCTCTTGTGATTCTTGAACAGGGTATTCGCTATTACTAGCTGAAACTTGTTACAGACCTCAATTAGTCTTTGTCCTCTTTCATTCCTTGTCCCAAGCCCGTATTCTCCTGTAACCTTTTCTTCTACTCCTTCCCCTACAACTGCATTTCAGTCGCCCATGACTATTAGGTATACATGCCGACGTCGCAAGCTGAAGATGAACAGATAGAGAAAGTGTATGAGGATATTGAAAGGGTAATGCAGTATGTAAGGGAGGACGAAAATCTAATAGTCATGGGCGACTGGAATGCCTTAAAGGTACAACTACATTAATTTAAAAAAAAGCAGCTAATAGCCATTAACTCAATATTCAGACACAAAAAAGAATGTATAAAAGGCAGAAGGACTCACGTTAAGTACTATAATTTGTATGAAGGCCCAAAAATCTAACACTTGAAAAGTAACAATCTTAATTTAAAGACAGGTGAAGGCCGATGAATTAAGACACAAGGTAAAATTAAATAAAAAAACACAGGGCAGAAGGGCTTATCTTCAATTAGGTTGAAGGCCCCAAACAGTCTGATGCTCGAAAGACAAAGATCCTTAGCTTCAAAACGGTTGAAGTCCCCATGACTTAAAACTAAAGGTAAAATAACTTTAAACAACAAAGCTTTATCTTAAATTAGGCGGAAGGCCCTAAACAATCTACCACTTGACGAGTAGGGAATTTTAATTTTAAAACAGCTGAAGCCCCATGACTTAAAACACAACTAAAATAATTTTTATTAGGCAGAAGGCCCAAGGCTTCATCTTTAAACAATATATTAATCAGGCTGAAGGCCCAAACAACCTAAGATCTGACATGCAAGAAACTTTCAATTTTCAAGCGGCTGAAGGCCCATGACTCAAAACACAACTAAAATAATTTTTAGTAGGCAGAAGGCCCAAGGCTTTGTCTTTAAACAATGTTTTAATCAGGCTGAAGGCCCAAACAATCCAACACTTGAAAAGCAAAGATCTTTAATTTTAAAGCGACTGAAGGCCCGTGACTTAAAAGACCACTAAAAACAATTCAACTTCAATTCAAAGCCATCGGCTATGAGCCGTACAAATTCACACAATAGAAAGTAAGAAAAGGCAGTGCAGCCAACGGCGCTCAGAAGTTTTGGGGGTCGGCCAGCACTAGTAATAACTAACGTTCACTTAGGTGACACAAGCAGTCGGCCCAACCATTCTCGATCTGATGAGAACCCAACCAACAGACAGTCAACGGACAAACCGACAAAGTAACTTTCGCTCCACTCGACCAGCACACAACCTGGAGTTCAATGCAAACGTAAAAGGCATGGACGCCCACAACCAAGCATACGCTAAGCTGTCGAACTACACACCGTGCTGGACAGCGACAACACGGTGTGGAAATAACACTGTCAAAATTTACGTCAACGGCCAAGGCAGGTAACCGGAACGTTAACGGCCACAAGGCAAGAAAATTCCGCTGGTGCACTTCAATAGCAAATAATCAAATACTGTTAGACTCCACCGGACGGTGGCTAAACCTTCGCCAACTCGAAAACGCACGTTGTTGCTCGCGGGAATGTCCCAACAGCCAACAACCAAAACCAAACGGCACAATGTGAACAGTCGTGACTAGCTGGTAAATTAAATCCAAAATCAACTTTCGTGTCCAGGATCGGTGAGCCATGGACTTCTTAGCAATGAGAACAGCCCCACACACTTCGACACTGCGTAGAGACCGCCAGCGGGCCCGTCCAAACTACGCCCCGTGGGGATTTCCTGGCTGCTCCACGCCAACCGACTGACTCCTCGCACGCAGCACAGCCAGAAAGTATACGCATCAGACCAACGATAGTACAAGGTGCGAATATCGATACACACCGCTGCTGCCTCTCAAGAAGAGAGCGAACAACAGCTTAATGGCAATAACGGCGGGAAACCAAACATAGAATAGGAACAAAGGTTTAAACCAATGCATACATGAGCCCAACACGCCTCAGTCTTTGTTGGCTGTGGCCCTCGGACACACCTTCTTGGAAAACTGAAGATTACTTGGGAAACATTATTTTATGCGGAGCTCTGGCACACCAGAAGGAAACGCAGGGCACAATATAAGTACACTGCTGGAAAAAAAATTTATATCCTAAAGGACTGTGTTCAGTGGCACCGAGGTATTATACGTTCATACCGAGGGACTGCAATGATACTGATTCATGTGCCACATTCATGGGGGATCCGCTGGCATTGTGGTGGCACGTTTGCGATCTCTGTTTTTTGAGTCTACAGGCGGTAACAGCGCTGTGTTTTGTTTTTAGGTTGACAGTGTGTGAAACATTCGTTCTAGAGTAAAACCACGGGCCATCACCGAGTACTTACTGCTGAAGAACATCTTCAGCCGTTTGACCGGGGTCACATTATGGGCCTGCAGGGAGATGAATGGACGTATCGATGGGGTACCGTACATGTAGTGTGCAACAAATCGGTAGTGTGTTGCTGCATTTAACATTGGCCTGTGGAACATTCTCACACCCGTGGACCAGGTGCTGGACGTCTCCATACTGCGGACGCTGATCAAAGTCAGAAAAGTTTGGGAGCAGCGTTGGCGGACCGACCATCACCCAGGGAAGAAATCTCTGAATGTGTTGCATCTGACATCCCAGCAGGGACAATTGGGAACCATCCGGATGCAGCAGATAACGTATGCCTCTGCCCAGGATACTACTGGCACAATGACACCACAACTTGGCTGCTCTGGTGTCGTGAAATATTCGACTGGAGTGCAGAAGGACTATCTGTCGTTTTCAGTGATGAGAGCAGATTCTGTCTATATGCGAGTTAAGGACTTGCACGTGTATGGCGTAGATCTGGTGAGCGTCATCTTCCGATGTGTACTCGCCCACGACATACAGATCCAACCATAGGCTTTGTGGTGTGGCAGCCATCAGTTACAACTTGCGATCACATTTAGTGTTGCTGCACGTTATGGTAACTACTGACCACTATACGGCACAGGTTATCCTCGTGTTACTGCCATTTCTTCGACAGGAAGTTGGTATACTTTCTCAGCAGGACAGAGCAATCAATTGACGACTGCTTTCATGCAGCGTGAACTGTGCATTGTGCATTGATGCGACAGTTTGCACACACTTTACTTTGACTTATGACTTATGAACTACATGTCACATCATTTGTCAACAAAGTGACTTTGTCTTTGGCTGTGTTACATTTTTTCCGGGCGTGCACAACAACCAAAACTACGCCACCAACCCAAAAAGTGGTGTTTAAGAAACATATTATCTATATCTATTTGTTCACAGTAATACAAGTTATGGGACAATGTTGTCAACACATGCCTCTGGAGCAGAATTCTAAATGAGGAGAAGGTATGGAAAACGGACATTTTACACAGAAATAAACGACGCATCACAAAAAACTAATGACAAATGTTATCAATAAATTTACTTTCATGAACTGGCAGATTTAGAGCATTAAGCTCCTCTTCTGCACGATCGCTGGCAGTCCCTCTCAGAAATTATTCTGGGTGTTTTATTTCGTCCCTTTAGATTCTTCACGCACCAGACGTCTCCAATCTGGTGCGCCGACGGAATGACTGCATAATTTCTCACAGCGATTTATCCTTATTGGCATCCCTATAATAGGCTGGACAGTCTTCGAACACAAACCGTTTGATCGGCTCTAGTACTTAGCTGATGCGAAAACTGAGGGATTTTTTTTTTGGCGGGGGGGGGGGGGGGGTGGTTAGCTAGATTCGAGTCTAGTACTACATAATGATCACTTGTAGTCTAAAGGTAGCGTCTTTAAGTCGTAACGAGAACGTTCTTGGTTAAGGATTCGAACCCGCCACCCCTTAAATCTTGAATTAAAAATATCAGTAATAGTGGCCTAAGTATTCCTGCATAAGAAATCACCTTCATTCAGCCATCGGCCTCCTCGAAGAGGGTGGGGGAGCAGACAAGGATTCAGGGCACTCTCTTGCCCTTGAGTGGAAAAGTGCCCCTAAAGGCGGAACAATCAGTGATGATGACGGCATGAGGACGAAGAAGATAGTAGAAACCTATGCATTACGGACATATAATGTATATCCGCAGGACATGTGTCAGGATGACTTCCAGAACAGTCCCCTATTCCAATTTCCTGGAGGGGACAGCCAAGGTGGAGGTGACTATGAGGAACGGGTTGAACAACCAGCGAAACGATAACGTTCTGCGACTCGGGGATTGGAACGTCAGCATTTTGAAAGTGGTAGGGCACCTAAAGAAACTGAAAAGGGAAATGCTGAGGCTGAGTCTAGATATAAAGAGGAGGTTAGTGAAGTGAAATGGAAAGACGACTTCAGGGTAATTTTCAGAGAAACAGAAAATGCTATAACGGGAAAGAGATTTTTTATGCATAGGGTTGTGAGGTAAACAGTGAGCTACTGTGAACAGCTCAGTGACAGCGTTATTCACATCAGAATCGACAGAAAACGATAACCATCAACGATTTTTCAGGTATACATGCCGACGTCGTAAGCTGGATGTGAAGAGACAGAAAAAGTATATGAGGATATTGGACGGGTTATTAAATACGTAAAGTGAGATGAAGATCTGACAGCCATAAAGGACTGGAATGCGGTTGCAGGGAAGGGGTACAAGGAAGGGTGACAGTAGAATATGGGCTTTGTACTGGGATTGAGAAAGAAGAAAGACGAATTAAATTATGCAATAAATAACAGGTAGCACTACACTCTGTACAAGAGTCACAAGAGGAGGAGGTGTACTTGGAAAAGACCAGATTTCCGTTTGATTTCATCCTGGTCAGGCAGAGATTCGAAAATCAGATAATGGAGCGTAAGACGTACCCAGGAGCATATGTACACGCAGATCACAATACAGTACTGATGAAGAGTAGGCTGAACTTAAAGAAACAAGTCAGAAAGAATAATTGCCCAAAAACGTGAGATACGGAAGTAACAAGGAATGAAGAGATATGTTTGAAATACTCTAAGGCTATGGATACTACCGATAAGGAATGGTTTAGTAGGCAATTCATTTGAAGAGGAATGTACATCTCAGAAAAGGGCAATCACAGAAGCTGGAAAGAGAAACATAGGTACAAAGAAGGTAACTGTGAAGAAACCATGAGTAAAAGACGAAATACGTCTGTTGATCGATGGAAAAAGGAAGAACAAAAATGTTCAGGGAATTTCGAGAATACAGAAATATAAATCATTTAAGAATGAATAAAATCGGAAGAGCAGTGAAGCTAAGGCGAAATTTCTGCAGGAGAAATGTAGAGAAATCGATAAAGAAATAATTGTAGGAAAAACACATTCAGCATATAGAAATGTTAAAACAACCTTCGACGAAATTAAAAGCAAGGATGGTGACACTAAGCATTGCAATGGGCTTTCCATGGTTAAGTGCAGAGGACAGGGCGAATAGGTGAAGAGAGTACATTGCAGCCCCCTACAGGGGAAAGACTTGTCTGATGGCCTGGCAGAAGACAGAAATCAATACAGAAGAGATAGAGATTAGAAGATTAGAATGATAAAACAACTATTCAGTTTGGTGAGCATCATTTATGAATCTGGATATATTCCATGTGATCTTCGGAAAAACATCATCCGTACAATTCCAAAGACTGCAAGAGCTGACAAGTGCGAGAATTGTCGAACAATCAGTTTAACAGCTAATGCATTCAAACTGCTGACAAGAATAGTACACTGCAGAGTGGAAAAGAAAATTGAGGATTCGCTAGATGACCATCAGTTTGGCTTTAGGAAAAGTAACGGCACCAGGGAGGCAGTTTTGACGTTGTGGTTGATAATGGATGCATGACTAAACAATACTCAAGAGACTCTGGTGGGATTTGTAGACCTGGAAAAGGCGTGTGACAGTGTAAAATGGTGCAAGATGTTCGAAATTCTGATAACAAAAGGGATAAGCTGTAGGGATAGTCTGGTAATATTCAATGTGTACAAGAGCCAAGAGGGAATAATAAGGTTGGTTGGTTGATTTGGAGGAAGGTTCCAAACAGCGTGGTCATCGGTCCCGTAGGATTAGGGAAGGATGGGGAACGAAGTCGGCCGTGGCCTTTCAAAGGAACCATCCCAGCGTTTGCCTGAAGTGATTTATCTGAATCATGGGAAACCTAAATCAAGATGGCCGGACACGGGTTTGAACTATCGCGGAAAAACAAGAAGGACGTGCTCGGATTAAAAAGGGTGCAAGACATGGGTGTAGTTTAGGGCCGCAAATGTATTAGCACTGCCTTCTGGGATTTAGTCGTAGTGATTATTTCACGAGACCTGTTTGGGAGGAAATAATATGGAACACACGATCATAGAATTTCAACAGCAAGTCTGTCCGTGGTGCTCAAGCATTCTCTTATAACGCCTCCTGTTCGATTAGTCGAACATCTCCATAGCGCTCTCGCACGTACTAAACGATCCTGTGACGATAAACTCTGCTTTCACAACAGCTTCCTCTGTTTCTTCTCTTTTACAACCTGATAACCGTTCCACACTGACGAGGAATACTCGAAAATCGCTCGAACGAGTGTTTTGAAAGCTACTTCTTTCATAGATCAACCACGGTTCCTTATTCCTATGGTACACATGTCCACTGTATTGGATGGTTGCTACTGGTCACTTCTTGGCATTTTCAGTCAGTCCTGAGTTTATAAATGCAATCCTGGATCCTCATGACGGAGTCGCGAATGGAGTGAAAGTAGTGCTCATATGCGCATAGTCCCCATAATTAGAGAAACTACAGAGTTCTCCCATACTGTTTGTTAGAGGTTACTTATCACTAATGTGTCAAAACAGTACTTTTCATTTAAATCCGCACTGCTTTTCCGTTACATGTGTCTCTTTCATGAGTCAAAACTGGTAAGACATATGCGAACTTAACATTTAAGATGGATAGTAAATTTCTTTTTGAAAATTCGATTTTGTTTGCTAAAAGCACTCCATTCCCTTCGATACGTTTTCGAAGCCGCCGAGGCGTTACACGACGTCCCCCTCGGGTTAACGGCCGAAATCTACGCGATCCTAGCTATGTGAGGCGCGAGAGGCGGTTCATGCGGCGTATTGCTCGATCGATTGCCAAGGAATCGTTAGTCAGTGGATTGCAGTCTGCTTTTGGGCACTACTACACTTATTAAATATTCGTAACAGTTTGCACTGGTGGGACAGGATTAACATTCTCGCTACCACAACACCAACGATAGCAGCTTGTTGAAATCTAGTTCCAAAAAGGTTCCCAGGATATAACAACTGAACTGCCTAATGTGTTCCACTAATAGTCAGTGCCTCTCCTGTAAGTACATCCAGCAAATAAATGAGGACGTAGGTTTCAAGTCTGCTCTGAGATGAAAAGGGTTGGCACAGGAGGGCAGTTCGTGAAGGGTCACATAAATTCACCAGCCAGAAGACCGACTGAGAAAAACTCTAGCCTGGCCGTCGATAGTTGGCATCTGGTTGCCTCTGGTGTACCACAGCTGACACGCGCCGGTTTTGGATAGTGCCATTTTCCTGTGCAGGATATACCTTAACCACGACTGCACGCCAACATTTTACAAATTTAGCCGTTTCGGTAATGCTTAAAGCCTTATCTTGAGAGCCAGTGATCATGTTTTTCCAATAAATTACACCGTTTCTGCATTACGACAAGTTCAGCACTGTTTCCCGCGTTCTTCCTACACGCCTACCTCTGCAAATGCTCCCATCTGCATTCTGTGTGTGGTTATTTCACGTTGACTTCGAACATAGGCGTTGGTCACATTTAAGTTGGCTGGACTTTGTATGTACTTCCGCTTTCATCAACTTTAGGTCAACTACAACGCCGCATAACGACAGCCGTAAATGCAGTAACACGAGACACTAGAAAAAAAGGTGGAATAATTTGGACTATTGTCTGGATATTTGTCGTGCTTCTGATGGAGAACTCACTGAAAATTTTTCAGGTAGACAAAAACTCTGATCGCAGAATTAATTAATGTATACTCACCGCTGTGTGTGCTTCCACTTGCCGGCCGAAGTGGCCGTGCGGTTAAAGGCGCTGCAGTCTGGAACCGCAAGACCGCTACGGTCGCAGGTTCGAATCCTGCCTCGTGCATGGATGTTTGTGATGTCCTTAGGTTAGTTAGGTTTAACTAGTTCTAAGTTCTAGGGGACTAATGACCTCAGCAGTTGAGTCCCATAGTGCTCAGAGCCATTTGAACCATTTTGTGCTTCCACTTAAAAGTTGTATCATTATGAAGTCTGACGATTTTCTTGAAAGTGCAAGCTACTTACCCCTTTCCACGCCTTAAAACGTTGCTCAGGATTCCTTCTTCTTGTACGTTGAAAGTACAGACAGGTGATTTCGGAGGATTTTTGTAAAACTTGCATTAAAAACGCCGGAATGCAGATGGCGTACGCCACTACATTTTCCTTTACATTTATGTGAACTTGTACTACAATCTTTCCTTTCATGAAAACAGAGATTTATCCGTCTGAAGACAGAAAAAGAGATCTTAGCCTTCTGAAAGTCCTCGCAGATCTGCTGACACTTATTTTTCAGAATATTCAGTGGCTCGCCAGCCAGATACGTGGCGAATGGCGTCTAGAATACATACAGTGAATTATTCACCAGCTACTCAGAGACTGCACTAAAAGTTTAGTGGGAAAGATCTGAGAAAAGACAGTGACAAGGAACATGCAGCGGAAGCTGCTGAAACATTGCAAAGGCCCCTCTCTCGAGTGAAGCACGGGACAAAGCTCACCACTACGTAGCCCTACAGAGCCTGAAATACGGCAACCGCAGATCGCTTTCAAAATATAGACGTTCAGTTCCTGATACATGAGTGTTATTAATTTTACAAACTCTCGTCAGCCTCGCGATAGAATAAATTCGGTGACGACATGTCAGTCATCCTCCTTCGTTGATGTGATATACTGAAAGCTTCCGTTACTTGGCAGCCATTCTCATTATGTTTCGTATTTTTCTGGTCTGTCTCGCTTCTCCCCCCTGTTCGATTTCCTAGATAATACTTAGGTCACAGCTGCGACTGAACGTCCTCTCCTTATCGTTGAGAGTACGGTGACGGAGATATTACTAGTTACTTCGAATCTGCTGTAGAGGAAACATTACCAAAAAATGGTTTCTTGGAGCAGCCTATAAGCTCCATTTACCATGCAGCAACAGATATAACTGTATTCACGGCTGACGCATGAAATTGAGTGCTTACTTTTAGTGATAACTGTTCTTCAGTACGAGCACGACAAGACACAGTTCAGTGACTAACCGAATTTAAATACACCAAGAACGAATAACGCTATCTAATTCCGATGGCGTCTACCCAGACTTGGTAGCGTAATGAGTTACCAGAAAAACTTTGGAAAATTTGGAAGAGAACGGTGGTAGAGTGGGTCCATTAATTTCTCTCTGAGGTGCTTGAGATAGAACGTAAATGGTCGTTGAAAGCTGAAACCTGTACCTGAATACCACTAAAATACACAGTTTTTATTAGTCTATACGGGCAACATCCACATGAATGGCAGCATGATCAGTCAAGGCCTTTTCCAAGAACGCAGAGATCATCTTCATCATCAGTGAAGATGTGGCTGCTGCTTCTTGTGATTGGGTGCAAAAAATGGTTCAAATGGCTCTAAGCACCATGGGACTTATCAACTGAGGTCATCAATCCCCTAGACGTAGAACTACTTTAATTAACCTAAGGACATCACACACATCCATCCTGCGACCGTAGCAGGAGTGCGGCTCCGGACTGACGCGCCTAGAATCGCTCGGTCACAGCGGCCGGCTGATGGGGGTGAGATGATGAGATTAATTGAATATATGATAGCATTGATTAAAACTGTTTGTCAGTTTGACTTGTTTTTCTAACGCGTTGGTGATGTCAAGTCTCACCTGTGGCTCTGCTGCTGTCCCGACTGCGGCTGGCATCACGCTCCATCACGTCTAGTAGGAATTTCAGCATCAGAACTGCTATTGAAGAGAGACATCAGGGGGAACCTAAAGACCCAGGAAAAACAGACAGATCTGGTAAAAGATTACATATATTGTACCAGAAGAATACAATGAATGAGAGGTAGTCCGCCAATAGCCAGTAACGGCTACTGTACACATGTAAAGCTAAGAAACTGGCTAAAACTAGTCTTGCTGCAGTTCAAGAGAGAAGAATAATTAAACAGGAAACAAATTACAGACATTGTGATGAATAGTTTAACACTGAATTAAGAGAGCGTGCGTCGAGAGGTACTTGAAATGCTAGTAGTCATGAGAATTGTGGACACCATATCAGGCAGGGGCTCTACAGATTGACATTCCGGAAAAGAGATACGTTCACCATCCTACAGTTCGGTACACTTGATATTTTATCGAGTCGGAATTACTGCTGATTAACACACGCAGGTGGACTACTGACCGCACTGCTGCGGACTGCGGGATCAAGGGCCGCTACCGAACCAAGATACATGCTCACCCGTGCATAATGGTGGCAAACCACTAGCTGACGATAGTCACGAAATGGTTCCAACCACCAACTGATTCTAACTGGGGCCGTCGATGGTGCCTCTCTTCACGTCTGTGTACCAAGACTAAACGATGTAGTATGCCTCCATCGACAAGAAACAGAGCACCGTGGCCAAGGTAACAGGTGCGTCCCTTGGGAATTTGTTCTGTCCCGTGAAGGCATTTCATACATCCCACACATTGGGAGACTTGAAATAGTGTATCCCTCAGCTGCTGGTGAAGGGGTACTCAGATTCAAACCAACGACTACCATGGCATTCCAGGAATACTCCAGGCTGTCCCTTTCCTTTTTTGAGGCCTCAGTCTTCTGACTGGTTTGATGCGGACAGCCACAGATTCCTCTCCTGTGCCAACCCCTTCGTCTCAAAGTAGCACTTGCAACATACGTACTCAATTATTTGCTGGATGTAGTCCGATCTCTGTCTTCCACTACGGTTTTTGCCCTCTACAGCTCCCTGTGCAAGTCTTGGCGTCTTAACACATGTCCCTTCTCTTTGTCAATGTTCTCCATATATTCCCTTCCTTCCAGATTTTGCGCAGAACCTCCTCGTTGCTTACCTTATCAGTCCACCTAATTTTCCACATTCGTCTGTAGCACCACAGCTCAGATGCTTCGATTCTTTTCTGTTCCTGTTTTCCCACAGTCCATGTTTCAATACCGTACAATGCTGTGCTCCAGGCGTACATCCTCAGAAGGGTCTTCCTCGAATTAAGGGCTATGTTTCATACTAGTAGACGTCTCCATGAATTGCCTTTTTTCCTGTGCTAGTCTGCTTTTGATGTCCTCCTTCTTCGGTCATCAATTCCCATGTTACGTCTCTCATTACTTTCGTCTTTTTACTATTTACTCTCAATCCGTTTAGTGTATGCATCACATTATTAAATTTATTCAGTATATCATGTAATTCTTCTTCACTTTCACTCAGGATAGCAATGCCATCAACGAACCTTATTACTGAAATCCTTTCATTTTGATTTTTAATTCCACTCCTGAACCTTTCTTCTATTTCCATCATTGCTTCTTCGATGTACAGATCGAACAGCAGGGCGGGGGGGGGGGGGGACTGCAAAACATCCTTTTTAATCCGAGCGCTTTGTCCGTCCACTCTTATTATTCCATCTTGGGTCCTGCACATATTGTATATTACCTGCCTCACCCTGTACCTGACCCTACTTTTCTCAGAATTTCCAACATCTTGCACCATTTTACATTGTCGAATGTTTTTCCATGTCGATAAATCCTATGATCCTGTCTTGATTATTCTTTAGCTTGCTTCTATTATCAACCGCAACATCAAAATTTCCTCCCTCGTGCCTCTACCATTCCTAAAGCCAAAATGATCGTCACCTAACACGGTCTCAATTTTTTTTCCCATTCCTAGTAACGTTGATGTATGAGATGTTAAGCTGATTGTTCGGTAATTCTTGCACTTGTCAGCTCTTGCAGTGTTCGGAATTCTGTGGATGATATTTTTCCGAAAGCCTGATGGTATGTGGCCACAATCATATATTCTACACCCCAACGTGAATAGTCTTTTTGTTGCCACTTCCCTCAATGATTTTAGAAATTCTGATGGAATGATATCTATCCGTTCTGCTTTATTTGATCTTAAGTCTTCGAAAGCTTTCTTAAATTCTGATTCTAACACTGGAGGTTCGAATCCTGCCTCGGGCATGGGTGTGTATGATGTCCTTAGGTTAGTTAGGTTTACGTAGTTCTGAGTTTATGAACTGACGACCTCAGATGTTAAGTCCCATAGTGCTCAGACCATTTTTTTCTAATACTGGATCCCCTGTCTCTTCAAAATCGATTCCTGTTTCTTCTTCTGTCATGTCAGAGAAATATTCCCCCTCATAGAGGTCTTTAATGTACTCTTTCCACATATCCGCTCTGTCCTCTGTAGTTAACAGCGGAATTCCCACTGCGCTTTTTATGCTAGCACCCTTGCTTTTAATGTCACCGAATGTTGTTTTGACTTACCTATAGGCTGAGTCTGTCCTTCCGATAGTGATTTCTTTTTCGACGTCTTCACATTTTTCCTGCAGCCATTTCGTCTTGGGTTCCCTGCACTTCCTACTTATTTCATTCTTCAGCGACTTATATTTCTCTAGTCCTGAATTTCCCGGAACATTTTCGTTATTCCTCCTTTCATCGATCAGTTGAAGTATTTCTTCTATTATCCATGTTTTCCTCACAGGTACCTTCTTTGTACCTATGTTGTCCTTCCCAGCTTCTGTAATGGCCCTTTTTAGAGATGTCCATTCCTCTTCAGTTGTACTACCTACTGAGCCATACCTTATTGCTGTATCTATAGCCTTAGAGAACTTCAGCTCGTCATTCCTTAGTACTTCCGTATCCGACTTCTTTGCGTATTGATTGTTCCCGACTAATGTCTTAAACTTCAGCCTAATCTTCACCACTGTTATGTTGTGATCTGAGTCTACGTCTGCTCTTGGGTACGCCTTACAATCCAGTATCTAATTTCGGAATCTCTGTCTGACAATGATGTAATCTAACTGAAATGTTCTCGTCCTCCTCTTGTGACTCTTTAACAGAGTATTCAGCATTACCAGCTGAAATTTGTTACAGAGCTCTATTAGTCTTTCTCCTTTCTAAGTCCAAGCCCCAAGCCCATATTTTTCTGTAACCTTTGCGTCTACAAATTCCCCTACCATTGCATTTCAATCCCCTTTGGCTATTAGGTTTTCATCTCCATTTATGTACTGTATTACCGTTTCATTATCCTCATATATTTTCTCTATCTCTTCATCCTGCGACGTCGGCGTGTATACCTGAACTATCGATGTCGGTGTTGGTTTGCTGTCGATTCTGATAAGAACAACCGTGTCACTAAACTGTTCACTGTAGCAGACTCTTTGCCCCCTATCTTTTCATAAAAAAAGAATGCTACTCCCGTTATATCATTTTCTGCTGCTGTTGATATTACCCCATACTAATCTAATCAGAGATCCTTGTCTTATTTCCGTTTCACTTCACTGACCCCTACTGTATCTAGATTGAGCCTTTGAATTTCTCTTTTCATATTATCTGGGTTCCCTACAACATTCAAGCTTCTGTTATTCCACGCCCCTACTCGTAGAACGTTATCCTTTCGCTGATTATTTTTTTCTCATGGTCACCTTCCCCTTGGCAGTCCCCTCCACACTGCCCAGGTTCTATATTAATCAAAGCAGGCGTCAGAAATTAATAATCTCTTCACGAACCGGTGGTCGTGTGGTTAGGCAGGCCTACGTAGTACTCTAATTGATGGGGAAAATTCATTTGATATGATTTAATCGCTGTTTAATTAAAGCGAATTTTAAACTGCTGGGATGATTAGCCATGACTTACATCAGTCAACCCGTAACCTGAAAACAAAACAGAATCTGTAATTGAAAGTATTAATTAAAATTTATTTGGGCCCTATCCCTTTGCCAGAGGATTGGGCCAGCTGCTACCGCGTTTCCACATGCTTTGAGGCTAGGTAGCCCAATATACCAGTGCTACAAAGGTACTTTCAGAAAACCGACTCCCTAGCTCCTGTTCTCGACGAATGGTTCCCTTAATTACTTCAGGTATATGCTGTGATAACTTCTACCCAAGAAAGTACCCATGTCATCGGAACAAGCTAGTGCTCTGTAATGACGTCGATGTCGACGTGACGTAGGTGCCTAAGCTTCTTTCACGGGAACACACTCAGAACTTTGCGTTTTAATTATTAGTGGTAACCGCCTGTAATTCGTATGAATATAAAGTCGATGAAGCTTCCTTATTTATTACTCCCTTGAGGCTTATTTTCTACGCTCTTGCAATTCGTCCATGCTGACAAGTACAAGAAATTTTTCATGATACGATTATTTATATCACAGTTTTGTTTTAGTTTTGCGTTATTAATAATAAGAAAATGATAAAAATAGTAATGACCATGAAATAATAGTGAAAACTGTATTATAGACGTTGTATCAACTGAGTGATTCAGATAAACTGTTCACGTCAAACTTACTCTGACCCATTGAAGATATCGTAATCTGTTTTCAAACGTGGTTTAGTGCCTTTTCATGGTTATATTAATCGTAGAGTTACCGGTATCAACGTCGCTTTAGCAAGTGAAAATATTCATTAGTAATCTGTGCTGGTTCTATCGTAGTTGTAAAAGAAACGAATTCAATGGCGTTTCACACTTGAAAATAGGCAGTCGGTGTACAAGAAGAATGACGATTCAGCGAATGTAAAAAAAGAACAAAGGTGTTAGAAGGGCACCAGAATATTACGCAGGGCAGACCAAGCAAGTCTAAAACGAGCGAAGAGAACGATGTAAACGTTCTGACAGATGTTGCTGTTAAACCACATGTTAGGTATAGAGAAACTGTGGGTACCTCTGGAATAAGTGAACTGAGTGCTATTTTTTGCATGGAAACAACCTTAATCCGTGTTATGTATCATTTTTCCCAAAGATTAGCCAGAGCGCTGCAGACGAGGCATACAATTCTGTTGCCCTGTTTTGATGCGACGTAAAGACTATAGGTTCTTTCATCAAAGAATTCTCTTTACCGATAAAGCCACTTTCACAAATCGTGGAAAGTTTAATATAGGAAATATCCATTATTGGCCCGCCGAGAATTCACAGTGGCTGAGGCAAGTTGAACATCACAGACAGTGGGGAGTGAATGTTTGCTGTAGGGTAGTCAGCCCACACTGCACTGAAGAAACATTAAAGGGTAGAAGACAAGCAAAATTTTTTATTGAAGTGCTAAAATCTATCTGAGAGGAAATATTTATCGAATTAAGCATTAATTTGATAGTTCTTTCTGGGTATTTTTCGTTTAACACCTTTAGTAATTTATTTTTAATTTAATTTCTCCAATAATTTTGTAGCTATGTGGTGCCAGCTAGCTGTATGGCTACGAAAGCATTCCTTCCTGGTCGCTGGGTAGCATAATAAGGCTTTGATTTTGGTCTGCACGTTCGACTCGTTAGACACCACTGGGCTGTTTTATCTGATCAAAAACAAAGATGCAGAAATGACTACGAGACAATAGAATTAAAGATATTGCTTTGGGACAACATGTCGAATGATTTCGAACTAGTCTCTTCTGTCTCTTCACAAGTTAGTTACTTATATGTTCCATAGATCATTTGAACGACTGCTTTATCGAAATTATTTGGAAGGCGTTAGTTTATACGATATGTATAAATGTTTAAAGTTAACATTTATGAACATATTATGTTTTCAATCCTACTCAGGCAACTATACTTAATAAAAGTGGCTTTTCCCTTACTGCTCTTTTAATTCCTACACTTAAAAAAAACTTTTTTTTTCATTTCCTTTTATTTCTCTATTTCTCGGAATCGTAAGTGTGTATCTAGACCTTGAACCCATGTTGTGCAGTTATTACACACATCAAATAAAGTTTTGCATTACCTTGTTTCTGAAAGTTTCGGAACCTGTACAGAAACTTGGAATAGAGGTCAACATAAACATCATTTCCGCCCATTTTGTTCCTCATGAAAACCACACATTGCATGTTGTACCACCATACAGTGAGACCTTCAGTACCTCTAATACCCAGTAGCATGTCCTCTTGCATTGATGCATACCTGTAATCGTCGTGGCATACTATCCACATGTTCATCGTTGGTCCATATTGTCCCACTCCTCAATGGCCATTCGGCGTAGATCCCTCAGAGTGGTTGGTGGGTCACGTCGTCCATAAACTGCCCTTTTTAATCTATCCCATGTTCGATAGGGTTCATGTCTGGAGAGCATGCTGGCCACTCTAGTCCAGCGATTCCGTTATCCTGAAGGAAGTATTCAGAAGATGTGCACGACGGGGCGCGATTTGTCATCCATGAAGACGAATGCCTCTCCAATATGCTGCCGATATGGTTGCACTATCGGTAGGAAAATGGCATTCACGTATCGTACAGCCGTTACGGTGCCTTCCATGATCACCAGTGGCGTACGTCGGCCCATCATAGTGCCACCTCAACAGCAGGGAACTTCCACCTTGCTGCACTCTCTGGACAGTGTGTCTGAGGAGTTCAGACTGACCGGGTTGCCTCCAAACACGTCTCCGACGACTGTCTGGTTGAAGGCATATGCGACACTCATAGGTGATGAGAACGTGATGCCAATCCTGAGCGGTCCATTCGGCACGCTGTTGGACCCATCTGTACCACGTTGCATGGTGTCGTGGTTGCAAAAATGGACCTCGGCATGGAAGTTTGGAATGAAGTCGGGCATCATGCAGCCTATTGCGCACAGTTTGAGTCGTAACATGACGTCCTGTGGCTGCACGAAAAGCATTATTATTGCTTTCAGGATTCCTCCGATCCATAATCCACAGCTAGCGGTCATCCACTGCAGTAGTATCCCTCGGGCGGCCTGCGCGAGGCATGTCCTCGACAATTCCTGTCTCTCTGTATTTCCCCCATGTCCGAACATCATCGTTTTGGTTCACTCCGAAACGCCTGCAAACTTTCCTTGTTGAGAGCCCTTCCTGGCACAAAGTAACAATGAGACGCGATCGAACCGCGGTATTGACGTCTAGGCAAGGTTGAACTACAGACAACACGAGCCGTGTACCTCCTTCCTGGTAGAATGACTGGAACAAATCGGCTGTCGGACCCCCTCTGTGTAATAGGCGCTGCTCATGCATGGTTGTTTACATATTAGGCGGGTTTAGTGACATCTCTAAACAGTCAAAGCGACTGTGTCTGTGAGACAATATCCACAGTTAACGTGTATCTTCAGGAGTTCTGGGAACAACATTTTCGAGTTAAGTAATTATTTTCCCTTAGCTGGGTCAAACATAAGACAGCCGTAGACTTCACGTTAAACACCAATGAATCTTAAGTTGTAAATATAATAATTTCTCCGAACCTGCTAATCGTATTTTAAAGAGCAAACTGGAACTTAGGTACTAGCAGCGGAAATTACTATATCTTTTTTCAAATGGATGCTGCCACCTGTTACAACCTGTCGCTGTTTAACAGAGAAAATAATAACTAGAAAAGTGTCTTTGACATAACAGGGCTCTCAGAATATTGGCCAGGTCAATGTGTAGCACCGAAATTGCGTTGAAGCATTCATCATGCGTCGTAAGTCAAAACGATACAGGATTAATCAAGATGAAAAATTTTTTTACTTAGCATGTATCAGTATTTAAATCTTAGAAGCAAATATTATTACAATATTAACGTACACATTCAACGAACAGTTTTCATTTTTCAACATTCAGGGTCATACACCTCTAGCTCTAGACTGATTGACCCCTTAATATGTTCTGAATACAATACCAAAACAACCATATTCGTACATAAGCTAGTACAAAATACAAATTGGCTAATTCAGCTACACCGCTACTGCAGCGGCCCACGGCCCGCATCAGATGCATCACAGAAATACAATGAAAAGTTTAAAGCAATTCAGTTAAGACGTAATCAAGTTCTAGGCCAATCTCACAGGTAACGTTTAACTGTTATAACGGCCAGCAGCCGAATTGGACGAAAGAACTTCCAGGACAAATCACCATCCAAGTTTTACTTACGAAATATAAACTGGACTGAACTTTAAATATGACAGGAGTCAGTTCAAGCAGTCAGTTTAGCAGTCGGCTAGCAGTACATATAAGTCACTTATAGTCACGGCCTAATGGTCCTTTATATAAGGAGGTAAACAGTCAGTAAGCTATATCTGTTTACACTATTCAAGTGGAACAGTACAGGACTATAATTTTTGAAAGCTCAACTAAACGAGGATATTATTGTTGCCAAGGTGAGATACTAATCTAGCATACATCATCTTCTCAAAAATTTTGGACAACGGTTACCTCCAGCAGAGAGATATCAGAGGCAATTTTCGATCATGTAACCCCTTATTCAAAGTAAGGACCAACCGCCAGTTTTAAGACTGTGAACAGTAAGCGATAGAATACCGTAAGTAAGAACAGAATCGGTTATAGCCAAAAGTAATACATTGCTACGCATGACGCTGTCCGTAAGATGTAAGAAGATCACCGCGCCGACGCAGGATAAAGAGACGTTTGAAATAAAATAGGCCCAATAGCATATGAACAAGTTAGGCTGAGATAAATGTTCCTCAATGCAAACAAGTAATGGCGTCGATAGCAGACACATTCAATAATTATTATTTTCCGCCTGCATACGAAAACACAGCTCCTGAGGGTCATACAGTTTAATCACGTAAACTACCTATTAATTTGCCTTACAACCTACCTAAGGACTACCCTAGAGATTTTTTATTTTTAGTCATCAGTCTTCTGACAGGTTTGGTGCGGGCCGCCACGAATTACTCTCCTATGCCAAGCTCTTCATCTCAGAGTGGCACTTGCATCCACCTTCTCAATAATCTGCTGGTTGTTTTCCAATCTCTGCTTCCTCTACAGTTTTTACGCTCTACATTTCTCTCTAATACGAAGGAAATCATTCCCTGATGTCTTAAGAGAAAGGTCACAGCAATATGTTGAAGAAGTAACTCTCATAAAATTACATTATATGAATGTACCACCAACTTCTACCTCTGAAATTAAGAGGGTCGTACATTATCCCGAGAGTAAAAGTTCCTCTGGTTTTGATGGTGTTTCCCAGAGAGTACTAAAGATTTTTTCACATATAATAAGTCCGGTATTGTCCGAAACGTGTAATGCATCACTAACTCAAGGCATTTTTCCAGAGAAACTAAAATATGCCGTTGTTAAACCCTCTTTAAGGAAGGTGATAAGAGGGACGTTAGTAACTATCAACCTGTTTCACTTCTGACACCATTTTCCAAAATTTTTGAGAAGGTAATGTACGCTAGAATACTATCTCACCTTGGCAACAATAATATCCTCAGCAAATCACAGTTTGGGTTTCAGAATGGTTGCTCTACTGACAATGCCATTTACTTGTTCATAAGCATTAAATAACAAAATTGCTCCGGTGTGAATTTTCTGTGACCTATGAATCATAGTACACTCCAAGATAAAATAAAGTTTTATGGGATTGATGGTATAGCCAACCAGTGGATTATGTCATATCTAACCAAAAGAATGCAGAAAGTCGTACTTAGTAGTAATTCAACCATAAAAACCAAGGACATAATTCTGACTGAGGAGAAATCATGTATGGGGTTCCTCAAGGCTCAATCTTAGATCCACTACTGTTTTTCATATATGTAAATGACCTACCATCTAATGTACAACAAGCAGAATTAGTTTTTTTTGCAGATGACGTCATTATTGTAATCACTCCCAGTATACATGCAATAATGGAGGAACTGGTGAACAAAGCTCTCAGAAGTATCATTGATTGGTTCTCTGCGAATGGTCTTACCCTGAATTTCACAAAGACACATCACATTCAGTTCTGCACCCCTAGGGGTACTGCACCACTGATACGTATAATGCAGGGTGATGAAATAATACATAGGGTGGAAACTACAAAATGCTTAGGTATCCTTATTGATTAGAATTTAAATTGGAAAAAAGCACATTTTGGAGCTCCTAAAACAACTTAGTTCAACCACATTTGCACTTTGAATCATATTAAATTTTGGGGAGAGAGAAATCAGTAGGTTGACATATTATGCTTATTTTCATCCAGTAATGTCATATGGAATAATGTTCTGGGGCTATTCATCTTTAAGAAAGAAGGTTTTCATTGCCCGAAATGTGCTGTAAGAATAATATGTGGTGCTCACCAGCAGTCATCCTGTAGACATCTGTTTAAGGAGTTGAGCATTCTGACTACTACTTCACAATATATTTATTCCCTCATTAAGTTTGTTGTTAATAGTCAACTACAGTTCAAAAGGAACAATAAAGTACATAGCTCAACATTAAGGTTGTCCTTAGCACAAAAAGGGGCGCCCAACGCTGCAACAAGAGTTTTTCACCGTTTAACCAGTGATATAAAATGTCTAACAGACAGCACTGTAAAATTTGAAAATAAATTGAAAAAGTTTCTTCTTGACAACTCCCTCCCTTCCGTAGAAGGCTGTCTATTTCTGTAATGTGTAAAAGGTGGTGGGTAGGAATTGCTAACTTAATCTGTATATCTTGTTTTCATTTCGGGAAAAAATAGTAAAAATATGGTGATGTTTAGAGTACAAATAGAGGCAAATTAATTTGTAATATTAATGTAGAATGACTCCCTCCACATCATGACTATTTATTGTGCAAAATGATCCATGGATTCCTTTCGTCTCCGATTCTGCCCAGAAACTCCTCATTTTTTTCCTAATTTTCAACATTCGTGTGTAGCATCACAACTCAAATGCTTCGATTCTTTTCTGTTCTGTTTTTCTCACAGTCCATGTTTCACTAACATACACTACTGGCCATTGAAATTGCTACACCACGAAGATGACATGCTACAGACGAGAAATTTAACCGACATGAAGAAGATGCTGTGATATGCAAATGATCGGATTTTCAGAGCATTCACACCAGGTTGGCGCCGGTGGCGACCCTACAACGTGCTGACATGAGGAAAGTTTCCAACCAATTTCTCATACACAAACAGCAGTTGACTGGCATTGTCTGGTGAAATGCTGTTGTGATGCCTCGTGTAAGGTGGAGAAATGCAAACAATTATGTTTCCGACTTTGATAAAGGTCGGATTGTAGCCTATTGCGATTGCGGTTTATCGTATCGTGACATTGGTGCTCGCGTTGGTCGAGATCCAATGACTGTTAGCAGAATATGGAATCTGTGGGTTCAGGAGGGTACTACGGAACGCCGCGCTGGATCCCAAAAGCCTCGTATCACTAGCAGTAGAGATCTTATCCGCATGGCTGTAACGGATCGTGCAGGCACATTTCGATCCCTGCGTCAACAGATGGGGACGTTTGCAAGACAACAACCATCTGCACGAACAGTTTGACGATGTTTGCAGCAGCATGGACTATCAGCTCAGAGACCATGGCTGCGGTTACCCTTGACGTTGCATCACAGACAGGAGCGCCTGCTATGGTGTACTCAACGACGAACCTGGGTGCACGAATGGCAAAACGTCATTTTTTGTGATGAATCCAGGTTCTGTTTACAGCATCATGATGGTCGCATCTGTGTTTGGCGACATCGCTGTGAACGCACATTGGAAGCGTTGACGGCACTTCGAACAGTGGACGTTACATTTCAGATGTGTTATGACCCATGGCTCTACCCTTCATTCGATCCCTGCGAAAACCTACATTTCAGCAGGATAATGCACGACCGCATGTTTCAGGTCCTGTACGAGCCTTTCTGGATACAGAAAATGTTGGACTGCTGCCCTGGCCAGGACATTCCCCAGATCTCTCACCAATTGAAAATGTCTGGTCAATGGTGGTCGAGCAACTGGCTTGTCACAATACGCCTGTCATTACTCTTCATGAACTGTGGTATCTTGTTGAAGCTGCTTGGGCAGCTGTACCTGTACATGCTATCCCAGCTCTGTTTGACTCAAGGCCGGTATTACGGCCAGAGGTGATTGTTTTGAGTACTGATTTCTCAGGATCTATGCACCCAAATTGCGTGAAAATGTAAACACATGTCAGTTCTAGTATAATTTATTTGTCGAACGAATACCCGTTTATCATCTGCATCTCTTCATGGTGTAGCAATTGTAATGGCCAGTAGTGTAGAATGCTGTGCTCCAGACGCACATTCTCAGAAATTTCTTCCTCAAATTAAGGACTATGTTTGTTACCTGTAAGCTAGGAATGCCCTTTTTGCCAGTACTAGACTGCTTCTTATGTCCTCCTAGCTCCTTGGTTATTTTGCTGCCTAGGTAGAAGAATACCTTAACTTCTCACCTATTTCGTGACCATCGTTCTTGGTGTAAGTTCCTCGCTGTACTCATTACTTTCGTTTTTCTTCCATTTACTTTCCATACATATTCTGTACTCATTAGAGTTTTCGTTTTATTCAGGTCATGTAATTCTTCTTCACTTTCACTCAGGATAGCAATGTCATCAACGAATCGAGTCATTGATATACTTTCACCTTGAATTTTAATTGCACTCCTGAACCTTTATTTTATTATTTCCACCATTGCTTCTTCGATGTACAGATCAGTAGGGGCGAAACACTACAGCATTTCGTTCTTGGCCGTCCGCTCTTATTATTCCCTCCTCGCTCTTGGACATATTGTATATTACCCATCTCTCCTGTAGATTATCCCTATTTTTCTCAGAAGTTCTAAAATCATACGCATTTTACACTATCCAACGCTCCTTCCATGTCGACAAAACCCACAAAAGAGTCTCTCAGTTTCTACGGTCTTGGTTCCGTTAACAACCGCAACTTAAGAATTGCCCCTCTGGTGCCTTTACCTTACCCGAAGGAAAATTGATTCTCATCTAGCACATCTTCAATCATCTTTTCCATTCTTCTGTGTGTTATTCTTATACGTAACTTCGATGCATGAAGTATTAAGCTGATTGCGCGACAATTCTCGCACTTCTCAGCTCTTGCTGTCTTTGGAATTGTGTGGATGATATTTTCCGAAAGTGAGATGGTATGTAACAACACTCATACCTTCTACACAACAACGTGAAAAGTCTTTTTGTTGCCACTTACCCCAATGATAAAATTCTGATCCAATGTTTTCTGTCCCTTCTGCCTTATTGCGTGTGAGTGTGTGTATGTGTGTGTGTGTGGTTTAAGGTTTTCGGGCGCTAAACAGCGTGGTCATCAGCGCCCAAACGCATAGAAACAGGAACACATGCAGTGAAGGGACGAAGACGGACAGCGAGCTAGGAGAACAGCTAAATGACACAGACCTGACGCAGTTCCAAATCCCCTTATTAGATCGTAAGCCCTCCAAGGCTTTCTTAAATTCTGATTCTCATACTGAATCCCCTATTTCTTCTAAATCGACTCCTGTTTCTTCTCCTATTACATCAGACTAATCTTCCCATTCGTAGAGCCCTTCAATATTCTCTTTCCATCTATCCGCTCTCTGCTCTGCATTTAACAGTGGAATACCCGTTCGTCTCTTAATGTTGCCTCCCCTGCATTGAATTTCACCGGAAATTGTATTGACTTTCCTATATGCGGAATCAGTCCTTCCGATAACCAATTATTTTTCGATTTCGTCACATTTTTTATGCAGCCATTTCGTTTTAGCTTTCCTACACTTCCTATTTATTTCATTCATCAGGGACTTGGATTTCTTTATTCCAGAATTTCCCTGAATGTATTTTTACTTTCTCCTTTCTTCAATCAACTGAAGTATTTATTCTATTGAATTGTACGAAAACCATTACTTTTTAAGGGGATGGCAGCCGTAGCAGATGTTGTTGTTGTTGGGGTCCTCAGCCCACAGACTGGTTTGATGCAGCTCTCCATGCTATTTTATCCTGTGCAAGCGTCTTAATCTCCGAATAAATACTGCAACCTACATCCTTCTGAATCTGCTTAATTTATTCATGACTTGGTCTCCCTCTACGAGTTTTACCCTCCAATACTAAATTAGTGATGCCTTGATGTCTTTCGACGTAACCTACCAACCGATCCCTCCGCCTAGTCAAGTTGTGTCACAAATTCCTCTTTTCTCCAACTCTATTCAGTATTTCCTCATTATTTACGTGATCTACCCATCAAATCTTCAGCATTCTTCTATACAACCACATTTTGTAAGCTTCCATTCTCTTCTTGCCCACACTGTTTATCGTCCATGCTTCACATCCATATATGGCTACACTCCATGCTAATACATTCATATAAGACTCCCTGACACATCTATACTCGATATTAGCGAATTTCTCTTCTTCAGAAACGAATACCTTTCCTTAGCCAGTCTACATTTTATATCCTCTCTACTTCGACTTTCATCAGTTATTTTGCTTCCTCAAATAGTAAAACTCATTTACCACTTTCAGTATCTCTTTTCCTGAACTAAATTCTTCCGCATAACCTGATTTAATTCGACTACGCTTCATTATCCTTGTTTTGCTTGAGTTGATGTTCATCTCATATGCTCCTTTCCAGACACTGTCCGTACCGTTCAGCTCCTCTTCAAAGTCCTTCGCTGTCTCTGACAGAATTACAATGTCATTGGCAAACCTCTAAGTTTTTATTTCTTCTCCATGGATTTTAATTCCTACTCCAAATTTTTCTTTTCTTTCCCTTACTGCTTGCTCAGTATACCGATTGCGTAACATCGGACATAGGCTACAACCCTGTCTCACTCCCTTTTCATCCACTGCTTCCCTTCCATGTCATCTGGTTTCTGTACAAATTGTAAATAGCCTTTCGTTCCTTGTATTTTACACCTTCCATCTTCAGAATTTGAAATAGAGCATTCTAGTCAACATTGTCAAAAGCTTTTTCTAAGACTACATATGCTAGAAGCGTAGGTTTGCGTTTCTTTAACCAATCTTCTAAGTTAAGTCGTAGGGTCAGTGTTCCCTTGCATATTCCAACATTTCTACGGAACCCAAAATGATCTTCCCCGAGGTCAGGTTCTTCCAGTTTTCCCATTCGTTTGTAACAAATTCGTGTCAGTATTTTGCAACCATGCCTTATTCAATTGATGTTCGGTAATTTTCAGACCTGTCAACGCATGCTTTCTTTGAGATTGGAAATACACTCCTGGAAATTGAAATAAGAACACCGTGAATTCATTGTCCCAGGAAGGGGAAACTTTATTGACACATTCCTGGGGTCAGATACATCACATGATCACACTGACAGAACCACAGGCACATAGACACAGGCAACAGAGCATGCACAATGTCGGCACTAGTACAGTGTATATCCACCTTTCGCAGCAATGCAGGCTGCTATTCTCCCATGGAGACGATCGTAGAGATGCTGGATGTAGTCCTGTGGAACGGCTTGCCATGCCATTTCCACCTGGCGCCTCAGTTGGACCAGCGTTCGTGCTGGACGTGCAGACCGCGTGAGACGAAGCTTCATCCAGTCCCAAACATGCTCAATGGGGGACAGATCCGGAGATCTTGCTGGCCAGGGTAGTTGACTTACACCTTCTAGAGCACGTTGGGTGGCACAGGATACATGCGGACGTGCATTGTCCTGTTGGAACAGCTAGTTCCCTTGCCGGTCTAGGAATGGTAGAACGATGGGTTCGATGACGGTTTGGATGTACCGTGCACTATTCAGTGTCCCCTCGACGATCACCAGTGGTGTACGGCCAGTGTAGTAGATCGCTCCCCACACCATGATGCCGGGTGTTGGCCCTGTGTGCCTCGGTCGTATGCAGTCCTGATTGTGGCGCTCACCTGCACGGCGCCAAACACGCATACGACCATCATTGGCACCAAGGCAGAAGCGACTCTCATCGCTGAAGACGACACGTCTCCATTCGTCCCTCCATTCACGCCTGTCGCGACACCACTGGAGGCGGGCTGCACGATGTTGGGGCGTGAGCGGAAGACGGCCTAACGGTGTGCGGGACCGTAGCCCAGCTTCATGGAGACGGTTGCGAATGGTCCTCGCCGATACCCCAGGAGCAACAGTGTCCCTAATTTGCTGGGAAGTGGCGGTGCGGTCCCCTACGGCACTGCGTAGGATCCTACGGTCTTGGCGTGCATCTGTGCGTCACTGCGGTCCGGTCCCAGGTCGACGGGCACGTGCACCTTCCGCCGACCACTGGCGACAACATCGATGTACTGTGGAGACCTCACGCCCCACGTGTTGAGCAATTCGGCGGTACGTCCACCCGGCCTCTCGCATGCCCACTATACGCCCTCGCTCAAAGTCCGTCAACTGCACATACGGTTCACGTCCACGCTGTCGCGGCATGCTACCAGTGTTAAAGACTGCGATGGAGCTCCGTATGCCACGGCAAACTGGCTGACACTGACGGCGGCGGTGCACAAATGCTGCGCAGCTAGCGCCATTCGACGGCCAACACCGCGGTTCCTGGTGTGTCCGCTGTGCCGTGCGTGTGATCATTGCTTGTACAGCCCTCTCGCAGTGTCCGGAGCAAGTATGGTGGGTCTGACACACCGGTGTCAATGTGTTCTTTTTTCCATTTCCAGGAGTGTACTATATTCTTCTTGAAGTGTGAAGGTATTTCGCCTGTCTCATACGTCTTGCTCACAAGATGGAAAGTTTTGTCCTGGTTGGCTCTCCCAAAACTATCAGTACTTCCAATGGAATGTTGCCTACTTCCGACGGCTTGTTTCGACTTTCAGTGATCTATCAAATTCTTCTATCAGTATCACAAGTCCCGTTTCATCTTTATGTACGTCCTCTTCCATTTCCATAATATTGCCCTCAAATACATCGGCCCTGCCAAGTCCCTCTATTTACTCCTTCCACCTTTGTGCTTTCCCTTCTTTGCTTGGGACTGGTTTCCCATCTGAGCTTAAGATATTCATATGGGTGGTTCTCATTTCTTCAAAGTTCTCTTTAATTTTCCTGTAGGCAGCAGTATCTATCTTACCCCAGTGATATATGCTTCTACATGGTTACATTTGTCCTGTAGTCTTCCATGCTTAGGCATTTTGCACTTCCTGTCGATCTCATTTCTGAGACGTTTGTATTCCTTTTTGCCTGCTCCATATACTGCATTTTTATTTTTCCTCCTTTCATCAGTTAAATTCAGTATCTCTTCTGTTACCCAAGCATTTCTACTGGCTCTTGTCTTTTTGCCGACTTGATTCTCTGCTGCCTTCACTATTTCATCTCTCAAACCTACCACTTCTTCTTCTACTGTATTTTGTTCCACTGTACTTGTCAACCGTTCCCAATTGCTCTGACTCAAACGCTCTACAACCTCTAGTTCTTTCAGTTTATCGAGGTCCTATTTCTTTATAATTCCTATCTATCCGGCCACCCCTTCAACATTAACATGCCAAATCCGATTAAGGATGGTTGACCCTGCGTAACTGTGGGACAAGGCTCAAACGATAGATACAATAGTTCTCTCTTATTCGCCAGGACCGGGCAGATGCCAAGGTATGGTTCGCTTATGATGTGTCCAACTACAGTAGTTGTTCAGCTCTATGCATCGATTTCCGGCTCCGCAGGCTGTTTGAATAGATGTTCGCGTTTTTGTCTCATTGTCATAATTCACACCTTGTTACTTAGCCCTGCGATTTTGAGAATAGTGTATTGGTCTGTGCGATTTTGAAGTAACTAGTCTTAATTAGCTGGCGAGCGTTCTCTTTCAAAAAGCTTGCCACAGTTAGTGTTGCTATTGTTATGTAATGTGCCCGGTTGTCGCGCATAGCTATATCAGGGCCCAAGTCTTATCTATTTTTTAAATTGTGTTTGTTTTAAAATTATTATGAAAGACAACAAGTTGTTTTAAGTTTTAATGTTTGTTTTCACGATGTTTTAGATGCCAGTGAGCTTCCTGGTATTACTATTGTCCAGCCCTTTTACGCATGTTTGAGTTCCGGCTAATGGCAAGATCCAAACTAGTTGTTCATTATATTTCTGCCTGGAAGCAGTCACAGCTCCCCTACTTTAGTTCTCTGTTAGCGGAGCTTATTTCCTAGGGCGTATCCAGTTATTGGAGACGCTCTATAATGCAAACATTGTTAAGCTATAACTTTATTTGTAGTATAAGTCAGTGAGAAACTTATCTTTCTGGTTTGTTAACAGCACTTACTAAGCTGCTGGGAGAGTGTTCCTTGTCGGGGGCTTCTTGCCACGTGGGCCTGGCTTACTTGCGGTCCTGTGCACGGATCTCCAGCATTTCCTAGTACGGCTTACTATATGTTTACAGTCGCGCATCCTGGCTGTCTGTGTACAAGTTGAGTATATTAAGGTTTTTGGCTCTTGCCCGATCGTCTCGTATGGCGGGTGCCTAAGGGATGCAGCGTTCTCGGAATGCTATACAACAATCCAAGCAAATAACATTAGTAAATGATAATTAATTGAAAGCTTCAGCTACCGACAGGTGTTGTTGATATACCTTGATGGGGACAGTTGAGTTGAAAATGTGTGCCCCGAGGTATCGAGGTATATCAACAACATCTGTCGGCAGCTGAAGGTTTCAATTAATTGTTACTTATTCTAGAGTAGCTGCACGGTCATCTATGGTATCTGTTCTCTCGAGAACATTTACTATCTTCATATATAGTTAAAGGCTACCAGGCCATTGACCTCCGTCTGTGCGAATGCGCACAGTTTGCCCGAACTCTAACGGGAATCATCATCTAACTGGGCGCGACTAATGAGTGGATGGGCAAACATGTATTAGGTACATTACGTATGTAGATTGTTGACAGTTGGGAGTGTGGGTCTAGCGGAAAGCGTGCATGGGATAAGTCTCTGCAGTCGAGCTATTCATCTGTGTCTTCAGTGGCTCAGATGGATACAGCGTCTGCTATGTAAGCAGGAGATCCCAGATTCGAGTCCCGGTCGGGGCACATATTTCAACTGTCCCCAACGAGGTATATCAACAACACCTGTCGGCAGCTGAATGTTTCAATTAACTATCATTTATCCTAGGGTCATCAATGGTATCTGTTCTTTCGAGAACAGTTACTATGTTCATAAATAACATTAGTACTTTTATTTCAATAAAGCAGATTGACAATGGTTCAAATGGCTCTGAGCACTATGGTACTTAACTGCTGAGGTCATCAGTCCCCTAGAACTTAGAACTACTTAAACCTAACTAACCTAAGGACATCACACATATCCATGCCCGAGGCAGGATTCGAACCTGCGACCGGAGCGGTCGCGTGGTTCCAGGCTCTAGCGCCTAGAACCGCTCGGCCACCAGCGGCCGGCAGATTGACAATACTTAACTTGACTTACACCACTGTCGCAAGCGATGGTCGACGTGCGAACACTAACATTCTCCCCTATAGACAAAGTCGAAACTACCAATGGGTATTGATCACAAATCTGATGCTGTAGCACTCTACTAGGCCGCGCTAATCCTGTCCACTAATGACGAAATACTCAGCGCTAATGTCCTGCCGAGGCTGCCAGGAGCGGATCTTGTGTTCACTTCTTGCAGGTGTCGCTCCTATCGTGGTGCGGTCCTAATCAGCGCACCATTGGCCGGCGTCGTTTCATCGTCCTCTCTGGTCTTGCGTTCTTAGTTTTCGTTCCGGCGCTTGTGGTTACGCCAGAACAAAGTTATTACCTGAGCTGCACTCTAAACGAGTTTTGCTGTCGGCCAAGAGTCCTTTAACTGGCTTCGCACAGGAAATATTCTCTTTAATCACTACATATTGTATTCTTTTCCTGATATATTTTAAATATTTTGTGTAAACTTTTGGGTACCCCCTATGTTATCTTTCTTCATATCTATCTTTTGGGAGTTCACCTAAAATTTTGGACTTGAATTTGCTTGAAGAAATTTATCTAGATCTGTTTTAATTGTTTTGATTGGCTGACTTATTTAAAATTCTTTAATTTAAAGTTTTTTTTAAAAAAAAGGGCAATATTGTTAATATTTTATTTCTTGCATTTGTATGAGGTTATTAGGGTAATTTAAAGGCTGCCTTATTGACCATATTGCACGCCGGTAATGGCAAATGAACTTCTCTACCTGTTATTCAAAGGGGCTGGCTCTGAGCACTATGGGACATAACAGCTATGGTCATCAGTCCCCTAGAACTTAGAACTACTTAAACCTAACTAACCGAAGGACATCACACAACACCCAGTCATCACGAGGCAGAGAAAATCCCTGACCCCGCCGGGAATCGAACCCGGGAACCCGGGCGCGGGAAGCGAGAACGCTTCCGCACGACCACGAGCTGCGGACTGTTCAAAGGGGACCTGTTACCAAAGAAAATACATAAAAATAAATTTTTGTGTCGTTCAAGGATAAATGATGTTGGTTAAAGGGGCCAGGTGCTTCCAAGTCATTTCCTGATCCAGGTAATTGCCGATTTCACTGTCATAAAAACGTAAAAGGACTGATTCATAGAGACGCCAAATTTACACTGTAGTGCTAAAACGAAGATTCGGGTCGTAAAGAAAAGCCTTTTCAGGAAACGTATACTCGTATATCGAAGTAACGTTAATGGTCTCTGTATTTGTCTGAGGATTTGCTACTTATGTGATATTTGTTTGTTGAAAAGTGTGTAAACAACTTATTACTTTTATGGTGCTCTCAGTGGTGGAAACATTACTAACGATACGAGGAAAAATATTCTGATAACTCCTTTCGTCTTTCAAAAATGGTTCAAATGGCTCTGAGCACCATGGGACTTAACATCTGAGGTCATCAGTCACCTAGAACTTAGAACCTCTTAAACTTTACTAAACTAAGGACATCAAACACATCCATGCCCGAGCCAGGATTCGAACCTGCGACCGTAGCAGTCGCGCGGTTCCGGACTGAAGCGCCTCGAACCGCTCGGCCACCGCGGCCGGCGTGGTCTTTCATTCCTCATTCTGTATCTACATAGCTTTTTACCGGGGAAAAAGGACACAAATTACCACTTGTTCTCGATAGTGATATTAGATGAGATTTTCGCAGAACATCCCGCAGCAGCGACAAACCACAACACGACACTGACACTGAAGAAGAAAATGCTCGACCGCTAATTTAGAAAGACAGAAACAGCGTAAGTACAGTCGTTTCGAGCAACTGTGGCGCGGTCTTCATCACTACTTGATTCTGCTGATGGTCTTTTCGTATATATTGTTTAATTTCCGTTGTCAGACGGCTACCAACGTCTCATTCCGAGGTACCACTGGACAATTCGATGTGATGAACGCAAGACAACTACGGTCGGGCATCGACGTCTCGCTGCACAAAAACGAGGTGTCGATTTGACGATGTTTATCCACTAGAATCCAGCAGTTAGTTACCCTGAAGAAGACCGATGCAAAGACAGTCGAAACGTGGGTGTTTTAGTTGCTTTTATTTATTAAAAGTGACACTCGCTGTGGAAACGTTCGGCCTTACATTTCTTTGTTTAGCTTCGGTAAGCAACCTGTTCTGCAAATTTACTCGTTTTCGCTGTGTGGGTAAGAGATAAGATGTTTGGTTTGTAAAGCGCTCAACTGCGTGGTTATCAGCACCGTACAAAGTCCCATCCTTTCCACAGTCCAACCGTACAAATTCCCAATCTTTACACAGTCCAATCAGGGTAACAGATAGCATGTACCATCGAACGTCCGCTATTTCGAATGTACGGTACTGGTTACGAACACAAAGACACATTTGGAGATAAGGGGCACAAGGAGAGGATGCTATTTGTCCATGCGTTTTGTGGAAACTTACCTGTTACTAGATTAGTTTCAGTGCTTCCCTCAACGTACATGCTCCAAGAACAAGTATGATGATGATGTCACTTCGCTCAACATATGAGACACAGAATTTTAACCATTCTTTGAAGCTCACAGGAGAAGCGAAACCCGTGCGGAAAATGTGCTTTTATCTCATCGCGGCCAGGAACCTCATTGCCATGCTGCAGCTTTCTCCTCTGTAATAAAGACGTAGAGGGAGAGGGCTCTTTGGGTAGAACAAACTAGAATTTTAACGAGTGGGTAGCTGGCAGTCGCCAGTGGTGTGTTAGGTAGAATGGCCCGGAGCCGGGCCTGCCGCGAGGCATAAAAGGAGATCGTTAGCGGCGGCCGGCCGGGCCCCCCCGGGGCGCTGGTGAGAAGACATGGGAGATCTCGTTACTGTCCACTGAGCTCTCAGCAGCACTTCCGGGTGGCCACCGCCCTCTGTGATCGAGAAAGGAGCCTGTGACGTCTGAGGAACCTCCTGTGGCCTCACCAGGAGCTGCACTGCTGGAAACGCCGCCTTATGGAGAGCTTTCCGCACAGTTATTTGTGAATCTCGCATTGCTAACCGTGTGCAGAGTTGGAGGGCCAGGTTACTACACTAAGAAGCCCCTAGTTAAGTGCCGGGTGATTATAATTAAAGTGCAGCTATTCACGGAAGTCCACTGTGGACTATGGTTGTCGTAAGGGTGCGAAATTTGATAGATATCCCAAAGCGTTAATGTGGAACTGACTTATGCCGCAAATAAATTAGCTCCGGTTTTGGCCAACAGATGCAAATCTTGCGTTGCACCCAGTTTTTATAACGGTATGACATCCACGCTGTCATTTGACAAGCCATAACGTAATTGAACACTATGGCTATGGAGAAGAGAGATCGTGTGCTCTTACTGACACTGCTTTATCTGACGGCAGAAATTACTGTGCTCAGTTCAGAGATTATCGCCGACTGGAGAGTCAACAGGACAGTACCGATGTCATTGAAGACGAAAACAATGAAATTCGTAAACACAGGTGAGGTTCGTTGCGGCACATGGTAACAGAGACCGTGCTATCCCAGTGCAAGTTACTAACGAGATTACTGTTGCAATAATTCGTCATTACGATCTAATTAATAGTAACCGGTGGCGAACTTAGACCCAGGTGCGGCAAATTATTGAAACCGGAAGTAGTATAACTTCCTGCTAGAATAGGACTTTCCGCGCTACGGGCGCATCTCTATGGAATAAATAATGAAAGATATACGAGGGTGAGTCAAATGAAAACCTTAAATTTATAATAACAAATCGAAATTTCACGCCGTTATCCTGTAAGTTGGTAAGGGTGCTACAAACAGTGTGCAGAATGGCCTGTACGTGGCAGCATAGTACAGATTCACACATACTGTTGCATTATCAGTATATAGTTGACCGCCCCAGGAAAAAAACAGCGTTCTGTTATTCGGTTTTTCCGTAGTGAAGGTGTGAAACCTCCTGAAATTCATCGACAAATGAAGGTTCAGTATGGTGATGCATGTTTGTCACAGCAGCAAGTCTACGAATGGAGTAGGAAGTTCGCAAATGGTGTGACTTCAGTGGAAGATGCTCCTTGTCCAGGTCAGTTGGAGTTGTGACCCCAAAGAACATTGCAGCAGTTGAAGCCATAGTGAAGGAAAACCGCCGAGTGGCACTGAATGACAATGCAGCACGTTCACAGATTAGTCATGGGTCAGCACACCACATTCATCTTGATGTGCTCCAGTTTCACAAAGTGTCTGCAAGTGAGTGCCACGGCAGCTGACTCTTGAAATGAGAGAACGACGTGTTGATTCTTGTGAAGAAATTCTTCGGCGCTTTGAACGAGAATGTGATGGCTTCCTTGCATCTGCAGCCTGCAATCAAATCAAACGACATGGATTGTTGTCAGCAGGTGTCCTTTTGCAACACGACAATGCAAGGCCCCACGCTGCCCGTACAACAGTGGCAATCACAGTGGCAATCACAGACCTGCATTTTGAGTGTCTTCCTCATCCAACAGACTCGCCAGACCTTGCCTCAAGTGATTTCTATTTGTTTGGACCACTCAAAGACGCAATGGGAGGAAAGAAGTTCCGTTATGATGAAGAGGTACGCCACGCCGTGCATGAGTGGTTGCGCGGACTGCCAAAAGAATTTTTTTCTAAAGGAATTTATGCACTTTGTAAGTACTAGAGGACTTGCATTGAGCGTGGTGGAGGCTATGTTGAAAAGTGATACATCTTTGTACCACTTCTGCACAATAAATAATATTTTAAAAAATATTTAGAGTCTTCATTTGACTCATCCTCGTATATTGGAGGACTCTGTGTGAAGCGGTTACAGAGATGTCTGCCGGCCGGTGTGGCCGAGCGGTTCTAGGCGCTTCAGTCTGGAACCGCGCGACCGCTACGATCTCAGGTTCGAATCCTGCTTCGGGCATGTATGTGTGTGATGTCTTTAGGTTAGTTAGGTTTAAGTAGTTAAGTTCTAGGGGACTTATGACCACAGATGTTTAGTCCCATAGTGCTCAGCGCCAAGATGTTGTCTCCAGAGATTTTACAGATGCATGACCCACAACATTACCTGGTCTGAACCCGTGTAACCTTGGCTCTGATGATACACTGCTGTCCAAAATTTAGGCAACTAACGGTGATTTTGCAAGGCTGGTGATATTCTGCCACAAAACAGTACAATCAAGTGATAGTGAAGTAGAAACAATCTAAAGAATACAGATCGTAAACAACTGCAACATGCATAACTTTAGACAAAAATGGTCATCGTTTTTCTCCACTTACCGGAATTGCACACATACTCTGACAACTGGTTAATGTGCTCGGTATGGGGTGTGACAACGTTGGGGTATGCTGTGAATTTTATCATCAGCCTCATGTTGAGGCAATAACGCCCAACCTTCATGCAGAGCTGCTCGCAGTCTTGGAGAGCTGTTGGTGGATGCTGACGTGACGCAAGCCGTCTTCCTAGTGCATCCTAGACTGGCTCTAAGGAATAAATCGGGAGAGCGAGCAGGCCACACCATGCATGCAGTATCTTCCGTTTCGAAGAAAACATCAGCCTCCTGTGCTCTATCACGTCGAGCTTTATTCTCCATCAATAAGAAGTCTTGACCCACAGCACCTCGCAGCAACCGAAAATTAGGGCCCAGGATCTTGTCACGATACCTAACAGTTAAACATTGCCGATTGAGCTGTTCAATTTCATGAAGAGTGGTGCCAGTCCTCATTATCCCTGCCCACATCGTTAGGGATCCCCCTGAATATCGGTTTCTTTTCACAATGTTTGACTCCCGAAATCGTGTTCCACTTTCCCTCCACATGCGAGTCCCTTGAGAAATACTAAATCGTGAAAAGACCGTCCCACTGTTCGGTTGCCTAGGTGGCACGTTGATGACTCGACTCTACCCGTTCCCTTCTGTGAAGACGCGTCATAGGTAGACATACAGCAGGTCTCCTATAGTAAAGGCCACACTATCGAAGCGTTCTACATACCCTTTGCCTCGATACAACACGTCCAGTGGATTCTGTGAGGTCACATGCCAGTAGCCGCGCAGGCCTAAGGCGGTGCTATCGTGCCCTTACAGCCAAATAATGGTCCTCTCTTCTGATATCACACGTGGTCGGCTCTGCTTGGTTTTCGGGATACAATTTCGGTCTGTATACAGGCCGCCATATCCGAGAAACAACAGAACGGTTCATACTAAGCCATCGGTCCATATCAGTTTGCCAGGGTCCTGCTTCCTTTCTTTCTCAGGCCATCCACAGCAGAGGGTCTGGTAGGCATCTTCTCTGTGCTACAATGCACCGTCTACGACTGTATACACAGCGATTGAAGATGTGGGGCTACTCGGCACGCACTACCTCGTTTCATAGATGCCCTGACGTCATCGTTGGCATGGTTTTCCATTGACCAGAATGCCATCTTCCGTACAGAACACGATCTGGTTGATAGTTTGATTATATAGTGAATTAGACACAGCAGGGTAAAGAGCGGTTTGTTGCTTTAATTTTGGTCATCAGTGTATTTAAACGAACGCGTTTACCAGGGACACGTTCGATCTGCTCCTGGTCTTGTGGGCTCTAAACAGGAATACCTTGCTCAGATACCACCGGTACTGTTGCGAGAAACTGTTGAACACATCGTTTTACGAATGCAGCATCTCATCGACGTCTCCGGTGCCTATATACATACATACATTAATCCTTGTTCCATAGATCATGAATACGACATTTCGTAATGATGTGGAACGTGTCACTTTAACATAAGTTTTCTTTACACAAAATAATTAATTAATTAATTATTTTTTTACAGTTACTGCTTCATATCTAAGAATTCATCTATTTTGTAGAAGGAATTGTCATTCAGATATTCTTTTAATTTGCTTTCAAATGTTGGTTGGCTACCTGTCAGACTTTTAATACTATTTGGCAAATGACCGAAGATTTTTGTGGCAGCATAACTGACCCCTTTCTGTGCCAAAGTGAGATTTAATCCAGAATAGTGAATATCATCCTATCTTCTAGTGTTGTAGCTATGCACGACGCTGTTATTTTTGAACTGGGATGGCTTATTAATGACAAATTTCATCAGTGAAAGTATGTATTGCGACGGTACTGTGAATATCCCGAGTTCCTTAAATAAATGTCTGCAATGTGATCTTGGGTGGGCTCCAGCTATTATTCTGATTGTGCAATGAATACTTTCTCTCTTAGTGATGAATTGACCCAAACTATGATGCCATATGAAAGCAGTGAATTAAAATATGCATAGTAGGCTAATTTACTGATATGTTTATCACCAAAACTTGCAATAACCCTGAAACTTCCTGACAGATTAAAACTGTGTGCCCGACCGTGACTGGAACTCGGGACCTTTGCCTTTCGCGGGCAAGTGCTATACCATCTGAGCTACCGAAGCACGACTCACGCCCGGTACTCACAGCTTTACTTCTGCCAGTATCTCGTCTCCTACCCTCCAAACTTTACAGCAGCTCTCGCAGGAGGGCGCCAGATATGCACCTGCTGGACAAAATTGAAACTGATTCATTTCCCAGCGTAATTCGATTCCGCATTAACGCATTAGAATATCTACGTAATTTCGCTCCATACGGTAATTACTCCCCACACTGACTCTCTCTGAGTAGCTGCACTTTAATTATAGCCACCCGGTACTTAAATAACCATTACCTCCACCCAGTTAATCTTTGTGTGTGGAATACGGAGCAATTCATTAAAAGGTTAGAGTATATAACCCTTCCTCAGGCTATATACACGACCTCTTTGAAAGCTAAATACATGTACACTAATATTCTCCTCATTGTGGTTGGGGTACTGTTACCTCATGGGGTCTCCATCTGGGTACACCTAGCAAATAATTTTATATCTAAGTTTGAGCATTTTGCTGTGACTGTATTTCGAGCCCGTGCCGACAATATTGTGACTTGGTGTATATATGCTGATGATATATTGTTACTGTATAAAGGTCCGAAGGAGAATTTCTGCGAATTTGTTTGGCAGTTGAATAGTTTCGATTCAAACATTGGGCTTACCAGGCGACGTAATGAGTGAGGATGGTTACCTTATTTGAATATGAATATTTCGCTTCAGGGGTCGAACATGGAATTTGATATTTTGAGAAAAACGTTCACTACCGATCTGGTTATTCACTGTAGCTCAAAATACCCTTTTGCTTGTAACACGGCGGTACTTCCATCTGTGCTACGTGGAGTCCATAATGTGCCCCTGTCCAAAGAGACCTTTGATACAGAGTAAAGTTATCCCTCATTTTCCCATGTCAATGAATACGACATGAACTTTATAAGTAACAGCAATGACGGCATATGACGGAAAAAGCGGGGTTTTCTACGGGGCGGTGGTCCGATGGTGATGGTACTACGTTACAAGGGAGAGAGAGCAGTGGGTAAATAGTTTAGGGCAGTAAATATGAGACCAGCCTTTCTATTCCTGGGAAGTTGGGTGAAAGAGTTAGGTATATAGAGGGTCCTTTTGTAAAAAAATACAGCACACTACAGCACTACGGGTGTGTGCTCCATCTGTTGCGCCTATTGTTTTAAAAGTAATGTGGAGCAGCCTGGCCGTAGCTTCGGTGTTAGGTTGAGAGAACATTTAAATTTGACTAATTGCAAGTGATCATTACGTATCCAGTTAAGTGAGCAAGGCCATTCAACGACTGGTTTACCCAACAACTTCAAAATTTTGCATAGGAAAGGAACGGAACTCACCCTTAATGCTTTAGAAGAAGTGGAAATTATGTGCAGCATGAAATTGTATGCACGGCACACAATTGGCAGCCAGCTTGAGCTGGGATATCGTTGTAATCTGTCTAATTTTGATTGTCTTGCGAGAGCTAGATTTCACTACCCACGGGCACCATCTATAGTTTCGTTTTGTTTCGCCTGTTGAACGTAAGTTGGCATTCACTACAGTTAAGAAAACGGAGAGGGTGGTGCGGAAGGGGATATCGGCGGGGGGGGGGGGGGGGGCAGTGGGGAATGAACTAGCGGTAATCATAATTCTATGGCTTCGTTCTATGCTCTTGCGAGTGTGATCGTGTTTGTCTTATATTTCTGCATGCAATGGTTCATCTCGTCATTTTTAATGTTCGTTGCCTGATTATAAAGAGGCGGTGGGAGGGGGCAGCTTCTCCTCGCCTCTTACATACCGTGGAAAAAGTTTAATTTACGAATCGTCTCACCTCGCCATGGCGCTTTCATCGCCGCGCTGTCTCTGTGTGTGCGGGGGCTGCGGCTACGGTGAGCTGGATGATTTGTGAGCTTCCACATTATTCGTTTGGCGCGTGCTATTGTCCAGGGTCCCTCTACTTATATTGGTTGTAGGTTCGGGTTCGCCCCTGTTTCTATGGTGAATGAGGTACGCACTTCCAGCGGACTTGCCGCAGTGATAACACCTGTTCCCGTCAGATCACCGAAGTTAAGCGTTGTTATTGTTGGCTAGCTGTTGGATGGGTGACCGTCCGGGTCTATCGAGCGCTGTTGACAAGCGAGTGCAGTCAGCCCTTGTGAAGTTGATTGAGGAGCTACTTGACTGAGAAGTACCGGGTCCGATCTCGAAAACTGACAACGGCCGGCAGAGTGGTGTGCTGACCACATACCACCATATGCGCATCCAGTGACGCCTGTCAGTTGACAATGGCTAGCGTTGGGCCTTCCGCGGCCAGTTCGGACGGACGAGGAGGAGGTATATACTTTTTTCCCTTCCCCTTTCTTAAATAATTTGGTTGGTAATGCCGTTCATCAACAAAGCTTGGTTCCTCCTCCCCTCCTACAATGATGTGCTTAATTATTAAATCTAGTATGTGTCTGTTTAGTAACTGTCACTATTACGCTTTTTTTATACAAATGTCATCACGCGAAACCGCTCGACCATATGAATTGTCATTTAAGTTTTTGTTGTTTTCTGTATAGATGTACATACGAGGATGCGGCCATAGGCAATGAAGAGCTATTGTAAGCAGCGTCCTTTTTTGCAACATGTGTATGGAGGCTTTCCTTACTCTGGTAAGTTTCTTAACTTTTATTCTTCTATTCAACTCTCAAGACATACACGCCGAGAAGGTTTCTACTAAATTCCGCTAATTTCAAGATATCGATAGTCATACTTATCACGCTATTTACAAGGTACTTCAGGGGGAACAGTAAACATTATTGAAGGCAATAGTATAGACTTAGTCGAATAAAACACACCATTTAAGGGGAGACGCAAGGCAAGTGGGCTTCAAAAATTCGATTTTTAAATTTTAGCATATTTGAAATGCCTGATCTTTCCTGTGTGAAACAGTTTTTGTTTTACATAAATACGACAATTTTTTCGTGAGATATACTGATTTTCTTGATGCTCTGTGCAACCTGGTATTTAAATGCCATGCCTCCCTTTTTAAGCCATGGGAAGGTATTGTTTCTAACCCCATTAGTTTATCAAATAACGGTACCCGAAAGTAAAAATTGTAGTTTTGAGAAAAATTCATTTAAAGTATAGTATTGCTATTCTAATGTAGTTATTGAAGAGAATTACTTACCACTAACATTTTCCTGCACCATACTGGGCATCATCTGAATCATAATGATCTTCTTTTCTTCTCTTGGTCCCTCTTCTTTTCTGTCTGGCTTCTTTTGTGTATTTAAAATTAGCAAGCTTGTTGAAGAAATGTCTTCATGGGAAAATCCAAAATTTAAATGAATGTGTGAATTCTGTCATTTGGAACCGGTTACCGAAAACTATAATTTTTCAGCTTACAACCTTCAAATTTGGTGTTTATGATGCTATTTTATGCTTCAATGATGGTGTAATTAAAAAAATGGATGTTTTAGAATTATTGGGAATAAAATCTAGTGCAAATACTGAAAAATTCTTGATGCAAATAGATAAAGAGAGAAGCCAGACAGAAAATTTTGTTGTTAATTGGTGAAGCTAGTGAATTTGGAGGCAAATAAATAAATAAATGAAACCGGTTGTTATGGCACACAGCCGGCCGGAGTGGCCGAGCGGTTCTAGGCGCTTCAGTCTGGAACCGCGCGACCGCTACGGTCACAGGTTCGAATCCTGCGTGGGGCATGGATGTGTGTGTCGTCCTTAGGTTAGTTAGGTTGAAGTTGTTCTAAGTTCTAGGGGACTGATGACCTCAGATGTTAAGTCCCATAGTGCTCAGAGCAATTTGGACCATTTTCATGAGGCACAGATCTGTAGCTTAGCCCGAAGTACAAGTAAGGTTCGAAGGTAGAACTTTGTTTGTGAGTTGACGAAGCAAACGAATGTGATAATGATAGAACTTGGTTGTGTTGAAAGTGATCTGAGAATTCCCCGAGGTCAGGGTTAGGCTACAAAGTTACAGCTGTGAGTTGTGTTTTTGAGTTGGCGAGGCCAACGAATTTGATAATAAAAACGTGGTCGTGTTCACAGCCAGATCTGTACCTTAGTCCGTTTGCAAAATTCAGCAATAACATAACTTTATAGTTGTCACACTGTTTAAGGTCACTGTCACATGTTTCTTACGTCACTAGTCAAAGTCGACGATCCGTATCCAACGTTCGTCTACACCCGGCTGGTGCTTGTAGAGAATACTGTACACGATTTCCTAACTGCAGAGTATCAGGTTCAATAGTGTTTACACGTGTTTTCACTGAACAGCGTGAGACCGGTGCAGTGCCCAGCAGTCATGTTGCATCTGAACGTGCAAATGGATAGTCTGGATAAAGTAGGAGACATTATTCAACTGGTAGATCGTAGTGCTTCAGCACGCACAAGTAAAATTTCTACAAGTCTCAGTGTTTCACACACAAGAATATGGCGTACGTTATTATGGCCGACCTCTATCGTCGTCATTTGGAGCAGACCGGACTCTTCTGAGATGGTGAAAACAGAAAAAAGGCATTTTGTTCCTGGCTAATTTCGAATCACTGAAAAATCCCATTAGTACTGCTTATTATAGAATCCGCTCCAACCTCTGGCGGTATGTTTACAATTTGTAACTCACATCGCTGGTGTTCCAAAAGACTTTTCGTCAAACTATGGACGTGGGTTCCTTTTGGAAAGAAACATTTTGAAGAACGCTTTTCTGTAAATGCTTGAGGTGGTATCATACACAGTCAATTAATTACGACTGTTGTGTCACTGATTAGTCTTACAGAGCGCCATTCTCGAAAATGAGGATCTGGAATTAATGGGAAAGCTTTCCTTGCTTACGAAATTTTCTATAGTTTTCCAGAATGACGATTTCCTTGCACATCCTAGGCGTCAGATGATACGAAACACTCATTCTTCGAAAGACTGATCGACAGAAATCGTCACTTTTCTAGGTCACCAATGTCTCCAGATCTTACCTCGCTAGTGTTATGTCTGTGAATATTGACTAAAGGCGATGTCTAAAAAGGTAAATTAAACGTACCCGAGAAATTGATCCTTCGGATTAGGTATAGTGCTACAGTAATAAAAGAGAATATGAAAATTCATTGAAGTCGAAGACGAAGTCAATCATCTGCCTTTACTTAACACCTTCTGCGACTGTTTCGGTTACATTCTAACAGATATACCTCGTTAACTAGTTATATGAAGAGTTTAAGTCGAATTGTTTTATGCTACCTGTAACATTTCTGGCTCTTGAGAGCACTTGATTGTCTGTCATTCGAAAATACTGATCGATGTTTGCAACCGAGAAATGCTCCTTCAGGTGGCTGACGTAGCACAAGCGAAGTGATTCTAAGCTCTTCTTGCCTAATGGAGTGTTGGAGGCGCGCTAAAACCTATAAACACGTTAGTTATTTTTTAAATAAGATGTCAAATAGGAATTTGCAATAATGTCAATGGGTTGTTCATCAGTGTATTCATTCTGGAGTACTGATGAAGATGATCCGACGATAACATGAAACATAAAAAAAGTAGTAAACATTCTATCTGAAGTCGTGTTGTCAAGAACGGCAGCCCACGAGCGCGAGCTGCATTACCTGTTAAGGTCTAACCTTGCTGCTGCCCAGTGTACCTATGTACACACGTGTTACGCGCTTACAGTTCGTTTTGCTGACAGCCAGTAAGAATACATTTCTTGCTGTGATTCAGTGAGCAACGACCAGCTACGTATTAGGAAAGTTTTATCTGCTGTTCGCTCTTAGTAAATTACGTGGAAGAACGGGACTCGGTTTCGAGTGTAAATCATTTACCATTTAATACAAAATTATAAGCTGCTAATTTCCAGTTTCGCATCAAGCAAAATGGCTATAAGGCGCAAACTTCCAGTTTCAAGTTAAGCTAACTTTCAGCAAATACCCAACGACTATTGCTACTTAGTAAATTTAAACAGAGTGAACTCACAAATTTTTTAACAACTTAAAAACAAGCCCAGTGGGTCTTAAATAACATCTGAACAAGAAATAACAGAATTTACTCTAATTTCGAATTTTACACTTCTAGGAAAAGCAAATGAAAACTATCATTGCAAATGTACTTGTTCCAGCCACAACCAGATGGCGTTTCAGAATCTCATATCACAACTCACATCTTCAAACGGGTTCTCGATTAAACGAAACGTAGAACATAATCCGTAAAAAGGACAATTGCCTGTAACTGCATCCTCATTGACATACTGACTCTACTTGTGAAAGCCACTTTAATTAAATGTCTCCAGTGCCAGAGAACAAAACATTAGGAAAAAAATTTAACAAATTAAGAAGCGGCTAATCACGGCACACCAAAAATTTGAACTTGGTCAGCGGCAGATGGTAACATTTAAGGAAATTTAGCAACTCGTCCAATGGCCGCTCACGGCCCTTTGAAGTTATGCTGTTACTCTCTGTAGAGAAGCCATAGAAATATTGTCGCCATCCTGGGCCGGAAACAGAAGCTAGAGGGGCAGATGGGCAGTCAGTGTTATTTGGCAGGAGTAGACGGCTTGTCCTCCCTGGGCGCGCTCAGTACGGATTATGTGCGAACTAGTCTAGCTAAAGGTACTTATCGGGCCTTGGGAGGGATCACTGTTCATCCAGATTTCACGGCTGGGTTTGCATATGGAAGCGTCGTGCAACTGTGGCCTGAGGCGGTTCTTTTTTTTTTTTTTTTAAATCACAGTAGCATGATAGATGGCCCATGGACAGCTAAAGTTCAAGGCGGTACTTCTAAACGTGTGCTCTGCACCTATATTTCCGCTGTATAGCGAGTGCCTACATTTCTAGTTTAGCGGCCTGTTCTCCATACTAGTGCTGACAATCAGGATTCTGTTAACATTTTGCTGCTAACGGTGTGATTATGTCACACAATTGACTCCACTAGGAGCAGTTGTAATTCCTATATTAGATGAAGTTTCTCACTTCGCCATAACCTTACCCATCACTTGTATGTAACACGCCCCACGTGGGCAGACAGATGTGGAATGAGATATATATGTGTGATACAAACAGTCATTTTAGAGATACACATTACAGTGAAAAACAGACAGATACAGATGAATGTAGAAACTGATATTTAAGAATGCTGAAGGGCTATCCCTCTATTTAAGGAATAATGGTTCAAATGGCTCTGAGCACTATGGGACTTAACAGCTGTGGTCATCAGTCCCCTAGAACTTAGTACTACTTAAACCTAACTAACCTAAGGACATCACACACATCCATGCCCGAGGCAGGATTCGAACCTGCGACCGTAGCAGTTGCGTGGTTCCGGACTGCACGCCTAAAACCACGAGACCACCGCGGCCGGCTTTAAGGAATAAAAAACGTCTTTTCTTTAACTCGTGCTGTTAGCACAAGACGTTTGAGCTAATTTTGTGTCCAAGGGTATCGAAGACTTGTGTAAAGTTCTAGTGCTATATAACTTAAATCATAACGTATGACCACGGTGTTGTTTAAAAAAATTGTCGGGATACTAGATTTTTCGTTTTGTCACTGTAATTTTCCCTCAACTTGGTAAAATGCTGCGGTTATCTGCGTTTAGTAATATAGGTTTCGAGGTACTAATTGTTGTTGTTGTTGTTGTGGTCTTCAGTACTGAGACTGGTTTGATGCAGCTCTCCACGCTACTCTATCCTGTGCAAGCTTCTTCGTCTCCCAGTACTTACTGCAGCCTACATCCTTCTGAATCTGTTTAGTGTATTCATCTCTTGGTCTCCCTCTACGATTTTTACCCTCCACGCTGCCCTCCAATACTAAATTAGTGATCCTTTGATGTCTCAGAATATGCCCTATCAACCGATCTCTTCTTCTAGTCAAGTTGTGCCACAAATTTCTCTTCTCTCCAATCCTATTCAATGCCTCCTCATTAGTTATGTGATCTACCCATCTAATCTTCAGCATTCTTCTGTAGCACCACATTTCGAAAGCTTCTATTCTCTTCTTGTCTAACCTACTTATCGTCCATGTTTCACTTCCATACATGGGTACACTCCACACAAATACTTTCAGAAACTACTTCCTAATACTTCAATCTATACTCGATGTTAACAGATTTCTCTTCTTCAGAAATGCTTTCCTTGCCATTGCCAGTCTACATTTTATATCCTCTCTACTTCGACCATCATCAGTTATTTTGCTCCCCAAATAGCTATACTCATTTACTACTTTAAGCGTCTCACTTCCTAATCTAATTCCCGCAGCATCACCCGATTTAATTTGACTACATTCCATTATTCTCGTTTTGCTTTTGTTGATGTTCATCTTATATCCTTCTTTCAAGATCATGTCCATTCCGTTCAGCTGCTCTTCTAGGTCCTTTGATGTCTCTGACAGAATTACAATGTCATCGGCGAACCTCAAAGTTTTTATTTCTTCTCCGTGGATTTTAATTCCTACTCCAAATTTTTCTTTTGTTTCCTTTACTGCTTGCTCAATATACAGATTGAGTAACATCGGGGAGAGGCTACAACCCTCACTCCCTTCCCAACCACTGCTTCCCTTTCATGTCCTTCGAATCTTATAACCGCCATCTGGCTTCTGTACAAATTGTAAATAGCCTTTCGCTCCTTGTATTTTACCCCTGCCACCTTCAGAATTTTAAAAGGAGTATTCCAGTCAACATTGTCAAAAGCTTTCTCTAAGTCTACAAATGCTAGAAACGTAGGTTTGCCCTTCCTTAATCTATTTTCTAAGAGAAGTCGTAGGGTCAGTATTGCCTCATATGGTTGTTTTAAGATTACCTGAGGAAATGTGTGATACACTGGAAAGGTCTCAAATCTCCAGTGAATAATGTCAGTAGTATTAGTACGGCGCTACTTGCCGCTGTATGCTGCGTGGCGGTTGTCCGCGCACCGGGTCTGAAGATGCTGTTACGCCTAGATTGTCAACCAGGTGGCGGTCAGAAGAAATTTAATAAACCTTGTCAGGTGTTGGTAATTCAATATGACGCTAAGATCTGTTATTGGTACCTCACTGTGATACTATGTGATATGCTCTCATTGCCTAGTGTGCGAGGCGTGATCATCAATTGTAAAAAATTCTTTAAATACTGTTTCATGGTTAGTAGGAAACTGTGCGTGTTATATTGAATTGTGTTGTTAACTCCTACGGTTTTACGGTTCTGATCAAGCAGTCTCATGCAAATTTTAATTGCGTAAATGGTCATTATCCTTTTACGAATTTCTGATTAAGTAATTTCAAGAAAATTAAAGTAGTAAAAGGAAGTTGTTCTATTTATTTGAGAGTTTCCGTGAATTATTTAATTGTAAGTTATTTCTAAATATCCACTGGGACATGTAATCCTCAGAAGGTGTACACAAAAAGCAAAAGTGTGATTGATGATTTAATAATTTATAATCTCTGCTGAATGCTAAATTTTGATAAAAATTTGAAAGTGTCAGTCCACCTTCGTAACACCTCTCTGGTACAGGTGCAACATAGTGATATATGGATCGTAGCTGCACAGGATCAATAACTTTTACCTTTGACCAACGACAGTTCGATATCTGAGGTTCATCTCAGACAAGGATTATCTCTGCCGAACCTGTCTAGGCGTTTACACTTCTACAACAGTATAACATAACAATCGGGACACGCCGTCTCGTTTTTCTTATCCACAGCGGGAGCAGCACACCAAGCGGACAGCAAGTGAAACTTCTGCCTAAAATATTGGGTGAGTGCGAATTGTAACGTTTACAATGATTTGCAACACAGTTTTTACGATAGGGAGTGTATGCAGTGCCACAAAAATCGACAATAACTAAAACGTGACACCTCATTTGTCATTCTTTTGTCTCCTAAGGATCCTGGGATATACGAAACAGTACATTACACGACAGTTTGTTTACGATTCTCTTGTAACGTACACATATCTACCGAATAAGACCTGAGCATTTACAGAAAGACGTTATGTATCTACCCAAAAACGCTGAGTTTTGTTTGATAACTTTTCAGCCAAATGAGAGAATATGGATCGTAGGAAGCCTATATTGAATGTAATACTCACATTATTCAACGTAACACACCTGTAGCTTAACGGAAAACCAATAAATCGTCAAAAGGAATAAAACTGTTTCCTAACGTAGAGGAAACCAATTTCGCCATTGTTGCTAAATCTGAACCACAAATGGCAAGAATATTCAAACATTTGCTTTTGAAGGAAAAGCAGTTATATTACAAAAGTAATCATGTATTAGAAAGTCGAATGAAGTGCAGGAATGGGGATATCATGACACTGCATAATGCTTTTTAAAGTGTCAAGCAAATTGCCTATGATAATAACAACAGACATCAACAAAGAAACATTCTGTCATGCATGAAATATGTGTTTACATTCTCTTGCTTTCAATAAAGTAAGCTGAAAATGTACATACATACTTTTAGCTTAAGTCACTGAATCAATGTGATTCGTCTCTTTTCTGTCTGTATTTTACTGTAACTCATGTCTCTTGGTAATTGACTAACGTACAGAACACAATAATAAAACAACTACTTCGTTAAGTAAGTAGAAAATAATTTAAACACTCACTGTCGTTACGACACATGTGATTGTCTGCTTCCTCACCGCTTGGAGCGTTGTGTCGCTCCAGCAGGCAAACGGTAACATCTGTCGCAGCAAAGAGTTTCGTGGCTGTATGCATTAGACTGTCCTTCTATCAAGCCCTTTTCTAACTCTAAGTCACTCTCCGACGTCGGACCCGTCTCTGCGGAACCAGAAGCGCCAGAGCAGCTCTGGACAAAACGATAGGAATGGAAAGGTTCATCGATCACATCCGTAAAACCTGGAAGATTTCAAAGCAGCTGTAACTACGGAGAAACAGTATAGACCATGTGGTATGCTAGAGTTGTGAAGAATGGGAATGCGAACAAACTGGCAAAGGTCACAGCAGAGGATGGAATGCAGAAGAGATGCATTCCAGTTGGGGATCCAATACCTGTAGCCAGCGACATGACTATCAGTGGATGGAATAAGGTGCAGGCCACTGAGGCTATGCATAAGGGTGCCTCACACTGGAAAATGCACCCACGTGTAGCGACGGCACGGTGGTACGCTGAAACGTAGGGTATGAAACGTAACTTCACTGGGAAACTGGACGAGAGACGGATAGTAATAACCATTACCATACAAATATTGAACAGCTGTGCTACAGCCAACATCTTCACACCATCGACGTCGCACCATCGTCGCACTGCGAGTGTGGGGGAGGCTCTCCGGCTCTGAGCACTATGGGTCTTAACATCTGTGGTCATCAGTCCCCTAGGACTTAGAACTACTTAAACCTAACTAACCTAAGGACATCACACACATCCATGCCCGAGGCAGGATTCGAACCTGCGACCGTAGCGGTCACGCGGTTCCAAACTGAAGCGCCTAGAACCGCACGGCCACACCGGCCGGCCTGTGGGGGAGGTCCAGGACGCCAACCATATTTACTTCCTCTAGCTTACACATATGAAAGAATCACATTGGCTACTTACGGAGGAGGCTAAAACGTAGGAAGTCTTTTCTGCTGTGTCTTGATATTCTTTACGATACTGAGTATAAGCACTCATAAATTGTTTGTGAACTTTTTTGAAAAGGCCTGTATTAAAATACACTGACGGAAAGAAGTAGCAACATCGAAAAATAATTAATGTAGAGTAATGAAATTTCGGGATTACATTTGTCTAGGTAACATATTTCATCAACACTGCAAGATCACCAGTGAATATAAGCGCAAGATAAGCCCTTACGTATGTGTAATGTTGTTACAGTAATAACCGGTGCAACCTCCAGCATGTTGAATGTAAGCACTCAGACGTCCATGCTTGTGTTGTACAGGTTTCGGATGTCAGTTTTTGGGACGGAGTTCAATGCATGTTACACTTTGTCGTTCAATACAGTGACGGTTAAAGCTGTTTGTGAATGACGCTCGAGTTGTCGTTCGATGATGTTCCGTATCTGTTCGACTGGAGACAGGTCCAGTGATCGAGAAGGCCGAGCCAACATGTCGACACTCTGTAGAACACGTTGGGTTACAACAGCGGCATGTGGGCGAGCGTTAACCTGTTGGAAAACACATCCTGGAATGCTGTTCATGAATGGGAGCACTACAGGTCTAGCAACGAGACTGACACAGAAATTTGCAGTGAGAGTGCGTGGAACAAGCACGAGACTGCTCCTAATGTCATATGAAATCACACTCCAGACCATAACTGCAGGTGTGTAGTCAGTGTGTCTATCACGCGGACAGGTTGGTTGCAAGCACTCAACTGGTCTCCTTCTAACCAACATACGGCCACCGCTGGCACAGATACAGAACCTGCTTCCATCAGGTAACACATCAGACCTCCAGTGAGCTCTCGCTTGACACCACTGAAGTCGCAAATGGCGATGGTTTGGAATCAGTGGACTGCAAGCTACAACGCGTCTGGCTCAGAGCTCTCCTTCAAGTAACCTATTTCTAACAGTTCGTTGGGTCACCGTGGTGCAAGTGCTGCTCAAATTGCTGCTGCACATGCAGTACGATGGGAAAGAGCCATACACCGAACATGATGGTCTTCCCTCTTGGTAATGCCACGTGGCCGTCAGGAGTCGCGTCTTCTTGCTACCGTACATTCCCGTGACCACCGCTGCCAGCGATCATGTGCAGTTGCTATATTCCTGCCAAGTCTTTCTGCAATATCGTGGAATGGGCATCCAGTTTCTCGTAGCCCTGTTACACGACCTCAAACAGAGGTGGTGACAATGACGTGTCTGTCGCCTCCAAGGCATTCCTGACTAATCTCAACTCAACACATCTAATCTCAAAGTCAACTAATGCGCAAGACCGTTATGGCGTCTATTTAGGGCAAACCTGACTCTTACCCTCACAGTGTCGTCACTGGCGCAACTGTTATGCGACTGGCACGAAATTTAAATAAACATCATCTTTCAGTTGTAGAAAAACGCCTCCTTCCTGGTGTCGCAATTGTTTTCGGTAAGTGTATGTGTGTATGTGTGTGTGTGTGTGTGTGTGTGTGTGTGTGTGTGTGTGTGTGTGTGTGTGAATTTATTGAAAGGCTGCACTGGCCATGTTGGTGGCCCCGGAGAGCAATGAAAAAGAGATGAAATTATTAGTAATAATTTCTGCCCAATCTAACAACCCTCAGTTTACACATTTTCTGTCACTGAATAATCTCTATGTAAACATCAGACGCGTAATAGTCTCGACGTTCTCGTCGTTGACTGTATAAAAATCATTATTTGTTTTCGTAACGGATGAGTTCTGAATGGGTGCTGATGGCTACAAACTCTCCTTAGGTACTTCAAGCCTTTTAGGAACCGTCAGAGAGAATACGAGAGCGCAGATGTTTTTGCTAGTTGCAGGAATGAAGAAATACCATCTCTAGCTTGGCGGAGAGATTCACAACGCGAAACGCAGGAGACCGAAGAAGCGACAAAGTGCCGCCCACACGCATCACACATTCTACTGTAGGTGCGTGGGAGTAGGGTGGACGTAATCCCTGGAATACGACCGCGTGCGCAGGGGTTTCCTACCAGCGGCGACAACCTTCCTCCAACAGAACATGCCCATACGCCTCCGGATCTCTCCTCCACCTGCGATAAATATTGTAATTTTGGAGAGGAAATAGACCGCCACCACGTCCACAGCTGCCGGGTTTACGGGCGGACTCGTAAAGTGGGACGCGTCGCCCACGCTCGAGGCTGCTTCGGGCAGAGCGAAAGGCGCAAGTGCCTAAAGCGCAGGACGGTCACTAAGTCCTGCGGGGCGAGCAGACAGTCCGAGGGCCCGAAACCTGCCATAAAACTGCGCCACCCTCGACTTCCCCAGCGCAAATGGTCAGCGTGATTTCTATGTTCGACACACAAAACAAAATCAAAGCAAGAACGAAACATACTAGCGGGAGATAATCGCCGTTGCCTCTCATTCATTTTCGAAGTAAGAGAAGATAGTCTGTATAGAGGTTTTCAGCGCGCTGAAGATAACAATTGTTCAAACACAGGACACCCCAGAATATGCGGGGGTCACTTTAAAAAGTTCTGCGCACTGTGCATGTGTGACCCTTACTGAACCGTGAATTTACTTTCAAAACCTTTTCTTAAGAATTTACTTTATTTACTAGCGATTCATCAAGAACATTAACACATTTAATCACACTATGTGAGCGTGGAAGTAGTTGCCAGGGAGTAACTGATGAAATCAAAATGAAATTGCTTTTAACAAATGGGAACTTTGTCCCTAAAAGCTTTCTTTTTTTAACAAACGGATTTAAAATTATACGCAGAAAGCGCCCTCTAAATATCAATTCAAAATTTATTCAGAGGCAGAAAGAAACAAATTTTTGAGTGTATGAGCTTTCGGGCTGAGAACCTTGCCGCTCGCCTTTGACACGGCCGTAGTCACGACCGCTGACAACAACCTCTGAAAGACTACACAGGTGCAAATCTGCAACACATCAGATTACCTTAACGTAAAAGTTTTAACAATTCACACAAGCACACACACTATGCATCCTGTAGGAGGGATGGAAATGGTACAAAACACTAAAATTAAAAGATTAACTTGCCACCGAAGGTACAACTTCATTTTAACTTCTAAGAAAAGTCTTATGGTGGAAGGGTGGAAACTTTATACACTAAAATAACCATTTAAATAAAAGCCCATGAAATGCAATCTTACATAAAATAATAAAAACATGCTCTACAGTACACATATATCACCTCTCAAGATGATAGGCAAGATAAAAACATAATTCAGGAATTATGCCGTTACACTTCAAGCAATAAATTCGTTAACACGCCGAATCCGACAAACATGACAGAGGCAACTATTAACGTACGGCAGATTGATAGGGAGATTACCGAACAACCTGAACCTCAGGTTGCTCTAACCTGGCCCTACTCCACAACGGAAAAAACGGACCACCCAATTCATAAATAACCACCTTCCCGCGGGTGGGCAAACGGAGAAGAATGGTGTGACGAACCCAAAACAAAGCGGCTGGTGGCCTCACCAAGAAAACAAGTAGAATTTAACAAGTAAACGAAACAACATATTACCAATCACTAAACTTCTAATAAACTGTGATTTCTGACGAAGACCTGGCGCAGCACCCCCAAAACGCTCTCCCGAACCGTCCGCTGCCAGCCGCTTCAACGGACGCAGGAAGGCACGCCGATCTCCCATCTCACGGCGTCGCAGCTCCCACCGGCCAGACCGATGTCGTGGGTTGACTCCTGTTGCTCTCGTGTCGGCCACGAAGCTGCTACCCCTTGCTATACGCCGCGGCCCACTGGACTCACGTGGCGACCTCACACGCGCCGACACTCAAGAGCGGACAAGTCATCTTGTGTCTCTGTGCGCGACCGACCAACCGGTCGATCCGACCGGGAATGACCGTTGCCTGAGCAACTCGAGCAGACTGGCGGCCGAACGCGCAAACTCAGATGCAGGAACTGAGCCCTCGACGGGGCGACCACTCGTTGAGTTCTCTCACTGCGCCACAAATTCGGACGAGAGAGAGATTAGCAAAGCTGGGGACGAGAGACTGACCCCAGTCTGACTCCAGACTCACCCAGATTCACCAACTGCCGAGTTTTTTTTCTTTATTGCGATTTCATTCCCCTGCCCCATATGAGCAGGGGAAGGCTGTCAGGGGCACAATCCACCACTCTTCAGCCGAGTGACTCCCCACTGGCGAGTTTTTTTTTTTCCTTTATTGTTATTTTAATACCTAAACAACAGGTAGGCTGTCAGCGGCATGCTACGCCGCTCTTCAGCCATAGTGTTGACAATAACAGAACACAGAATGGAGAAGCAGAATGAACAAAGTGACGTGCAAAAAAGAGAGGTCACAGATACACAAAAAAGACGGAGCCGTTCACACTCTACGAAAACGACACTGAAAACACGTTGACATGGCGCACAGAACACTGGTGAATCTGATGGCACAAGTGAATGGAGAAGCGTGACGGCAGACACTAAAAACACAAAACGACGTCACACACAAGAGACACACATGGCGATGATCTCCAGCGCGCGAATTTTCACTGAGCGTGTGCGAGTCTGGGGACCTGCCGAGACAGGAGGATGGGGGGGGGGGGGGAGAGGGAGAGGGGAGAGCAGAGATGCCACAGGCAGGGGAGATAGGGGGAGGGAGGAAGAGGGCGGGGAAGCCCAGGGGAAGAGGGGTGGAGGGAGGGGATGGGGGAAAAGGAGAGAGAAGGGAAGGGAAGAGAAGGGAGGGAGGGTGCTGAAAGGAAAGGACACCGGAAGTGGGGGGTGGGGCAGGGTCAAAGTTGATAGGAGGGGTAGATGGATGGGAGGAGGACACCATCAGGGAGGGGGAGCTGACGGAAGCCACCTTGGGAGCGGGTAAGGAGGGTCGAGAGATGGAGACTGGGTTCCACTGGCGAGTTCATAGCGCCCCTTAAATGCACGTGAACAGGCAACCTTTCCCCTTTCCCACCAGAGGGAGACACCAAAGCTGCGATTGCCACAGCGGCGCCACTGACAGAAACGGAGGGCGACTGCTTCACACAATGCACTGCGGCGCGCTCTTCAAAACACGGCTCACTTACGGTAGCATGATGAAGCTAAAAATCATAAAGACTTTAAAAGTGAGAATTCCTCACTGGTTTGCGTAGCTGTGCCATGAGTAATTTAGTTTGAAATTTTAATCTGAAACCGAGTCAGATCGGATTCAGCTTGTGAGCTGCATTCCTCCATCAAAATTGATCCCCTACGTGGAATGAAACCAACGGAAACGATATTGAATTGACTTTATTATTCCAAATTACGATGTAATGTTTTTCGGACTTGCTCGCATGTCTATATGTGTATATTCGCGTACAGGGGAGACATTTTACTTGGAAGTCACTTGCCCGGTGTCGACGAATAAATACGACGCTGCGGTGCCTGTGTTGCTCCGAATCACGGTGCAATGTTACTTCGGACATGCATACCAGATGGTTCTTGCATGATCATAGCGAAGAGCAGAAAGCAGGTCGCAAAATAATCGCAGAATAATTGCTTCAGCATTATAAAACAGGAGGAGAACAGTTTCTGAAAAGAATTTTTGAACTTACTGAAACCTAGATGCGGGATTCTGAGCCGGAGCTGAAATCCCAGTCGTCACAAAGGAAAAGTTTTTACTCTGAGAGCCCGAAAAAGTTGTCACTGCCAACGATAAAAGGTGAAACTGATTATGTTCTTTGCATACGATATGAATAGAGTTATAGCTACAAATAGTGCCACATGGTACGTCAGCAACCGGAGAGTACTACAGTCTATTTCTCCAAAATATTTTGCGTCCGAAAATTAGTCAAAGAGGGCCTGACATGCTTGCAACTGGTGTCATTTTGCAAGATAATGCAGGACCTCATATTACCCTACCAGTGACAGAAACGCTCGACAAATGTGGATGGGAAATATTTCCACACCTACTATGTTGTCCTGATATGAATACATCCGACTTTGATTTGTTTCCCAACCCGAAGAAACAACTTCTTCGAAACTGTATTGATACAATTTATGTAGCTTCCAGTGAGATGACCCTAGTAATCAGGCAGTTCATCAATGAAGGTGCCCTATCTGGAATACAGAAGTTACCAAAGCGTTGAGAAGCTGTCAAGCAGGAATGGAGATTATATTGAAGGCCTATGAAGATATTTTGTAAAATTAATTATCTTCTTCAGTTCTATCTCACAGTGTACAGAACATGTGAAATGACCCTTGTAAGAGACAGTTACTGAACGAGCATAAGAAATAGGTTCTGAGACATGTGAGTGATTTAACTGGACTGCTCATCAGACGTGAAAGTATCGCCAAGAGCGTCACAGGGAAGTGCGATAGGACCACCCTTTTCTCTAAGTAGATAGACGATCTGGTCGACAAGGTGAGCTGCAATCTGCGACCGTTTACTTATGACGCTGAAGTGTGTGGGAAGGTATCACTCCTGTGTAACTGAAGAAAGATTCACGAAGACTTGGATATACACTACTGGCCATTAAAATCGACTCCTACAACGTGCTGACACGAGGAAATTTTCCAACCAATTTCTCATACATAAACAACAGTTGACCGGCGTTGCCTGGTGAAACGTTGCTGTGATGCCTCGTGTGAGGTGGAGAAATGCGTACCATCACGTTTCCGACTTTGATAAAGGTCAGATTGGAGCCTATATCGAATACGGTTTATCGTATCGCGACAATGCTGCTCGCGTTGGTCGAGATCCAACGACTGATAGCAGAATATGGATTCGGTGGGTTCAGGAGGGTAATACGGAACGCCGTGCTCGATCCCATCGGCCTCGTATCACTAGCAGTCGAGATGACAGGCATCTTATCCGCAAGACAACAACCATCTGCACGAACAGTTTGACGATTTTGCAGTAGCATGGACTATCAGCTCGGAGACCATGGCTGCGGTTACCCTTGACGATGCATCACAGACAGGAGCGCCTGCGATGGTGTACTCAACGACGGACCTGGGTGCACGAATGGCAAAACGTCTTTTTTTCGGATGAGTCGAGGTTCTATTTAAAGCATCATGATGGTCGCATCCGTGTTTGGCAACATCGCGATGAACGCACATTGGAAGCTTGTATTCGCCATCGTCATACTGGCGTATCACCCGTCATGATGGTATGGGGTGCCATTGGTTACACGTCTCCGTCTCCTCTTGTTCGCAATGACGGTACTTTGAACAGTGGACGTTACATTTTAGATGTGTTACGACCCGTGGCTCTACCCTTCATTCGATCGCTGCGAAACCCCACACTTCAGCGGGATAATGCACGAACGCATGTTGCAGGTCCTGTACGGGCCTTTCTTGATACAGAAAATGTTCGACTGCTGTCTTGGCCAGCACATTCTCCAGATCTCTCACCAATAGAAAACGTCTAGTCAGTGGTGGCCGAGCAACTGGCTCGTCACAATACGCCACTCACTACTCTTGAGGAACTGTGGTATCGTGTTGAAGCTGCATGGGCAGCTGTACCTGTACACGCCATCCAAGCTCTGTTTGACTCAATGCCCAGGCGTACCAAGGCCGCTATTACGGCCAGAGGTGGTTGTTACGGGCACTAATTTCTCAGGATCTATGCACCCAAATTGCGTGAAAATGTAATCACATGTCAGCTCCAGTATAATATATTTGTCCAATGAATACCCGTTTATCATCTGCATTTCTTCTTGGTGTAGCAATTTTAATGGGCAGTAGTGTAATTCCTTTTTGGTGGGATGAATGACAGCTTGCTCTAAACGTGTAAAATCAGCGCTAGTGCAGATGGATAGCCAAAACAATAATATAATGTTTAAATTGGTCTGTTGCTTAACGCAGTCATGTCGATGAAATGTTTAGCAGTAGAGTGGCAGAGTGACATGAAATGGAACGAGGATGAAAAGTCGGTTGTAGGATAGATGAATCTTCAGTTTCGTCTTATAGGGAGAGTACTAAAAAGTGCAGCTCATCTGTAAAGGAGGCTGCATTACAGAGAACTTTTACATTCATGTGTACTGCTCGATGGTCTGGGATCCACACCTGGTCTTATTAAAGGAAGTCGTCGAAGCTACTAAGAAGCATGCTGTTCCATTTGTTACCGCTAATTTGATCAGCAGGTGCACAGTAATGCCTCATGAATTCAACTATGTATGCGCCCGGGCACTGAAAGCTGTGGTGACCTTATCGTTGTACCGTCATTACTGACATGAAAATCACCTGCACGGCATCACATTACAATTCTAAGCATATGTAGCTTTGTTCGAGTGTACGATTTGGTCATAATGAATTTCTGAATTGCTCATACACGCTGTTGAGATGTCAGTACGGGCACGCCCAGAAAGACAATAAAAAACTCAAAATAAAAATAAAAAGAACTGCGGGGAATGGGAGGGGAAAGAAGCTCTTTTCGCGGGGCACTACTGAGAAGGTATAGAAAACTGGCAGCTGCTATCAGAACGATCCTAATGCCAGCCATCTTCATACTTCTCGTATAAGAACCGACGAGGTAACAGATATCAGGGCTCATATGGAAGGATATAGACAATCGTTTCTCCCTTGCTATATTCGTAAATGGAACACGAAGAGCAATGACTAGTAGTGGTACAATAGAGCCTTCGCCATGTCACGTACGATGGCTTTCAGAGTATCTGTGTAGAAGTTGCACTCTAGAGGAGCTGATAGGGTTGTCACAGAGTTGACGATTCCGGTCGAACGTCCGTATGAAAGGATTCATGTTCACACATCTTCAAGAAAAGGTGATGAAATCTAGCACGTAATGTGTCTGAAAAAGATGTAACACTTGAGGCAGAAAATGAATTCAAAGGTGAAATTTACAGTGATATGGTAACAGTCATGGCATAGCGATATGCACTTTTACAGACAGTGGTGGTATAGCGTACACAAGGTGTAAAACGCTAGTTCTCTGGCGGAGCTGTCAGCTGTACTCTGATTAAAGTGAAACTGTTTCCCACGTGATTTTGACCACACGACAGCAATTAACAGACTTTGAAAGCGATGTAGCAGTTGGTGATAGACGATGAAACATTCCACTTCGGAAATCATCAGGTAATTTAATTTTTCGCCTATCTACAATGTCAAGAATGTGTGGAGAGTGCCAGATTTAACGCATTACCTCTGACCATTCATAATGTAGTGGCGTAAGACCTTCAGTTAATGACCGAGAACAGCAACGTCTGCATAGGGTATTCAGTTCCAACAGACAAGCAACATTGCCTCAAATAACCATAGAAATCAATGTGGGACGTACGACGACGTATCCGTTGGGACAGTGAGGTGAAATTTGTCGCTAATGGGCTATTCCAGAAGACAAGCGATCCGAGCGCCTTTGCTAACAGCCCGACGTCACTGCAGGGCCTCTGCTGGGCTCGTGAAAATATGGGTTGGGCCCTAGACGACTGGAAAACCGTTTAATGGTGAGATGATGCCTGATTTTAGTTATTAGATCTGATGGTAGGGTTCGAGGGTGGTGCAGACCACACTAAGTTTTGTGTGGAATGGACTGGGTCCTCTGCTCCAACTGAACCGATCATTGACTGGAAATTGATATGGTCGGCTGCTTGGAGACCACTGGTTGGCTACCTGCAGACCATCTGCGGTATTCGTGGATTCGTGGACATTAGTTCCCAGGAGGCGGCTACACGGGTAGCAGGGGGTGTGTGGCGTGGACTGGACTTTTTTTTTAGGTTAGAGGGTCTCGGGAAAACACAAGAATGGCTTCAGTCACAAAGGACGCAGGCTAAACACAGGAAAAACGTAGATACAGGAACCACTGGTATAACAGATGTAAATTGCCGTAGTTGTGTTTGGGAAGTACCAGAGCTCCAAGCAGTAATAGAAAGCACTGATGCTCACATCGTTATAGGTACTGAGAGCTGGCTAAAGCAGGATATAAGCTCATCCGAAATTTTTGCGAAGAACCTAATGGTGTTCCGAAAGGATAAGTTAAACACGGTTGGCGGTGGCGTGTTTGTTGCTGTCACAAGTAGTTTAACTTGTTGCGAAAACGAAGTAGATACATCCTGTTAAATAGCATGGACAGAGGTCATTGTTGGCAACCAGAATAAAATAATAATTGGATCCTTTTACCGATCTCCCAATTAAGACGATACAGTTGCTGAAAGGTTCAAAGAAAACTTGAGTCTGATTTCAAATAAGTACCCGACTTATACGATAATAGTTGGTGGTGATTTTAATTTACCCTCGATATATTGGCGAAAATATGTGTTTAATTCCGGAAGTACGCATAAAATTTCATCCGCAATTGTGCTAAACGCATTCTCTGAAAATTATTTCGAGCACTTAGTTCAAGAGCCCACTCGAATAGTAAACGGTTGTGAAAACACACTTGACCTCTTAGCAACAAATAATCCTGAGTTAATAACGAACATCTTTATCGATTCAGGGATTAGTGAACACAGGGTTGTCGTAGCGAGACTGAATACTGTAATTCCCAAACCCCGAAAAATAAGCGAAAAATATACACATTCAGAAAAGCAGATAAAAAATTCACTTGACGCCTTCCTGACAGTCAATCTCCACTCATTCCAAATTAATAACAGAAGTGTAGACCAAATGTGGCTTAAATTCAAAGAAATAGTATGGGCAGCAATTGAGAGATTTATACCAAATAAATTAACGAACGACGGCGCTGATCCTCCTCGGTACACAAAACGGGTTAGAACACTGTTGTAGAAACAACGAAACAAACATGCCAAATTTAAACAGACGAAAAATCCCCAACATTGCCGATATTTTACAGAAGCTCGAAATTTAGGGCGGACTTCAATGAGAGATGTCTATAACAGATTCCACAATGAAACTTTCTCTCGAAACCTGGCAGAAAATCCAAAGAGATTCTTGTCGTATGTTAGCGGCAAGAAACAATCAATGCCTTCTCTGCACGATAGCAACGGAAATACTATCGAAGACAGTGCTGCCAAAGCGGAGTTACTAAACACAGCCTTCCGAAATGCCTTCACAAAAGAAGACGAAGAAAATATTCCAAAATTCGAATCGAGAACAGCTGCCAACATGGGTAACATAGAAGTAAATATCCTCGGAGTAGTGAAGCAACTCAAATCACTTAATAAAAACAAGTGTTTTGGTCCAGACTGTATACCAGTTAGATTCCTTTCGGAGTATGTTGATGCATTAGCTCCATACTTAACAATCAAATACAACCGTTCGCTCGACGAGAGATCCGTACCCAACGACTGGAAAGTTGCACAGGTCACACCAATATTAAAGAAAGGTAGTAGGAGTAATACAGCAAATTACAGGCCCATATCGTTAACGTCGATGTGCAGCAGAATTTTAGAACATATATTGTGTTCAAACATTATGAATTACCTCGAAGAAAACGGTCTGTTGACAAATAGTAAACATGGGTTTAGAAAACATCGTTCCTGTGAGACACAACTAGCTCTTTATTCACATGATGTGTTGAGTGCTATTGACAAGGGATTTCAGATCGATTCCGTATTTCTGGATTTCCGGAAGAGTTTTGACACTGTACCACACAAGCGGCTCGTAGTGAAATTGCGTGCTTATGGAATATCGTCTGAGTTACGTGACTGGCTTTGTGATTTCCTGTCAGAGAGGTCACAGATCGTAGTAATTGACGTTAAGTCGTCGAGTAAAACAGAAGGGATTTCAGGTGTTCCCCAACGTAGTGTTATAGGCCCTTTGCTGTTCCTTATGTATATTAACGATTTTGGAGACAATCTATGCAGTCGTCTTAGGTTGTTTGCAGATGACGCTGTCGTTTATCGACTAATAAAGTCATCAGAAGACCAAAACAAACTGCAAAACGATTTAGAAAAGATATCTGAATGGTTCGAAAAGTGGCAGTTGACACTAAATAACGAAAAGTGTGAGGTCATGCACATGAGTGCTAAAAGGAACTTCGATTACACGATAAATCTGTGTAATCTAAAAGCCGTAAACTCTACTAAATACCTAGGTATTACAATTGCTAACAAATTAAATTGGAAGGAACACATCGAAAATGTTATGGGGTACGCTAAAGAAAGACGGAGTTCTATTGGCAGGACAGTTAGGAAATGTAACAGAGCTACTAAGGAGACTGCCTACAGTACGCTTGTCCATCCTCTTTTAGAATACTGCTGCGCGGTGTGGGATCCTTACCAGACAGGACTGACGGAGTACATCGAAAAAGTTCAAAGAAAGGCAGCACGTTTTGTATTATCTCGCAATATGGTAGAGAGTGTCACAGAAATGATACTAGATTTGGGATGGACATCATTAAAAGAAAGGCGTTTTTCGTTCCGACGGAATCTTCTCACGAAATTCCAATCACCAACTTTCTCCTACGAATATATTTTGTTGACGCCGACCTACACAGGGAGGAACGATCACCACGATAAAATATGGGAAATCAGAGTTCGTACGGAAAGATATAGGTGTTCGTTCTTTCCGCGCGCTATACGTGATAGGAATAATAGTGAATTGTGAAGGTGGTTCGACGAACCCTCTGCCAGGCACTTAAATGTGATTTGCAGAGTATCCATGTAGATGTAGATGAAAAACAATGGAATTTTTATCGACGACATTACGGAAAGTCATCAGCCCATAGTTGTTCGCGACTTGTTTGAAGGATATTCTGGACAATTCGAGTGAATGATTTGCCCACCCGGATCACGCGACATGAGTCCCATCGAAGTCCGTTCGAGTGCAGAATGCTACACCGTCAATACTTTCGCAGTTATGGATGGCTATAGAGGCAGTATGGCTCCATATTTACGCAGGGCCTGCAACAACTTACTGAGTCCATGGCTCGTCGGGTTGCTGCATTATGCCGGACAAAAGGATGTCCGACATGATTCGAGGAGGTATCCCATGAAGTCTGTCACCTGAAAGTATTATGCGGTGGGAAAAATTTTATGTCATTTTCATTTGTAATGTGATGGCGACTGATAGTTGATGAATAAATAATAGCAAGACACATGCGTAAAAGAACTTTCCCCTAATTTTTTGTAACTAATACCGTCTCTTCCTCTTCCATTGTGCCGATCCAAGCTTAGGCCTTTTACTCTGTTCTGACGTCATCATCACTTTGTCAGCCTTCCCACACTCCTTCTTCCAACAGACTTATATTCCATCACTTGTCGAGGGGCCTCTAAGGCCCATGTTGCTTTTGTTGGATCAATTTTCCAGTAAATAAGTGTATTCTCAGCTCTTCCCTCATTCGTTCATTCCTTACTTTGTGTCTCCGAATCTAAGAAACGTCATTCTTTAAGTTTCAAGTAAATATGGGGGCATTCGAGAGAGTAAACGATAAAGCCCACACTCAGCAGAAAAATTTTACAGATTTTTTTCATCCAAACAATTTGCATAAGGCACACTCTGGCAACAGCAGCAAATTTAACTAATACGTTATGGGCTTATTATCACTAAGGGAAAATTAAGAAAAGGCAATCATAAAGATAGCTACAGGCGACCATTAGATAACATCAAAAAATTATGTAAATGCCCCACTAAGTAAACAGCAAGACAGTTAAGGGTGCTGGTGGGCAAATCAGTAAGTTTAAAACGGATAGAGTTCGAAAAACCAACTTTACATTATAAGCAACAGTTTATTTACAACATCAAAAGGCAGGCCAGTAACAGATGAAGAACGTGAAGAGCTTATCCGCAAAAACTCCCTTCAGAAGCTGATATGTATATGTATATATATATATATATATATATATATATATATATATATATATTCGAAACAAGTCCCAAAATGCCGTACCACCCGATTTAAACAGGTAAAATAGGTTTTGGATCTCTAAAACAGAGAAAACGTCACCAAACATTCTATAATTTAAAGAAACGGCATAGAATTTAAAATAAGGTAGTCTACTAGTTTTGCAACTTTTGCCAAAACTAAGTAGCATAAATGAGTTTATCAAGTGAGTGTCCCAGTTCGCAAATAAGTACACGGCTCCTATGACCGATTCCGATTCGCAGCTCAAGTAGTTCAACACAGAAGCCGTTTACGGCAAGACGCCGACCAGGAGGTGCAATAGTTGCAGAAAAATTAAATTACAAGAGTACCAGAAGTTATCGTGGGGATCCCTTCGGAATGTTAAATAAAAGAAAAACATAAACCTCACATCTTGTACCTAAATGGCCATTACCTGATTTCTTAACGAACAATGGAAACTCAGACATGCAAGTGATGGGGCAACTGAGCTCCGTCGAGCACTATTAAGATTACGACCTCAAGAGGTGTGTTCATGCCTTGGGCGCAACCAAACCCTGTTAAGATATAATATAGCGGATGACGTACCATTAACTTCCACTGTATGGCGATAATTACTACCATAACAGTCTCGCTGCAGTTACACTGCGGTGAAATACCTTCGTGGCAGACGTTGGGCCCAGATTCCAAGTTGACACTCATCATTCCTGCCAGCAGACTGCCTGACCAATGTAGTGCTCAAGCACCTCTTTTGTTTACCCCACTTGCGCACCGTCTTAATATCGGCACATGCGGAACTTGCGTCCTCTCGGACTAAAATTCCATCAGCGTGTATTCTCGTTTTTACCTTTCAAAGATCTTCTAATCGTGCCACATGTATGTTCATAGGTACTGATTTTCTTATTCTCTCATTCTCTTCTTTAAAAGCTGCCACGTACTAGAGTCTGGGAAGGTTACACCTGTTTTACCTTACCGCTGATTACCCTGTGATGGTACACTTACTTAAAATGGCCACTATTTTGTGGTTTTGTTCTTGATACCTTCAGGTTACAATCTAGGCTAATGTTGTTTGATCTTTCTTCCGTAATTTGTCATTTCACTGTCACTAGTAAGTACCTGGTTGTTTGCAGAAAGTGTTGTTCGACGGGTGTTCAATAAGCAACACAACACATTGTTTCAGGGCCAACGTCGGAGAAAAAATGCGAAATTTTTATTGGACATTATGTATTATTCCTACTTTAACCGCAATAGTTTCACGGAGTCCCGATTGGTGGCACGACTATACGTAGCCTTCAAAATGGCGTCTGTAACGGAGGTGCTCTCCAAGAAGAGTGCTGTCGCTGAATTTCATTCGTCGGAAGACTAGAGCCTTGCAGATTGTCTATAGAGACCTAGCGTTGAACAAAAGCACGGTGAGTCGTTGGGCGAGCTGTCTGTCACCATCGCCACAAGGTCGCACGAAACTGTCCGATCTCCCACGTGCCGGACTGCGCGCACAGCTGTGACTCTTGGAATGTTGGAACATGCGATGACACTGATTCGGGATGGCTGACGGATCACAATTAAACACCTCACTGCTCAACTGGATGTCTCTGTTGGTAGTGCTCACACACTCGACCACCAGTTGGGAAACCCAAAGGTATGTGCCCAGTGGGTTCCTCGCCGGCTAACAGAAGACCGTACACGTCAGCGGAGGACCATCACTGCGTAACTGTCTGCGCGTTACGAGGCTTATTTTAACAATATTTTGTCGTACTGCATCATAAGCGAAGAAACATGGGTTCCTCCCGTAGAACTCGAAACAAAACGGCAATTCCAGGAGTGGCGCCACATCAAATGTCCTCCAAAGAAAATGTTCAAATCCACATTCTCAGACGATAAAATCATGGCTGCAATCTTCTGATACTCTGAAGGGAGTATTCCGTTTGATGGCCTCCCTTATGGTGTAACGATCAATTACGAGTTGCATTGTGCTACACTCAGGAAATTGAAGAATAGGCTTCAGCATGTTCGTCGTTACATAAATGCAAACGGACAACGCAAGGCCTCATACAAGTCTATAAACCCAGAGAAGTTCACAAATCTCCATTGGACTGCATTTTCTCATCCACTCTGCAGCCCTGATTTCGCGCCTTCTGACTTCCATGTGTTAGGCTCAATGACGGATGCACTCCACAGAAAACAGTACCTGGATGATGGGGTGGTTATTGATGCAGTGAGACATTGATTCCTAAGTGGACCAATAGAGTGGTACCATGCGGGCATACGGGTCCTCACAGTAAGGTGGTTGAACGGATATGATGCTGAACAATAGGGTTTTGTAGCCAAAGGAATCCTGGAATCCTCAATAAAACTGACCTCATTTCAGAAAAAAAGTTGCATTACGTACTGAACGGCCTTCGTATTTAGAAATTTGTCTGTCACACATCCCGCGCGGTATGAGGCCTCTTGTCGCGGTCCGGGAGGCTTCTACTGTCAGCGGTTCGAGTCCTCCCTCGGGCATGGGTGTGTGTGTCGTCCTTAGCGTAAGTCAGTTTATGTTAGATTAAGTAGTTCGTAAGTCTAGGGATTGATGACCTCAGCAGTTTGGTTCCATAAGACCTTACCACAATTTTCCAAATTTTTTGTCACCCATCTTATACCGTAAGTATGCCGATATAGATATTAAACAGTGTAGGCGACTTTGTTATATGACCATTTTACCCAAACTGTTCCGTAACTGAGGTAAACCCTGTAACAAAAAGACAAATCAAATTCGCATAAATAAGTCTCCGTCGATAAATGAAATATGAATTGTCATTAACGAATGCCAGACGTTAACCATGTCGATTACAATTTCCCATTGCGTACACATGTAAATAAGTAGCCTCTATGGAAGATTCTTGCACTTAACTGTAGGCGAGGTATTGCGCCGTGTATCATAGACCCTCAAGGGGAACAGCCCTACAGAATCATGGGATGTCCGCTTGGCTGCCCGCATATGTGCGAGGGACTCTCCCTGGTAATCATGCAGGACAATAGTCAGTGCTTTGAGGAGTTCCTACTTGGCACCGGAGACACTAAAACCATAATACTGATTTAATCTCCGGGTTGGGCGGACGCAACGGAGACTGTTTTTTAGCAAGCTGTATGTGGTCTGGACTACAATCTCTTTTATCACCGTCCCTGAAGAACCTCTATTATGATCGAAACAGCAGGCAGTAGGTGACTGTCAAAATACACAGACCATTAAGATATCATCTGAGAGGGATCGCAACAGCAAATCTTAGGCGCCTCTTACGATTGTGAGAAAAAGACACTGTGCTCAGGTCCCGTAAGACGAAATTTTTAATAAAATGTGAAAACAGCTACCACGGTTAACCTCAACAATTTAGAAATGGGTGTAATAAACACAACTGTGCTTATATTGACCTGTATTCGAACCTATACAGAGAGAGGGAGAAAGCAGCTTAGAGATCTGCAGAGCCAAAAATAACGAAATTTGTAGCTGGTTAACCACCAAAAATGAGAGTAAGTAATGGAGACCAGAGACTTCTGTGACTACTTATTACTGTTTTGCATTCGAAATATTTATAATTCAGGAAATAGTAATAATTCCTTTTAAGAAAAACGAAGCTGAGATCAGGGTCTTCCTTGTCGGACGTGCACTGCACACAGTTAGTTGATAGACAGGCGTCTTCCTGGGCAGTCTTCAGACTGCAGCACCAAATACCATCATGGGCACACTACACATCCGGAGGAGATGAACCCAGACGCAAGTTGTTGGTACGGAGGCAATGACTGATTTTGCAGCTACTTCAGCTGCAACCAGCGGATTATATGGTAAACTCCAGCCCCATGCAGGAGGCGAACTGTAGGGAAAGTCAAGTAATTTTTAATAATGTTCCGTAAATTCAGTCTTCGCTTCAAATACTAGCATGCTTTTAACTGCGGCCATTGATGTACACACACACCCTCCGATAGTATACTATATCCTGTTCCACTAAACATCAGCAATAATAGTGCGGCTTTCACGACTGTAAATGTTTTATTCAGATAATGTGTCGATGGCAAGCACATCCGATATGACATGTCCAGGACTGCCAAAGTGTTAGCACACATGCATGCATTTCTGAAGTAGCAGATACTACAGATGATACACTGATGTCTGAAATAGGAGAGATGTATTCGCAAACTGCGAACATAACTCGAAATCAGCTGTATAGTTTATTGGTGACACGAGATAAAGTCAAGAATGCTGTTGAAGAGTTGTAATAATCATTTGTGAAGATGAGCTATTAGAATTGTGAATGATGTGTATATCACATTTATTGCAATGACTTGATTATTACAACAGTAGGAGCTGTAGAAAACTTATCTTCATGTATCGTCAATCTCGAGGGCCAGCTAATTTCCCTTCGGATACTCGGAACATGACGTCCAGGCATATTACGAAATGACTGATACACTTTCCTTGGCATTCCTCATCCGTTGTTACGAACTTCACTGTTATATTCACAAAGCTCACAAATCCTTACCTATAACTTTGAAACATCTTGAAAACTCATCAAGAGCATGAACCATTCTTTTTAAGCCCATTATAATTCCAACACAATCCGTGAAATAATCACCACTCTCACAACTTTCTCTTCCACATTTGGCGCCCGTCTGCTACCAAAGAGCATCACGTTCCAAAGACAACTGTTACAGATGTTACATAGATTGTGAAATGTAAAGTGTGATATTTATACATGTACGTTTAACCGCTGAATTTCATGCGTTATTACAGAGTATAATTTGTAATAGTATTTATAATTAAAGTTTTCACCATTTATGTTTGCATTAAATCTATGAATACCAGGGTAACTAGTTATCAGAATGCACATATTTTTTTACAAAAGGTACATAAAATATTTTCATAAATATTCAACAGGATTAAGAAAAGGCAACTATCGATAAAAGTAGTTAAAGATTTTCACTGTAAAGGCGAAGAATTACGCAAAAATCGGCAAAAAATGAAATTCTACAATCCAGTAACAGTAATACTGGCTGGCTTCGTTAGAGTCAATCTAAAAGAGAGAAAGTACCCTAGGATTGTTACGATCAACCCCTCCTAAACATCCCAAGTAGTTTCCAAGGTGTCACTTACTTTAATCATAAACGTATTTCTGAGTGGAGCTATATGTTTTTATCTATACGTAAAGAAAAATAATATCTTATCAATACCCTTCAAATCAAGAGCTACTCACGTGAGTCTCCCATAAGAATTAGTGAATTTCCTCATGGCACTTTTGTTGCCCTGTGCATATAATCGCTTTCAGAAGTCTAATTAATATTCAAATTAACAAATTTAATAATACTGAACCTTAAATTATGTTGTACTTACTAACCACCACAATAAAATAGAAACAGTGAATACTAGAAAGAGTATGAAGAGAACAGTTCCGAATTTAATTTTACAAAATAATGACAAGTTTTATTAAACATTTAGTTACTACAACTTTCTGGAAAACCAGCTGATAAATCTTAGACAAGAATAACAAGGACAAATCAGTTAAGGAATGGTGTTTGATAGACAAAGCATACATTGAGGTGGAAGCTATTCAAAGTTTCCGGAGTTAATCCCTTCTACAATGCAGTATGACTTCTTTACATAAATCCACTGTCAGGACTAACTCTATTCAAATAGAAACAACTACGATCAACGACAACACCAACTATGGTTCACCTGAGAATAGAGAGCTGTGAATATCTTGTAACATCCCTACACCGGTGCAGCCGTACTTCACCCTCTCATGTTTACTCAGACAGCTAAAGGAAACGGCGCGCTGTAGGCGAGGAGCAGTCGCGGTGGCAGCTATAAAGTTCTGACGCGTCCACTAAAATATGCAAACTGCGTGGTCTGGCATTCTCATCAGAGCTCTTAAATCCTGGCTGATTTTACAGGGAGCTGCACCCGTTGGCTGGTCTTGCCAAACAAATTTGACTTACAGGCACAACGATGGGTCTGAAATTGTCAAACGTCAGATGGCTGACTCAGGGCGTATAATTTCACCCTCGTGACACACGAAATGCCCGAGATGATGTGCAGTCCCACTGTCTGTACAGTTGGAAACTGCCATAGCCTCTTAATCCACCACAAGATACTGACCCCCAAGTCTCACCCACTAGTGAATGACCTGAAGGTCTCCAACCGGGGAGGACCAGAAGACGGAGTCCATCGAAGAATCGCAACCACTTTCCACCAAGCCTCAGTACGGGAGCCGAATTATCAAAAATAAACCACCCCCACATCACACAAACCAATTGAACTGTATTCTACTCATGGAATCCCCACTATTGACTGTTCTGTCGCAATGGTAGCCAATTCAGACACAGCACTGTGGTTCCCACGTTGAGGGAGCAAGCCTCTACTTTGAGTGTCCCGAGAGGAGACCATCAGAGACTCCATATATCTCTTGTCTCAAAATGAAAATTTTTTATTATAGGGATGCGTCATTCTCACAGTAAGCGTGGCCATGTTTTGGTAAAAAAACACCTACCTAGATGGGACAACAGTCTCTCGTTCGTGGAGTGATCTAATCTCCCCAGGCCATTATTTCCTATTTCTGAAAGAAGGCTATTAAGCTTCGCAGACAGTAGTTCTGCTGATATATATGTTTTTACCGCTCACTACAGGAACCCGTCGACTTCCTGGCGTCAAGGGTGGGGGAGGGTGTTACAGTCCCACCTCGACTAGACACGTACGCCAGCTTCTCTGTCCGTATTGTAGTATCATTGCCACAGATACTACTACAACGCCACGCCAACAAGGTTGGCAGCCCGTCGTCTGCCGAGCACAGCGCACTCTAGTGGGCTGTGCAGCTCGATGGAACTGGAGTGTGCCTCGTTCACTTCTTAGCTAGATTTCAACCTAGGCAGACGCACTTTCATAATCGGCCCTCAGCCAGTTCTGTAATGTTTGCGTTGATTCTCTCGGGAGGGCTCATCAGGCTTAGTCCCTGAGAATATGTTGTATTAGTTCATGGTATTCCATGTTACGAGAGTGTCAGTTCATAGCCGCAGCTGCAGTCCTACAAACTACTGAAGATAAGTAATTTCATTGTACTATGTGTTTCTTGAATAATAATCCTTCTCTCTAACAGTGTGCCGTACCGCATATTATTGCAACCTGGACTCCTTCAGCTCCTATCAACTCGGCCTCCTACTTATTTGCATTTAGTATCGAGCTGAAAACACCCATGCATTTTGTGCCTCTAAAAAGTGAGACACAATACGTATCGTCCCAGCTTTTAACTTGTGAATGCATGGTGTTTTATGACCTGTCTACGGTTTGCACTAAAGCTCAGTTTACAGCAGTTTCTCTTAAATGACTTCCTCCATCCACTTTCAGTCAACTGGCCATCTTCCACGATGGACTGACGCCTGCCACGGAAGAATGCTTTTCTAATCAGCGCCCTTATGTCCAACCCTAACAAGAAGGGGAGAGTGCTTTGGCCAGAAGACCCTCTGCAGGTAAGCAGAGATCATTCGCATGACCAGGTCGCTGTACTTAGCATTTATAGCGCCCAATTCATCTCGCTCGCTATTCTTACTCGCCTCAGCAACGGACATCCTGGCTTCAAGCTCCCTACAGGTCACACATGCAGTTGCAAGAACATTCTGCCCACAATTTCCTCATGTAGAAAAAGTCATTAACCATGCATAATAAGCGTAGTACTGGGGAACACCGAAATCATATGATTGTTAATCTTACTGACAATGTTGTTAAAATGAGAGAGTGCCACCTGTCAAGTAGTAGGGGAAGGATAACGAACTGAGAGCACGAAGAGACTGAGGTGAATAAAATCTGTTTTGAGTTCATGTTACTGTTTCACGACTTTTCATCAGGGACACTGGCCAGCAGCGTGTGGTTATTACGTGGTTTTCGCCCAATAGGTTTGGTAAGTGTGAATGTTGTGGATCTCTCAGACTCAGTCATGCAAACCAAATAAAAAAAAAGGAACTAGATCACATTTATCAATGTTCTTGTTCAGCTTCGACTGGAATGATGTAACCAAAAGAAATGGAATGCCCGAGATTAGGAAAAGAAGCTAAGTAAAATACTAAGTAGAAACATGATTCATCGTCATAGCTATAATGTACGTTGGCCATAAACGGTTTGAAGCTTTCGCCGCCGTCGGGCCTCGCGCCAAGTATACAAGCCGTTTGAGGGAGGGCAGGAGTGAGGGGGAAAGCTGGGGGGAGGGGGGAATAGTATGCTGCGAAGAACATTCATATAGGCATATGCAGGACCTGTACTAATAAGCGAAGGCATCTAGACAGCTATGAACGTGAACACTATGGCGAATCACCTGCACCCCTACTACTTGATATACACTCCTGGAAATTGAAATAAGAACACCGTGAATTCATTGTCCCAGGAAGGGGAAACTTTATTGACACATTCCTGGGGTCAGATACATCACATGATCACACTGACAGAACCACAGGCACATAGACACAGGCAACAGAGCATGCACAATGTCGGCACTAGTACAGTGTATATCCCCCTTTCGCAGCAATGCAGGCTGCTATTCTCCCATGGAGACGATCGTAGAGATGCTGGATGTAGTCCTGTGGAACGGCTTGCCATGCCATTTCCACCTGGCGCCTCAGTTGGACCAGCGTTCGTGCTGGACGTGCAGACCGCGTGAGACGACGCTTTATCCAGTCCCAAACATGCTCAATGGGGGACAGATCCGGAGATCTTGCTGGCCAGGGTAGTTGACTTACACCTTCTAGAGCACGTTGGGTGGCACGGGATACATGCGGACGTGCATTGTCCTGTTGGAACAGCAAGTTCCCTTGCCGGTCTAGGAATGGTAGAACGATGGGTTCGATGACGGTTTGGATGTACCGTGCACTATTCAGTGTCCCCTCGACGATCACCAGTGGTGTACGGCCAGTGTAGGAGATCGCTCCCCACACCATGATGCCGGGTGTTGGCCCTGTGTGCCTCGGTCGTATGCAGTCCTGATTGTGGCGCTCACCTGCACGGCGCCAAACACGCATACGACCATCATTGGCACCAAGGCAGAAGCGACTCTCATCGCTGAAGACGACACGTCTCCATTCGTCCCTCCATTCACGCCTGTCGCGACACCACTGGAGGCGGGCTGCACGATGTTGGGGCGTGAGCGGAAGACGGCCTAACGGTGTGCGGGACCGTAGCCCAGCTTCATGGAGACGGTTGCGAATGGTCCTCGCCGATACCCCAGGAGCAACAGTGTCCCTAATTTGCTGGGAAGTGGCGGTGCGGTCCCCTACGGCACTGCGTAGGATCCTACGGTCTTGGCGTGCATCCGTGCGTCGCTGTGGTCCGGTCCCAGGTCGACGGGCACGTGCACCTTCCGCCGACCACTGGCGACAACATCGATGTACTGTGGAGACCTCACGCCCCACGTGTTGAGCAATTCGGCGGTACGTCCACCCGGCCTCCCGCATGCCCACTATACGCCCTCGCTCAAAGTCCGTCAACTGCACATACGGTTCACGTCCACGCTGTCGCGGCATGCTACCAGTGTTAAAGACTGCGATGGAACTCCGTATGCCACGGCAAACTGGCTGACACTGACGGCGGCGGTGCACAAATGCTGCGCAGCTAGCGCCATTCGACGGCCAACACCGCGGTTCCTGGTGTGTCCGCTGTGCCGTGCGTGTGATCATTGCTTGTACAGCCCTCTCGCAGTGTCCGGAGCAAGTATGGTGGGTCTGACACACCGGTGTCAATGTGTTCTTTTTTCCATTTCCAGGAGTGTATTTCTGAACAGAGACGATATATCACAGAAAAAACGTGTTTTAGGCTTAATTTTCATAGATTATCACATAAAACATGTTGAAATTTTACAGTTGCTGAAACATATCTTGGTTTGTATAAAGAAATAGTATTTTTCATAACCGGCAAATCTTCAGCGCTGTAATCTACAGAAACGTCTAGCATACGATCGTTTCCTTTTCCTGCTGCTGTGCTTAAGGCGCATCTTCAGTATCACCGAAATCATTCCTTGAATATCACAGGACCATAATAGCACTAAAATTAACTGCAACAGCCACAGATGTAACACATGTATGCTGGTGCCAGGCAACAGCAGCATCATCCACTTCTGCCTCAATGACATCATATTTTATTTCACAGCGCAACATCTCATAATAAACATAATCTCTTCAACCAACCAACAACCTCGAAAATCGCTAGAGAATCATTAGTTTCTCTATATGTGGGTCTACAGCCCCGATGTAAATTCTGAATGATAAAACCATTTTTGTGTACACAGTAGACTGTCAGAATCTTTTTGTACACATGATCCCTATTACACACTTCACTTAATTCCATTTCCATATCCACTTGGGTCTCATACGTGAGGGACTTTAGATATCCCTATAGGAAATTATCAAGGGAATTAAGGTCAGGTGAACTCTCAGGCCATAGAATAGGACCTCCACTTTCAGTCCACCGACCAGGAAATACAGGATAGAGATGTGAGGACATCCACACTGAAGTGAGACGGTGCACCATCTTGTTGTACACACATACTCTCACTAACAGCCAGGGGTACGTTCTCTAGTAACTCAGGAGGAACTCTTTGCACGAATCTTAAGTACAGGTGGCCATTCATCCGGCCAGGTAGGAGAAATGGGTCAATGAGATTGCCGCATACAGTAGCGACCCAGATATACACAGCAAAACTTAGTTCAATGTGTGATTCGACTTCTGCGTGAGGGTTTTCCAAATCCCACACAAGGCTGTTCCTGCTGTTCGAAATAACATCATGGTCAAATGAGGACTCATCATTAAACAGCAAGATTTCGAGGAAATCTGGTCGATCAATCCATTGTTGGAGCAACCATTGACACAATGCGACCCTTTGTGCAAAGTCAGTCAGTCATAGGCACTTCATGGACTCGTTGTGGATGATATGGGTGTAATTGTTGATCGTTGAGTACTCGCCACACGATAGAATGTTGCAGCGCCCATTTCATGTCCGATACAATGAACCACGGACTTTACCGCTGGTGGGGACGCTTGCGTGTCTCAGCGATACAGATAACCGTAACGTAGGTGCAACCACAACGGAGGGGTATCTGTTGAGAGGCCAGACAAACGTGTGGTTCCTGAAGAGGGCAGCAGCCTTTTGAGTAGTTGCAGGGGCAACAGTCTGGATCATTGACTGATCAGGCCTTGTAACACTAACCAAAACGACCTTCCTGTGCTGGTACTGCGAACGGCTGAAACCAGGGGGAAACTACAGCCGTAATTTTTCCAGAGGGCATGCAGCTTAACTGTATGGTTATGTAGCGTCCTCTTGGGTAAAGTATTCCGGAGGTAAAATAGTCCCCCATTCGGATCTCCGGGCGGGGACTACTCAAGAGGATGTCGTTATCAGGAGAAGGAAAACTGGCGTTCTACGGATCGGAGCGTGGAATGTCAGATACCTTAATCGGGCAGGTAGATTAGAAAATTTAAAAAGGGAAATGGATAGGTTGAAGTTAGATATAGTGGGAATTAGTGAAGTTCGATGGCAGGAGAAACAAGACTTCTGGTCAGGTGAATACAGGGTTATAAATACAAAATCTAATAGGGGTAATGCAGAAGAAGGTTTAATAATGAATAGGAAAATAGGAATGTGGATAAGCTACTACAAATAGCATACTGAACGCATTATTGTGGCCAAGATAGATACGAAGCCCACGCCTATCACAGTAGTACAAGTTTGTATGCCAACTAGCTGTGCAGATGACGAAGAGATTGATGAAATGTACAATGAGATAAAAGAAATTATTCAGATAGTGAAGGGAGACGAAAATTTAATAGTCGTGGGTGACTGGAATTCGATAGTAGGAAAAGGGAGAGAAGGAAACGTAGTAGGTGAATATGGAGTGGTGGGGGGGGGGGGGGGAGATGAAATGAAAGAGGAAGCCGCCTGGTACAATTTTGTACAGAGCATAACTTAGTCATAGCTAACACTTGGTTCAAGAATCATAAAAGAAGGTTGTATACATGGAAGAAGCCTGGAGGTAATGACAGGTTTCAGATAGATTATGTAATGGTAAGACAGAGATTCAGGAACCAGGTTTTAAATTGTAAGACTTTTCCAGGATCAGATGTGGAGTCTGACCACAATCTATTGGTTATGAACTGTAGATTAAAACTGAAGAAACTGCAAAATGGTGGGAATTTGAGGAGATGGGACCTGGATAAACTGACAGAACCAGAGGTTGTATAAAGCCTTAGGGAGAGCATTAGGGAACGATTCACAAGAATGGCGGAAAGAAATACAGTGGAAGAAGAATGGGTAGCTTTGAGAGACGAAATAGTGAAGGTAGCAGAGGATCAAGTATGTAAAAATATGAGAGCTAACAGAAATCCTTGGGTAACAGAAGAAATATTGAATTTAATTGATGAAAGGAGATAATATAAAAATGCAGTAAATAAAGCAGGCAAAAAGAAATACAAACGTCTCAAAAATGAGATCGACAGGAAGTGGAAAATGGCTAAGCAGGGATGGCTTATCTCACTAGGTGTAAGACAGATGCTGCCTACAGGAAAATTGCAGAGATCATTGGAGAAAAGAGAACCACTTGCATGAATATCAAGGGCTCAGATGGAAACACAGTTCTAAGCAAAGAAGGGAAAGCAGAAAGGTGGAAGGAGTATATAGAGGGTCTATACAAGGGTGATGTTCTTGAGGACAATTTTATAGGACTGAAAGAGAATGTAGATGAAAATGAAATGGGAGATATGATACTGGGTGAAGAGTTTGACAGAGCACTGAAAGAAGGCCCCGGGAGTAGACAACATTCCATTAGAACTACTGACAGCCTTGGGAGAGCCAGGCCTAACAACGATACGCGAATTGTAAATGGTTGCGAAAACACACTTGACCTCTTAGCCACAAACAATCCAGAGCTGATAGAGACTGATACAGGGATTAGTGATCACAAGGTTGTTTTAGCTAGGCTCAACACCGTTTCTTCCAAATCCACCAGAAACAAACGCAAAATAATTTTATTTAAAAAAGCGGATAAAGTGTCACTTCCTAAGAGACAATCTCCATTCCTTCCGAACTGACTATGCAAATGTAGACGAGATGTGGCTCAAATTCAAAGATATAGTAGCAACAGTAATTGAGAGATTCATACCCCATAAATTGGTAAGAGATGGAACTGATCCGCCGTGGTACACAAAAGAGGTCCGAACTCTGTTGCGGAGGCAACGGAAAAAGCATGCGAAGTTCAGAAGAACGCGAAATCCAGAAGATTGGCTAAAATTTACAGACGCGCGAAATTTGGCACGGACTTCAATGCGAGATGCCTTTAATAGGTTCCACAACGAAACATTGTCTCGAAATTTGGTAGAAAATCCGAAGAAATTCTGGTCGTATGTAAAGTACACAAGCGGCAAGACGCAGTCAATACATTCGCTGCGCAGTGCCGATGGTACTGTTACCGACGACTGTGCCGCTGAAGTGGAGTTATTGAACGCAGTTTTCCGAAATTCCTTCACCAGGGAAGATGAATGGAATATTCCAGAATTTGAAACACGAACAGCTGCTAGCATGAGTTTCTTAGAAGTAGATACCTTAAGGGTTGCGAAGCAACTCAAATCGCTTGATACGGGCAAGTCTTCAGGTCCAGATTGTATACCGATTAGGTTCCTTTCAGATTACGCTGATACAATAGCTCCCTACGTAGCACTCATATACAACTGCTCGCTCACCGATAGATCTGTACCTACAGATTGGAAAATTGCGCAGGTCGCACCAGTGTTTAAGAAGGGTAGTAGGAGTAATCCATCTAACTACAGACCTATATCATTGACGTCGGTTTGCAGTAGGGTTTTGGAGCATATACTGTATACAAACATTATGTATCACCTCGAAGGGAACGATCTATTGATACGTAATCAGCATGGTTTCAGAAAACATCGTTCTTGTGCAACGCAGCTAGCTCTTTATTCTCACGAAGTAATGGCCGCTATCGACAGGGGATCTCAAGCTGATTCCGTATTTCTAGATTTCCGGAAAGCTTTTGGCACCGTTCCTCGCAAGCGACTTCTAATCAAGCTGCGGGCCTATGGGGTATCGTCTCAGTTGTGCGACTGGATTCGTGATTTCCTGTCAGGAAGGTCGCAGTTCATAGTAATAGACGGCAAATCATCGAGTAAAACTCAAGTGATATCAGGTGTTCCCCAGCGAAGCGTCCTGGGACCTCTACTGTTCCTGATCTATGTAAATGACCTGGGTGACAATCTGAGCAGTTCTCTTAGGTTGTTCGCAGATGATGCTGTAATTTACCGTCTAGTAAGGTCATTCGAAGACCAGTATCAGTTGCAAAGCGATTTAGAAAAGATTGCTGTATGGTGTGGCAGGTGGCAGTTGACGCTAAACAACGAAAAGTGTGAGGTGATCCACATGAGTTCCAAAAGAAATCCGTTGGAATTCGATTACTCGATAAATAGTACAACTCTCTAGGCTGTCAATTCAACTAAGTACCTGGGTGTTAAAATTACGAACAACTTCAGTTGGAAAGACCACATAGATAATATTGTGGGGAAGGCGAGCCAAAGGTTGCGTTTCATTGGCAGGACACTTAGAAGATGCAAGAAGTACACTAAAGAGACAGCTTACACTACACTCGTTCGTCCTCTGTTAGAATATTGCTGCGCGGTGTGGGATCCTTACCAGGTGGGATTGACGGAGGACATCGAAAGGGTGCAAAAAAGGGCAGCTCGTTCTGTATTATAACGTAATAGGGGAGAGAGTGTGGCAGATATGATACGCGAATTGGGATGGAAGTCATTACGGCAAAGAAGTTTTTCGTCGCGGCGAGATCTATTTACGAAATTTCAGTCACCTACTTTCTCTTCCGAATGCGAAAGTATTTTGTTGAGCCCAACCTACAGAGGTAGGAATGATCATCAAAATAAAATAAGAGAAATCAGAGCTCGAACAGAAAGGTTTAGGTGTTCGTTTTTCCCGCGCGCTGTTCGGGAGTGGAATGGTAGAGAGATAGCATGATTGTGGTTCGACGAACCCTCTGCCAAGCACTTAAATGTGAATTGCAGAGTAGTCATGTAGATGTAGATGTAGATGTAGATGTAGATGTAGATGTAGATATAGATATAGAACTCTACCATCTGGTGAGCAAGATGTATGAGACTGGCGAAATACCCTCAGACTTCTAGAAGAATATAATAATTCCAATCCCAAAGAAAGCAGGTGTTGACAGATGTGAAAATTACCGAAGAATCAGTTTAATAAGCCACTGCTGCAAAATACTAACGCAAATTCTTTACAGACGAATGGGAAAACTGGTAGAAGCCGACCTCGGGTATGATCAGTTTGGATTCCGTAGAAATGTTGCAACACGTGAGGCAATACTGACCCTACGACATATCTTAGAAAATAGATTAAGGAAAGCATTTGTAGACTTAGAGAAAGCTTTTGACAATGTTGACTGGAATACTCTCTTTCAAATTCTGAAGGTGGCAGGGGTAAAATACAGGGAGCGAAAGGCTATTTACAATTTGTACAGAAACCAGATGGCAGTTACAAGAATCGATGGGCATGAACGGGAAGCAGTGGTTGGGAAGGGAGTGAGACAGGGTTGTAGCCTGTCCCCGATCTTATTCAATCTGTATATTGAGCAAGCAGTAAAGGAAACCAAAGAAAAATTTGGAGTAGGAATTAAAATCCACGGAGAAGAAATAAAACCTTGAGGTTCGCCAATGACATTGTAATTCTGACAGAGACGGCAAAGCACGTGGAAGAGCAGTTGAACGGAATGGACTTGGTCTTGAAAGGAGGATATAAGATGAACATCAACAAAAGCAAACCAAGGATAATGGAGTGTAGTCGAATTAAGTCGGGTGATGCTGAGGGAATTAGATTAGGAAATGAGACACTTCAAGTAGTAAAGGAGGTTTGCTATCTGGGGGGCAAAATAACTGATGATGGTCGAAGTAGAGAGGATATAAAATGTAGACTGGCAATGGCAAGGAAAGCGTTTCTGAAGAAGAAAAATTTGTTAACATCGAGTATAGATTTAAATGTCAGAAAGTCGTTTCTGAATGTATTTGTATGGAGTGTAGCCATGTATGGAAGTGAAACGTGGACGATAAATAGTTTAGACAAGAAGAGAATAGAAGCTTTCGAAATGTGGTGCTATAGTAGAATGCTGATGATTAGATGGGTAGATCACATAACTAATGAGGAGGTATTGAACAGAATTGGAAAGAACAGGTGTTTGTTGCACAACTTGACTTGAAGAAGGGATCGGTTGGTAGGGCATATTCTGAGGCATCAATGGATCACCAATTTAGTATTGGAGGGCCGCGTGGAGGGTAAAAATCGTAGAGGGAGACCAAGAGATGAATAAACAGATTCAGAAGGATGTAGGTTGCAGTAGGTACTGGGAGATGAAGAACCTTGCACAGGATAGAGTACATGGAGAGCTGCATCAAACCAGTCTCTGGACTGAAGACCACAACAACAACAATTATTTGTAGTGCGGTCCGCTGCAACACGCTCCAGTACCTCCTCTTCAAAATCAGGTGGGCGAGTTGTCCTAATGTTGTCAGGTCCTTCGTTTCTTCTTCCCTATGGACCAATCTCCCACATTCGTCGATCGACAGAATGAAACTCTCGTCGTGATGGGTGATGCTTGTTAGGAATTCATTCCCTGTAGAGCCTTTTAGCAGCGAGAGCATTGCAACGTACTTCCCCACACACAAGGCCCATGTCAGTGAGTTCTGCGAAACTGTAACGCTACTGGTCCATCGAATTGTACTGTACGTCTCTGAATATCACTGAGTAATGAATGGGTCCGTCACTGATGCGTTGCACGTTCTGTCACGGAACAATGTAAATACGATACAACAGAGCCACCTAATAGACAAGCAAAGTAAATAAAACCTGCGTCATGACTTCCTAGTAATCGGGCCCGTCCTCCTTCTGTCCTTGCAGGAAATAAAGAACGTACGTGTAAATAAACAGCACCGTACACGTAAACATGTACTCATGTTAGCTGTAAATAAGGTAGAATGGCTTCGCCAACCCCAGGTGCCCTACCTCAAATTCTACATCTACATCTATACTCCGCGAGCCACCTTACGGTGTGTGGCGGAGGGTACTTATTGTACCACTATCTGATCCCCCCTTCCCTGTTCCATTCACGAATTGTGCGTGGAAAGAACGACTGCTTGTAAGTCTCCGTATTTGCTCTAATTTCTCGGATCTTTTCGTTGTGATCATTACGCGAGATATATGTGGGCGGTAGTAATATGTTGCCCATCTCTTCCCGGAATGTGCTCTCTCGTAATTTCGATAATAAACCTCTCCGTATTGCGTAACGCCTTTCTTGAAGTGTCCGCCACTGGAGCTTGTTCAGCATCTCCGTAACGCTCTCGCGCTGACTAAATGTCCCCATGACGAATCGCGCTGCTTTTCGCTGGATCATGTCTATCTCTTCTATTAATCCAACCTGGTAAGGGTCCCATACTGATGAGCAATACTCAAGAATCGGACGAACAAGCGTTTTGTAAGCTACTTCTTTCGTCGATGAGTCACATTTTCTTAGAATTCTTCCTATGAATCTCAACCTGGCGCCTGCTTTTCCCACTATTTGTTTTATGTGATCATTCCACTTCAGATCGCTCCGGATAGTAACTCCTAAGTATTTTACGGTCGTTACCGCTTCCAATGATTTACCACCTATGGCATAATCGTACTGGAATGGATTTCTGCCCCTATGTATGCGCATTATATTACATTTATCTACGTTTAGGGAAAGCTGCCAGCTGTCGCACCATGCATTAATCCTCTGCAGGTCCTCCTGGAGTACGTACGAGTCTTCTGATGTTGCTACTTTCTTGTAGACAACCGTGTCATCTGCAAATAGCCTCACGGAGCTACCGATGTTGTCAACTAAGTCATTTATGTATATTGTAAACAATAAAGGTCCTATCACGCTTCCCTGCGGTACTCCCGAAATTACCTCTACATCTGCAGATTTTGAACCGTTAAGAATGACATGTTGTGTTCTTTCTTCTAGGAAATCCTGAATCCAATCACAAACCTGGTCCGATATTCCGTAAGCTCGTATTTTTTTCACTAAACGTAAGTGCGGAACCGTATCAAATGCCTTCCTGAAGTCCAGGAATACGGCATCAATCTGCTCGCCAGTGTCTACGGCACTGTGAATTTCTTGGGCAAATAGGGCGAGCTGAGTTTCACATGATCTCTGTTTGCGGAATCCATGTTGGTTATGATGAAGGAGATTTGTATTATCTAAGAACGTCATAATACGAGAACACAAAACATGTTCCATTATTGTACAACAGATTGACGTAAGCGAAATAGGCCTATAATTATTCGCATCTGATTTATGACCCTTCTTGAAAATGGGAACGACCTGCGCTTTCTTCCAGTCGCTAGGTACTTTACGTTCTTCCAGCGATCTACGATAAATTGCTGATAGAAAGGGGGCAAGTTCTTTAGCATAATCACTGTAGAATCTTAAGGGTATCTCGTCTGGTCCAGATGCTTTTCCGCTACTAAGTGATAGCAGTTGTTTTTCAATTCCGATATCGTTTATTTCAATATTTTCCATTTTGGCGTCCGTGCGACGGCTGAAGTCAGGGACCGTGTTACGATTTTCCGCAGTGAAACAGTTTCGGAACACTGAATTCAGTATTTCTGCCTTTCTTCGGTCGTCCTCTGTTTCGGTGCCATCGTGGTCAACGAGTGACTGAATAGGGGATTTAGATCCGCTTACCGATTTTACATATGACCAAAACTTTTTAGGGTTCTTGTTTAGATTGTTTGCCAATGTTTTATGTTCGAATTCGTTGAATGCTTCTCTCATTGCTCTCTTTACGCTCTTTTTCGCTTCGTTCAGCTTTTCCTTATCAGCTATGATTCGACTACTCTTAAACCTATGATGAAGCTTTCTTTGTTTCCGTAGTACCTTTCGTACATGATTGTTATACCACGGTGGATCTTTCCCCTCGCTTTGGACCTTAGTCGGTACGAACTTATCTAAGGCGTACTGGACGATGTTTCTGAATTTTTTCCATTTTTGTTCCACATCCTCTTCCTCAGAAATGAACGTTTGATGGTGGTCACTCAGATATTCTGCGATTTGTGCCCTATCACTCTTGTTAAGCAAATATATTTTCCTTCCTTTCTTGGCATTTCTTATTACACTTGTAGTCATTGATGCAACCACTGACTTATGATCACTGATACCCTCTTCTACATTCACGGAGTCGAAAAGTTCCGGTCTATTTGTTGCTATGAGGTCTAAAACGTTAGCTTCACGAGTTGGTTCTCTAACTATCTGCTCGAAGTAATTCTCGGACAAGGCAGTCAGGATAATGTCACAAGAGTCTCTGTCCCTGGCTCCAGTTCTGATTGTGTGACTATCCCATTCTATACCTGGTAGATTGAAGTCTCCCCCTATTACAATAGTATGATCACGAAACTTCTTCACGACGTTCTGCAGGTTCTCTCTGAGGCGCTCAACTACTACGGTTGCTGATGCAGGTGGTCTATAGAAGCATCCGACTATCATATCTGACCCACCTTTGATACTTAACTTAACCCAGATTATTTCACATTCGCATTCGCTAATAACTTCACTGGATATTATTGAATTCTTTACTGCTATAAATACTCCTCCACCATTGGCGTTTATCCTATCCTTGCGGTATATATTCCATTCTGTGTCTAGGATTTCGTTACTGTTCACTTCCGGTTTTAACCAACTTTCCGTTCCTAATACTATGTGCGCACTATTTCCTTCAATAAGAGATACTAATTCAGGAACCTTGCCCTGGATACTCCTGCAGTTTACCAATATTACGTTAACTTTTCCTGTTTTTGGTCTCTGAGGACGGACATTCTTTATCAACGATGATAATGTCCTCTCTGGTAAGCCGTCAGGTATTTTATCGTTTCGCCCAAGGGGGGGTCCCTCTAACCTAAAAAACCCCCGTGTGCACGCCACACGTACTCTGCTACCCTAGTAGCTGCTTCCGGTGTGTAGTGCACGCCTGACCTGTCTAGGGGGGCCCTACAGTTCTCCACCCAATAACGGAGGTCGATGAATTTGCAACCATTATAGTCGCAGAGTCGTCTGAGGCTCTGGTTTAGACCCTCCACACGGCTCCAAACCAGAGGACCGCGATCGACTCTGGGCACTATGCTGCAGATATTAAGCTCAGCTTGCACTCCGCGTGCGATGCTGGTTGTCTTCACCAAATCAGCCAGCCGCCGGAAGGAACCAAGGATGGCCTCAGAACCCAAGCGGCAGGCGTCATTCGTTCCGACATGTGCTACTATCTGCAGCCGGTCACACCCAGTGCGTTCAATAGCTGCCGGAAGGGCCTCCTCCACATTACGGACGAGACCCCCCGGCAAGCACACCGAGTGCACACTGGCATTCTTCCCCGACCTACCCGCTATTTTCCTGAGGGGCTCCATAACCCGCCTAACGTTGGAGCTCCCTATAACTAATAGGCCCGCCCTCTGTGGCTGTCGGGACCTTGCCGGAGAATCGGCCACTGGCCCATCAGGCGAGGCACCCTGTGGTGGCTCGGAAACGATGTCATCACCACTAGGAAGCACCCCGTACCTGTTGGAAAGGGGTAAGGCAGCTGCCACGCGGCCAGATCCCACCTTCGCCTTTCGGCCAGGCACGCGCGAGCCCACCACTGTCCGCCATTCACCCTGGAGTGATGGCTGACCGGTAAGATGCTCACTGCCGGAAGACGCAGCGACATCAGGGGTTCCATGTGATTCCAAGGCCACCGAAGTAGGCATAGGTCTCACCACAGTTGCCCCAACGCCACTACGAGCCGACGCCTGCGCCTCGAGCTCGATGAGCCTAACAGACAAAGCCTCCACCTGCCCCCGAAGAGTGGCCAATTCTCCTTGCGTCCGCTCACAACAACCACAGTCCCTACACATGACTATGTTTACCCTACTCTATACGGTGACAAATTCCCAAGATAATCTTCTGATGAGCTACTCTGATAATCAAGAAACACTCACTGAAATACGAGACGCGAAAACTACGCTAGGTTTTCCCAGAAAAACTATTTAAAAGCTAAGCGCAGCAAGTAAGTACAAAAACGCTTTATACAAACAGTACTCGCTGCTGCTGGTGCTGTCGCTCTGGCTGTCACAAGACAACTGCTGATTCAAGTGACTAGTGGCTAACGGCCGCGAAACAAACAAAAGACGGTTTTAGGGCGCTTTCTGTTCTAAACGATCAAGAAAACACTAAGAAATCTAACACGAAAACTACGTAAAGTTTTATCAAGAACTGTTAGTTACTATGCAGAGCAGATAAACACAAATAGAACCCCTTCCTTAGTGGAAGGTCGTAAACAAAATGCAAAATAAACGCTTTATACAAACAGTACTCGCTGCTGCTGGTGCTGTCGCTCTGGCTGTCACAAGACAACTGCTGATTCAAGTGACTAGTGGCTAACGGCCGCGAAACAAACAAAAGGGAGCATTCTCTATGTCCTGTTATATTTTTGATCGCTCTTACGGAAATACCCGTGGTAGCTACGGTGGCAAGCCACCACTATACACACTCAGTCGTTACGGAATTGCTTCCACCCAACGATCATGCCATTTGGAATTCAGATTGCCGCGAGTGTAAAAAATATTCCAACAAATCCATTAATTCAGTTTAAGTAGAAGTTCATAATAGAGTGGCAGCCACGCGCTCTCGCTGACTCAGGAAGAAGTGAGCTAATAGCGACCCGACAGCGTTGCCACACTCGCCACCACAGTCAGCATGAGGCCCATCTCACCTGTGGATGTCCAACGCGTCACCGCTGCCGTGAACATGAGGCTCATCACACCTGAGGGCGCCGCAGTGCTCCGCCGCTGCCTTGAGCATGACGCTCACCACGCAAGACTGCACTGCTATTCATCACCACTACCATGAGCATGAGGCTCACCACACCTGAGCGTCACAGTTGCTGCCAAGAGCTTGAGACTCACCATAACCTCAGACGTCACAATGATCTACCGCCACAATAAGCACAAAGATCAACACATCCGAGGATGTTGAAATGAAATGCCACTGCCCTGAGCATTACGATTATTACACCCATATCCAGCGCAATTTACCAGCACCAGGGGGTCAGCTGTACTTTTTATTTTGAGTCATCAGTCTTATGACTATGTTGGTGTGGCACACCACAAATTCCTCTTCTTCGCCAAACTCTTCTTCTCAGAGTAGCACTTCCAACATACAATCCCAGAGATTTTCTGGACGTATTGCAATCTTATTATTCCTGTAGAGATATTACATTCTTCTGCTCCGTCTAGTAACATGGAAGTTATTCCATAATGTCTTAACAGATGTCCTATCATTCTGTCCCTACTTCTTGTCGGTGTCCCTTCTCCTTGTAAATAGCCTGCCGCTGTGGCCGAGCGGCTCTAGGCGCTTCAGTCCGGATCCGCGCTGCTCCTGCGGTCGCAAGTTCGAATCTTGCCTCGGGCATTCATGTGTGTGATGTCCTTATGTTACTTGGGTTTAAGTAGTTCTAAGTGTAGGAGACTTATGACCTCAGATGTTAAGTGCTATAGTGTTTTAGAGCCATTTGTATCATTTTTTCCTCCTTGTAACTGCTTTCCGAATATTCCTTTCCTCTCCAACCCTGTGTAGAATCTCATTCCTTACCTTATTGGTCCACCTAATTTTCAACATTTGTCTGTAGCACCACATCTCCAACGCTCCGATTCTCTTCCGTTCCGATTTTCCCGAAGTCCATGTTTTGCTACCATAAAACACTGCACTTCAAATTAGGTTCTCAGAAATTTATTCCTCAAAATAAGGCCTATGTTTAATACTAGTAGGCTTCTCTTTGCGAGGATTGCGATTTATGCCAGTGCTATTCTGCTCCGTCCGTCACTGGTTATTTTGCTGCCTAGGTAGCAGAATTGCTTAAATTCATCTACTTCGTGACCATCAATCCTGATGTAAAGTTTCTCTCTGTTCTCTTTTCTGATACTTCTCATTACTTTCGTCTTTCTTCGATTTACTTTTGTTCCATGTTCTGTAATCATAAGGCTGCCCATCCACTCCCTTCAACAGATCATGTAATTCTTCTTCGCTTTCACTCACGATAGCAATTTCATCAGCGAATCGTATCACTGACAACTTTCCACCTTGTATTTTCATTCCAATCCTGAACCGTTCTTTTATTTCCATAATTAATTCTTCGATGTACAAATTGAACAGTAGGTGCGAAGAACTATATCCCTTATAGCCGTTTTATTCCGAGTACTTCGTTTTTGATCGTCCACCCTTATTATTCCTTCTTTTGTACATATCGTATAGTACTCGTCTCTCCCTATAGCCTACCCTATTTTTCTCAGAATTTTGAAGACGTTGCACCACTTCTTTCAGGGCGACAAATCCTATGAAAGTTTTTTTATTTTTCTTCGGTCTTGCTTCCATATCAACCGCTTTAGTTGTCTTAAAGGATACTGCTTACCAATAGACCTTGTAACACGGACTCCGCAATATATTCCACATACCTTTTTATTGCTTGTCTTATAAACAGGATTTATGTACTCCCAAATTCATACCTCATTCATCTTACTTTAGTATTTGTATACATTGTTGCTTCTTTTCTGATTATATGTCACATACTGATGACAAGTTGCAACCGTCTACACCTGCACAAAGAAAATCGAGTTGGACGAAATATTTTATGTTCAGAAAAAGCAGAACACTTTCAACAACTAGAGATAAGACGTTCATATTCGCAGGATGTGTACATTAATATGTTCTGCAGAAATAATTAGCATTTCAGTCACCTCGTTTCAGAAGGTGTCCTCTTGCCTAGTAGGCACAGCATCCGCCATGGGCTCTGATAACTTGTTCCATGCTCGATGGAGTCGATGCATATAAGGTGCGAATGGCTTCCTGTGGTATAGCTGTCCATGCTGCATTCACGTAGTTCCAAAGTCCGTCAGTGGTGGCTGGCATTGTGTCACAGCGCTGCAACCTTCGGTTCACCAAATCCCACACATTTTCGATGGGTGACGAGTCCGGTGATCTGGCTGACCAGGGCCAAAGGCTGACACCCTGTGACACCAAGAAGGTAAGTTTTCGTGAGGCAACATTGGGTCGTGCATTGTCTTCCTGGAAAATGGTGTCTGGATTGTTCTGGAAAAAGGGTATGGCTACGGGTCACACAATGTCATTCACGTAGGTCACACTGGTAACAGAGTCCTGGACATGCGCCAACTATGATTTGTGGGTGTACCCAACAGCACCCCACACCGTAAGGCCTTGTGCTAGGGCTGTATGTCTTGTGCGAATGCAGTCATTGTAATGCCACTCCCCCCCCTTCTACCCTTCTACGGTGAACCAAAATTTGACCATAACTTTTAAACACACGGAACCTGTATTAATCCGAAAATACTATCTGATGCCATTCCTTTCCCAGTGGTATCGTTCCTTACACCATTGCTGTCTAGCATGTTCCTGCACATACGTCAGAAGTATGCGGAGGAGTGGACGAGGTTCACATAACCCATGCCGTAATAAACGGCGACCGACTGTCACCCCTGACACCGTACGATGTCTTACACTGTCCTACTGTTGCACCAGAGATCAGGAGGACGCAGAGCTGTCCTGTGACGCTATTCAGACGAGGTGTCGATCTTCTTTGGGCAGGAGGGGAAGGGGGGTGACCTGAGCCATCTCATCGTGTTCTATATCCTTCCGTGAATCATTCGGCACAGTTTCCTTGATGGATGCTTCACATTCTCTTATGCCAATAACTTGCCCTCTTTCAAACTCCGTGACTTGACTGTACGGTTCGCGCAGACACCTGTGAGGCACCACGTCTGCTCAAGTCAAACTGATCCATTAACGTCGGTTCACAGCGAAACAAAAGCCACCGGCACTTTTACCAGTAGATGGCGCTGCGTCGTGACATCGGTATTGAACTTGAATCCTTGAGAAAACATGGTTCAATTGCTAAATATTTCTGCAAAACATACTAATGTACATGTCCTGTGAATGTGAGCGTTGTGGCGTGTATGGTTTGATTGCGTGTTGCACAATTTCAGCAAGATTACAATAAAACTAGTTACTTATTATTAATGTAACGTGAGGTTGTATTTAATCACTGCTTTTCCCGACTAGTGATCGTTATTTTGTTAAAGAAATCTCCGTCCGCAGCTCGTGGTCGTGCGGTAGCGTTCTCGCTTCCCACGCCCGGGTTGCCGGGTTCGATTCCCGGCGGGGTCAGGGATTTTCTCTGCCTCGTGATGACTGGGTGTTGTGTGACGTCCTTAGGTTACTTGGGTTTGAGTAGTTCTAAGTTCTAGGGGACTGATGACCATAGATGTTAAGTCCCATAGTGCTCAGAGCCATTTGAACCATTTTTTTGAACCAAAGAAATCTCCACCTGGGAACGTGTAGCAATGTTGTCTGTTAAGCAGTGTAAATGCCACTGCATTCAGCGCAAAAGTAGTCACTTACAACCAGCAAAGAAGCTAAATGTATGATAAGTAATCTGAACAGTGTGTGTGTGTGTGTGTGAAATCTTATGGGACTTAACTGCTAAGGTCATCAGTCCCTAAGTTTACACATTACTTAACCTAAATTATCCTAAGGACAAACACACACACCCACGCCCGAGGGAGGACTCGAACCTCCGCCGGGACCAGCCGCACAGTTCATGACTGCAGCGCCTTAGACCGCTCGGTTAATCCCACGCGGCTAATCTGAACTAAACAAAAGTAATGATTTTTAGCAATTTTCAGTGGTTTTGCATAATAGTCTCGTTACTAGCAGCAGATCGTTTATCGAATTTAACGGTACTGTTATTCGAGGTGGCAACACTTTTCTTTGAGCAAAATGAACAGTTTTGTCACACAATATCACACGCACACAACGCTAATGTATTTTTTCCTGTCAAAATATTTCATAAAAGTGGTTACGGAATAACCAGGCTTCATACATCAGCAGATAAGAATTTATACATCTTAAGCTGCTGTTTACATTCATAGAAGTTCACTGTATTCACAGTCTAACTGAAATTTATTATCTCAAAGTGGGTTCTGGCCCACCAATACCAATTATTATTGCAGCTATGACCAACAACATTTATGTCTGTATACAAAATCAATCACAAACTGCCGCTGCAATATTTCACTAACATTGTGTCTAACATGAGACATTTACTTATCGGTTCGGCTTCAGGACATGTTTTACTACTAACAAATAATATACATTATATATTTTCATACCTTCACTTTATGTATTAAAATTTGAAAATATTTCTCAATGTTAATCGCTTACATCGCTTATTATTTAGCATTTACCAGTAACCCTCGCTGTAGTTCAATAGTGTTAATGGCTGCGCTCTTTTGTAGCTGAGCAGAAAACTTAACATTTATGTAGGACGATAATTACAATGAAATGAAACCCCAAACAAAGAAGATGCAATTCAGTAACACATAAACTGTATTTTTCATATATTAAATTAGTAACATAATACAGTTTTTTATATATCTCTGTGTTACGAGACATCAATCACTTCCTATCAGTACAACAGTTGTGATTTCCCTAAATCGTTTCAGGCAAATGCCGGGATGGTTTCTTTGAAAGGGCACGGCCGATTTCCTTCCCAATCCTTCCCTAACCCGAGCTTGCGATCTGTCTCTAATGACCTCGTTGTCGACGGGACGTTAAACACTAACCACCACCACACCCACCAGTACAACAGTTGGAACCAGAAGAAGGATTTTTCTAGAAGAATCGTAAGTAACAAAAGATTCAGATTTTCGTTATATTTTTTCATGGGTGTTGTCTGAGATGTAATTTTTTACAAACTATTAAATTATGTCATTAGCAACGTCTTTTCATTATTTTATCACAGTTGAAGCCCTTTTTATTATCACGAGAATGCGATTAATGTCCATTCACATTCCACACACAATGCTGTAATGAATATTATTCTGAAGAAAATGTAGACGTGGATATTACAGCGTCCTTTCTCTAGTCGTTCAGGTGTTGTGCTTTTTCTGAACATGAGCGTATTATTCATTTTCTGTTCGTTCAGGTGCACGTTATAACTTACATATTCTTACTTTTACACTTGTAAATGAATTACTGAAATCTTTTACTACGATTTTATTTTCGGTTGTGCAGTCATTATATAATACGCTATCTTATTCATACTTTCACAAAAAAACTTATTTGTAGATGTAGACAGGTACTCAATGACGTATAGCGAAAAGTGAGAATTAGTACAACCTCAATTTTTCTTGGCAGGAAATTACTGAGAACTGGTACTTCACTCGAAATTTCTCGTAACAAGAGAAAGTGTATTATTTCAAGTGCAATTTGCAAAGAAAGTGTACTGCATATGTTTATGGAGTAATCCACCAAATGCATCAAATTTTCGGAAGCCACAAATATTTCAAACGAACACACGCACCATGACCTAATGCACTACATCCACTCACAACGCAGTGAAGCTATAATTCTGTTCACCGATAGCGAATCCCATTGTTTGCGAGCGCAAATTTACCGACAGCTACTGAATCGTTCGCTCGGAGGAAAGTGGTATTGTCTGAAAATTTATGACTTTCGATAACAGCTAATATCTGTTCTTTGCTTTCGAGACATAGCAGTAAACATGGAAAGATCGTAGCGCTGTATGAGCGGCGATATACTGCTGTCAAAAATGCAGGAGCGTCGTTGTCAGACAGTAAATCAAGCGCTTTATTTTTCCGCGAATCTAAGAGGATTGTTGCTCTAGAAGTACATGCTAAGGATATTTATTCGTGTCTGATTTACGAGATTCCTTATGACTCAAACCACTTTTATAGCTGGTGTACTGTACCGGTCCCACCTACGAAAGATGAAGGCTAAATTACTTTTCTTTTTTGTTCTTCTTTAGTCATCACTCTTCTGATGGTTTGATGCGGCTCGCCAGCCGGTTCAGCTCAGAGTATGAATTTCAAATTGTGTTCTCAAGGGATGTAGCATGTGATTTTACAGTGTTGGATGATTGCATGCGATTCGATACTTGCGAACATAATATTACTGAAACCTGGTAGTCAAGTGAAGGCAGGATTCGGTGACGATTGTGGACGTGACCGTAATCAGTTACTATTGGTTGCCTTTTACAGTTACACACAATTTATTTTAAACCAGTAATTCCAGGCTCAACAACAAATAAAAAAATACCACACGTTATTAATGAAGGAATAAGCAAAAGTGTAAATAATAGTGTTTTCAGTGAGTTACAATTTAGCAAATTGACATTAAATACAGATACAACAGATAATGTTTTAAGAGCAACCCACTGTGATCTGGGCAGAAGGCCTTACACGCCAGTAATGGCAATAAATTAAGAATTGTTTAGAACTCTCTGCACCTTACAAATTACAGGTATTGAGATATTAAAGGCAAGTCGCCACAAACACAGCAGACGGCATCAGACGCCAGGAATGGCAGTAAATAAGGTTCAAAATGGTTCAGATGGCTCAGAGCACTATTGGACTTAACATCTGAGGTCATCAGTCCTCTAGAACTTAGAACTACATAAACCTAACTAACCTAAGAACATCACACTCATCCATGCCCGAGGCAGGATTCGAACCTGCGAACGTAGCGGTGGCGCGGTTCAAGACTGAAGCGCCTAGAACCACTCGGCCGCACCGGCCGGCAATAAATAAGGTTTTAAAGGCTTACTACATAAATACAAATGACAAATCAGAATTTTAAAATAAATGACCACAATCACGGCTGAAGGCCTTACATGCCAGAAACGGCAATAATATAAAAAAATTAGAAACCTGTTGTAAAACGGCAAATACAATAGCAAAAGTTAATTAAAGAAATCAAGCAACTTATCCAGACGGTGCTCCAGGGATCGACCTCTGAGAGCGTCCGGCAACAAGCTCTTTCACGAGCGATGAGATAGGCAGCCAAGAGTTGCATTCACTTCGCAGGCTGGTAACTTAGATTAGTGGCAGTCCACCGAATGACTAATGTAATCTTGCTGAAGCAACCTGACGTCCGATAAACCAAACGCAACGATGGAACAATACGCCAAAGCCGGAACCGGCGGTCTGCATTACGTCCAGAATACTGTGTCTAGAGCGCCCCGAACGAGAACGGAATCATTACCACCAGAGTAGAAGAATCACCAACCGGCCGATGGTTGAACTTAAAAAGTTGTAACAAGTTGAAGGCAGTAAATAGTAATAAGAAGTCGAGGAAAGCTAATCAGATCCGATACCCCAAGCACTCCACTCTCTGCTCTTTGGCTCAGCGACACTACGAGCAGCAACACGAAACCAAGTCACTGGAGGATCGCGAGATATCACAATGGTGGAGGTTTCTCTACTTGAATTGAAATGCATGTGGATAAGATGCCTGTCATCTCGACTGCTAGTAATACGAGGCTGTTTGGATCCAGCACGGCGTTCCATATTACCCTCTTGAACCCACCGATTCCATATTCTGATAACAGTCACTGGATCTCGACCAACGCGAGCAGCAATGTAGCGATACGATAAACCGCAATCGCAATAGGCTACAATCCGACATTTACCAAAGTCGGAAACGTGATGGTACGCATTTGTCCTCCTTTCACGAGGCATCACAACAACGTTTCACCAGGCAACGCCGGTCGACTGCTGTTTGTGTAGGAGGAACCGGTTGGAAACTTTCCTCATGTCAGCACGTTGTAGGTGTCGCCACTGGCGCCAACCTTGTGTGAATGCTCTAACAAGCTAATAATTTGCATATCACAGAATATTCTTCCTGTCGGTTAAATTTCGCATCTGTAGCATGTCATCTTCGTGATGCAGCAATTTTAATGGCCAATAGTGTAACTAACTAATTAACATCAATAAGACAAATTGAACTATTGAGTTATTTATCGGCTATCTTCTTGCAAGCTTTGGTCTCAATACAAGAACACACCAACTGTAGCATATGATCAGCTTCAAATGGCTCTGAGCACAATGGGACTTAACTTCTGAGGTCATCAGTCCCATAGGACTTAGAACTACTTAAACCTAACTAACCTAACGACATCACACGCATCCATGCCCGAGGCAGGATTCGAACCTGCGGCCGTAGCGGTCGCGCAGTTCCAGACTGTAGCGCCTAGAACCGCTCGGCCACCCCGGTCGGCTATAATCAGGCTACCTTCCACTCAGAAAGTGGGTGCACTCAGCGACTGTTATGGGATTTATAAATTACAGACACCAGCAATCAGTCGTCCTTCTTCTGCAGGTTTTATTACGCAAATCCAGATTTCGGCTAGTACCTAGCCATTATCAATGCACTATTTAAAATCTTAATGCATGTAAGTTCCCTGTTGTTCGGGTGTCAGTCACAGTTCTTTGAATATTCAGAAGAGCTGTGACTACCGCCAAAACAACAGAGAACTAAACAACTTTTGGTAGCCGCGTTACCAAGAGCTTCTTAGAAGATTTCAGTAGATTTAAAACAAATTAAAATAATTCTATCATGTAACTAAGTTGAGGATGCCAAAACCGTAAAATCATATATTCTACAGCATAGTGCGAAATGAATTGAAATCTGGTTTCGCACGACAGAGCGGATCAAGTTGTGCCAAGGGGGCACGGTCAATTAATGTTAGTTATACAGGAACACACACAACTTTATTGCTTAAACCAATGCACAGTTTTCTCTTCGAAACAACAATGATCAATTCACGGCTGCGGGCCAAAGAACTTCTTCAGATTATGTTTAAATGATTGCTTTTAAAACACCAGGATTTAGAGTAACGGCTGAAGGCCATACTTAAGTAAAATTATTAGTATAGTATTACGAAAAATTCCAGTTAGTTCTTCCGCTGAAAACCCAATTCATTTTTTTACACAAATAAAGAGAGTCTTCAAAGATAAGCCTCTACACAGTACAACAGAAAAACATCTTAAGAAAACTTGAAGTATCTTGCCGGCTGAAGCCCCAGGCAATTACTCAAGAATAACTAAAGACAACCTTAAGATAAACATTTACAGAACACGGCTAAAGGCCGTTTCAAGAATTCAAAATAATTAAAGAGAAACCTTATAGACAAGGATTTGCGTATTAAGGCCACAGATTCTGAAACAAACACGGCTGAAGGCCTAAATACAGAGCAACAAGAAATTTAAATGAAACACGGCTGAAGGCCTAATCTTAAGTTGTTATTAAGTTCGGCTGAAGGCCATATACTAAACATAAAACAGATAATATTAATACACATCTGAAGTCTTGGCACAGTACCTGCGAACAAATAAAATGACAGTCACGAACAACAAGCAGTGGTGCTCAGACGTGTTACAATGGTCGGCTCGGGGAGGAAACTCTAACCACAGTTTAGGTGAGGAACACACCAAGCATAACACTAAACAATCGGGTTGCAGCACGACCCACGGACGGCTGACGAACCAACCAACAGCCTAATCAATACCCTTCCACTCGACCAACAGCACATTAACCAAAGTACCAGCGAAGACGAAGATTGCAGCAGGATTATGTCTTAATAATCGGGGTATAAAGCACAGTCAAGACACATTAAACACTCAAAGAGAAAAGGAGAACAACACCAAGCTGTCATGCTACATGTCATGCCGAACAGCATCAACACGGAGAGGAAAACACACTGTCACCAAACTACGCTAATGGCCAGGGCAGGTAACTGGATTGTCAACGGCCACAAGGCAGAAGATACCGTTGGTGCACTTCACTAATAAATTATAAACATTTCGAAGGTTAAACACAATACAGGGAGACAGCTGCAAAATTTTGCCAGCTCCAACACACGATCACGTTGCTGCTAGCGGGGACAGCTCAGGATGCAACAACCAGCAATCAACGAAGAAATGTCACAATAGTTCAGCTTTGACGACGGGTTCACTGCTTACTCATCTCCAGTATGCAGGTGCTGTGGGCGACGAACTTAACAGTTCTCGCAGCTAGTGCCACACAACTCCGACCACGCGTGCACGTCGCCAGGGGCCCCGGCCTGATCACACACTGCACAGACTTCCTCACTGGAGACTTCCTCGCTGCTCCGCCCCAACCGACCAACTCCCCACACTAGAGATGGGGGATCCACTCCTGAACTGATTCATAGAGTTGAATCTTTCAAACGAATGAACAATCAGCGATTCAGAAAAAAAGAACAGTGGCTCCAAATGTTTCCCACACCACAGAGAGAGAGAGAGAGAGAGAGAGAGAGAGAGAGAGAGAGAGATGGAGCAGATCAGCGGGGCCTCTGCTGGCCAGAGCACACTGCACGCCACACAACACAGCCAGCGCCGACCTCTGCCCTGCTTCTGCCTTGGCTGCCTGCATTGTGCAATGCCCATTGGATTTTGTGTTTCACATATGCCGTGCCGTCTCTGTGCTTCCTCTGCCGTGTGCAGTGTCTGGCGCACCTTAACTTAGCATCGCACTCCGTCGGCGTGTGTTTCAGTCGCACGTCCTGCCCTCTGGGCAGCTGATGCGAGCAACAGGACAGAGAGCCTCTTAGTGGAGAACATAAGAACTACTTGCAACAGCCTGCTCGCAAGAGAACGGACGATTCGTCTCGGAGCGGGTGACTGGTGGACGTTCACTGCTCCCCCCACCCTCGAAACTCACCCGCTCAACGCTCATCCCTTCGTTCTCGACTCTAGCCAGAGCGTTGAGCAAAGCAACTCAAATGTCACTCTGGTCTCTGTGGTCTAAGCTCACGCAGTAATACAGCTCGCAGCTCGACCTGCTTGACTCAGCGCCTCTGCATCGGAGTTCGTTTCTACTGGATATTGTTCTTCGTAGTAATACCGGTATGTATATTAAATAATTATGTTATGTATGCATCATTTGTTTTTATTTTATTTTTATTTGTTTAAAGTGAATTTTAATGTAATATTTTTATTTTTTTCACCAGATGAATGTATAATTTTTCTATCTCAAAGTGACTCAGGATGTAATATAAACGTATCTGTGATTTTTCCTTCATTGCGGACTGCAGTCATACTGTACTTTATGAATGAAAATGCAACCATTTGATTAAGTTTCATTATTACTTCATTTCACACTATCACTATTTAGATGTGGAGGCTTGTTTTGCGGGGCACTCAAAAGTGTCGTTATCAGCATGCTATTTTAGCTTTGTAGCCATTGTCACATGCAAAGGTGAAATATTTATTACATGTCTGACATGTCTGAATGATTGTTGTCACAATATTACAATCATTCAGACATGTCAGATATTTTATGACTATTACACCTTTGACCATGATAATGGCTACAAAGCCAAAACCACAATAGTGCAAAATAAATCAGTAATCAAAAACTTTGTCATATAGTGGAAATTTCAATAAACAATACAAAATTCTTACTCATTATCTGTGTTACTTCAAAATAGGATCAAATAAGATCAAAATACAGGCATAGTACTGGAAAAAAAAACAAAGTTTAAAGGGCAATGCGCCTTCCATTTATTTTCTATTGTGAATGAGTGGTGAGTCATGAAAAAGAGCTAGTTCATTTCAGGGAGTGAACAGTTCTGACCCAATCTCTGAAAAGAACAGTTGTGCCCATCTCTACGCCACACCTGGAAATGGTCAAAAGATCAAATACACGTCGACCGATGAGACGACCGACAGAATGACCAACTAACGGTCGTTCCCACTCCAGTCTTCTTCAGTCGGACAGCCCATGTGTGTCGCCAGCGGTCGGCAAGTACTGGCTGTCCGCACCTCACTGGGGCTCCGTGCCCGACGCTCCTTCGTCGCCGATCGCTGCTCCGTCCCCGACTGCTGCTTGGTGCCAGACTGACCTTCAGACACACTACGATCTGGAAATACTATCGGTCGCGCCATTGATAGTACGTGAGAGTACTTATCAATAAGCGCTTCTGCTGCCACTCATGGGCAGGTAAGGGAGGAAGTCAGCAACGCCACTAAATGGAACAAGAAAACGAGGCGGCAGTACGGTAAGACAAACAATAAGGAATGAGCACGAGCCGCGCACGGATCGTGAATCCAACAGAAAAAACGCTTTTATTCAAAGCCATCGCGATTTGTAATGTTTCTAAATAGTGTGTGCCGTCATCACGGACGGCAATGCATGCTCTGCCACGTGCTCCAACGCTGGCTGCAAAGTTGGTTATAATTTCTTGTGTTAGGGAGTTCCAGTCGTCCAGTGGCGGGGGCGAAAACTGTTGGATGGTGGTTGGTGCATGTGGACATGCTGCAATACTTCTCGAGCAAGAGGAGGAGGGGATTTGTCTTTAACGTCCCGTCGACAACTAGGTCATTAGAGACGCAGCACAACCTAGGATTGGGGAAGGATGGGGAAGGATGCCGACAGAGCCTTTTGAAAGGAACCATCCAGGAATTTACTTGAAACGATTTGGAGAAATCGCGGGAAACCTGAATCAGCATGGCCGAACACGGGTCTGAACCGTCCTCCTCCCGAAAATAGTGCAATGTGTTGACCACTGCGCCACCTAGCTGCAATACGTCTCAACAAAGCATTTGACACGTGCACGATGGGATTTAAATCGAGGGAATGGACAGACCAGTGCATTCGCCGAATATCCTTTCATTCCAAGAGCTCCTCCACCTGCTCTCCTACGCTGTCGCACATGATTACACGCATACTGGGAAGAAGTACAGTGTCACAATAACGTTCGCCTGTAAGTGTGACGTGTTCAACGATTTGGAGGTCATTATGTCCTTGCAACATTATGCCTCCACACACCAAAACATCTGGACCACGACGAAGTTCGACAAAACTTCTGGGTGCATTACGTGATCTTCATATGAAAGTTTGTCCAGTATTGTCGATCATGATTCCTTCGGTTATCCAATTGTTATCGTGTGGAGCGTCAAAGTGTTGCTTGGGCGTAATGACTTCCAAACCTTTGAACACGGCACTTTCACCGGCCAACGTTATTCTGGCACTGAATTTTTAAACCACATGCGTCTTTGCAGGGATACATTCGACTCTGATTCATTTTTAGGGCTCTGTACTACAGTCGATAACAACGGAATTTTTGTAGCATCACCTTGTTATCTTTCTATCCGTTTGTTAAGACACCTTTCCTTCATGAACAGGTAGAGGTATTACTTGAAATTTATGTCACGTTCTAAGGTCTGCTGTCGTTTCGCGATATGATAAATTTAAGCAATAGTACGAAAAACCAGTCCAGGTAGCAAATATTTTACTTTTTATTGGATGGCTAGTTTTCGCACGAGATCCGTTTTCATATCAACATAATAAAGTCTAAAGTTTCATTTCCGATGATGTCAACAAAATTTATAATGTTCACTACATTGACAATGCATACAAATAAATGTATGTACATTCACAGAGCATACAAATAACTGTGTGGACTGTGAATGTACATTACACATTTTGTTGACATCTCCGAAGATGCCATTTTCGACTTTGTTACGTTGGTTTGGAAACAGGTCTAGACCCGAAACTAGTCATCGAAAGAACAAACATAATATTTGCAACTTGGACTGGTTTTTCGTTCTATTGATTAACAGAAGTTGCTGACCAAGTTAAACCAGTATGCTGTAAGTTGAGAAATATAAGCTTCTAAGTCAATACAGTCAAAATGTTTGGCCATTCATCAAGACATATACGTAGTTCCCGTTGGCCTAAAACTATAAAATTTGGCAAGACGCAAACTTTCACAGCAGAAGTAAAAGAAAAAAACCAAACATTTTTAATTTTTAGTTATATCACAAGCAAAAAATATTTTTCCGCCACATGTTTTTCTGCCCATCTGCTACAAGGAAATTTTTGTCAGATAGTAAGCGGTCTCTAGACGGTGCAAAATATTTAAGTTCCTAGGACAATGGAATAAAAAAGTGGCCACATGTGTCACATATTTTGATTCTCGCTAACTCAGTCTTCAAATCTTATAGCTGATCTATTTTGACACACGTCGGGGCTGGTAATCTGGCAGTCGCTGGCACGGTAACCCAGCGTGTTCGGTCAGAGGTCAGTTCTTAAGTCTTACAAACGTAATATTTTAACAAAATGGGCAGTTTATTAGTGTAAGTAAGCATTACGGTTTTATGAAATAATTAACTTTAAAAATGAGAAATAATATAAGTAATTTCAAAAATGTACGTACAATCCTTTGGCCATCTGGGGCACTGATGGGTTCATCCGGACTGCAGAAAGCACATGCTGCTGGTGTGCTGCAGTATGCTGTAACAATTTTGTGATATGTAACTGTAAAGTACTCGATACCATTACGATACACAATACTATATCACAAGCACTGCATCACACTATTGCACTTGGTACTGGAAACTATATTTCTTAATTTTTGTGGATAGATAGCTCCTGGTGCGTTAAGGGCGTTCAGGATTAGGAGATAGCTGTCAGGGTCTCAGGAAATCCTTCCTGATTCTCCAAGAGGCTCATCATCATGCTGATGTCCTTTAGAATATACGTAAACAATGTCGTAGGTGAAAAGTTAATATCAGAGAAGGGAACATCTACCAATCACCCCTCCTGCCTGGGCGGGATCAACTTTTCATATTCGGTGGGAACCTCCACTCTTATTGCACGAAAGAGAATATAGCACAATCCTGCCACCTCGGTGCATAAGCGCACATGAATCGCGTGTCGTGTCACGGGCAGGAGGGCCACAGCACGAACAGGACAGCAATTTACTCTTTGAAATTCTGGATGGAATGAAGAAAGCAGGAAGGAAACGTAAGCAGGAAATGCAGAAATTAGAAAGGAAATGTGAAGAGACAGAACGGAAGAGGGAAAGAGACGTGAAGAAGCATGCACAGGAGATGAATAATCTACTGAGGAAACTCAATGAGAACGTAACAAAAGTAGGAAAGATTAGCATTCAATCAGACTCCTCTAGTTGCAAAGAAGCAGGTAAGTTTAGGGAGAGTAGAGGCAGCAGGTGCCAAGAAATCAGCGAATGGAAAACTGCCTTAAAAACCACCCACAGGCTGACCAGTACACCAGACCTCGAGACTAATCCGCCGGGCGGGCTCTTGCCAGGGACTGGTACGCCTCCCGCCTTCCCATTCGGGAAGCAGCGCGTTACACTGCGCGGCTAGCCGGGCTGGCTCTTGCCACTGTTGCTGGCTACATCTTTGAGAGTGTACCGAGTTATTCGCGAAACGAGAATGCCACATCCATGAACGTGAGCGAGATATAATGTAAGCAATAGAAAGGAGTACGACAGCATCTCCTCAGGATTATGAGTTTAGCCCAATGTAAGACACATGGAGCTGAATGTTCACATTTTGCAATATACTACCTGCATATGCATAGTTGTGGTAGCAATGTAACATGTACAACCTAGTGTTCTGCGTCCATCTGAAGTTGATTTACGAATTCCAAGGGAGCCAATGAACGTCGGAGGATTGAGCCAGAGGGATCAGATCCACGCCATGAGCAGACGCAAGATGCAGCAGGGCCCCTACAGGCCGACTTACCACTGGTAACCAGAGTATAGGTAACACATTCAACGTAGGTTCTTGTTTCATTTTGCTTTATTACTGTGATCGCAAATGTTTTCTCCATTGACAATTTATTCTTGTTTTATCATGTTTGCGTGCCCATACTCCTAGCAGTTCACAGGGAACTTCTTGTAGGGTCGTGGGACTCGTGTAGAGGCGAAAGTCTGCTGGCAAGAGTTGTGGCCGCTGCATTAGAAATTGGCGAGATACACGTGGAATGGGGAGGGTGTGCCAGAACATGCTCCATAGGTACAATGTCAGTAACAACGTTGGTCGTAGCCACATCGAGCCGCTGTTGTAATGAATCATACTGTTCGTTCTGGATGTATTGTACTGTTACAACCCCCTGAGCTCAGGGGTTGTAATATGTCAGAAGAACCTGAGGTATGGTTTGTGAGAGACGGATGACTCACGCCGAAGCGTGCAGAGAAATACAGGCAAGTACATTACATCGAACTTGCTGTTTTATCTCTCTGTACTAAGTATTTTACTGGCACTCGTCTCAATCTGTGTTTGTGCGGGCGTCGGGTGCCCTTGCCACCATCTCCATTCTTCCATTCATCCTACATCGAAACTACGCAGCCGGCAATGCACTGAACTGGGTGCTGGGCAGCCTAAAAAGGTGAGCGCCATGCGAATTCCGGAATTTGCATGGGCGTCAGGTCGCCAGCCTTCCGGATGTAGCGAACCTACTCCCGCCACGGCAAAGTGGCCGCCGCGTTCATTAGCTGTGTCCATGGCCCGGAACACGGCTGACTGCTCCCTCAAGCGCGACTAGTGGACCCTATGTAGATTGCCGAAGGGAAACAGCCGACCGCCGTAGTTTTACTGAGCCTAAGAAGCTCCGACGTCCACCCAGGCCCGCTGATTCAGCGCCCGCAGGCAGCCCTGCAACTCGGAGGTCGCGAATTCTCGCCCCTGCACCAGCCCCGCGGATGACAGCTTGCATTCCGGTGGACGATGTCACCCAGAGAGCATAAGATTACAGCCAGCCCCGTCACAACAATGACGCGTCCGTCCAGCGGAGATTGGAGAGCTTCAGCGAGCCTGTTGGCCACCGATATCCACCACCAAAAAGTCGCCGTTGTTGGCCTGCAACTTAAACAATCGTCATTTTCCCCGGTTCTAGACGTGGACAAAATAGCGACACGACTGCCCACTTTGAGCCTCCGGGCACGCTTATTTATTCGTCTTTTCCCTACGCCTCTGACGTAGTTCTTCTGGAGATGACAAGTGAAGTCAGCTTTCCTCAGCCCGCTTCGGCCCCTCCCACAGGTCAGCAGGAGCTGTAGTAAGTGCAACGTATGGGTTCTCCACAGCACGTCGGTGCCCTGTGCTGCCCTGGTCAATTCACGTTTCTATACAGTGCCCGTTGGGTCGTGTTTTCTAGCGTACGAGGGGTGTGGTAAACCTGCCTCGCAGAATCGTCTGCGTCTGCCACCCAATGTGGCAATCGATCCCTTCACTACTACCTTCCAGCCATAGCTGCGCAAAATGTACAAGAATTCCCCAAGTCCAGCCTGTACTTATTCGTGGCGCAGCAGTTTGCTGGGTTCTTTTTGTTTTGGAATAACGTAAACAAATAATATTTAACCGTCAACACAAACAAATATGCTTAAGTGATAATAAATGTTTTGTCACCTGACACTGTACTGCGTCACATGCAATTCAATTCCTCAAACAGAAGTGGATTGAAACCGTCGTAGATTGGAAATTGTACGTTTCTGGACATTGGTTCCTATTCAAAATGTTGTGTACTCGTTCTCCTCTACTAGCCCTAAAAGCTTGTAATGGGAGTTTCCGAGCACCCTGTACAGGCGCTTTGACTGTGTAGCAAAGCATCCGTCTGCTTCGCGTCCTGCCAGGGGTCATGTGCGCTGTCTACTGTCCAGACTAAAAGGCGATGTACGTGAGCTCGCTCTCAGTCACCTACAGCCGATAACTGGAGTCCGGCCGCTGTGGCCGGGCGGTTCTAGGCGCTTCAGTCCGGAACCCCGCTCGTTGCTACGGTCGCAGGATCGAATCCTGCCTCGGGCATGGATGTGTGTGATGTCCTTAGTTCAGTTAGGTTTAAGTAGTTCTAAGTCTAGGAGACTGATGATCTCAGATGCTAATTCCCATAGTGCTTGGAGCCATTTTGATAACTGGAGGATGGCCATTCAAGGACAACTGCTGGTCAGAATGTAGGTCATGGACGCTACGAGCAGTTGCCAAAACTGAGTTTTTATTGGGTGTCTAAGTCGCTACTCTATTACCTCCGGATGTACTTATCTCGGATTCGGTTGGAGATTGCTTTTAGAACTTGGTCTACTACTTCCTGTTTTCAGAATTCTTGAATAACATGGAACTGCTGACAGGGTTACCAACTTTCCCCAATGATTTGACTCATATCGGCAGGGTATGTAGGACCCATCTAGAACTTACGTAAAGACAATACTCTCAATCATCCTCGAAAAAATCGAGTTTGAACGTTTTAGACGTGCTTATAAACTTTGAATGGTGGCTTCTATCCATCGAGTCCGTGGCTTGTATCCATCGAGTCCGAAGCCGAGTGAGTAAGCGCTTAGTCTAACATGAGCGAGGCCTCTGGATGGAATCTCACTGATGGCACTCGTGGTTTTTGTTTCCACATACTTCTAATGGTAGATTAATTATGACCGTGCATCACTATATGAAACCATTTGGCAGGTGTTTCTGCAGGTAGTTTTGAGACACCAGAAAGAGCTGCATGTTGGCAATTACCTTTCGGTTGGTGAAGGGAAAAAAGGAACAGCAATCACAAACCCAGATAAACATTCGTATGTCATCTCGCGAGATTGCTGCTTCCCAGCTCTACAATACGTCTGATTTTGCGTGTAGATGTTGCCATGTGTTTGGCACTTTTTCAGCAAGAGAAAGTGAATCTGACGGAAGTCTAGTTTCAAATGTGCGATTACAAACGTCAGTCTTATATAGCGAGCAGCTCTTCCTCCAACAAAATCTTATCACTTCGAATCCTTCTGCAGTAATAACACAAGAATACATGGATATTGGAGGAGAAATATTTTGAGATACTAGCGGAGAACTAACTGCCCTGCAAGAAATCGACGAAGGAGGTCTGTTTGCAGGAACCGAAGATAAGACGATTACACGCAGGAAGAGAAGCAGACGAAAGAGGACAGCGATTATGTCCCACAGTATTAGAAAATTTGTGTCATCAGTCTAGCGAGAAAGCAGCCAGAATGGAATTTAGTAATTTTCATAATCATATTAAATGTGTTGTTAGATTTACGTGGGAATGAAAATAATACCAGGAGAGATAATCGATCCAGCGACCTCCGGCTTGTAAGACTTAACACTTGTTCGCTCGACTACGGGCTCATTGGATGCACGAAGTTTATAAACAAGCCTAAAATTTTCTAACTCGGTTTTCTGGAAAACAGTTTAGAGTAGCGTTTTCCCGACTAGATCTGCTGGAGTGCTAGTTGTGCCCCACATGCCCTGTCAGTATCCATCAAACCGATGACGGGAAGTCCGTACGGTCCCGTTGTGAGCCGTAGCCATCGGCACTTGTTGTGATTGTTGGTTAGCATCTTAGTGTGTGGATGAACAAAAATTATTTGGACTTTTTCTCTGCTCCATTGGACCGTTTCCACTATGTGTTTTATACCTCGGTTAACAAAGAATTTATCTAAAGCCTTTAAGTGTTATAAGTTGGCTAATTTGCATTGTTATCAGGTTTCTGCTGCTTACATCACCTTTATTTCTGTCCGGTGGGTTTGAGCACGATTGTTGATTTATTAATGCTGTTTATGCTAGCTTCGTGTAGTATATTTAGTACTCAGCAGTAATGTAACCCAATTTTAGTATCTGTTGTTCTCTCTTAGGTTGAAAATGGTTCAAATGGCTCTGAGCACCATGGGACTTAACAGCTGAGGTCTTCAGTCCCCTGGAACATAGAACTACTTAAACCTAACTAACCAAAGGTCATCACACACATCCATGCCCGAGGCAGGATTCGATCGTAGCGGTCGCGCGGTTCCAGACTGAAGCGCCTAGAACCGCTCGGCCACAATGGCCGGCTTCTCTCTTAGCCTACTACTTAAATTTTATTTGTAGATTCTTTCATAGAAACAGCGTGAGAGATTTTAAATCTACTTAAATACTGTGTTGGACTATTTTAGTAAGACAGCTGGTATCTACCTGCAGAAATTCAAATTACGTCCTGTGTGACACGTAAAGATTATATTCACGTTATTTTATAGGTCATTGGTTTCTTTTATCTGCTCTGTATATAGGTGTCGACAGATATTTTATGAAATTATTAATAATACTTGATTTTTTTCTTTGCAAGATATTAACTGAAATGTTTTTACGTCTGTTTTAGTAAGGCCTGAATTCGTACTCTGGTCTACTGTATTTATTTCAGACACATCTACGCAATTTCGCGATTGCAAGTGGGCTAAATTTTCAATATTGATGGATTATTGGCAATCTTCATGCTTTTACCTGTCTGTGTTTTGTCAAATTTCCCATGTTACCAGGAATTCATAACAACAGTTTCGAGAAGTCTGTTTTAAATAAGTTGTTCTTTTCTGAAGTGTTATTTTTTTATAGCCTACCACGTTATCATTCTCAGCTCCTCGCTTCCTACCGCATTTAAAAAAACATCTTTCCCGAAAATCCTCGTTCGATTTATTAAGGTATTTAAGTACAGCAGTCTTACAAGAAATAACGAAAGGAGAGACGGGGTGAGGATTTAAAAAAAAAAAAAATCTTGGTCGAAGTCAAATTTTGCCCTGGAGACCAGTTACTCCAGTTACGCCACTGCCCAGTGTTACGAGTTCAGGAGATTGGTATCGCTCGCAAAAGTACCTACCTTTTGCCGTGTAATGTGTGTGTGTCATGACCGAGCCGAGGAGCTCTCGGGAGCTAATCTCAGGCTGCCTGCAGGGTTTGTTTACGCCGCGTAGGCACCACCTGCTGTGGAGGCTTCGATATTTATGCGAACCGGAGGTGGAAACGGGCGGCGGGCGTCGGCAGTCGTAAAAAAGCGGCCGGAATGGGAATCTGATAACACCGCGAAAGGCTGAGTTGTTGGCGCCGCCGTGTTCTTCCGGCGCCGGGGAGCGCAGCGGCTGCCGCGGCCCACCCGCGACGCCGGGCGTCCCTCCTGTTTTGGAAACGGCCGGCAGGAGGCGGCGCGGGCCGAATATACTGCCCGCCGGCACACATCGATCCTTCCTGAGGAGGACGAGGAGATAAGGCGGTAGCTGCAGACCCACTGTGGTTACCACGTATAAATCTCGCGTTTCCCTTTCGCAACGTTTCGGTAGACCGTCTCAGGAAAATGCTAACTCTTCTAAGATACTTCTCCTAGTCCTCCTTTTATAAAGTCCCGTAACGGGAGTGGCAACATAAAAGAATGAATCATTTGCGGAAGCACTTAGTCGAGTCTCATAAGCCACACACTGTGACGTCCGAGTCGTGATTGGTACTGTAGAAAACTGCATGATTTTCTGTCTCTGGCACGCATGAGCGCTATAGCTTGACCCGTTCCGGCATGAGCGTCTACTGTTGCAGGTGTTCATTTCCTACTGGGGACTTTCCCTCTCTGTAGTGACCTTTATATCTCATTCGAGTCCTCCTCCTCTCTCACATTTGCTTGGTCCATTCTATTTTTTTTTTTTTTTTTTTTTTTTCATGAGCTGAACAGTTAATTGGCAATTAACTCATATTCCGCCAACTGGTTGGGAAATACTTTATCGTCCTTTTCCTTGCGTCAGGAGTATTTCCGGAAAGCGTTTGACTCAGTGCCCCACTGCAGACTCCTAACTAAGGTACGTGCATATGGGATTGGTCCCCAAATATCTGCCGGCCGGATTGGCCGAGCCGTTCGAGGCGCTTCAGTCTGCATCGCGCGACCGCTACGGTAGCAGGTTAGAATCCTGCCTCGGGCATGGATGTGTGTGATGTCCTTAGTTTAGTTAGGTTTAAGTAGTTCTAAGTTCTAGGGGACTGATGACCTCAGAAGTTGTCCCATAGTGCTCAGAGCCATTTGAACCATTTGAACCCAAATACGTGAGTGGCTCGAAGACTTCTTAAGTAGTCCTCGATGGTGAGTGTTCATCGGAGGTGAGAGTATCATCTGGAGTGCCCCAGGGAAGTGTGGTAGGTCCGCTGTTGTTTTCTATCTACATAAATGATCTTTTGGATAGGGTGGATAGCAACGTACGGATGTTTGCTGATGATGGTGTGGTCTACGGGAAGGTGTCGTCGTTGAGTGGCTGTAGGAGGATACAAGATGACTTGGACAGGATTTGTGATTGGTGTAAAGAATGGCAGCTAACTCTAAATATAGATAAATGTAAATTAATGCAGATGAATAGGAAAAAGAACCCCGTAAAGTTTGAACACTCCATTAGTAGTGTAGCGCTTGACACAGTCACGTCGATTAAATATTTGGGCGTAGCGTTGCAGAGCGATTTAAAGTGGGACAAGCATGTAATGGCAGTTGTGGGGAAGGCGGATAGTCGTCCTCGGTTCATTGTTAGAATTTTGGAAAGATGTGGTTCATCTATAAAGGAGACCGCTTATAAAACACTAATACGACCTATTCTTGAGTACTGCTCGAGCGTTTGGGATACCTTCCAGGTCGGATTGAGGGAGAACATAGAAGCAATTCAGAGGCGGGCTGCTAGATTTGTTACTGGTAGGTTTGATCATCATGAGAGTGTTACGGAAATGCTTCACGAACTCGGGTGGGAATCTCTGGAGGAAAAGAGGCGCTATTTTCGTGAATCGCTATACTGAGGAAATTTAGAGAACCATCATTTGAGGCTGACTGCAGTACAATTTTACTGCCGCCAACTTACATTTCGCGGAAAGACCACAAAGATAAGATAAGAGAGATTAGGGCTCGTACAGAGGCATATAGGCGGTCATTTTTCCCTCGTTCTGTTTGGGAGTGGAACAGGAAGAGAAGATGCTAGTTGTGGTACGAGGTACCCTCCGCCACGCACCGTATGGTGGATTGCGGAGTGTGTATGTATATGTAGATATAGATGTAGATGTAGACTGGTTTGATGCGACACTCCACGAATTCCTCTCCCGTGCCAACCTTTCATCTCAGAGTAGCACTTGCAACCTAGGTCCTCAATTATTTGCTGTATGTATTCCCATTTCTGTCTTTCTCTACAGTTTTTAACCTCCACACCTCCCTCCACTGCTGAAGTCTTAACACACGTCGTATCATTCTGTCCCTCCTTCTTTTCAGTGTTTGCTATATTTCTTTCCCTCGCCAATCCTGCGGAGAATCTTCTTATTACTTGTCTCGTCAGTTCACCTAATTTTCAACATCTTGCTGTAGCACCACATCTTAAATGCTTTTATTATCTTCTGTTCCGATTATCCCACAGTCCATTTCTCACTATCATACAATGTCATTCCCCAAACGCTTATCCTCAGAAATTTCTACCTAATATTAAGGCATATATTTGATGCTAGTAGACTTCTATTGACCTGGAATGCCCATTTAGTCATTCCTACTTTGTTCTTATATCCTCCTTCCTTCTTATATCTTATATCCTCCTTCCTTCTTATATCCTCCTGCCTAGGCAGCAGAATTCCTTGAATTCTTCTACCTCGTGATCACGAACCTTGATGTTATGTTTCTCATTGTTCCCATTTCTGCTACTTCCCATCAGTTTCGTCTTTCTGTAGTCATTAGACTGTTCATTCCACTCATCAGATCCTGTATTTCTTCTTCTCTTTCACTGAAGATACCAATGTCGTCAGCGACTCTTATCACTACATCTTTTCAGCATGACTTTAATCCTATGCCTCTTATTCGATGTATGGATTGAATGACAGACCCCGTCTTACACATTCTTTACCTGTCCATTCTTGGTCTTCGAATCGTATTTTTGCCTCTCGGTTCTTGTACATATCCTATATTTCTGGTCTTTCTCGATAGCTTACTCCTATTTTCCTCAGAATTCCGAACATCTTACTCCATTTTACACTGCAGAGTGCATTTTTCAGGTCTACAGATCCTATGAATGCATCTTGATTTTCCTCTGTCGTGCTTCCATTATCAACTGCAACGTCAGAACAGCTTCTCTTGTGCGTTTAACTCACCTAAATCCCCCTTCGCACTGACCTACCTTTACTTGGTTCACTCTATATAACAAGAATTTCTTCTTCCTTGAGGTGAACAATTAATTTGCAGTTAATCTACATGCGTCAAACGGGTCAGGATATCCCTTATAGTGCAACCGTGTCCTATTAATCTAGACCTCCTATGAGCCCACAGCTTTCCCGTCAGGATCTCTCCAGTCCTTATCACTCCAGAGTCTAACCATACGTTTTCGTTTGCTTAAATGTTTCACAATGCTGCTTCATACTCTCCGCAGTTCTCGTATCGTGCCACGGGATTTCTTAATGCATTCAATTACGTCACTTTGATTTATTTTAGACAAGTATTCTTCTAGGAACACTGTTGCGAAATCCTCATGACACCAACATCTATCACCCACATTTGCTCCCTAACCCAAATTTTCTCCCTTTAAGCTGTAGCTTCGTGTTTGGGTGAAGTGAGGCTCGCGTTATTGATCGTGCAGCTGTACACTTGTTTTCAGAAAAAAATTATCAAACACGACAAAAGGTTCCTTGATAACAGATAAATGGTATCACAGAACCTAACTTACAACCCAATACAGTTCTTGAAGGCAGGTTTTAGCACAATAAAATTAATATTCAAATCGACTTCGCCCCAGCAGATAGAATCGGTGCAATAATATTTGATAAAGCAGCCTATATTGTTTGGCCCATGACCACAGGCAAAAATAGCCATAAAATTAACTTCTGCAACTAACCACAGGACAAGAAAATGGAAGACATATCTCTAATTATTTTAGAAATTAACTAAGCATTTTACGACGACTCCCATCAGCGACTAACCGCTAAAGTAAAGCTAGTGTCAACCACAAACCTTTTCGATAGCTGAATGGTCAGCTTAGATGGCTGCCATGCGGAGGACCCGTGTTTGATTCCCAGCACTACCAAGGACTTTTTCTTGGATGGAGGTATGGTATGGGTTGCCTCATCATGCTCACTGAGGAGCTAGTTGTTCGAGTAATAGCGGCTCCATGGTCTGAAAAGTCTGCAACACGACCCAGGAGAGCAGTAGGCTGAATACAGGCCTCTTCATACAACATCAGCATGACGCCCCAAGGCAGAGAATGACGCCGCGGCTGGTAGACATTCCTTCGGTTCTTCACAGTCTGGACGAGAAGATCATGTACACATGCACACACAATATATATAAAATTTTCAGTAGCATGTGGCGCATTAAACGGGTTACATTTACTGCGTAAAGTAACAACATGATTTCGAAACAATGGCACAAGTAGTTTCCACTATGCTAAAAGACAGTAATAACAAAATCTTCTTCTCTTCTATGGCACATACAAATTTTATTACGCTCACAGCGTCTAAATGGCAGGATCAATATAGTTCTCGCTTTTAGAGAAAACCATCCACACATCGTCTGCTACTGATGTGCGGATTAGCCGTGACAGCAGCTAAAACACCCAATTGGGTATCATCATTTGTTGCAGGTCGTGGCTGTCGTTTCACATGTGGCTGAACACTTCCTGTTTCCTTAAATAACATAACTGTCTGGCAACTTGGATGATGTCGTCCAGGATACCGAGCAGTTGCCCGTTGGGCATTTTGATGACAATAGCCATACATCAACACGATATCGACCTTTTACGCATTTGGTAAACGGTCCATTTTAACACGGGTAATGTATCACGGAGTAAATACCGTCCGCACTGGCGGAATGTCACGTGATACCACGTACTTATACGTTTGTGACTATTACGGCGCCATCTATAACAAAGTGAAAAAGTGGTCCAACTAAAACATTCATATTTCTTTACGTACCACACGAACATGTAATAAAAATGGGGGTTCCTATTAAAAAAAAAAACGCAATTGATATCTGTTTGACCTATGGCAGCGCCATATAGCGGGCGAACCATAGCGCCGTCTGGTTTCCCCCTTCAAGCTATACGAGTTTCGTTCTTTGTAGTTTTTTCGTTTGGTGCTTATTTCGTGAGATATTTGGCCCGGTCACTATCAATGGACCACTCTGTATATAGTAATAAGCAAAGAAAACATTAAATAGAAAATTACGAGTAACTTAGAAAGAAAACTTTCGCTCATATATTACACACTAATGAAAGTAAAATCCCAACACCAAGAAATAATTAACATACAGCAACCAAATTTCGGAAATACACTACTGGCCACTAAAATTGCTACACCACGAAATGGCGTGCTACAGACGCGAAATTTAACCGACAGAAAGAAGATGCTGTGATATGCAAATGATTAGCTTTTCAGAGCATTCGCACAAGGTCCAATGACTGTTAGCAGAATATGGAATCGGTGGGTTCAGGAGGGTAATACGGAACGCCGTGCTGGATTCCGGCACGTTTGCAAGACAACAACCATCTCCACGAACAGTTCGACGACGTTTGCACCAGCATGGACTCTCAGCTCGGAGACCATGGCTGCGGTTACCCTTGACGCTGCGTCGCAGACAAGAGCGCCTGCGATGGTGTACTCAACGACGAACCTGGGTGCACGAATGGTAAAACGTCATTTTTTTTTGATGAATCCAGGTTCTGTTTACAGCATCATGATGGTCGGCATCCATGTTTGGCGACATCGCGGTGAACGCACATTGGAAGCGTGTATTCGTCATCGCCATACTGGCGTATCACCCGACGTGATGGTATGGGGTGCAATTGGTTACACGTCTCGGTCACCTCTTGTTCGCGTTGATAGCACATTGAACAGTGGACGTTACATTTCAGATGTGTCACGACCCGTGGCTCTACCACTCATTCAGTCCCTACGAAACCCTAGATATCAGCAGGATAATGCACGACCGCATGTTGCAGGTACTGTACGGACCTTTCTGGATACAGAAAATGTTTGACTGCTGCCCTGGCCAGTACATTCTCCAGATCTCCAATTGAAAACGTCTGGTCAACGGTGACCGAGCAACTGGCTCGTCACAATACGCGTCACTACTCTTGATGAACTGTGGTATCGTGTTGAAGCTGCATGGGCAGCTGTGCCTGTACACGCCTGATGGCTCCGAGCACTATGGGACTGAACATCTGTGGTCATCAGTCCCCTAGAACTTAGAACTACTTAAACCTAACTAACCTAAGAACATCACACACATCCATGCCCGAGGCAGGATTGGAACCTGCGACCGTAGCGGTCACGCGGTTCCAGACTGAAGCGCCTAGAACCGCTCGGCCACCAGCGGCCGGCAAGCTCTGTTTGACCCAATGCCCAGGCGTATCAAGGCCGTTATTACGGCCAGAGGTTGTTGTTCTGGGTAAGGATTTCTAAGGATCTATGCACCCACATTGCGTGAAAATGCAATCACACGTCAGTTCTAGTATAATATATTTGTCCAATGGATACCCGTTTACCATCTGCATTTCTTCTTGGTGTAGTAATTTTAAAGGCCAGTAGTGTATATTGTTCCAGATAACTTACTTAAGTAATTAAAGTTGGAAGTTCACAGGTTAATGTAATCGCAAGAAAAGTCACTGTAAATGTAAATGCTGGTGCACTGATAGTCGTATAAACCTAGAATATCGAATAAAAGCATGCAGAAGTGCGTGCATTGTGTTCTCAGGTGCCAGATATCAGTTTGTGGGATGGAATTTCACCCTTCTTGCACTTAGTCGGTCAACACAGAGACGTTTAGGCTGTTTGTGGATGACACTGGAATTATCGTCCAGCGATGTCACACATGTGCTCCAATGGAGACAGATCTGGTGATCGATCACACCAAAGCAACATGTCGACACTCTGCATAGCATGTTGGGTTACAGCAGCGGTATGTTGGAAAACACCTCCTGGAGTGCTGCTCATGAATACCAGCACAATAGGTTGAATCACCAGCCGAACGTAGAAATTTGGATCCAGGGTGCATGGGATAACCGCGAGGGTGCTCCTGCTGTTATAGGAAATCGCAAACCATACCGTACCTCCAGGTGTAGGTCCAGTGTGCAACACGCAGACAGGTTAATGTAGGCCCTCAACTAACCTCCTTCTAACCAACACACAGTCATCACTGCCGTCGTGGCAGAACCAGCTGTCATCAGACAACACAACAGGTCTACAATCTTCCCTCCAGAGATCTCTCGCTTGACACGACAGAAGCCGGCCAGGGTGGCCGAGCGGTTCTAGGCGCTACAGTCTGGAACCGCGCGACCTCTGCGGTCGCAGGTTCCAATCCTGCCTCGGGCATGGACGTGTATGATGTCCTTAGGTTAGTTAGGTTTAAGTAGTTCTAAGTTCTAGGAGACTGATGACCTCAGACGTTAAGTCACATAGTGCTCAGAGCCATTTGAATTTTGACACCACAGAAGTCGCAAACGGTGGTGGTTTCAGGTCAGTGGAATGTTTATGGCTCGAAGGTGACCTTGAAGTAACCGATTTGTGACATTTCGTTGAGTTACTGCACAGATTGCGGCGGCGGATGTAATACGATGCTCCACAGACATGCACCGAACACGACCGCCTTCCTCTCGGTAATGCCACGGGGCTGTCCGGAGCCCGTGTCCACTGCTGCCAGCAATAATGTACTTGTACAGGCGCTGCATTCCTGCCAAGTCTTATTGCAGTACCGCAGTAGGAACATCCGACCTCTCGCAGCCCCATTACACAACCTCGTTTAAACTGGGTGGGCTGTTGATAAGGGCTTCTTTCGTCTCTTAAAGGAATTCTTGACCAAAATCAACTCACTACATCCACGTTCAAAGACAACTACCGCTCACGACCATTACAGCGTGTATTTAAGGCAAGCCTGATATACATCATCATAATGGCGCTACTAGCGCAAATATTGATGATGGTGATGTTTGGCTTGTGGGGCTCTCGCACCCGTACAAATTCCCAGCCTTTTTCAGTCCAATCTCGCCACTTCCGTGAATGATGATGAAATGATGACGACAACACAAACACCCAGTCATTTCGAGCCAGGTGATAATCCCTGAGCCCGCCTACAATCGAACCCGGGACCCCGTGCTCGGGAAGCGAGAACGCGACCGCGAGACCACGAGCTTAGGACCAGCGCAAATATTATGCGATCTGAGGAAAATCAGAATGTACGTTATCTTTCACATGTGAAAGCACTCCTAGAAACTTTCGTTTATCTCACACAACTCCTTCTTCATGCTGAAAATTTTGTCCGTCGTTGTATATTAATATGGAAAATAATTCAACGGCAAAATGAGATTCAGAACTTGAAACTAATGAAAGTGATTTAAAGTACTTGCGTTCGCGTATTACGTGTGCCAGATAACAGCAATGAAAAATCGTACGTGTCGGTTCAGCGAACGACTCACACATTATTATTTAAATATTCTTGAAATAGGTTACGTGTTAACGATATCATTGACAAATAAAGTCACAAATGTGGAGTACCGCGTCGTATGAAGAAAGATTTACAAGGGGAGGCCGCCAATTGTGAAGTTCAGATTCGATTCATACTGCGCATAATAAAAGCTCATGGCCAGAGGTGTAATGTGGCAAAGCACCAAGATGCACTTCTCAGCCGTTGTCGAGAAAATCGACAGTTAAAAGAAACCGTTGCGGCGAAATACTCTCTACGATTACTAGTTTTCTACACCGGCGTGGTGCAGCGGTAAGCGGTCGGATTCGTAATCCGAAGGTCGCCGGATCGATTCTCGCCCCATGCCACGTTTTTTTTAAAGTATTTTTTTTTGTAATTCAAATATATATATATATATATATATATATATATATATATATAAATAATTCCCGGCAATCAGTTGCAACAATTATGCATCTTGGTGCTTTGCCACATTACACCTCTGGCCATGAGCATTTATTATGCGCAGTATGAATCGACTCTGAATTTCACAATTGGCGGCCTCCCCTTGTTACAAATTCTCAGTACCATCAAGAGAGGAACTCTCGGATACTTCGGCCATATAATACTCAACAACAACTACTTTTGACAGTTAATACTTCAAGGAAAGTTTGATAGAACGCGTGTAATAGGATTTAGATTATCCTCATTAAAGAGCTCCAGCCAGTGGTTGCGACAGAGCACAAAATCGCATTTCAGAAAACATCAACAAATAACGGATCATACTACCGATCGACAGTGTTCTTGAGGGAGAAAGCACTTTAAGAACAGGCAAGTCAGTATGGCTCACGGAAAATACGAGGGTTGCCCAGAAAGTAATGGTTCAAATGGCTCTGAGCACTATGGGTCTTAGCTTCAGCGGTCATCAGTCTCCTAGAACTTAGAACTACCATACTTAAACCTAACTAATCTAAGGACATCACACACATCCATGCCCGAGGAAGGATTCGAACCTGCGACCGTAGCGGTCGCGCGGTTCCAGGCTGTAGCGCCTAGAAAGTAATGTATCGCATTTTTTTTTTCTGAGTCAAAAACAATGCTACCAATGCGAAACGTTATGTATGTATTATCTGAAGTCTCCTGAGTGAGCGCGCCAAGTTTCCGTCACTTCCGACAGATAGCGTAGCTGCAGGACCATTTCAAAATGGCGTCTGTAGGTGATTTCGTTACAAGCGATGTGTCGTTATTGAAGTCCTCACTGCAGAGAAAGTAACTGTCGGGAATATTCACAAAGACTTGTGCAAAGTCTGTGGAGCATCTGCTGTCGACAGAAGCACATTTCGTCGCTGGGTACGGAAGGTGAACTCATTTGAAGGCGGTTCGGCGGAACTCTACGATCTGCAGCGGTCGGGGAGACCATCCACAACTGTCACACCTGACATGTTGCAGCGAGCCGATGTTGTCATTCGCGGGGACAGGTGCATTACGACTCGGGAGATGGCATTGCATCTGTCAATCAGCAAAGGATTTCACACAGTGAAACACTGGCTCCGCAACCAGGACAAGGATTGGTTCCGACAGGGCATATATGCCCTTGTTTCGCGCTGGAGGAAGACCATAGAAAGGCAGATGGAGATTACGTGGAAAAATAGTGTGTGTAGATAAAACACCATTCGTTCGTGTATTTAGTTCTCGTTATATTCAATAAAGAATTGTTGAAGAAAATAATGTGGTGCACTACTTTCTGGACAACCCTCACACTTAGCTGTCATAAATGGCGAGTGGTTATACAATGGTGGCAACCCATAAATTGTATTCCAGTATTGCAGACCGTATTAGAAATTGAAGCCATATTTGTCCTCTAGTAGGACGAAGCAGTAGAATCGTGTAGCCACATATTTTTTCTCTAGTCAACATCCCTTTTCGTCACCACATGCTAGTCGTACAGGGATGAATGGGATATCATTAGAAAGGTTTTTAAGTGGCTTCTGACACTGATTACCTCTTTTACACTAAAACACACTATTTGTGGAAAAATTTAACGTAAAAGAGCATCGTCAATGCCCAGCTTCATACCTATATTTCATGAAGCTAATTTATCAATCACGAATAAGAAACACCCTTTCCATATTATCTTATAACAAATACTGTTTTATTTATTTTAAAGTACTTATCAACCGGATAATTTGTATTCCTCATTGTCACAGGTAGCCGGCCGGAGTGGCCGAGCGGTTCTAGGCGCTACAGCCTGGAGCCACGTGACCGCTGCGGTCGCAGGATCGAATCCTGCCTCGGGCATGGATGTGTGTGATGTCCTTAGGTTATTTAGGTTTAAGTAGTTTTAAGTTCTAGGGGACTGATGACCTCAGATGTTAAGTCCCATAGTGCTCAGAGCCATTTGAACCATTTGTCACAGATATTAACCGTAGTCATTGCGGTAGTCCATTATCTCTGCCGCTATTCCTGAAATATAATGAAAAACAGAAAGTACACGAAGTCACATTCTCACGACGAACATCGTTTACAGTGAGGGACTGTAATGATCTGGGAAGAATTTTGTTCAAAATTTTTTACATAGAAATAAATATACAACGATATATCATAAATTCATGATTATTATTTCAGATCGTTCGGATTATTTTTAAACATGTTTCCTCTTCATTGCCAAAACTAGCCTTATTCCAACGCGGTAATTATTCCAAAGACTATCACTGTTTAAAACTGTAAAAGTGTGAATGGAATTTACAGTCTCCTTATTTGTGTAAGACCCTATAAGAGAGGCTATAGAACAAACGTATTTCGCAAAAAGACTGTACTGTTAGCTAACTTCACTGCATTTAGTGGATCATTTTCTCAACAGTTGAAACCTTGTAACTTTGGTGTTACTTTCCTGAGGAAATCGTCTGTGACGTTAAGTACTTCACAGCACAAGCTACGCGTCAAGAAAATGTCCACTTAGTAAGCCTTTCTCTCCATTGTTCAAACATAGGCGTTTTGAGGTTGTTTTCATACCGTTGATCTAAGACGAGACACACTTTAATTTCTTTGAGCATTTATTATGGAAACTGGTGCATTCTTTTGCTTAGCTGCCGACTATGAGGTGCCTCTGCTTCAGAACACCTACTCATTGATGCAACACAAATATCTTCCTTTTGCAGAATATTAACGCTATGGCAACCTTTTCGTTGCTGATTTGTAATTAATTTCGTAGCACCCCACCCACCCACCCAATCACTTACCCACTTTCCAGCCACCCACCCATTCAGACACACACACACACACACACACACACACACACACACACACACACACACACACACAAAACGTATAGTAACATTAATGTTGCGATCAGCATTTTGGGGAGGTTTCCCTCGGTTATCAGACGACTGCCTAAAACTGGGGATCCCTTCCAAACATCAGGAACTGGGATTTCCTCTGCCCCACCCAAATCTACTACATTTGACACGTGGCAGTGGTATGTTATTTCACTGCACACATTCATCTCAGAGATAATAAGACAGTCGATGAAAATAATGAGGGAGAAAGGAATCAGGTGGAAACTTATATAGATGGTAGCCGACTTTTATTAAAATAAGGTTGATGTGAACAGCAACATGATCCATGCTAGGAATCATGATATATCTTAATTTTGACTGAGTATGATAATCCGAATTAACGGTGGCCGCTAACTACCGCGAGGAGCCATTTTTGAACTGGAGGGTGTTGGCGCATACCAAACGTAAGTCAGTATGACGGGGTTCATCATATTACGTCTCAAGGCTGGTGTAAGAATACTAACAGCACAAAATGAAAAATACGGCATAGTCTGGAGGGATGAGCTGCCCTCAGCCGCGACCTGGTGGAATCGTCCGACGTAATGCACAAGGGGAAAGGAGAATCAGGCAATGCTCGATTTGGACTGGCAGAGTTAAGAGGTTGTAAAAATTATGCCTTGTACAGAGCATGTACTGGAGCCACTGAGTTAAACCATTTTAACATGAGAACCATAAATATTCCTAAAATGGATCACCTGACATCTCTGTGGCCAGCAAAGGACAGCAGTGAGATATGGCATGCCACCGTTCACACAGAATACGGCAGGTGTTGAACGAGGTCGAGCGTGTGTTGAACGTCAGCCCCACCTCCTTGACATATTAAGTAATCTTTTTGGTCATGTTGAGTTGGCAACATATAATCAAGTACATTCGCATAAGAAGTGATTTGAGTTGATGTTGATGAAGTCTTCAACTCAACTCGGTAAATAGGATGATATCTCCTCTCTAGTAATTTAATGCTTCACTGTTCTGTTTGTAATGTCAGTAATGACTTTTGGTGGTGACAACAGGCTTAGTAAATATTCTTCTGTCTTAGAGATATCAGGTTGTTAATCGCCTGAATGTCATGTACTACCCTGGCGTTGCAGATTTAAGTCGCACGTGGCAGACAGCGTAAATCATATGCTGCACAATACGGCAGTGTTGAGACACCTTTGACTTGTGAAGTCGCTTGGGGGAAACTCTTTCGTTAGGGGTGGTAGTGCCATGTTGTTTGAAAGTGGTTATGGTTGCGTGAGCTTCGTGAATTCTGATAAACTCTCTCGTAACTTGCCAAATTAATATAATGAATGTGCACCTACCAATATGAGGACACTGGGCTTGAAATAATTTGTTAAGATTTTATCGGTGCCGTTTCCTATTCGTTTACAGGTGCACCAACTTATCCGAGAGTCATGTTGTCTTACAGCAAGATACCATCAGCGCTGATGTGTTGGATCGCAGCATGTTGTCAACTACACTGAATGTACGGGGAGGTAAGCGTAACATGTCGAGGGTGTGCGGATGGACTTTGGAAACGCGATAGTAACAGACAGTCTTGCGTTGCTACTGAATCACGAAACCCTGTTAGATTCCGCTTCTTGCTGCAGAGAGTCTTAACATAGTTCTGTGTTGGTTATAGTTTACACTCTTATTCTGTCTGAAAGTAAACGCAGGTGCTTTTTTTCGATTTTCACCAGAAAGGCTATATTCAGTTACCTTCAAACACTACAGGAAGTAATCTAAATTGGAGCAATACTTACGTGTCGCGTTAGTAGAAGCCGGTTGAAATTTAAAAAGATTCACATGAATGTGAATATTCTTAGCAGAAGCAGGAAAATCAATTATATAGCAACACGTTTAAAAGACATCACGTTTTCCATGATGGGATGCATCACTGATGATCGTCAACAGTATCCAAAATTATCTACATACTGTTCCCGTGTTGGAGTGTGCCACAGCTGGAAGAACGGTAAAATGTGTGAAATGTAAATTCTTTCCGTCCAAAGTGTCGTGCAAGAGCTGCCACAGACATCTTCGCAAAACTCACATACGTATTTGTCTCTAAACTAGAAGCTACGAATGGTAATATTGTGAGGGGAATTTATGTATCGTTTTCCTATGTTGCAATGCGAATGCATATTTAAATATGACAATTAAAATATTATTAATGTCGAAAAATATCTAGACAGCGTTACGCAAAAATTACTAGTTCTTCTACTTTTCGCAACAGTTCATTTTATAGAAGTATTTTCTAGTTTGTGCCCGATTGTAGCTGGTGATGTCCTAATGAGCGGAACAGTATATCTGTAAAGCAAATTCGAACAGAATAGCAGTGTTAACGAAAGTCTATCTAGGAATGCTTCAATCAGCTTCTGAGCGACATGTCGACGTGGATGGCCTATAATCACATAATACGTTATTCGGAATTGGACTATATGTAGCTCTTAAAAGGACAGAATTACATCTACTGAAGATCTCTGTTCACCCTCACGGGATTCAGCCATTTAAAAGAACCGAACCTAACTGCAACAGAGTCCCTGCGAGTCTGCTATTGAGGACCTACAATCGTTGGGAATGTGACAAGTTCTTCAAGAGACGTGGTTTCTTATGACCAACAGGGCCATAGATGTAACAAGAAACTTACCAGTAGGCAGTCATTGCACCTTTACGATACCCCGATACCGCACGGAATTAATGAAGCTCTCATCACGACAATAAGCCCCCCAAGCTGCATCACACAGCACCAAGATCTCTGCTGACGTTTACCATGCAAACTAGAGCATTTACATCAAACTAAGAATCAACTACGGTACACCCTCTGTACTAAATTTGGTTCCATCAAGTTCCACTCTATATAGTAACCCTCGTAATGACAACCATTTAGTAAAAACCTTACGTTAACAGCGACCGTACTAAAGTACCTCCATCTACGCCACCATATTGTACAAGATCGTTCACAGGAGCAGCACGAGAAGCAGGGTTGCAGTGAAATGACCAGTCCAATGCTATTGAGCAAGTGTTCTAAAATATAAGGTAGAATAAAAAAAAAGCAGGCCTGGCCTCGTCGTTGCTAGAATCAACGTTGTAAGCTGATATACACTCCTGGAAATTGAAATAAGAACACCGTGAATTCATTGTCCCGGGAAGGGGAAACTTTATTGAAACATTCCTGGGGTCAGATACATCACATGATCACACTGACAGAACCACAGGCACATAGACACAGGCAACAGAGCATGCACAATGTCGGCACTAGTACAGTGTATATCCACCTTTCGCAGCAATGCAGGCTGCTATTCTCCCATGGAGACGATCGTAGAGATGCTGGATGTAGTCCTGTGGAACGGCTTGCCATGCCATTTCCACCTGGCGCCTCAGTTGGACCAGCGTTCGTGCTGGACGTGCAGACCGCGTGAGACGACGCTTCATCCAGTCCCAAACATGCTCAATGGGGGACAGAACCGGAGATCTTGCTGGCCAGGGTAGTTGACTTACACCTTCTAGAGCACGTTGGGTGGCACGGGATACATGCGGACGTGCATTGTCCTGTTGGAACAGCAAGTTCCCTTGCCGGTCTAGGAATGGTAGAACGATGGGTTCGATGACGGTTTGGATGTACCATGCACTATTCAGTGTCCCCTCAACGATCACCAGTGGTGTACGGCCAGTGTAGGAGATCGCTCCCCACACCATGATGCCGGGTGTTGGCCCTGCGTGCCTCGGTCGTATGCAGTCCTGATTGTGGCGCTCACCTGCACGGCGCCAAACACGCATACGACCATCATTGGCACCAAGGCAGAAGCGACTCTCATCGCTGAAGACGACACGTCTCCATTCGTCCCTCCATTCACGCCTGTCGCGACACCACTGGAGGCGGGCTGCACGATGTTGGGGCGTGAGCGGAAGACGGCCTAACGGTGTGCGGGACCGTAGCCCAGCTTCTTGGAGACGGTTGCGAATGGTCCTCGCCGATACCCCAGGAGCAACAGTGTCCCTAATTTGCTGGGAAGTGGCGGTGCGGTCCCCTACGGCACTGCGTAGGATCCTACGGTCTTGGCGTGCATCCGTGCGTGGCTGCGGTCCGGTCCCTGGTCGACGGGCACGTGCACCTTCCGCCGACCACTGGCGACAACATCGATGTACTGTGGAGACCTCACGCCCCACGTGTTGAGCAATTCGGCGGTACGTCCACCCGGCCTCCCGCATGCCCACTATACGCCCTCGCTCAAAGTCCGTCAACTGCACATACGGTTCACGTCCACGCTGTCGCGGCATGCTACCAGTGTTAAAGACTGCGATGGAGCTCCGTATGCCACGGCAAACTGGCTGACACTGACGGCGGCGGTGCATAAATGCTGCGCAGCTAGCGCCATTTGACGGCCAACACCGCGGTTCCTGGTGTGTCCGCTGTGCCGTGCGTGTGATCATTGCTTGTACAGTCCTCTCGCAGTGTCCGGAGCAAGTATGGTGGGTCTGACACACCGGTGTCAATGTGTTCTTTTTTCCATTTCCAGGAGTGTATATCATGACAGATTTATTATGTTATCCAGATTGGACAGCTGAATTAAATTAATTACATTTGCTAACTACGAAAATTACACGTGAGTGTGGCTTTCCCAATCAGTATCAAATAAAACCTTTGGGTGGACAAGCTACAAGAAAGTAATTAAAGTACATTACAGCCACATTTAATGGGGTGGTGAGGTGAATGTCATTATACGCGGCGATCGATCTGTGTGCAGCATTGGCTGTTGTGAGGTGGTCATGCTGCGAGCCGCGGAAAAGTAGCCTTTACGAGTGGCGAACAACAGCGGCTGTTTTGTCTGTGGGCTGCTCGCACTGCCACTACTCTGAATTACTCGTATATGTTTGTAAAATCATCTAGAAGAAGATACCAGACGGCGTAGTCATCTGTTCTTACATCAGATTGCATAAAACAGCTGTGACGAAAAATATCGGATATGTCGCACTCCGTCGTCAGGCCACGAGTGGCCTACCGGCACCATCCAACCGCCGTGTCATCCTCGGTGGAGGATGCGGAAAGGAGGGGCATGGGGTCAGCACATCGCTCTCCCGGTCGTAAGATGGTATTCTTGACCGAAGCCGCTACTATTCGGTCGAGTAGCTTCTCAATTGGCATCACGAGGCTGAGTGCAACCCGAAAAATGGCAACAGCGCATGGCGGTCTGGGTGGTCACCCATCCAAGTGCCGACCACGCCCGACAGCTCTTAACTTCGGTGATCTCACGGGCACCGGTGTAACTACTGCGGCTAGGCCGTTGCGTATCAAATATGTCGCATGACTTAAAAATAATTTTGGCCCTATACAACATTAATATAATAGTATCTCATACCCCTTATGGGGAAATGGTAGTCGTGTCGGATAATTGCTTTTACTTTTGTTACGAGTTAAGCTGAGTGCAATGCTTTCTCGCTAAAACTTATTCAGTGTGATCTTCATTGTGATGTACGCTTAGTGCAATGCGATTCCCCAATAATTAATCGTATGAAAAAAAACGAAATTCTTATTGGAACAGAAGTAGTACTTTTTTGTGTGCGGTTAGCTGCCGTCGAATTATCTTTGACACAGAGCAGTTGCAGCGTTGCCAGTTGCGTCAGGAAAAATTATTTTGTTATTTCATCTTCATAATATATGAGAAGATTTAAATTTTTGCCCTGAAATTTGCTTTTAGTTGCACTTCGTATGCTCTTGATATTTAAAGCGGTTGCTTGACCTTAAATTCATTGTTAAATATGACTTTTTTCCTTTGCACCAGAATCTATCTTTCGTGATGTTTAAATTGCGCCGGTATTAACGAATCTACTCTTTCTATCTACAAACATAAAACGGCTTGTGGGACCACTTATTAATTTATTTCACCAAACTCAGTACACTCGTGAGCGTGATGTTGAGCCTAAAGCTGCTAATTGTCCCACTACTTCTCTACTACGGCCAAATTAGGTTACTCATAACAAAATGCTAAAATAAACATCACATTTGGACTTACGTTGCATCATCAGTTTACAAACTACCGGTTGACACCCGGCTGTCACTAAAAATTCTCCCTGTATGTTATTATCCAATATTCTACCTATAGTGCTCAAACACACTGTCTAGACTGAGAACTAGAATTCGTTCCTTTTAGTTCCTTAATGCGCATTACCGTCAGTCTCATACCTCACAGAATTCCAAAGTCTGGATCCGACTCCATACTCAGAATTAAGACTTCGACAGACCATTTGTTGTGGACCAAAGAACCTCTCTGGACTCACTATAATCAGCCGTCGCTGTTAGTGCCGAATATTCTATGACTGATGGTGTCGACATCAAAATGGTTCAAATGGCTCTGAGCACTATGGGACTTAACATCTGTGGTCATCAGTCCCCTAGAACTTAGAACTACTTAAACCTAACTAACCTAAGGACATCACACACATCCATGCCCGAGGCAGGATTCGAACCTGCGACCGTAGCAGTCGCGCGTTTCAGGACTGCGCGCCTAGAACCGCGAGACCACCGCGGCCGGCTGTCGACATCCGTGTAGCTTCTGTAATCTAGGTTATCGCTGGTAGGTGCCTCTGTTGTAGAGCCCCTTCGCAGCCGCCCCCCCCCCCCCCCCAGACCTACTCCTCCCCCCACCACTCTATCGATTTGTGTTTTTCATAGTTCTTGCTTACAAAAAATAAAGAAAAAAAGTAATTAGCTGCTCGTCATTCTGAGTAGCCGAAATGTATAACACCAAACACCCACTGAAATCAAAACGGCAAGGTCTAAGTGGCTCTCATAAAAGATAGCAGCAAAGCTCCCTTCGCGTTCTATAAATTTTGCACCGTGAAATTCCTTACACTTGATTGGTGGTCACGGATTCTTTGACTCGTCAACGCTTATATTTACTATCCTATGAAACGGTACCAACAATCGAAAAATTCTGAAGAATGGAGTTTCAAAGAGCCCAGTACTTGCGCAGATTCTTTTCAACTTATGTACTTCAGATATTCCTCATGACTACCGAATAAGAACACATCACGCAGCTGGTCTATCCTGTAGTATCCTTGGAAATTCCGTAGAAGAAATTGGGTATTAACAGTCTGATGGCAGTACTATCTAAACCAATCAAAGGGAAACAAAATGCCTGTGCTTCCCTTTCAGTAGAGGATATACTGTGAAACATGAACCTTCCCCCTAATCCCCCCCCCCCCCCCGACACCAGTTATTGGTACAACGTTTGACATCTCGTTGACTTGTCGACCGCATTTCACGAATTCTGTAGCCAAATTTCGCATATGGATAATATCCTCCATAAGCTGCGGAGTCCCCATGCGGATCAACAGCTACAACGATCTGCTGCCCTGCCGGAATTACTATAAAGAATAGTGGAACACTGTGGTACTTCGTTGCTAAACAGCATCCATACAACAAAAAGTGACAGTTAATCTGTTGCAATAATAGATACAATCAAAGCCTGACTAAGAATTACACCAACTCGAAACCACATCTCTCCACTGGAACTCAGAAGGCAGGAGGCTTATTACACGATTCTAAGAATAAGTTGAAGAGGCTTGTGCTTTTTAAGTTCATGACTCAACTGCTAAATCTAAGAAGCTGAAATCCATAAAACAAACTACAAATTTAGCTGTAGATTGGAAAAAATATGGATGCAGCATGTGGTAGAACGATTCATACGCCTGTATTAAACTAGGAATCATCGATTTGTGTCGATTTACGTCCAAGACAAATAATAGAATCCACACAAACCGTGGTGTAAACGATGATGTTCTTCTTAGATAGATAAAACCCTGCCGAACAAGTGTTGCAGTTGCAGTGTGATGTCTCAGACCATCCAGTGCATCATGCCGGTGTGCACCGTAACATCATATCAGGCTACGTACGTGATCATTCTGACACAAAACTCGGATGCTGCTGTATAGAATGAGATATTAAACTTAATATTGTGCTTTTCTATTTAACTATCGTACGACACATTGTAATGGGTCCGAGCAGATGTAATTTTGATGTATTGCTCACGCGGTGCCTGCGATGTGCAAGGTATAAGAGAATCTCAGACCAGAGAGCAGTGTTGACTGCAGTAGAAACTGGGTAGCTGTAGCAGAAGTTGTTGCTAGCGAGCAGTCTGGTCTGGTGTATCGTGTTGGCTGGGCCGGTCGTGGTGCAGCGATGCCGGGGCCTGAGCACTATTGTATAAGGTAAAAAGCAGCCTCGCTCATATGTAGTGTTGTTATCACAAGTCCCATGTAAATGTTTTAAAAATCTCCTAATAATAATCTTTCTCATAAAAAGTAACTTTTAACAACCATTCTTTTCAATTTAAAGAATTTACTAATCTCTCCAATCCATGATCATCCCGAATATTGCAAAAGAAAAATCAGTTGTTTCCTTTCATAAGTGACAAATCTATCGGCCAGCATTGCACAGGGCTGTGCCAGAAAAATTTATTGTAAGAGCAGATATATATGCGTTATCCGGCGACTTCATTGAGGTAAGAATTTTTTTTTTTATTCAGTATGATCTTCCAGGGCCATGACGCAGCACTGCTGACGTCCAAAATTTACCAGGTTACATTCACAGTCAATTATTGAAAAATTATAAGTGAGTGACAATTTAATTGAGAGGTTAGTCACATTGTATTATTATCAGGTTACGGAAATTACTTTTTTGTTGGGACGTTACACTGAATGTGAACGACATAATTATAATTTTCACTGTTGGTAAGTTTGGGAATTTTTCTGTTCTGAGGTTACACTAAATGTGAAAGAATTTCGTGGATAATTTTTACTGTTGGTAAGTTTCGGAACTTTTACTGTTGAGAGGTTACACTAAATGTGAACACTATTCATATTTATTACTTTTTTTTTGTGGGGAGGTTACACTTGGCGACAACCGGCCAGGATCGTATTTCTTTGTGAATTTCTGAGAAGTAGTCAGTTATATATCTGCTCTTATTTACTTAAATGTAGTTTGCATCTGGCGCAACGCATTTACTAATTTGTCACTCTTCCTTTCACAGATCATCGGCAATTTATTGCTCTTTGTTGTAATTGTGTTTGTTCCATTTATGCTTTGTCTTTGTTTCATTTGTGCTTAATTTTGATTTGTGAAAAATGCTGCGAAAAACTGTTAACAGTACATCGCGTTGTGCAGTGAGTGAAATAGCCGATCTATAATTTGACCGATAATACTTGCGACACTCAGTGTAATACTGATAATCCTCTAATTACAGATAATCAGTGCCTGCCGATCACTAGTATTGAGTTAAATCCTAATGATGGGCAAACAAATTCAATTATGTCCACAGTAAATTTTACAATTGGTGACGCGGCACGTTCCGATACAATGAACGCTGCCCAGTTTGACACACCCAGTTTTCAAAATTTGTGTTGTGAACAGATAAATTTTTCTCACGAAGATGAACAATGTAGTCAGAATACGTCAGATTTATTTGATTCCGATGTAGTGACCAACAGTGCACGTCCGATTGGCAAACCTTTTCAAGAATCAGAGATTGACCAAATGGTTATACAGAACACGACAAATGCAGATACACCAACACACAGCATAGAAAACAGAGTCGCTAATTTTGGCATGGATCAAGTTGCAGCATTATTACTACAATTCAAGAAAGAACAAGACGACAATTTCAAACGAATTAATCAATCGAACAAACAACTTAATGAAAAACAAGGTAACCTTAATGAATCGAATAAAAAACTTAATGAAAAACTGGACAACAATTTCAAACAGCTTAGTGAACAGATTACAGCCGTTGCTGTGCAATGTCATGATACTAAAGAACAATTACGTGAGGAAATTAAGGCTTGTGCTAGGAACGGTAGTGAAGAAATTAGATCTGTGGCACAAGAATTAAGTAATACACATGCAGCGACAACTAAATTACTTAGAGATGAAATTAGTGCAGTCACTAAACAATGTCCTGAAAACGCAACACATTTACGCGACGAGTTTAAATTAATGTCAGCAGAACTTTCACGCATTCTGGAAGCGAAAGTCGATAGTAAATTTGAACAACAGAACAGCCAAATTGACGAACGTTTTAAAGTGACAGAAATGAAAAATGTTTCAGTCACTAACAAGTCACAGCGTGCGCCACATTGTGAACATTTGTCACATTCACACAGCCAGTGTAATTTGGGTAATTTAGAGAGAGTGCGTGTCTTAAATTCCGAACAGTCGCAGACAAACAGATTGTTACACAAACCTGAACCTGCTCAGTCATGTAGAGACGATAACTTTGATTACAAGCACTGTCTATCCGTTGCGAAATTTAAGAATGACAGAACACAGATTCACCCTTTTGACTGGATACAACAATTTACTTTTGAATTTTCACTGCCATTGCCTGTAACGCAGAAACTAAAATTTATTTGCAGCGCGTAATAGACCTCAGGGGATTCATTACACCTCAATGAATATGGGCCGTAGCGTGCACAGGGCCCCGAGCCGTAGTAGTGCTATTTCATTTTTAGTTTTCTGCACTGCTGCCTTCTCTTTTACTATCCATTATCTCTATCAAAACAACTCCTCAACTATCGATCTATCTAGAATTAAGAATGAGTAAAGAAAACCTGATAAGACAAGTTTTACCTGAAAGTGACAGTTATCATTATACGCTCCAGGAATGACAACCACCAGAACTTTAATAACAGACAAAATTTTAATTATCAGTATTATCAAAATTATCAGCAACAGGAAACACATTTTGGTAACAATAGAGGTTTTTCCCAACAACAGCAACAAAACCAGCCGGTTAGCATACCTAAGCAACAATATAACAACCAAGGTCAACCAAGCCTTAATGTTTCGCCGCCTACACGTATAGCGTCGGCTCCACCAAATAGTAACGCACCGCAACAAGGAAATCAGTACGTACAGAAAACACATCATTTCAACTCCTATCGCAACGCGCCATATATCAATGACTATCATGACAGACGTAAAAGTAATGAGCACAATTTTCAGGGTACATTTAATAACAGTAGGTCTTATCAGCAGCAGAATCATCCGCAACAACAGATTATCATGAATGAACCTGACAGTCGGTATCATCCCGAACCTAATACGTCAGGAAGAAATAACAGAACAGTACAAATAGTTGAAATGCCACAGCATCCTCCCGCAAATAACAGCACGTCAGAAAGAATTTGACTAGATACAGTACAGGTTGCATCTTCCAGCAACGCAAGCAATACTTTTGGTACACAGACTCTTGTTCACGAAAATGTTATTACTTTTGACGACATCCGAGACACACTTTTGCATGAAAAACCAGTTATTCAAAAAACTATTTCCCACCCTGTCATTGAAGTAAAGATTGGACCATACACATTTTCAGCAGTAATCGATTCTGGATCACCTATGTCAATTATAAATGAAAAAAAACTTTCAACGAATGAAACAAAGAGAATACCTATCCTACGTTACCATTAGGAGAAACTAAAGTAAAAGTAGCAGTATCTGGTAAAGGAGTAGATGTAAAATTACAGACACACTTATCATTTTGTATTGCAGGTCATACGTTCTACTCAAATTTTTGGATTGTTCCCTTATTGACAACAGACGTTATTTTAGGTATGAGTTTTTTGGTACAACACGCCGCAATTATTGACTTTCAAAACTCCTATTTAATGTTAAAGGATGAAAATGTACAACTGGCATTAGAATTTCAGCACTCTTTATCTGTAGAAGAACAAACAATTAATCGAACAGAGGTCATTTCTACATCGCGTTACATAGACTGTCATTTGACATTGTTCACAGATATGTACGTACACAACTATAATACACCAGACGAAGCTGACTATGACGTTATGTAAATGATTTCTGATAAAGTTAAACAAAGCAGCGCAAATGCAGACGACGAACGTATTCAACTGCACAATACTCTTTTACAGCAAGCTCCAGTTTTTGACAACGTCCCTGATACTATGTCCGGTTTGATGTATGAATTTCAAGCTAAACAGCACGACACATTTAAAGCCAAACATTATCCCATTCCATATATTCACAGAGAACAAGTTAAGAAGGAATTACAAGCTATGCTAAACCAAGGAATTATTGAACCGGCAGTTAGTCCGTACATAAACCCGCTCCATATTGTTAAGAAAAAGGATGGTTCACTTCGGCTCGTACTTGATTCGCGTCATGTCAACGACATTATTATTAATGGAACAGATCACCCACAGACACTAAAAGAACTTCTACAGAAATATCATGGTAATGCTGTTTATTGCACATTAGATTTGAAATCGGGATTTTGGCAAATTCAGCTCCATCCGAACTGCACAAAATACAGAGCTTTTCTCTGTTTTGGTGACTGTTATCAATTTTGCAAATTACCGTTCTGTTTAACTATTTCTTCAGCAGCATTTATTCGCGGTTTGAATAGTATACTTCCTACAGAACTTAAAGACATAATCACAACGTATGTAGACGACATTCTTATTGCAGAAGCTAACTGGTCTGAACACAATTTGATTCTAGAACAACTGTTGCAAACTTTTCGTGCACAAGGACTCACAGTTAATCTTAGCAAATCACACTTTGGCAAAACTTCTATAAAATTTCTTGGATATGTAATTTCAGCAGAAGGTATTGCGCCTGACCCGGAAAAACTTCAAGCTTTACGTGACATTACTGTTCCAACGACGAAGAAACAACTACGCAGCTTTTTGGGATTAATTAACTTTTTCCGTAAGTTTATTCATTACTCTGCTTTAGACACCCCTAGATTATGCCAGTTGACGGGTAAAAACACTATTTGGTCATGGGATAGCCAAGCACAGTCTGAATTTGTCAATCTAAAACAAGCTTTGTTGAACGCATCACTTTTATCACACCCAGATCTTACTAGAAATTTTTCCATTGCCACCGACAGTTCTAACACCGCTTTAGGCGTACACATTTTTCAGGAAGTTGAAGAAAACGGTACTACAGTAATTAAAAACATCGCCTTTGCAAGTCGCATTCTGTCTCCTGCTGAACGCAATTATTCTGTTACAGAACTTGAAACATTATGTGTTGTATGGGCATTTACGAGATTTAGGCATTTTCTTTATGGAAGACATACGACCGTTTACACAGATCATAGAGTTATACAGTTTTTACTTTCAGCAAAATTTACACCCGACAGATTAAGCAGATGGAAACTTTATTTACAGGAATTTAATTTTATAATTGTTCACATTCCCGGCACACAAAATATTGTAGCAGACGCACTATCCCGTTTTCTCAGCAACAATCAGCAAGACATCGCAACCAACTTCTCCCAAGCAAATTTTAGCGTCATGTATCTTCAACAAGTCGCATTTGAAAATCTCATTTCGTCGTCATTACGAGACATAGCACAAGAGCAGAGCAATGACAACGTGTGGAAAGAAATTAAACACCTTTGGCACCATAGGAATAATGTTACGATTAGAAACCATTACACTGTACGCAATAACATTCTGTTTCGCCGCTCTCCCCTGACAGCAACAACTGGTTATTATGCTTTCCTGACGAGCTTGTTAACAAATTAATTTGGTATACTCATTTAAGTTACGCACATTATGGAGCCAGAAAATGTTTTCTTATACTGAGACAGAACTGTTATTTTGCGAACATGGAGAAATGTATTCGACGAGTTTTAGCGTCATGTAAAATCTGCCAGAAAGCTAAATCAGACATGACTTCACATATTCCTCCGTTACATCCTATTATACCCGTTAAATTGAGACACATGGCCGCTGTAGACATTTTTGGACCGATTCGAGAACTAATAGAGGTTTTTGCTACATCTTTGTCGCTGTTGAACTCACTTCGAAATTTGTTACCTTCACTCCGTTACGCAAAGCTACTGCTAAATCTATTTCGACTGCATTTGTAAAACATTTTTTATTCCATGTAGGACATTTATTGAAAGTAATTTCTGACAATGGACCACAATTTCGATCTGCAATATGGACCCGTATGTTACGAGCTAGAAACATTTCTCCAATCTATATATCCAAGTATCACGCTTCTTCGAACCCTTGTGAACGACTGATGAAAGAATTTGCTAAACTATGTAGAATATACTGCCATGAAAAACATATTGACTGGGACATATACATACTCTCATTCCAGGATGTAATTAACTCGATACAAAAGGAATCTACTATGCTAGCTGTTATATTGAAAAATGTTGAACCACCTAATAAAATTAAAGAATTAGTATCCTTTCCTACATCTCGTCGACTACGCCACCATGAAATAATTGACATTGCACTCAACAACATCAAATGTGCCGCAGAGTGCCGGAGAAGACAGCAAAAACAGGTTTGTACACGCCGTGACTTTCGCATAGGACAGAAGATATTAGTACGTACACACTATTTATCCAACAGAGGAAAGAGTAGATGCAGTAAATTTGAGCTTCTACACGCAGGTCCATATCGAATTCGCAGCATTCCTCACCCCAATGTAGTACATGTAGAAACTTTGAGAACCAGAAAAAGCAAAGGCAATCACCATGTCTCCAATATTACACCCTTTATTGAATGAACATACCTCACGATTTATGACACTATACTGCCATTTCCTGATATTTATATGACCACTTAAGCAATTATATCTATGTGACTACTTACTGATGATGATTATATTTTTTCTTGGCAAGTGCCCGGCAAGGTAAGGTTAGCAGGTCGCTTTTCTTGTCGTTACACATCAGACCGTGCACATTTTCTATTTTTTTGGTGTATGAATGATTGTTTTCCTATCGAAAGTAGAATTTTTCTCTGTATGTACTATGAAATCTATAAGATGTAAGAAACACCAGTTGACTTTGACATTTTGTCTTATGATATCTCAACATTGTGACTATTCTACACTTTTTGCCACTACATTATGATACTGTGTGTACATTTTTTGCACTTGAAAACTGTCTATGTTTTTGACCTAATAAGTTTTCTGTCATGCTATGCTGTATGCTTAGTTGTATCACTAAAAACAAGTTTTTATCTAGTGGGTATATGATTTAAATGCAAGATATTAATCCTTATTCATCATTTTCAGAAAGCAATAACGTGTAAAAAGAATAAATTAAACAAACCACAGTGGATTACTATGAAATGGGAATTTAACCTTGGGAATGAACGAAAGAAAATGCAATATCTTGTCATGAAGAGTAAATGGATCAGAATTAACAAGCATTAACCAGAATATACTATACACATCGTATGATAGCAGTCTTGACTAATTATTTTTCTTTCAGAATACCAGGCGATTGATGCAGGCTGTCAGACAGAACTACACATCTTAGTTTTAGTGGTGAAATATGCTAGAAATAAGAAACTCTATAGTATGAATAGTTGTATGAAGTAAATGGTAATATGAATAATGAATAATGAAGTGTCCTTTTTTGCAGATGATAATAAATGATGATGAATAATTATATGAAGAATATGCTAATATGAATAATGAGGTTTTTCGTTGCAGGTGATGATAGTGATGAAGTTATGCTAATATGAATAATGAAGTTTTTCTTTGCAGATGATGATAATGATGACATTTATATATTTACTATTAGTTAAGAGATGCTATGTAGTTATTTAAGTATTTGTTGCAGTTCGTTTTGACAGTATGTCTTATGTCGCATGGTATAATGACTGAATGTTTTGGAAAGGACAGCTAGAGTACATACATATTGAGTACACGTTTCATTACCTGTTAATTCGAAGTTCCCTACTTTTCAGCGTAATATGCGTTTCTTCTTTCAGTTCAATAATCCATTTTGTATTTTTTCCAGGGGAAGCTATTCATGAAATTAATGTGCTATAAATAGTTAGCCATTAAACCTGTTCTAGTACTTGCATTTTCTTTTTACACATTTGTGTGTATCATTCATGAATGTGATCACATATACTCTACTTGTTTCATAACCTTGCTACACCTGACTCATGACGAATGACGTTGTTAATCCTTATTTCCAGCAATAAGCCAAAAGCTAATATTTTCATGCCCCAGCAATTAATTATCGATCCCAACACAATACATTGCTAGCACAAAAAAAATTTATTACCAGTCCCAGCTTTTACCGCTATACAGCCAAATAATACTACCAGTTTAAGATATATTTCTAGTTCTAAATATAATGCAAATTTCTCAGATGTATTGAATCCATTATATCTATGTATTATTGGACCACAGACCTTGAGTAATAGTTACAGTGTGTTACATTTTAAATATGTCCTATGTCACTTGAATGATGAGTTCTGAGTAATACTGAATGATGTTTTGCAATAATGCATAAATGATATGCCAAGAGTTTCTATAAATAATATTTTTGTTATACTCTATAAATGCTATGCCAATAACTAACTCTTGTTTTGAACGATGACTTCTGAATAACACAGAATAATGTTTTGTAAAACTATATGAATACTTTGTAACTGGCGACTTCATTGAGGTAAGAATTTTTTTTTTTTTATTCAGAATGATCTCTCAGGGCCATGACGCAGCACTGCTGACGTCCAAAATTTACCAGGTTAAATTCACAGTCAATTATTGAAAAATTATAAGTGAGCGACAATTAAATTGAGAGGTTAGTCACATTGTATTATTACCAGGTTACGGAAATTATTTTTTTGTTGGGACGTTACACTGAATGTCAACGACATAATTATAATTTTTACTGTTGGTAAGTTTCGGAACTTTTACTGTTGAGAGGTTACACTAAATGTGAACATTATTCATATTTATTACCTTTTTTTGTGGGAAGGTTTCAACATGTAAGTTATTTGTAATATGTATAGAAACATTTTTCATGTCCGTACAAAATTTACACACTTTATAATAATAACATGTGAGCAACCATAAGCTAAATAAATAATAAAGCCTCATTTCTCGCACAAAGAGAAACAAACATTTGCAAAAACGTCCTTTTTGAAAGCATTCTATTCTTGACGTGTGCTTAGTTCATCAATATCTGCATAGCCTGAGTCTCTTGGGTGGCTAAACTTCTTTTTCCCCAAGCTCGTCCATTTTACATTATACCACTTTCTTTCCTTTCCTCCCGCCAAGGCCTTGGGGATCCGCTACCAGAGACACAGCAACTGGCGAGGATAACAGCAACCGCCGCTTCAAAAAGAAACAAGAATACGTACAGGTACTTTCAGATCGTAAGGGTTATGACTTAAATTGTCAGAAACTTGCTTACGCCAATAAGAGTAATATGGGTACTTAACACTACACTTACGAAATGCTGAAATGCGTCTTCTTGTTGAAGGAAAACATGTTCCAGCAAAGCGACGTCGATAAACATCAAATATTTAGTGGCATCAAGAAAGAACATTTCAGCTGCGGTGGCGTTATTTCTCATTCTTATAGTTTGTCTGGACAGCATCTGTAAGAGAAATCAGTTATCTGAAAACTTCTCTCATCGCCCTTCGTCGACCATTGATGTACAGTCGTGCTGAAAAGGATCCGAACGACCTGAATTGCATTTCGCCTGATTCGCATACAACCCTCATAACGCAGCTGTCTGGCAGGTACTCTAATCGCTCCACGGTACAGTCGTTAGACAATTGAAAGTGGTTCCAACAAATCACCACTAGAAAACACTGCTCTGTATCGCAATAACTCAAGATGTAAAGTAATACCACGGTACTACAAATATCAGGGAACACCTTATCACAGATAAGACTGTCCTTAAGGCTTGCAAGCTCACATTTATTACAATAAATGACATACCTGAAATGTTACCACTCTCATTATTAACTCAGATCGGTAACATGCGTAGTAAGTTCGTCGTATTCATGATTTCCTCTTCAAAGTAACATACCGTACTTATTATTTAACACAAAATGACATTAAAAATCTAAATTTTTCACGAGCTGGGTAGTTGAGAATATGTATGAACTTCAAATGACACGACGAACCGTCTCGTTCTACATATGAATTCAACCCCAGGTCATGCAAACTAAGCAAGGATTTCGTGACTGACGGAAACGAACAGTCATTCCTGACTAGCCATACAGAGAGTGATATAGCTCGATTTTAGACAGTATCAGTTAGCAAATATCAACTTTAAATTACGTAACGTAAAACATTTTTAATGGACACAATTCCTACCCAACATCTATTGTCCCTGTTAACGAACTACGACAGATGTTAAATATTACTTCTTCACAAGTAACTCACTTGATATGCCGTGAGGTTCAGTTTTGTGTTGGACAGGGATTAGAACCCAGAAACTAATAGGATTGTTATCGAAGTACAATCAACTGTGACATATCGGATTTTCTCGGCAGTAGCAAGCGATTTTAACTGAAATGACGAGACGAAACTTTAATTGATTCCTTCCCAGGACTCCAACCCGGCACCTATCGCTGTTAAATTCTAGAGAAAATGAACGTTACATATGGGTTTGTTACAACAGCAGCGACATGTGAGCATGTTTGAACTAGAAATAATATGATGAAGAGTTCAGTGATGACTGGTAATCGAACCCCACACAGCCGGCCGCGGTGGTCTAGCGGTTCTAGGCGCGCAGTCCGGAACCGCGCGACTGCTACGGTCGCAGGTTCGAATTCTGCCTCGGGCATGGATGTGTGTGATGTCCTTAGGTTAGTTAGGTTTAAGTAGTTCTAAGTTCTAGGGGACTGATGACCACAGATGTTATGTCCCATAGTGCTCAGAACCGTTTGAACCATTTGAACCCCACACATATCGTTGTTGACTACACAAAAAGAGACGTCAGCTACAGAATTTTTCTCCACCAGCAGCTCGGAATAACATCCTTGAACTTACAATGATCTCGCAAATAGTTCTGTGTCTCACTGGGAGTCAAAAACGTCATACATCGTTAGTGTTGACACCGAATGAAAATACATTAAAAGTCAAAATTATTATCCACCAGCAGGTAGGTGTTCTCATGCCAGAGCTTGATAATACATAATGAAAACTTTAGCCCTGGGCCAGGATTCGAACCCATTCACGCGCAATATGTGGAGATGGTGAGGAATCTGCAGTTTTGAACGAACAACAAATTGTGGTCGCGATGTATTGTCACGAAGGGATCAAATTCCGCATTAAGGGCGGCCTGAGTTGGATTCCTAGTTGAGAACCAATTTTATTGACATACAGAAGCTCAAATAAAAGATGGAATAAGTGTCCTGTGACCCTACATTGCGTTTGTGTCGTCACTAGAAATAAATAACAAGTATATGGAAGGTTACTGACTTTATTGCGGTTCAACCTAATGTCTACTTGGTAGAGAAGGAATATCATGTTTAATGTGAATTTCAGACCACAATGCCATTATACATTCTTCACTTGCGTAGCCAGAAGAGAAGAGAATCTCTCCCTATCAAAAATCATCAGTAGGAGCTGGAATCAAACATAGAACATGAGTACATGAATCTATGAGAAACACAACAGACCAGCAAACCTTCTTCCGTGTTGCTCATTTTTCTATTGTAATGCCATTGCGCCACACTGGATGAGAATGCTGACACACAGACTGCCTGTAGTGGTTTACAGCATGTTCAGTACATTCATTAGCTTGGTTGACCGAATCGCCATGAACTAGCTGCCTCAGCTACCCAGTGCATACATTCGACTCTATTTTGTAATCACTGAAATAAAATCACGTAACTGCCACCTACACAGAACTGCCAACAGTGTAGGATGCAGAAATTTAAATAGGAAGTGTTCCTTTCCACTTGAGATACTCTATTGGGCTATCTGTTTGTTAAAAACGTCGTTCAGTGCAAAAGAAAAGCTGTAACTGTCCGTCTCTCAGAAGTCTACATCCAGCCATATACATCATCTCACAACTCTGTGGAATGCGGAAGTTCTGGAGGAATTGTTGTTCACTTCTGCAGGTGGGGTAGCTAAGGTTCAGCTAGTATTGTAACGGTTAAGTGTAGTAAGCTGCAGACAAAACGTCGCGAGTTCAAATACATTCATTGCTACATTTTCTTAAACGCAATTCTGCTGCCTGCTGCAGTTATCAATCTAATGGAAAGTTGAACATAATTCCCTTCACTTCTCAACCCAAAATAGTGGTGTGGAAAAAGGGCCACTACTGCGATATTTTGTTCTTTTCAGGTTTAATAGACAGCCAGGTACCAGATGCATCTCGAAACATTTATATTATGTATAGGGAGGGCGCATCGTGCCAAAATACGTCAGAAAAGCATTTTCTACATTAGCTGTCGTGTGGTAGTGGCATTTTATTCTTCATCAAACTTTGTTTGGCAGCTTTAACTCAGAAAATGTTTTCCACGTGCATGTAATAAATAAACTGCATGTACATTGTCAGACTGTTATACATAACATTAGAGAATTCGCATATATCATTCATGATTAATTTCTCTCTCATGTTTACTATTGTTTAAACAACACTAAAAGACACCCTACGAAAATTGTGCACTCTATTATAAGAAATGAAATAAAACTACCCACAATAACCTTACGACGAAAGTCTGTTTTAATAAAGCTTTGAATCTGTACAAAAGTGTGCCTCTACCAAACCGAATTAGTAAAATACTACTCACTTAGATTTCGACTGGGTCTCAGTTTTTAATTGGTATGGTGTGTCATACTCAAGAGGTATGCAAATCTAGCATTTCATAAATAAAGTTATGTATTCCTAGAAACACCAAATTTGCTTGTCAGCAATGGAAAGAAGCATTAGCTGTTGTACAGAAGTGTAAGTTTTCACCAATGAACTATGAGCCGAAAATATTTTTTTGCGTTCTCCGTATCGCTGTTTGATCTGACTGCTTGTAGCTCTTTCAGAGAAGGGATAAAAACGTCACAGTCAGCGAGACTGGAACGCGAACCACGCCAGACCACGACAGATCAGCATGTTACGAAAGAGCTAGAGAAGAGATATGTGTTTGCGGTTCCTCTTACGAGGTCAGTAGTGACTAGAACTCGTAAAGTGCTATTTAAAGGACAAGATTAGTTGCGATTTCCATTTACAACGACTTTCCTGTGCTGAAAACCGTACATTTACAATCTTTTGTTACACCTCAAGCGATAATAGCTCAGATTATTCAAAGGAAATGACAGGAAAAATCAAGTTAACTTTAAGGCTTAATTCCGTGCACACCAAGAAGTAACTCGTCGATCACAGAGTTGCCAAACATACCTTGCCTTGTTGCCAAATCTCAGTTACAGTACCACCAGGAAGAAGACGAACCGATCTGTTCCTACAGAGGGCTGGGAAGTGACCATGACTGGCATCTCAAAGATGCGGCGGGCACGGCCTGGAATGCGTCTGATTCGCATTTCTGTAGCTAGGTTTAGGGACTGGAGCACAGTTATTAATAATACTCAGAACTGACTGTAAACTAAGCATCATAAATCAATAACTCTCATAGTTGTTTTTATATTTATTTCGTAAGTGTACCCAAAACTAACAAACTCATTCGTGGACGTTTTCGTGCCTGGCCGATAGTCGAGCACAACATACAAGAAAATAAAAAAACAATGTTTCTGTGTGTATGTGTGTGTGTGTGTGTGTGTGTGTGTGTGTGTGTGTGAGAGAGAGAGAGAGAGAGAAAGGGAGAGAGAGAGAGAGAGAGAGAGAGAGAGAGAGAGAAATAAAATAGGGAGAGAGAGAGAGTAAATAATTGTTGTAAAGAAACTGCATCATGGTATGTAAAGAAATTTTTCATTAAAATGACACATTCCACATTACTACGAAATGCATTCATGATCTATTGAACAAACATTAATCTAATCTAATCTAATCATATCGCTGACTAGCCAATAACAGTCATGAATTACCTAAATTTTCGACTATGTCTGTAACCAAATCTAAACTTGAAAATAAAAGACCACAGTTTTTGTAATAAACCAGGACTCCTATCAAGACCCTTTCGTCTCTGTTAACTAACCACGAAAGGTGTCTGATATACCTCCATTCAGTAGTAACAAAGCGTGCATGCATTTAAAGATGAAGCGCATGATGTGAAGTTCTGTGACGAAAATACGAACCCGACACGTAACCGGATTCTTAACTAAGTAAAATCAAATGTTATGTATCGGTTTTTCTTACCAGCTGCTAGGTGTTTGAATCTAAAACAAGGATACAAATTTTTGTGCCTGAGCGAAAATCGAATCGCACACCTACCGTTCTTATTTATCATCCACGAATACAGCTTATGTGTCAATTCGTTACTCACCAACAGTAAGATGTGTGCGTATTTGATCAGAAATAACGACACGTATTGCGAATGTTGGCAACACATGAACAAAACATTAAAAATGCATGTTAATTTTCACTAGCAGGCCGGTGTGCGTGTGATAGCGCTTGAAATGAAATTATTAATATTTTTGTACTGGATAAGTATTTGGACTCACAGACTTACGTTTGAGGAGACCTAGAAGAGAATGCAGTCTTGGGAAAAGGAACGAAATGACGGAACTATACTGTTCCAAAAATTTCAGATCCTCGAGAGAGGAGATACGAATTCATTGAATCAAGTATAAGTAAAATAAGAGCCCTGTTCCTTTAAATGAATATCTGTTCATCAAATAAAATAAAATTTTCTAATGTAAGTAAGTTTAATGGTGACAGTATTTCTGTTTACCATGACTTCGGCCTAAGTCATTTTCCAACGTAAACCGGCTCTGCCCAATTGGTAATGAAGGAACGTGATGTTTAATGCTGAGTCTGAAGTATAACGTCTTTCTCTTGAGGTTACCAGAGGTAAAGTAAATCTGTTTGTGCCTCTTAAAAGTAAATGCCTCAACCCACGCATTGCACCTGTGATAGTCCGTTCCACCAGACCATTGGTGACCACATTTCCCAGCCCCAGGAGTGTGCTGTAACAGATGATATGCTTAGCTTACAAAATTACTCATGGTGGAAAAAATGAGAGTCTATTAAATGGTTAAGTAGAAGCAAGTTTCCGACGCGGAGATTATGTTATTCTCATGTCAGCAGGATGTAAAGAGCCTTCTAGGCATCAGAGCCTCGATGTGAAGCCATTTTGAAATTTTCACTAATTCAGCAAATTTCTTAATTCGAGAAAATCAACTGTGAGTGTGAAGTTACCGGATAATTCGAGTATTACTTTCATTATTACTATCATTTTCTTCATACCGCTGCTGGGACACATGTGCTTCAACATCACTTAATGCCTTTTGGTTGTTATAGAAGTAGTTGCCCAAGAACACGTTCTTTCTCTGTCTATGGAATTTTTTTAATGTTAATATCAAACATCAGCAATTAGTCATAGATTACATTAAAACTTATGTAATTGCTGAAGACGTTACTTGATAACAAAAACGAACTGTCTTTCTTCATTTACATGTGCCTAGAAATGGCTGTCGAATACTGCCGTACCAAAAGCCAAGGGATCTTACTGCCTTCCGATATACGTCGCTGTCAGTTCTTGGGCTCCAAAAGTAACAGTAATTTCTGTGTGTATGCAATGCATACGGATTGCAGAATTTAGTGGTGCTCTCTCTCTCTCTTCCACTTCTGTATACAATATGCCTGATCTAAATGGGCCCTTCATCATTACAGGTGCTGGGCAGTGCAACATCATACTGACAACAGTAATGTGCTTTTACTGACAACCTCACTGTTCGTTTTACCTGATTTTGTAATCATTTAAATAAAACAACTTGACCTTCCAGTGTACGTTTTTTCTCATAAGATGCATAATGGCAATGAAGATTGAGTCATCAAAGAGAGACCATTTATGATGTTTAATTTTTCTCCTTTTCTGTTTACTCCAAGTGCTGCTGTCGACCCCAGTTACAATATTGTTCATGGCCGTGTTTCATTCGAATACCCCTTTGTGCCTTTCTGTGTATTTCTAGATATACTTTTATACACTTGGTACGCATCCACACTGATATCTGATAGAGCTGTATTGAGTAAAACGTATCAGTTATGTTTTCCGAGCAATATATGAGTCAATACGTGAGTGGAAAGAGATTTAGTTTGTGTGTTGCGTATGGTGGAAGAAATATTTGTGTTGTGCTTGCTTCTGTGATAGGTTTTACCCCACTGAATGCGCAAAAGTCACGAATAGATTATGAATAATTGGAATTACGCAATAATACACTTTAAAGGTGTATTTTTACATTACATAACCATATGAAAATAACTGTAAATAGATAATATGCCTACTTGCTTATTACTCGCTCTTCTTGATGCTTTCCTCAAAAAATTAAAAGAAAGATAAAAAGAAAAAGAAAAAGAGAGAAAGAGAGACAGAGAGAGAAAATAGAAATGTATTTGAAATATCAGCTCGGTGACGTCACGTTCGTCTCGTGACGTAAAGCAAGGATAGTTGATAGGTAATATCTCGTTGTACTAGCGATATGTATGGCTACAGGGTTTTTTCTTTTCCCTCTGCAAACAACCAGAACAGAATTCAAAAACAAAGTGGTAAGACCACCTATGTAGTGCGCCATTCAAACACTCACCCTTTCTTGGTTATTTTGTTAATCGTTAACAGTTGCCTGTAATGCAGTAAACACCCTAGATTACTGATTTGTTACTACTACCTTTGTTTTTGTTATTTGTCACCTCACAACAACTTTTCAATCGCTCATTGCTGCCGATGAACGTAACGAATGGATCAGGATGAATGAAATGTGGGATGTTTCGTCACGGAGAACATACACATTTATCTTGGCGTCTTGTGTTTAGGGTAATATGAAAATCTCAGTAAGAGAAGCAACAATGGGATGTCGGTGATGCAGGCAATAATACCCAACTATTTCCGTCAACTTAACACCATGACGACAGACAAATTGGCGTCTCAATGTATTTTGATTATACTTCGTTAGTCTTCTTGCGACCTAGTTCTAATACCTCGTGGGAGCAGGCATAATTTTTGATTTTTGAACACCGAGCAATAACACACATGATATTACATGGAAGGGTACAAAGAAACAATGAGACTCATGGGGTGGATCCAATTCATCATTAGAAGACTAAACAAGTGGGAAACATTACGAAAGCAATGAATATGCTGGTTAGTATACGTTATTTGTACAGATCTGAAGATGAAAAAGCGCAGATCTGCACAGTGCCCGCATCTGCACTTTAGATTCTGTCTTAATGGCCATAATTTTTAGTTTCTTCTCGTCTGAATTTTCAAGTGTATTGGTTATTACGTGGCACAGAATAATTAGTTAATTGTGTTTCTTATCGCTTCTATTCCAAGTAACATTTTTCTACATTCTCGTGACATGGATGAAATTCTACTTTTATGATCACAAGACTGCACATAGATACAATCGATTTCGAGGTGCAAAGTATTTGTTATCTTACTTTTCGTGACAGGTGGGCAAAGTTGATTTCCAAACACTCTTTATTCTACTAAAATAATCATTTGTCACAAAGTAACAGGGTAAGTGTTTTATTCGTATATATTTTGTGGGAAACTGTAATCGTGATGGAAGTTTATACACCTGAATGTTTCACACAACTGGCAGGAGAAAAAGCTGCATTATAACCAAACCCTGCGCCTCCTCTTTGTATCCTCCTATGACATGAGCATAGGATTCTCCTCGCATACCGCTACAGAGCTGTTCCTAGCACAACTGAGAATTGGCAACGTCGTCACTTAAATTTGGGAACACTGTGACAATACAATCACTTCCACGTATCCTGCTGAATTGACTCGCTAAATTCAGGTGATATTCCCTTTCCATTTGATTGACTCGTGCTACATAACCCCTAGACACTGAGACAGATAATTCAATTTTTTGGCTAAAGAAATACTATTCTTCACGTAAGTGACAACTTCTATTATCGTACACTATGCGTTTTGAGGCTGAGTGACCAATACCATGATGAGATGGGCGTGCTGGCAGCAGTGTGTCCATAGCCCCGTGCCACCGTCCATATCTCGTGTCGCAACGGCTCAATGAGTCGTCAGTTCTAACTGTGGCAGGGATCAGCATGTACGAGCTTTTTTTCTGGTTTATTTTATGGAGCTGCGAATTTCCAGAAAAAATTCTGTAACGAAATCGGAAGAAAACCTTTACGCATCAAGTTCTCTTGGTAGCTTGACACAGCAAGTTGTGTTAATGGTCATAGTTCTTGGCTTTCTGACTGCCAAGCTGCTTCACAATAAAAGAGTCTCTGAAGAAATTCGAATCGACCGTCAACGATACGAATTTCAATATTGTTCTTCACTTAAGACTCACATGCCAGGATGATACGTATGAAGGGCATCAACCTCTTGATTACTTTAGGGTATCTATGCTAACTTTCCACAGTAGCAATTAGGAACTCTCTGCAGACATTTGGTAACAGTTGCTCTAGCAACTTACTTTTTCTCTGGATAGCTTCAAATATGGGCAATTTTGTCGCCTTAAATCCAATTGAATACTTTAAATATCACTTTTGAACAGCGTTCACTTCTCAATTAATTAATGTATGGACCTCAAAACAAGCAATTTGCCTGAGTAACTATAGATCAGGTTCTGAAAGGTATTGACACAATGTTTCGCATCCATTTACCATAGGGAATCAAAGAAAGAAACCAAACACATTACATTGCATTTACTCTCTGTGCCTTGACTCACACATATGAATCCATGACGAAAATAAATAATTTTGAAGAAACTCCTGTGAAAAGAAAAAGAACAGGATGTGACGATTTAGTTATAGCACACTGGATCAGGAACAATGAAATTATTTCTGTTCCACATTGATGTACTGCATACTAGTGTAATAAAACACTCATGCAATATAAACGATTTTGTGCCTTCATTGCTATCGAATGTGAAACACAAATCATAGACAGATTTTATGGGTCACCACTCAACAACATGAAAGCATGTTACACCGTCAAAGGTGAGGAGTGGAGCAGACGTCAGCAGAAGGCCAGGCAGCGCAGTGCCTCAGCCCCCGCCGGTAGGCAGGAAACGGGTCCCAGAGAACTCAGACGCATGCGGAGTTCAGAGGCAGATAGCTGGCCAAGAAATCTCTCGCTAAAGTAGTGTTGAACCAAACTGTTATTACCAATGTGACAGAAAGCGAAATATATTGTAGATTCGCTTGAATTACACTCATAGCTTCAGCATCAAGAGGAAAGGGGCGATAAAAGTTTTGTCGACGTGTGTTTTCTGTTGCCAGATGTCGTATTAACTAGTCTCGTGTTTTACCTGAAGACTACGATTGTAGTCAAGACTGACGTACTCAGACTGCAGTCAAGACTTTCTCCAGGAAGTGCCGTAGTCTACAATGTTGCCAGATCAAGCACATTGCCGGACATAGAATTTTGAGGGGAGCACGACTGTATTACCCACGTTACGTGAACGACTCGGTGGTCAATTTTTTTTATCTAACTGTGTATCTACAGCACATATTGCACGCTGAAGACCCAGAAGAATTAAAGAAAAAACAAAATTAGTTCATGAGAGCAACGTTAACTATAGCGTTCGAAGTAGTCATAGTATTGTATACGTGTGTGTAAACGCCTTCCAATCCCCACTCAAGGAAGACAAGGATACACAGTGTAGCTTCAGTATTATATATACGCCTCAGTTTGTGAATGAACTAAGTATTAGATTGAGAATCATTTCGAATATTTAGCAATACTGTACCCATTGGTGTTAAACTCGTTTTCAATCAATGGTTCCCACAACTACAGAAACACTACTTGTGATACCTCTTAAACAAAATACTTATGCAGTGCTATCAGACGAAAAGATGAACCTGACGAAAACTGTGGGAAGTTTGTTTTACTACCTTCGTACCTGGAGAAAGAGCTTTTCCTATTTGAGATATCTGTGAACATTGCTGCATAAGACGATTTTAGAAGAAACTAAATTCCATCAGCTACGACAATAGTTAAAGAAATCGTCTTAACGGAACTAAAACGTGGTTTGTAAAATGTTTACCAGCCGTACTGTGCCGCATTTCGCTGGTTGGAAGGCAAAAAGCTTAGTGAAAATTTTCACAGAAGGAAAAGAAGGACGAAATGTCTCCCACTCGAAAGTCATGTTGTTTTATTTAAATGATTACAAAATCAGGTAAAATGAACAGTGACGTTGTCAGTAAAAGCACATTACTGTTGTCAGTATGATGTTGCACTACCCAGGACCTGTAATGATAAAGGGCCCATTTAGATCAGGCATATTGTATACAGAAGTGGAAGAGAGAGAGAGCACCACTAAATTCTGCAATCCGTATGCATTGCATACACACAGAAATTACTGTTACTTTTGGAGCCCAAGAACTGACAGCGACGTGTATCGGAAGGCATTAAGATCCCTTGGCTTTTGGTACGGCAGTATTCGACAGCCATTTCTAGGCACATGTAAATGAAGAAAGACAGTTCGTTTTTGTTATCAAGTAACGTCTTCAGCAATTACATAAGTTTTAATGTAATCTATGACTAATTGCTGATGTTTGATATTAACATTAAAAAAATTCCATAGACAGAGAAAGAACGTGTTCTTGGGCAACTACTTCTATAACAACCAAAAGGCATTAAATGATGTTGAAGCACATGTGTCCCAGCAGCGGTATGAAGAAAATGATAGTAATAATGAAGGTAATAATCGAATTATCCGGTAACTTCACACTTCACAGTTGATTTTCTCGAATTAAGAAATTTGCTGAATTAGTGAAAATTTCAAAATGGCTTCACATCGAGGCTCTGATGCCTAGAAGAGTCTATACATCCTGCTGACCTGAAATAGCATAATCTCCGCGTCAAAGGCTTGCTTCTACTTAACCATTTAATAGACTCTCATTTTTTCCACCGTGAGTAATTTTGTAAGCTAAGCATATCATCCGTTACAGCACACTCCTGGGGCTGTGAAATGTGGCCACCAACGGTCTGGTGGAACGAACTATCACAGGTGCAATGCGTGGGTTCGGGCATTTCCTTTTAAGAGGCACAAACAGATTTACTTTACCTCTGGTAACCTCAAGAGAAAGACGTTGTAATTCAGAATCACCATTAAACATCACGTTCCTTCATTACCAACTGGGCAGAGCCTGTTTACGTTGGAAAATGACTTAGGCCGAAGTCATGGTAAACAGAAATACTGCCACCAGTAAACTTACTTACATTAGAAAATTTTATTTTATTTGATGAACAGATATTCATTTAAAGGAACAGGGCTCTTATTTTACTTGTACTTGATTGAACTACAGACTTTGAAAATTTTGGTGCTGGACTGCGATTTGAATTCGTATCTCCTCTCTCGAGGATCTGAAATTCTTGGAACAGTATAGTTCCGTCATTTCGTTCCTTTTCCCAAGACTGCAGTCTCCTCTAGGTCTCCTCAAACGTAAGTCTGTGAGTCCAAATACTTATCCAGTACAAAAATATTCATAATTTCATTTCATGCCCTATCACATGCACGCCGGCCTGCTAGGGAAAATTAACATGCATTTTTAATGTCTGTTCATGTGTTGCCAATATTCGCAACACGCGTCGTTATTTCTGGTCAAACACGCACACATCTTACTGTTGGTGAGTAACGAATGAGCACTTAAGCTATATTCGTGGATGATAAATAAGGACGGTAGGTATGCGGTTCGATTGTCGCCCAGGCACAAATATTCGTGTCCTTGTTTTAGATTCAAACACCTAGCAGCTGGTAAGAAAAACCGATACATAACATTTGATTTTAATTAGTTAAGAATCCGATTACGTGTCGGGTTCGTATCTCCGTCACAGAACCTCACATCGTGCGCTTCATCTTTAAATGCATGCACACTTTGTTACTTCTGAATGGAGGTATATCAGACACCCTTCGTGGTTAGTTACAGAGACAAAAGGGTCTTGATAGGAGTCCTGGTTTATTACAAAAACTGTGGTCTTTTATTTTCAAGTTTAGATTTGGTTACAGACATAGCCGAAAATTTTGGTAATTCGTGACTCTTCATGCCTAGTCAGTAATATGATTACATTAGATTAGATTAGATTAATGTTTGTTCCATAGATCATGAATACATTTCGTAATGATGTGGAATGTGTCATTTTAATGAAAAATTTCTTTACATACCATGATGCAATTACTTTACAACAATTACTTACTCTCTCTCACTCTCACTATTTTTTATCTCTATCTCTCTCTCTCTCCCTCTCTCTCTCTCTCTCTCTCTCTCTCTCTCTCTCTCCCTCCCTTTCTCTCTCTCTATTCCTGCCTCTCGTTCTCTCTCTCTCTCTCTCTCTCTCTCTCTCTCTCTCTCTCTCTGTCTCTCTCTCTCTCTCTCTCTCACACACAGACACACACACACACACACACACACACAGAAACATTGTTTTTTATTTTTCTTGTATGTTGTGCTCGACTATCAACCAGGCACGAAAACGTCCACGAATGAGTTTGTTAGTTTTGAGTACACTTACGAAATAAATATAAAAACAACTATGAGAGTTACTGATTTATGATGCTTCGTTTACAGTCAGTTCTGAGTATTATTAATAATTACGCTCGAGTCCCTAAACTCAGATACAGAAATGCGAATCCGACGCATTCCAGGCCGTGCCCGCCGCATCTTTGAGATGCCAGTCATGGTCACTTCCCAGCCCTCTGTAGGAACAGATCGGTTCGTCTTCTTCCTGGTGGTACTGTAACTGAGATTTGGCAACAAGGCAAGGTATGTTTGGCAACTCTATGATCGACGAGTTACTTCCTGGTGTGCACGGAATTAAGCCTCAAAGTTCACTTGATCTTTCCTGTCATTTCCATCGAATAATCTGAGCTATTATCGCTTGAGGTGTAACAAAAGATCGTAAGTGTACGGTTTTCAGCACAGGAAAGTCGCTGCAAATGGAAATCGCAACTAATCTTAACCTTTAAACTGCGCTTTACGAGTTCTAGTCACAATTGGCCTCGTAAGAGGAACAGCAAACACATATCTCTTCGCTAGCTTTGTGGTAACATACTGATCTGTAAAAAAGCGTCCGGCCAGGATTGCTGACTGTGACGTTTTTATCCCTTCTCTGAAAGAGCTACAAGCAGTCAGATCAAGCATCGATACGCAAAACGCAAGAAAATACTTTCGGCTCATAGTGCAATGGTGAAAACTTACAATTCTGTACAATAGATAATGCCTCTTTCCATTGCTGACAAGCAAATTTGGTGTTTCTAGGAATACATAACTTTATTTATGAAATGCTAGATTTGCATACCTCTTGAGTATGACACACCATACCAATTAAAAACTGAGACCCAGTCGAAATCTAAGTGAGTAGTATTTCACTAATTCGGTTTGACAGAGGCACACTTGTGTACAGATACTCAGCTTTATTAAAACAGACTTTCGTCGTAAGGTTACTGTGGGTAGTTTTATTTCATTTCTTATAATAGAGTGCACAATTTTCGTAAGGTTTCTTTTAGTGTTGTTTAAACAATAGTAAACATGAGAGAGATGATTACATGCATGTAGAAAACTTGTTCTGAGTTAAAGCTGTCAAACAGGGTTTGAAGAAGAATAAAATGCTACCGCCACACGACAGCTAATGTAGAAAATACTTTTCTGACGTATTTTGGCACGATACGCTCTCCCCATACATAGAAGTCCGTTTCACAGGTCAATACGTAATTAATCGGTAAGTAGGTTACAGGTCAGAATTTACAGTATGTTTCCTCAAAAAATGATAGAAAAGAGAAGACTCAAGCATTTACCTGTTAAAAAAATGATTGATAAATCGCATAAGCAGTTTCTCTCTATGTTTATACAAATATTATGTTTCTGAATTTTTTTAAATATTTCATTTAACACCTTGAGAAGTGGCATGCCACTCTCTCACGTTAACAACTTCCGCAGTCAGATTGACATTGGTTTTTTAGGGCATGTTCGCGTTGTTCCCCAGTACTACTGCGTGGATTATGACTTTTCACGCGAGGAAATTGTGGCCAGAATGATTTATAATTGCAAGTGTAACCTGTAGAGAACTTGTACTCGAGAGACCTTAATGGAGGCAATAGAGAACAGTGTTAGAGATGAATTGGAGGGCCATAAATCCTGAATGCAGTGACCAGACCCTGTGTATGATTCTGGGATGCAGCGTTGAGTGGACTGTACCTGAAGACGGACTTCCGGCTGTCGTACCCTCCTCCCTCCACAGGGTCAGGCAGGAGTGTAGCGTTTCGTAAAACATTATACCTGATCGAGGCGGCAGTCTATCGCAAATGCGGCCAGTTGGTGGAAGTGGATGGAGGAAGCCGTTTTGCGAATAGTGGGAAGGTCATGTATTCTCATGTTAGAAGCTAGGATGATGTGGGCAGAGCAACTGGTGCACGTGTTTAGTGGAGGCAAGACTAAATCCCCTGACAGTAGAAACGCGCCAGGTTCTTTTAGCAAGTAGCAAAAACAGATGTATTTCAGGGGCACAACTGTGTGGGAAGCTTACCAGCCTTCTGTCAAAAATTGGAGATGGTCAGCCTGGAAAGATTAGATCTCTCCATAAATCAAGGACTGTGGTCCTATCTAGGTAAATGTGTTTTGCCAAAAGCATACCATGCTTACCGTGGGAACTACGCCTCCCTAGTCTAAAATCTTCTGTCCTCAGACAAGAGAGATTTGGTGTCGCGAATTAGCTCCAGGATATCCAGAGTAGAGACTTGCTCCAATAGCATTGGCTGTGTCTGGATTGGCTACCGGACCAACGGAACACTCAAAAGAGGAGATTCAATGAATAGAGGATTGTTCGATTGATTTGTGCAATGTCAATGTTGGGGCGGTTTCGTTTCTCCTAATTCAGCTCCCATACTGAGGCAGACGGAAAGTGGTGGTGATTCATTATCTTCTTCGTTTTCTGGTCCTCCCCTAGTGGAGAACATCAGATCCTTCCCTAGTGGGTTAGACTGTCGTCTGTATCTTTTGGTATACCAAGAGCCAGTGGTAGTTTCCAACTGTACCGACAATGGAACTGCATATCATCTCAGGCATAGTATACGTCACGAGGGTGAACTTACTCGAACGTGTGCAACTCACACTTCAATCTTCCAGTATTTCAGGGCTCTAATAGGGAAATCTCTCGAGTTGTTGTAATCAGAATGCGTGAGCACGTAGTTTGTAAAATTTTGTGGATGTGTCACAACATTACAGCTGCTGCAGCCACAAAGTGCCATTTCCTGCTGTAGCCTGAATCAAGGTTGAAAGGGTTAAGTATTGAGGCTTCAGAGTTGTTACATGATATTCACGGCTCCCTGATCCTAGGTGATCCATAGTCTGTGGTATAGTTGGTCGTAGTCGGCTCCATATGAATAGAGTTAAGCCTCACAATGGAGCCTCAGGAAACAAAGTCAGATTGCGTTTAAATGGGATTAATTCACGGGAGAATATCTAAGGCTTCCACGGCAACGAACATCTTGTCGATCAAACAACTTCCCTTTTCTGATATGTGTTTTTAATGTTTTGTGCAAGATTTATCAGCTCGTTGTAGTTCCAATGGGGTTAATAAAACTTGTCATTATTTTGTAAACTTTAATATACCACTGTTCTCATTCATCCTCCCTCAACTATTCTCTGTTTTTATTTTGTTGTGGTGGATGACAGGTAGACCAGCAATTTAAAGTCAATCCTCTTAACTTGATTAATTTTATTATTAATTTGACTTATGAAAGTGACCACAGGCATAGGCAAAAAAATGACATTAGTAAATTCACTAATTTCACATACAAAAATTAAGGGTGCCTCTCACGATCTGAAGGTTATTGAAAAAATAATATTTTTCTTTATCTAAAAATAATATCATTTAAGACCACGCAGCCATATTTTTATGATTGAAGTAAGTGACAGCTTGCAACATGTACTTTCTTGAATTTAAAGAAAGTAATGTCATAAGCCAGCAACACTACTGACATCAACTCACAGACAAACCTGACAGCAATCTATCCATGCAACGGACAGAGTTCTGTCTTTGCACATGTTACTATCCGTTCCGATTTAAGAAGAAATTCTGTAATTTGTTAGTAATTTTTATCAACTGTGGCTTCGAAGAGCAAATGCTGTAAACTTTGTTCAAAAGGTGACTGATTATTTGGGGTACAACATGTTATGAATTACATGTACATAACGATTTTCCTAATATAGCACTTAATTCATTATTTTCTATGGCATCTAACACCTTTATTTTGAGTAGTATGGGAAAGAATAAAACAGGATCAGCAGTCGAATAAACATGTGAGTATCCAGATCAGACTCGTACAGTGTCTTGTCACATTAATGTAACCACCTGTCAGAAATCTCGAGGACGTGCAGGATGTTGCGGAAGGTACCAACAGGGATCCGGAGCCATGCTGACTTCAGTGTCGTGGCCAGCTGCTGTGGGTTTCTCTGTTGAATATCCTTAGTGCTAAGAACCCTATATAGATGGTCGCACAGATTCTCTACTGGGTTTAAATCCAAGGCGTACACATCTGTACACTACCAGCTGTATGAGATGTTGCATTTTCCTGCCGACAGATTGCATCGTGCCGAGGAGAATGGAACCAGTTATAGGGGTGGACTTTGTCCTCAACGACAGACGCATACTTATGTCGATCCATTGAGCCTTCCAAAAAGACACCGTGACCAAGGGAACGCCACAAATACATTCAGCAAACCACAATTCTCCCTCTTCTGGCATTTAATCTACCTACAATTGTTGCAGGATTTTTTCGTTCAGATGTTTCACACCATATGCGCCAACAGCCATATGTTCAATGAAGCATAAAACATGATTTATGTGAAAAGGTGTGATGGATTTTGTTCAGTTCGTTTAAATTTGTTGTGGAGTGTACATGTTATTGAGAAATGTATGAAAATGTAGCAGCAAGAATAACAGTATTATTTAAAACAAATAAATAATCTCTGATAATTCTTATTTGTGTGCTGCTCCTAAGGGCTATAGCGGATTATTTTGTCACACCTTATTATTACAGATAAATATTGAAATACTGTTTCACCGTTCAGTAAGTGATATTAAAATGTTTGCATTACATAATTAATATATCACACCACAACCTCTTCGCATAACGACACTGGTGACATAAACATTTTTATAAGTCACTGATAAATTGTTGTTGTCGTTGTCTTCAGTCCTGAGACTGGTTTGATGCAGCTCTCCATGCTACTCTCCTGTGCAAGCTTCTTCATCTCCCAGTACTTACTGCAACCTACATCCCTCTGAATCTGCTTGGTGTATTCATCTCTTGGTCTCCCTCTGCGATTTTTACACTCCACGCTGCCCTCCAATGCTAAATTTGTGATCCCTTGATGCCTCAGAACATGTCCTACCAACCTGTCCCTTCCTCTTGTGAAGTTGTGCCACAAACTCCTCTTCGCCCCAATTCAGTTCCATACCTCCTCATTAGTTATGTGATCTACCCATCTAACCTTCAGCATTCTTCTGTAGCACCACATTTCGAAAGCTTCTATTCTCTTCTAGTCTAAACTATTTATCGTCCATGTTTCACTTCCATACACGGCTATACTCCATACAAATACTTCCAGAAACGACTTCCTGACACTTAAATCTATACTCGATGTTAACAAATTTCTCTTCTTCAGAAACGCTTTCCTTGCCATTGCCAGTCTACATTTTAGATCCTCTCTACCTCGACCATCATGAGTTATTTTGCTACCAAAATAGCAAAACTCCTTTACTACTATAAGTGACTCATTTCCTAATCTAATTCCGTCAGCATCACCCGAATTAATTCGAGTACATTCCATGACCCTCGTTTTGCTTTTGTTGATGTTCATCTTATACCCTCCTTTCAAGACACTGTCCATTCCGTTCAACTGCTCTCCCAAGCCCTTTGCTGTCTCTGACAGAAGTACAATGTCATCGGCGAACCTCAACGTTTTTATTTCTTCTCCATGGACTTTAAGACCTACTCCGAATTTTTATTTTGTTTCCTTTACTGCTTGCTCAATATACAGATTGAATAACATCGGGAATAGGCTACAAACCTGTCTCACTCTCTTCCCAACCGCTGCTTCCCTTTCATGCCCCTCGACTCTTATAACTGCCATCTGGTTTCTGTACAAATTGTAAATAGCCTTTCCCTCCCTGCCACCTGCCACCTTTAGAATTTGAAAGAGAGTATTCCACTCAACATTTTCAAAAGCTTTCTCTTAGTCTACATTTGCTAGAAACGTAGGTTTGCCTTTCCTTAATCTATTTCCCAAGATAAGTCGTAGGGTCAGTATTGTCTCACGTGTTCCAACATTTGTGCGGAATCCAAACTGATCTTCGCCGACGTCGGCTTCTACCAGTTTTCCCATTCGTCTATAAAGAATTCGCGTTAGTATCTTGCAGCTGTGACTTATTAAACTGATAGTTCGATAATTTTCATATCTGTCAACACCTGCTTTCTTTGGGATTGGAGTTATTATATTCTTCTTGAAGTCTGAGGGTATTTCGCCTGTCTCATACATCTTGCTCACCAGATGGAAGAGTTTTGTCAAGACTGGCTTTCCCAAGGCCGTCAGTAGTTCCAATGAAATGTTGTCTACTCCCGCGGCCTTGTTTCGACCGAGGCCTTTCAGTGCTCTGTCAAACTCTTCACGCAGTATTGAACCTCCCATTTCGTCTTCATCTACATTCTCTTCCATTTCCAGAATATTGTCCTCAAGTACGTCTCCCTTGTATAGACCCTCTATATACTCCTTCCACCTTTCTCCTTTCCCTTCTTTGCTTAGAACTGGGTTTCCATCTGAGCTCTTGATATTCATACAAGTGGGTCTGTTTTCTCCAAAGGTCTCTTTAATTTTCCTGTAGGCAGTATCTATCTTACCTCTAGTGAGACAAGCCCCTACATCCTTACATTTATCCTCTAGCCATCCCTGCATAGCCATTTTGCACTTCCTGTCGATCTCATTTTTGAGACGTTTGTATTCCTTTTTGCCTGCTTCTTTTACTGCGTTTTTATATTTTCTCCTTTCATCAATTAAATTCAATATTTCTTCTGTTACCCAAGGATTTCTACTACCCCTCGTCTTTTTACCTACTTGATCCTCTGCTACCTTCACCACTTCATCATCACTCAAAGCTACCAATTCTTCTTCTACTGTATTTATTTCCCCCATTCCTGTCGGTTGTTCCCTTATGCTCTCCCTGAAACACTGTACAACCTCTGGTTTAGTCAGATTATCCTGGTCCCATCTCCTTAAATTCCCACCTTTTTGCAGTTTCTTCAGTTTTAATCTACAGTTCATAACCAATAGATTGTGGTCAGAGTCCACATCTGCCCCTGGAAATGTCTTACAATTAAAAATCTGGTTCCTAAATTTCTGTCTTACCATTACGTATTCTATCTGACACCTTCTAGTGTCTCCAGGATTCTTCCATGTATACAACATTCTTTTATGTTTCTTGAACCAAGTGTTAGCTATGATTAAGTTATGCACTGTACAAAATTCCACCAGACGGCTTCCTCTTTCATTTCTCTCCACCAATCCATGTTCCCCTGCTGTGTTTCCTTCTCTCCCTTTTCCTACTCTCGAATTCCAGTCACCCATGACTACTAAATTTTCATCTCCCTTCACTACCTGAATAATTTCTTTTATCTCCTCATACATTTCATCAATTTCTTCATCATCTGCGGAGCTAGTTGGCATATAAACTTGTACTACTGTAGTAGGCATGGGCTTCGTGTCTATCTCGGCCACAATAATGCTTTCACTATGTTGTTGGTAGTAGCTTACCCGCACTCCTATTTTTTTATTCATTATTAAACCTACTCCTGCATTACCCTAGTTGATTTTGTATTTATAGCCCTGTATTCACCTGACCAAAAGTCTTGTTCCTCCTGCCACCGAACTACACTAATTCCCACTATATCTAACTTCAACCTATCCATTTCCCTTTTTAAATTTTCTAACCTACCTGGCCGATTAAGTGATCTGACATTCCACGCTCCGATCCGTAGAACGCCAGTTTTCTTTCTCCTGATAACGACGTCCTGTTGAGTAGTCCTCCCCCCGGCCTCCGGAATATTTTACCCAAGAGGACGCCATCATCATTTAACCATACAGTAAAGCTGCATGCCCTCGGGAAAAATTACGGCTGTCGTTTCCCCTTGCTTTCAGCCGTTCGCAATACCAGCACAGCAAGGTCGTTTTGGTTAGTGTTGCAAGGCCAGATCAGTCACTCATCCAGACTGTTGCCCCTGCAACTACTGAAAAGGCTGCTGCCCCTCTTCAGGAACTACACATTTGTCTGGCCTCTCAACAGATACCCCTCCGTTGTGGTTGCACCTGCGGTAGAACCATCTGTATCGCTGAGGCACGCAAGTCTCCCCACCAACGGCAAGGTCCATGGTTCATGGGGATAGACTGACCAGCGATTAATTATTCTCAGAGTAATTTAACTGATAAATTACTCTGAGAAAAATTAATCGTTGGCCAGAGTGGCCAAGCGGTTCTAGGCGCTACAGTCTGGAACCTCGCGACCGCTACTGTCGCAGGTCCGAATCCTGCCTCGGGCATGGATGTATGTGATGTCCTTAGGTTAGTTGGGTTTAAGTAGTTGTAAGTTCTAGGGGACTGATGACCTGAGAAGTTAAGTCACATAGTGCTCAGTGCCATTTGAACCAAAAATTAATCTTATGGACCAGCCACAATCATTATTCATTTACGGAAAGTCAAAGATTGTTCTACTGAATGTTATCTTCATTGTTAGAACAGAAAAATAATAAATTCCTGTGGGCTCATGTCCTCGGAGTTCAAATATTGTAATATCGATCGAAAGAATTAACGCGCTAATGGCAGCTTTCTTGTTTACTGCGGACACAAAACTCGAAACATTCATAGTAGGTTATCTAGTATCAAATAAAAGTCCGTACACTAGAATTTCATTCAGTAAATTGTACGTTATATTTTAGATTATTGTACCTCACACAACACGATTATTTTTTACAATATTTAAACTGACCGCAGCTTAATCTTTGATCTCAGCCGCTTCATACATCACAGAGAACAGTAGAAGGAAAACAATTTTGAAGACAATACAATGCCAATACATTCTTTTTTTTCGGTGTTATCTTTCGTTGTATGGTTATCCTTTGTAGAAAACTGTTCACAAAAATAATAAAACATATTATTGTTGGAAATTATTTACTTTTCTCAGTGTAATAATAAGTCTTTTCTTTATCAGTGTTCACATATAGGCTTAAAAGACATTTCTGGAAAAATATTTCTCATAAATCTCGAGCATTGTCGCATACACCGGTGATACAAAATATTGGCGTTGACATTACAAAGGACGTATGTCGCCACTGAGTGGGGTGCGGTATTGGCGTGCAAGTTGTAGTCTTCGCCACTGATGAGCAGTCAACATGCGTGCATGAACCTGGCGCTTGCTGCTTCTTCATGGAATTTCGCTGAACGGTCATTGAGGAGACTGCTAGTAACCTCTTGGTTTATCTGGGAGATCAGTTGCTCACCAGTTGCACGTTATTCATCCGTATCTCAGCAGGTCTCGTTCACCCCTGTCGTCTATGTCCCGTGGTGGAGATCTCTCGGCGCCGGTTTTGGGCAGTGCCATGTATGGTATAAACTGTAACCTCGTCGGCACGTGAATAGTTTACTAAGTATCTGTTTCGGAAATGCTTCCACCATCAGCCCAAAGAAATGGTTCAAATGGCTCTGAGCACTATGGGACTAAACATCTGTGGTTATCAGTCCCCTAGAACTTAGAACTACTTAAACCTAACTAACCCAAGGACATCACACACATCCATGACCGAGGCAGGTTTCGAACCTGCGACCGGAGCGGTCACGCGGTTCCAGACTGAAGCGCCTAGACCGCACGGCCACACCGGCCGCCATCAGCCCAAAAGCCAATGATTACGCCCACTGTCAAGTCAGATAAATCATTTCGTTTTCGCATTACAACAACGACTGCACATTTTCCACGTCCCCAGACTAGCTTTATATAACTTCCACTTTTAGGGGTGCCGTCTGCCTTCTGTGAGAAGTTGTCGCACTTTGATGTCAAATGTAGGAAGTTCTCACACTAAAATAACTGGACCGTACATATTGAAATAATGCAGTAAAACTGTCTCAAATTGATCCATTACTTTTGGAAAAGTCCATTTTACTATTCTCTATAAGCCTGAGACATCTGCATGTAACAGATTTATGTAGGCACATAATTAGAAAATATTTTCTTTCGCTTCCGAATAACACGGGTATAGGATAAATCGCACAAATATAAGGGCTGTCAATTCGACTGAACACCTAGGATTTACAATTATGAGCAGCTTAAATTGGAAAGACCACATAGATAATATTATGGGGAAGGCGAAACAAAGACTCCGCTTTGTTGGCAGAACACTTAGAAGAAGCGACAAACCCACTAAAAAGACAGCCTACATTACAGTTGTCCGTCCTCTGCTGGAATACTGCTGCGTGGTATGGGATCCTTACCAAGTAGGATTGACAGAGGGGCCGGCCGGGGTGGCCGAGCGCTTCTAGGAGCTACAGTCTGGAACCGCGCGACCGCTTCGCTCGCAGGGTCGAATCCTGCCTCGGGCATGGATGTATGTGATGTACTTAGGTTAGCTAGGTTTAAGTAACTCTAAGTTCTAGGGGACTGATGACCTCAGAAGTGAAGTCGCATAGTGCTCAGAGCCATTTGAACCATTTGATTGACAGAGGGCATTGAAAATGCGCAAAGAAGGGCAGCTCGTTTCGTGTTATCGTGCAATAGGGGTGAGAGTGTCACTGATATGATGTGCGAGTTGGGGTGGCAGTCACTGAAACAAAGGCGGTTTTCTTTGCGGGGAGATCTATTTACGAAATTTCAGTCACCAACTTTCTCTTCTGAATGCGAAAATATTTTGTTGACACCCTCCTACGTAAGGAGAAATGATCATCATAATAAAATAAGAGATATCAGAGCTCGAACGGAAAGATGTAGGTTTTCCTTTTTCCCACGCGGCATTCGGGAGTGGAATGGCAGAGAAGTAGTATGAAAATGGTTAGATAAACCCTCGGCCAGACACCTAAGTGTGAATTGCAGAGTAACCATGTAGATGTAGATTTAGATGTAGAACACTTTGGTATGTGCCATGAATTTTCAGTTTGCAGCATCCCCAGTTTCCTGCCCTCTCCAGCTGGCCTTGTTAACATGGTCTCGTGCACTCATAATACTGGTGGAACTACGCCATACCTGTAGATGTCAGTCACCTACTCCGCTTCGAACGTAATCCATCTCCTGGAAGCCAGCCGTGTGATTACAGTCATAGAGACAGCAGTACGACGTCACCAACCAGCGTGGAGAGCAGGGGGCGGCAGCCGAGGATGGCGGCTCGAACTGCGCTTGGAGGTGGGCAGTAGAGTTGGAGTCTTGGGCTGGGTAGCACACGAGCTGAGAGGAGCAGTGTTGGACGGTGGAGTCAGAACCTGGACGGAGACGAAAGAGCCTGTTTTGGCAGAGCCGAGAACAAAAGTCTCGACAGCTGGTATGTGACCATGATGTCAACCGGATATCACAAATGGTCAACAAGAGACGTGTCTGTGTGGATACAGCAACATGGGGGAGCAGTGATTTCTTTTCCTGGCCTAAAAGACACCCATGCAAGTGGTGCTTCTATATGAAAAGACTATTATCTAGATTAATAAAGTCCACGGAGGTGTTTTGCCTAACAGACACAATTACTCATGGAAGTCTGCTTACCGTGCAAAATGCTGTGGTTGTTGATTGATGGTATGCAGGACGTGAGGATGTTTTCTCTGTCAGCGACAGCAATTTTATCTGTTAAATTACGTGCTGTGAGCTATGCAGAAAGTGATTTCCTGACCCGAACCCTGAACGAATCTGATAGTTGAGGCAATTTGCACAAACCAAATCACCATGTTAGTTGTCCAGTGTGAGAGATCAACTTTATGTGTTATTGTATTGGAGCTTACTGAGATGTTTACATGAAACGAGCGATTCACTGGTATTAAGGAGGACGTGGGAGGAACCATCAATGAAACTTTCTTTTCACACAACCTGTTTATTTAGCAATATATAATCATAAATTTGTTTTCTTTACAAATTAACAAATTTGAGAAATGAATAAGCCTTTACCAGGGAAATCTAAACAAGAACAACAAGACAATAATTACAAGGGCCCGGACCTGCAGCCCGCCCGTTATCGGGGTTTACTACCACGCTCGACAGTTTCTCTTATTAAATGCCCTTCTGCAAAACATGAAAACACATAAGTAATATTGATGACAAGAATGTTTCATTTACTCAAACAGAGACGTATTTTTTTTAAATTTGGAAACTGTATATCGAAATGTTCGGGGTTCAGATGCGCACCTTGAGACGTCGCCTTAGAACAATTATACATGACTGTCCTTAACCTGACACACAATATTTTTAGCGCAACGCAATCTGACTTTCAAAAAAATCCCTACGAAAGAATCAGGGTCGCCATATGAAACGTCCCCTTAGAACAATTATACATGACTGTCCTTAACCTGACACACAATATTTTTAGCGCAACAAAATCTGACTTTCAAAAAATCCCTACGAAAGAATGGCCCTGACTAACATTAACCTATACCTTTCACAAATCACTTACCTCACAAAAATCTTCGTTACTGGAACTACTGCAATACAGCGAGCGCCACTACTGCCAGCTAAATGACGATGATAAGGCTTGCTTCAAAACGAGCAACCTTCTCATTTCAGTCAGCAACCAAGGTGAAACTGGATCCCAAACCGTGCCTTTTGACAATCTTATTCTCACTAACGTCCTGGTGACAGTTGGCTGCTAATATGTCAAAAGTTAGACTGCTTGGTAGTTATGAAGGGCGCTCTGAAGGAACTTTTTAAAACATTACGTAAGAGCACTTATTACAAGAGAACTCTCTCGGCGGAAGCACAAGATCCAGTTGATAATACACCAATAATGGCCTGGACTTTCACAGACAGGAACGCACAGCTTAATACAACAGGTAGCTCAGATTATCTTAAATGCAATTACAATAAAGGAATTGAACCGGCTAGCCGGCCGAAGTGACCGAGCAGTTCTAGGCGCTTCAGTCTGGAACCTAGCGACCACTATGGTCGCAGGTTCGAATCCTGACTCGCGCATGGATGTGTGTGATGTCCTTAGGTTAGTTAGGTTTAAGTAGTTCCAAGTTCTAGAGGACTGATGACCACAGATGTTAAGTCCCATAGTGCTCAGAGCCACTGAACCATTTTGAACCGGTTATCATCTGAATCGAATCACAAGACCCATGTTTGTTTAATGGCAACCTGTGCCTTGGTACAACTGTTCCAGATTTATTTCCAGCGAGGAGCTGATTCATTAAAACATTAATCTAGAAGGGAGGGCAATATAATATCGGAACAAATTTTCAAACGACAACTAGTGTAGTACAATACTACGGTATATATTTACGATCAAAGAGACTATGGAGTAAAATTCTGAGGTGCAGTAACAAATCAGAAAAAATTAGGATGTGACCACCTGTCGCGACGCTACCGCCAATTCCCAAACTTGGTGCCTCCCCTTTTGGGCCAGAGAACCCGTATATATATATCATCAAGCAAAGAGCTCCTGAGGACACAACCCACAGATACCAACTCTTCCCCTTAGATATTGGGGCCGCAAGAGGGATAGTCGATATATCCTTGAACCAATGGCGCCAGACAGAACAGTCTACTAACTTAATGGCGCCACAGCTCAATGCATAGGTACTTTGATAGTTGATGGTAGCTTGTTGTAGCAGATACTTGCCGATGGCAGCAGTAAGAGGCCAATAAGCTGTTACACGCTTATAGATGATGAGATTGTAAGGTGTCAGGCAAATCCAACACCTTCCATGAAACCACTGACATGATAGCAAATACGGCAATATGTCACATAGCTCCGAAAAAATCCTGACATTAAATTAACCAAAGTAATACGATCAACGAGTGAGCAAATGGAATAGCACAGACTAACACAAGAACGCCTAAATGCATGTCATATCTTCCCACCGTGAAACAGATGCAGTTCTGAGGGGAGAAACGAGAACAGAAGCCGAGAGCAGAGCTACGTAGGCTAAAAGGCCCTATGATAAAGGACACCCACATCGCTGGCGACGGCCAGAACCACCCCCAGCCCATGTTAAAAGATAGAGCCCTCCAGAAGAACAGTATAGATCTTACGATAACACTAAAAGGGCTACACCAGCTGCAAGTTTTAGCGTGAGACTATACGCTTCTCGGTTACGTAGCAAACATTAAAAACATTGCCCCACCATGAAAAGTATAACGTTTCTCATTGGATGGACAGAATTTTTGTAGGCGGAGCTTAAGGTTAACATTGAGACCCTGATTGGTCAGTTGAAACACAGCCAGAGACATTTTCTTAAACCAACTTCGGTAAATTGTAGTAAGGAGAAGTTCGAGAGAGTTGCTACTGAGACGGCGAGGTGTGTGGAGCTGTGCCGCCCGTCACCCATGACGCTACCTAACCACCAACAAGGTAATGAACGCACGCGATGCTGCATAAGAATGCATAAGGCTTCACTCAGAACTGCAGAAGTCTCATCTGTTAGATCCCCTTTTTACGTAACACTAGTGTCGATCGTCAATTAAACTTCGTGGTATTCACATTTGCTACTTGAAGTTAAAATCTGAAATGCGATGATTTTTCTGTTATACACTCCTGGAAATTGAAATAAGAACACCGTGAATTCATTGTCCCAGGAAGGGGAAACTATTGACACATTCCTGGGGTCAGATACATCACATGATCACACTGACAGAACCACAAGCACATAGACACAGGCAACAGAGCATGCACAATGTCGGCACTAGTACAGTGTATATCCACCTTTCGCAGCAATGCAGGCTGCTATTCTCCCATGGAGACGATCGTAGAGATGCTGGATGTAGTCCTGTGGAACGGCTTGCCATACCATTTCCAACTGGCGCCTCAGTTGGACCAGCGTTCGTGCTGGACGTGCAGACCGCGTGAGACGACGCTTCATCCAGTCCCAAACGTGCTCAATGGGGGACAGATCCGGAGATCTTGCTGGCCAGGGTAGTTGACTTACACCTTCTAGAGCACGTTGGGTGGCACGGGATACATGCGGACGTGCATTGTCCTGTTGGAACAGCAAGTTCCCTTGCCGGTCTAGGAATGGTAGAACGATGGGTTCGATGACGGTTTGGATGTACCGTGCACTATTCAGTGTCCCCTCGACGATCACCAGTGGTGTACGGCCAGTGTAGGAGATCGCTCCCCACACCATGATGCCGGATGTTGGCCCTGTGTGCCTCGGTCGTATGCAGTCCTGATTGTGGCGCTCACCTGCACGGCGCCAAACACGCATACGACCATCATTGGCACCAAGGCAGAAGCGACTCTCATCGCTGAAGACGACACGTCTCCATTCGTCCCTCCATTCACGCCTGTCGCGACACCACTGGAGGCGGGCTGCACGATGTTGGGGCGTGAGCGGAAGGCAGCCTAACGGTGTGCGGGACCGTAGCCCAGCTTCATGGAGACGGTTGCGAATGGTCCTCGCCGATACCCCAGGAGCAACAGTGTCCCTAATTTGCTGGGAAGTGGCGGTGCGGTCCCCTACGGCACTGCGTAGGATCCTACGGTCTTGGCGTGCATCCGTGCGTCGCTGCGGTCCGGTCCCAGGTCGACGGGCAGGTGCACCTTCCGCCGACCACTGGCGACAACATCGATGTACTGTGGAGACCTCACGCCCCACGTGTTGAGCAATTCGGCGGTACGTCCACCCGGCCTCCCGCATGCCCACTGTACGCCCTCGCTCAAAGTCCGTCAACTGCACATACGGTTCACGTCCACGCTGTCGCGGCATGTTACCAGTGTTAAAGACTGCGATGGAGCTCCGTATGCCACGGCAAACTGGCTGACACTGACGGCGGCGGTGCACAAATGCTGCGCAGCTAGCGCCATTCGACGGCCAACACCGCGGTTCCTGGTGTGTCCGCTGTGCCGTGCGTGTGATCATTGCTTGTACAGCCCTCTCGCAGTGTCCGGAGCAAGTATGGTGGGTCTGACACACCGGTGTCAATGTGTTCTTTTTTCCATTTTCAGGAGTGTATGTAGAAACAGATTTGTTAAATTTTTCCCCACGTCTATGCAACCCCCAGATTAAACCACAGCAACCAATCCCTAAGATAAAGGGACAATTTTTTGTAATAATGAAAGAAGACAAAATATTTGACCATCACGGTGACGCAGTTGCACTGGGACTTCCAATTTTGGTTGAAGATACACCAGATATGTGTGTTGTGAGACCAGGTACATAATTGTGTCTGTAAATCTTGGAATGAGGGTTTTACACATTTGGTAGCCATGGATATCCAATGGACACACAATGTACTGTGAGTTGCGCGCTGTTCTAGAGATTCAATTTTCAACAGCCATCCACCCATGGTGAAAATCTTGGACGGTAAACTTCCAAATGTAAGCTGAAAGATATTCATGTTCGTACTGCCTTTAACTAAGTTATAGTTCTTCGCAGTAGGTTTCAGGCTTTTTGTATAATGTATTAGTCATTTCACATACAGTTGTTCAACTTTTTTTATCTTTTTATCGTTTTTAATTTTATAGTCTTGTTTTTCTGGTCACATTTTTTGATCATCTTTGTGTGAACTGTGTGTCCATACCATGACCTTCGGATCAAATGGTCCTACGGAACACGATAATTAAAAGAATAAGAATATTCAATAACACTTTTTCAGATGTAACCCTACATTATGTTTGACTATCACTCGTAACTGGATCACGGATTGACACTTATGGTCCATAATAAGCGACCACATCTCACTGAAAATGTCTCCTTCTAAAATGAGTAATCGACATATTTATGGAACGTAAGAGGTACAGGCCCGCTTAAGGGTCCCATCTCACCAATAAATATTTTCCCTAAGCTATTTTTTCACAACTGAGATGATCGCTCAGAGGAGTGTTAATTTCCGCTAGAATAAGCGGTAAATAATTCGGTGGGGAGTACACTACTGCGAAATCGTAAATTCATGTCTGTAAGATGAAAACATGCCCTTTATCGACATCATCACGAAGGGATGTAAAGGAGTGGATGATCTCCGTAGGAGTGTTCTTGAAGCAGTCGACTTAAATTTTCTCTAGTACACCTTCGTTCTTTTCTGCTTTAGGGTCTATAAAACAGTATAATTGACTTTTTCTGCAAGAGTCGCATACAAGCCTTCAAAGATGAATCTCTAAGTACGAGTGTGAGACATGGGCGGAACTCACGGTTAGTATCACACTGCCACCGAAAGATACACACACGGAGCAGAGTTCTGGACCGCGAAAGTTCTAATTTGTCACGTACAACACACAAACCATGTGTTTTGCGAAGAGAAGAAGCACTATTTCCGTAACCTATAAGTCGTTCTCTTTTTCGTAAGTAATTCATATGTTTCGCATTTTTCTTTTTTTTTAACTTCATTGTTACTACTCCATAATATCTCTTGTCAACAAACCGATTTAGAAGCATTTCATAGCCAATAAGGGGTGCATTTACATTGAAGCACCAAAGAAACTAGTTAGGCATGAGTATTCAAATACAGAGATACGTAAACAGGCAGAATACGGCTCTGCCATCGGCAATCCCTACATAAGACAAGCGTCTGGCGCAGTTTTCAGATGTTACTGCTGCGACAATGGCAGCATATTAAGATGTGGGTTTGAATGTGGTGTTATAATCGGCGCACGAGCGATGGGACACAGCATCTCCGATCGATAAATTGGCGGTATTTCCGCACGACCATTTCACGAGTGTACCGTGAATATCAGGAATCCTATAATACATCAAATCTTCGACATCGCTGCGGCCGGAAAAAGACCCTGCAAGAACGGGACCAACGACGATTGAAGACAATCGTTCAACGTGACAGAAGTGCAGTCCTTCCGCAAATTGCAGCACATTTCGATGCTGGGCCATGAACAAGTGTCAGCGTACGAACCATTCAACGAAACACCATCGGCATGGGTTTTCGGAGCTTTACGCCTCGCCTAGGCCTGTAACACCAACGTTGGATTGTTGATGACTGGAAACATGTTGCCTTGTTGGACGACTCTCGTTTTGCGTTGTATCGAGCAGATGGACGTGTACGGGTATGGAGACAATCTCACAAATCCATGGACTCTGCATGTCATCAGCAGACTGGTCTAGCTGGTGGAGGCACTGTACTGGCGTGGAGGAGTATGCAGTTGAAGTCATATGGGACCCTCATACGCCTAGATACGACTCTGACAGCTGAGACGTTTGTAAGCATCCTGTCTATCACATGCATCCATTCATGTCCATCGTGCATTCGGAAGGACTTGGCAATTTCAGCAGGGCAGTGCGACACCCCACATGTCCAGCCTTGCTACAGAGTGGCTCCAGGAACACTCCTCTGAGTTTAAATGCTCCCGCTGGCCACCAGACTCCCCAGTCATGATCATCTCGTATGTGTTGCAACTTGCTGTTGAGAAGAGATCTCTATCTCCTCGTACTCTCACGGACTTACCGACAGCCTTGCAGGATTCGTGGTGTCAGTTCCCTCTCGCACTACTCCAGACATTAGTCGAGGCCATGTCACATCGTCTTGAGGCACTTCGGCGTGCTCGCAGGGGCCCTAAACGATATTAGGCAGGTGTAGCAGTTCTTTTTTATTTACTCGTCGGTGTATTACGCGATAACCCAACGGCTGGGTCACGTAACTACTGAGGAGGTACTACACAGAATTGGGGAGAAGAGAAATTTGTGGTACACCTGACTATAAAAAGGGCTCGCTTGGTAGGGCACATTCTGAGACATCAAGGAATCACCAATTTAATACTGGAGGGAAGAGTGGGTGCCAAAATTCGTAGGGGGAGACCAAGAATGTATACAATTAGCAGACTAAAGAGGTAGGCTGCAGTAGTTACTTGGAGATGAAGAGGCTTGCACAGGATAGAGTAGCATCGAGAGCTGCATCACGCCAGTCTTTGGACTGAAGATCACACCATCAACAGCAACAAAGATGGTTGTATATACCGCACCGCTTCAAATGGTTCAAATGGCTCTAAGCACTATGCGAGTTAACATCTGAGGTCATCAGTCCCATATGACTTAGAACTACTTAAACCTAACTAACCTAAGGACATCACACACACATCCATTCCCGAGGCAGGATTCGAATCTGTGACCGTAACAGCAGCGCGGTTCCTGGCTGAAGCGCCTAGAACCACTCGACCACAGCGGCCGGCCGCAGCGCTTCATTATCACGTTTCATTAATGCGTGTGTCCGGCTCCTTACTGTATCTGAGGGCTCAAAGCCTCTGACTGGCGCGCAGCGCACACGGGTTCGCTCGCCGTCCGGTTTGGAGATTTTCTCCGCTCGGGAGTTAATGGTGTGTTGTTCTCATCATCTTTTCATCACCATCGACAGGCGTCGCCCTGTGTGGCGTCACCTGAAAAGACTTGCAGCACGCCGGCCAAATTCCTCCAGCTGGGAAATCTCGGCCATTAATGCCATACGACGATTCAGTTTCCTTTTTCATCACGTTTGTTATGCAGTGGCGATTGTTCAATGATTTGTTGCACGTTTGGACTTATCTTTACCTCCTGCCTCCTTGAAATTTACTGTTGGATCTCCTGCGAATTTCATATCATTTACAGACATAGGCAACAGAGAAACACTTCATCGTGGGAATACTACGCGGGAAGGTAAGTTGCGTCAGTGAACTTACGCCAAGGAGCAGTGAGAGTAGCGTAGAATAAGCTATCTGGTACTTGGGACGTCACGCAGAGCGGACGCAAGATTGTACACTACTGGCCATTAAAATGGCTACACCAAGAAGAAATGCAGATGATAAACGGGTATTCATTGGACAAATATATTATACTAGAACTGACATGTGATTACATTTTCACGCAATTTGGGTGCATAGATCCTGAGAAATCAGTACCCAGAACAACCACCTGTGGCCGTAATAATGGCCTTAATACGCCTGGGCATTGAGTCAAACAGAGCTGGGATGGCATGCACAGGTACAGCTGCCCATGCACCTTCAACACGATACCACAGATCATCAAGAGTAGTGACCAGCGTATTGTGACGAGCCAGTTGCTCGGCCACCATTGATCAGACGTTTTCAATTGGTGAGAGATGTGGTTGTGTGCTGGCCACGGCACCAGTCGAACGTTTTCTGTATCCAGATAGGCCCGTACAGGATCTGAAACATGCGGTGGTGCATTTTCCTGCTGAAATGTAGGGTTTCGCAGGGATCGAATGAAGGGTAGAGCCACGGGTCATAACACATCTCAAATGTAACGACAACTGTTCAAAGGGCCGTCAATGAGAATAAGAGGTTACCGAGACGTGTAACCAATGGCACCCCATACCATCACGCCGGGTGATACGCCAGTATGGCGATGACGAATACACGCTTCCAATGTGTGTTCACCGCAATGTCGCCAAACACGGATGCGACCATCATGATGCTGGAAACAGAACCTGAATTCATCCGAAAAAGTGAATTTTGCCGTTCGAGCACCCAGGTTCGTCGTTGAGTACATTATCGCAGGCGCTCCTGTCTGCGATGCAGCGTCAAGGGTAGCCGCAGCCATAGTCTCCGAGCTGATAGTCCATGCTGCTGCAAACGTCGTCGAACTGTTCGTGCAGATGGCTGTTGTCTTGCAAACGTCCCCATCTGTTGACTCAGGGATCGGGACGTGGCTGTACGATCCGTTACAGCCATGCGAACAAGATGCCTGTCACCTCGACTGTTGGTGATACGAGGCCGTAGGGATGCAGCACGGCGTTCCGTATTACCCTCCTCAACCCACCGATTCCATATTCTGCTAACAGTCATTGGATCTCGACCAACGCGAGCAGCAATGTCGCGATACGATAAACCGCAATTGCGATAGGCTACAATCCGACCTTTATCAAAGTCGGAAACGTGATGGTACGCATTTCTTCTCCTTACACGAGGCATCACAACAACGTTTCATCAGGCAACGCTGGTCAACTGCTGTTTGTGTATGAGAAATAGGTCGGAAATTTTCCTCAAGTCAGCACATTGTAGGTGTCGCCACCGGTGCCAATTTTGTGTGGATGCTATGAAAAGCTAATCATTTGCATATCACAGAATCTTCCTCCTGTCGGTTAAATTTCGTGTCTATAGCACGTCATTTTCGTGGGGTATCAATTTTAATGGCAAGTAGTATAACACTGAATTAGCTCCACACGGTGTTTCACATCGGTAATCCGTAGCAATTTACTTAGAGCTTTGTGATCTCGGTTTAAACAATTCATCTAGTTTGTATTGTAATTTCTGTGAAAAAAAATTCCATAAATTGATCTGAAAAGGTTATGTGTTCGTTCCGTTAAAATGCAGTCTTACCTGCAAGTAAGATTTCCCAGCCTGGTAACTAATTCATTGGTCTTATGTCACGGACTTGGGCAGTTTCAGCAGGACAATGCGACATCCCACACCTCCAGAATTGCTAAAGAGTGACTCCAAGAATAATATTGGTAGCTTTGTGAGATCATTGACCACAATATTTCAACAGTTATTGGTTACACGTCTTTGTAAGTTATCCCATATCTGGACACATGACATGTAATTACAAAAGATAAGTTAATATTTTCTCCTGACCTTGGCCACAGTGCACTACTACAGGATGTTACGAAATGGTACCAACAAACTTCGAGGAATTGTAGTGGATATCTTTTGGAAGAAACTGAGGATACGAACCCGTTTCCGGAAACGTCAGTCGCCAACGCTACAGAGTATCGAAGTTACAGACAACGGCGTCTGCCGCTAGCCCACCTCTTCAGCAGCCAACGGAGGCTAACGGACGGTCGGTGAAACGTCACAAACTCTGTTGTCTGTCATTCAGTCATCTCGACTGATTGTCACGATCACAAGTGGAGCAGAAGGACCTAGCTGTTGCGCAGATGGGCCTTGTGTCCTACGAAGACGATACTCGGTGGATGACGATATCGGACGCGGGTTATCACCGACACTGGTTTTCATCCGCATTTTATTTTTCTCCTGTAATTATCTATAATAACCAATATGTTTTGGTATAGAGCACAAAAATAAACTGCGATTGGAAATCAGAGCTCGAAATAATATTCCATCAAGACAACAGAGCAGCACATTCCTAGGAGACATGATTACCCAACGCAGCTGCTAACTCCATCTTCTCCACTGGCGATCATGGCATTCAGTCACACTCAATGAATAACAAACAACATTGCGAGACGTTCCGGCTACGGTCCGCCAACGTACAGAAGTCACGTTAGCAGCTGAAGGCGTAGCATAGCGACAGGCGCCGATGCTCGTAACGTCGGCGCTCGGTAACGTCATGGGATGACGTTTCCCGACACGGGCTCGTAACCTGTTTGCGACAAATAAATAAAAACACCTACAGCCGTCCTTATGATTTTATTTTATTTTGTCGCTACCAGTTTCAACTCTCCAGTGCGTCATCTTCATGCTGTTTTTGATGCGATACAGGTTGATATGATGCCTATGTATAACACATCTGTTGCTAGCATTACTGCATACGCAGATAATGTGCCAGCGTTCCAACTATCAACTGCCAACTGACTAGACTCAGTTGGCAGTTAATGGTTGGAGTTCTGACACACTATCTGCGTATCACACTAAGCCAGCCGTTGTAGCCGAGCGGTTCTAGTCGCTTCAATCCGGAACCACACTGCTGCTACGGTCGCAGGTTCGAATCCTGCCTCGGGCATGGATGTGCGTGATGTCCTTAGGTTAGTTAGGTTTAAGTAGTTCTACGTCTAGGGGACTGATGACAGATGTTAAGTCCCATAACGCTCAGAGCCATTTGAGCCAATTCGTATCCAGTAATGCTGGCAATTGATGTGTTATGCGTAGGTATCATATCAACCTGTATTTTATCAAAAACAGCCTGAAGATGACGCAATAAGGCGTTGAAACTGGTAGTGACAAAATAAAATATAATCATAAGGACGGCTGTAGGTGTTTTTATTTATTTGTCACGATAGTAAACGGCCGTCGTCCTAGAGATCTCCCGCTAAAAATACGACCATACAAAAGCTTAACCCTTTTGTCTCTCTCTACATCCCCTCGAAGTCTGTCAGTATCGATGTGTAACACCCCGTATAAATACACTCCTGGAAATGGAAAAAAGAACACATTGACACCGGTGTGTCAGACCCACCATACTTGCTCCGGACACTGCGAGAGGGCTGTACAAGCAATGATCACACGCACGGCACAGCGGACACACCAGGAACCGCGGTGTTGGCCGTCGAATGGCGCTAGCTGCGCAGCATTTGTGCACCGCCGCCGTCAGTGTCAGCCAGTTTGCCGTGGCATACGGAGCTCCATCGCAGTCTTTAACACTGGTAGCATGCCGCGACAGCGTGGACGTGAACCGTATGTGCAGTTGACGGACTTTGAGCGAGGGCGTATAGTGGGCATGCGGGAGGCCGGGTGGACGTACCGCCGAATTGCTCAACACGTGGGGCGTGAGGTCTCCACAGTACATCGATGTTGTCGCCAGAGGTCGGCGGAAGGTGCACGTGCCCGTCGACCTGGGACCGGACCGCAGCGACGCACGGATGCACGCCAAGACCGTAGGATCCTACGCAGTGCCGTAGGGGACCGCACCGCCACTTCCCAGCAAATTAGGGACACTGTTGCTCCTGGGGTATCGGCGAGGACCATTCGCAACCGTCTCCATGAAGCTGGGCTACGGTCCCGCACACCGTTTGGCCGTCTTCCGCTCACGCCCCAACATCGTGCAGCCCGCCTCCAGTGGTGTCGCGACAGGCGTGAATGGAGGGACGAATGGAGACGTGTCGTCTTCAGCGATGACAGTCGCTTCTGCCTTGGTGCCAATGATGGTCGTATGCGTGTTTGGCGCCGTGCAGGTGAGCGCCACAATCAGGACTGCATACGACCGAGGCACACAGGGCCAACACCCGGCATCATGGTGTGGGGAGCGATCTCCTACGCTGGCCGTACACCACTGGTGATCGTCGAGGGGACACTGAATAGTGCACGGTACATCCAAACCGTCATGGAACCCATCGTTCTACCATTCCTAGACCGGCAAGGGAACTTGCTGTTCCAACAGGACAATGCACGTCCGCATGTATCCCGTGCCACCCAACGTGCTCTAGAAGGTGTAAGTCAACTACCCTGGCCAGCAAGATCTCCGGATCTGTCCCCCATTGAGCATGTTTGGGACTGGATGAAGCGTCGTCTCACGCAGTCTGCACGTCCAGCACGAACGCTGGTCCAATTGAGGCGCCAGGTGGAAATGGCATGGCAAGCCGTTCCACAGGACTACATCCAGCATCTCTACGATCGTCTCCATGGGAGAATAGCAGCCTGCATTGCTGCGAAAGGTGGATATACACTGTACTAGTGCCGACATTGTGCATGCTCTGTTGCCTGTGTCTATGTGCCTGTGGTTCTGTCAGTGTGATCATGTGATGTATCTGACCCCAGGAATGTGTCAATAAAGTTTCCCCTTCCTGGGACAATGAATTCACGGTGTTCTTATTTTAATTTCCAGGAGTGTATTTCCAATAGCCCAATACTTAAGTCGACTATGTCTTAATCTCTTATGATCGTGATGTTTTAATTTTTATTTTAGTGAATAGATAGCCGTTGCGTATATGAGATCTAGACACTTACTGTCGGCTTGATTCAAGCTAGGAGGAACTTCATCCGGAGACATGTTTGTTTCTAAAATAATTAGTCTAATTAAATCAGATGACAATGAATGTATTATGTTAAGCAATGAAACAATAAAAGTAGTGACTGCTCATGGTATTTCTGCAGCAAAGTAATTAATGACGGCCGAAGTGGAGAGAAAATAAAATGCAGACTGGCAATAGCGAGAAACGGTAGCAATAGAGAGGTGAAATACATGTGTATCAATTATGAATTGCATGCGTCCCACGTCTTTCGTTTTAAATTTTGAAGTATTTTCGTAGCTATTAATAATTACCAAGCACAAATTTTTAGACCTACCTGTCTGGGGGTAGGAATCTGTATGGGTCTGGAAGAAACTGTTTTATACTTTTCAGTCCGTTAATTAATAAGGTTTATTTAAATAATTATTTTTGGTAAGGTATAGGACTGGTAAGAAGGGCACATGGTCTGCTGCAGTGAGATTTTGACCCTGTTAATTAAAACAGAGCACTGGTAACAACAATATGATTAATTAGCATATGCAAATGGCGGTGATCTACACCGATTATTCAGTTGTATAAAAAGCAATGCGAATAATTCAAAATGAAGTCAAATATAAGGCCTTGTGAATATGAAAAATAACAATTTGTAAAAGGTACTAGGTTTTAAAAATACTCAAATAGCAAGGTCTCATAAATATGTGAATTACCTATTATGGAAAACATTCGACAATGTGATGTTATGATAGCCTGAAAGATTTACTCAGCAATCAGCACATTCTCGACGTTTGGCGTTCCCATCGGCCGCTCGTCTGAATTCCGTGCTCGAGAGCTCAAGTGGCAACAACAGGCAGGAGGACCTGCACACACCAATAACGGCTTCTAAAACATACAAAGCCAATATTAATACACAGATCACTAAAATACTAAAACCAACAACCAAGCACTAGGTAGCGCCAAAAACAGGAAGAGATGTTAAACGTCATAGTGTGACAACCGCAGTTACTATTAAGGCAATAGATCATTAAACAATCTTCAATGACGTGAAATTTCAATCGATAAACTTATAAACCAAAACTATTCAAGGTGATAATGACCAGACAATCCACAACGGGGCAAAATTATTACTGTTATAGTAGCCAACAAGGAAGAAGTTTGCAGTTCCAATTTTTAAAAAAATGGTTCAAATGTCTCTGAGCACTATGCAACTTAACTTCTGAGGTCAACAGTCCCCTAGAACTTAGAACTACTTGAACCTAACTAATCTAAGGACATCACACACATCCATGACCGAGCCAGGATTCGAACCTGCGACCGAAGCGGTCGCTTGGTTCCAGACTGAAGCGCCCAGAACTGCTCGGCCACACCGGCAGGCTCCAGTTTAAATTAGCGGCTGAAGTTTTATACAGAGAATAAACTTTGGTTTATAAAATTGACCACTTAACATATCAACAATAATTTTAAAAATGGAATGGCCGAATATCGGCCACACTTGTAATTCAAGATTAATGCAACGGAACCAAGGCATAGCGCAGTTACATGGACTTGCAGTATCGAGTATCCCGGACCCATGTCAAAGTGGTTTAAGGAATGACTAGCGAAAATCAAAGTGGCTACACGAAGCAATCACATCCAAAAGTTCCACCACCAATTGGCTCACCATTTAAAGTTAGTCCAGGAGTCTCCCTCGCGAGACTCGGCCATCCTAAACACAGGGCGCTAGCCATCCAGGACGCCGCAAATCGCGTAACTTCGACAGAGTAACTATTGTGCCAAGGACATCGCAGGAAGTCAAGGCGCAATTTTATAATTTTTAGTATTGTGTGCGTCACATTTTTCAAACGATTTCAAGATTTTGATGAGGTTAAGACAAAGTCATTTGATACATTTCAGGATTGTTTCAGTTCGTCTTCACTTGAGTCAACCAGTACATTGCTTCATCCTACAATTATCTCACGAAAAGACCTCGAAGGTAAAAATTAGAGAGAATCGAGATCACTTTTGACTTACCAGCAACCGTTCTTACCAAGAAACAGTCACAAATGGAAGAGAAAAGTGGGAAATAGCTGTGTTACACAAGTCCCTCCGCCACACACCAGACAAAAACACAAACGCAGCTTAATAATGCATTATCACCGAGTTCTGAGCCGTGCTGAAAGTTTGAAATCTCTATCTCATCGTGAAATGAGACTGGTAAATGAAATACCCTCCACCAGACGAAGAATTGACGTAATACTACACTGTCATCCGCTTGTGAACTATGTTGACAGTTTCAATTCTCTAGCCTATTGAGAAGTTAGTTTAAAATAAGTTGTGAAAGTTGTGCCGAAAAATGAGACAAGAAGGCGATTAAAAAGACGCATTAAAAAGAGAAATATCGTTAAACGAAAATTTGAGCGTTAAGTGGTTGATATACAAGTAGTTGTCTGGACTGTAACTTGGTATGGATGTCTGACATGACGATATACAATTCAGACAACAAGCGAATAGAATCTTTTGAAATAAGGTCTACGGAATAACGTCGAAGATTTAACTTGTAGATCGGGTAACTAATGCCGAAGAACTGAATCCAATGGCACAGCTTCACTAAAAGCGGATAGTCTGATGTGACACAAGAAATCGTCAGTTTAGCAGTCAGTTTGGGGTAAAATTGTACAGAGAGACCAGAACTTCAGTACAGCAAGCAGTGTAAAATGGATTCAGATTGCAGCAGTTACGCGGAGAAGCAGAGGTTTACTCGGTAGAGGCCAGCATGGAAAGTTCCATCGAACCGGTCTTCACATTGTGGGTAACCAGAATATCGTTCAGTCGCTCACAGCGTACCACATTCATTCATTAAACATAGCGGTAAAATGTGCAGGTTTACTAGTAGCCTTTTATAGCACAAATTTCTTACAAAAAGGAAGTGTACAGAGGTAAAGGATTGGCGTATTTGAGTGGCTGTGTTTGAGTTGCTTCCGGTCACTCGTTTCTCTGTGCAGAAATTGTAACACCTCAGCATGGAATACTCCTAACATCACACATTTCACGGGCATATGCATTGTGGATACAATTATTAGTGGTCTAGTTCTCGTATCGGCTGTGACTATCTCCCAGAGAATTTTTTATTTTCTGAGAGGGGAATATGTTGAAATTTCATTGAGTCTAATTATTATCAAAGAGGGCACTCCGTGAGATTACGTCCTTGTCTATGATCTTTAATCAGACTATTAGGCAAAATCACACGTCGGTTAGTTCAGCGAATGGTTTTTGTGCGTCCGATGTATCATGTTGAATGACTTCCGAAATGTCAAACTGGTTCAAATGGCTCTGAGCACCAGGGGACCTGAGGTCATCAGTCCCCTAGAAGTTAGAGCTACTTAAACCTAACTAACCTAAGGACATCACACACATCCATGCCAGAAGCAGGATTCGAGCGTGCGGCCGTAGCGGTCGCGCGGTTCCAGGCTGAAACGCCTAGAACCGCTCGGTCACACCGGCCGGCCAGAAATAACAAGTTATCTACGACTTAGAAAGAATATTAAATGGGGTATTTAAACGAATGACTTTTAAGCTGCATGTAGACGAAACAAAACGAAAGGAAAGGAAAAAAAAGACTTTCATTGTTGCTAAAAATGAGAAGTGCAAACTACCCAACTTTAGGCGCCTAATTAAGACACTATTAGGGAGCGTTGTTATTTTTATTAGGTTTTAAGGGGATTTCTGGAAGCACAGTGTACATCCCTGTAGTCACGAGGAAATCCGTGTCGGTACCCACACAATGGAAGCTCCTCCAGCCCTCGCGAGACCCTGGCGCAGCGTTTCAGTGGCAATGTGGAGCAACGCCAGACACGGCTGCTTAAAGGATTTTTTATTGCTCTCATTATTCAAGTTAATGACGCCGTTTTCGTAATTAATCGTGAAACGCGTCGCGTAGAACTCGGCGTTCGCATATCTCGGCCAAGGTGTGCGGCACGAGGGAAGTTATCCAGCCCAGTTGTAAAACTCTGCAACGACTTTCTCAAAGTTCCTCCTCCATAAGACATTCTGAGGCCATTAACCAACATTTTCATGGTTAGAAAATGTTGCAGCGTTTCCTACGTTAGTAGCTATGAAGCAGATGAGGTACCTCTGGACGTCACTACTCGTAAATTAATAGCCGGAAAGCAACCAGTACGTAGTCTCCCTAACAAAGAGAGCGCTTAGTACACAAATATACAGAAAATGATGAGTCGTATTAAACAAAACTTGAAACAAAGTCTTCAGTCCGCGACATTTTAGTACCTGATGGCTTGGATACCTAGGAACACTTCATTTTTGCTCGTCGGTGTTTCAGTTTAGTGATTGATTTTTAGGATCACACGATGATGTGCGCACTAGAAGCAGCCCTAAGCCATTTCTTCTACTGTTTTTTTTGCTGTGAGACACGTGGTTGTGTTTTGTAGAGCATTTATAACCGTATTTAGTTTCACATTTTTAATTGCTGCATAATATAGTATAGCTACTCGGGAAACATTCATTCTTCAGCTACAGAATTTAATGATCAATAAAATTCTTTACATTTCTAAGACTATTTATATAACGTGTGGACGGTTAAGCCATAGTTTCTGCATTTCCTTCCTTGTGTTTGAGGGCCTGCGAGACTTCGGCAGTACACTTACTAAGATCCTGAGGCACCTGCAAGAGTCGTTCTGATGTTATTTCTTTATACTGCAACTAGTTTCTGTGACTCAATACATCATCTTCTGGCCTGTACGCATAAACAGTGAGTTGATGACGATATCATTCCTGCTTCTGCATACGGACCTGAAGATAGTGTACTGAACCAAAAACGACAGCACTAAAAGTTCATTTTATTACATGGTTAACTCATTTGTCGTTGGTCGTGCACAGTCTTGTACCCTTAAGCGGTAGGTCTTCTGTAGCGGCCCATGTGATACCTCTAAACGAAATGAGTTTCTTTAATCTCTTAAGAATTCTACCTGTCTTTAATATGGATATTCGTGTTATTTTTTAATAGCTCCTATTTCAAAATGTACTTAACTTGTAACTACTTTTTGATAATACTTGTACGTAATTTGATTTCACGTACTGATTATTCTGATGTCTTAGAGTAATAATGCACCAGAATTTTAATTAAAGTATTGGCAAGATTTTCTCGATCGCAACACTGTTAAATTTCAGTAAATTATTGACTGTGTGACATATGACGGAGTTTATCTCTAACACATTCTCATATTGGGGAAAGTCTTATATTTCTTGAATAATTTTTGTAATTTCAGAAAAATACTGCAGTGAATGCTTCCATTTACAGTAGACTAAGAACATATATTAAAGTTCTATTACAAACCTGGCTACAGGTGCAGGTCTGAAAAGTGCTCCAAGGTACAAAACTCTCACCTACAAAAATAAGAAAGTAAGGATTTCAGTTGCAATCTGACTCTGTCTAGCATATGTTTAGAGATAGACACTAACGTGTTGACGGCTGATCCAACAGCAAATATCAGCAAACTAATGGCTGAAACTTTAAACATGAACTCATGTACATGTTTCGAAACTGATATATTCGCAAACAACTAGATTCGATACATGAGTTGCTATCACAGAGAAGTTAACATTGTTTCGAAATTAATGTGAAGCTCCTTTCGAATAATACAACTGTTTTTCTTCTTAGTTGATGTGCTAATCAATTTGTTTTAGTAGATGAAAGCCCACCAGTTTAAGCTGTCCTGGTTATTCATTTACTGTACCCAATATGCTAAAGAAAACTTATAAGGTAAGGAATATTAAAAGACTGCGAAAGTGGTACTCTAATAGGTGTGCAGGAAAATAAGAATTATCGTCGATGGCGCATTTAAAATGTACCTTCCACAAGGAAAATCTTATTATCACAGTTCTGATATTCGGCGGACATATACTGGGATACGGTCCGGAGAATCTGGACGATTATAACTGGAATACACCAGTGTGAGACAATGATTCAGAAATCAGATAGTGAATTTCATGCTGTTCCAGTGAGCAGATACAGATACAGATATCAATTTGGTAATGATGAAGATAAGGCTGATGTTCAAGATAATAGTCCGGAAGAATCAATGTGCAAGGAAGCAGGATGCTGAATTGCTGAGGAGTGATGATATGTGAAGGCTTGGATACTGCGATAATGAATTTCACAGTAGGCAACTCTGTTGAAGTGGAATGGACGTCTGTCAAAGCTCAGTCACAGAAATTGGACAAGATGATACGGGTAAAAGGCAGAAGGCATAGATAACATTCATTTCGAACTCCCAAAATCATTACGAGAAGTTGGAACCAAACGACTATTCAAGTTGGTGTGTAGAATCTATTACACTGGGGTATACCAAGAGATTTTCGTGAAATTACCATGCACATCACCCGGAGGTTGACAGAGGAAGATAAATGCGAAAACTATCGTACAGCGAGCGTAACAACTCATATATCAAAGTCACTGACAAGAATAATATACAGTAGAACAGAAGGAAATTGAGAATCTATTTTATGACTTTTCAGTTTTGTTTTAAGGAAGGCAAAGGCACCAGAGAGTCAGTTCTGATGTTAAAATTGATGATCGAAGCAAGATTAAGAAAAGTAAAGACTTTTCATAGGATTTGCCGACCTTACAATTAGTTCAGCAACACAAAAAGGCTAAAATGTTTGAAACTGCGGGAAAAGGTATTTACTTACTCACTTATTCACTATGAATGAGTGTAAAACCAAGTGCATCTAAGTACCGTGTACGTTTGTGTTTTATCAGTACAGATTTGCCATGGATACCAATATGCAGTGCACTCACCAAGACCACAGCGTCTAGCTGCTATGAACCTGCAGTGACTTGAAAACTACTTTCTTAAAAAAGCCTGAAGCCTTATTTATACCAAAATAAATTGTCAATGCAAATAATTGTTTTTCGTCACTTCCGTGTTCACAGAACTGTTAGTTGCATGAGATCTGACAATTTGTAGGATTTTTTAAGGATACTGGAAAACTTTATTACATATTAAATGAATCTACGAACTCACTGACAATCTCTCCTTTATCGAATTATTTAATGTTTAAATTTCGCTTTCTGACAAAACTGCAACGCTGCCGTAAGAACGATGTCACTTATAAAAGCAAAACTATTTATACAACTCTCTGTTTCAGAGTAAAGGGTTTATCGTGTCTGGCTGTTTTCGACCTGAGCAGTTGTGCAATTAACCGCCACACCGCCCATCAAGCAGGTGGTAGACGTCCCGAAAACACAGGTATACTTCCTTGTTATTACAGTTAAAACAAAAGAAATAGTCAGCTTAACCGACTACCAGTCAATAAAACCCAGCCTACCTTCCCAAACACGTATATAGTACATCTTATCAAGTCGTAACACAGAAATAAATGAAACCAAAGACATGTGTTTGGGTACAAATAACAGAAATTTACAACTGTAAAACCAATAAAAGAAAACGGGTGTCTATATGTGCAAAAGCTGGAGATAAATCCAAACCCATTCAGGTTAATGAACATTGAGCCAAGATTCACTGAGTAGAGCCGCACAATGTTCAAACAGGGAGCACTGCAAAATCGTCGTGTTAAGAGTTTCCATGTGTCAACCACGATAATCCTTATGTTACATAAACCAGATACACATGTTTTAATAAGTTTTATGAGAACTGGAGCCTTCAACGCTAATTTTCTGTCAGACAATACCGAAATACTTTTATTACGTTCTATACGGATATAGGAAAGGCAAGATTCGCTTTTGTGTGGAGTAGTTAGTAGGACAAAATGCCTCCGAGACCTGTTTCGTACAAATCGGTAAGTCGTATTTACCGTTTGCAACGAAATTTACTTGATTACCTTCAGTGGTAACACCTAGTTTTCCGTTTTATTGTGACCTAAACGATGTGTATACTTCGTTTATGCAGGCTACTTGTAAAAGCAATCATAACTGCCGCAGTTTTAACGAGAATGACCTACGGAAGCTAAACTCAGAGTTCTGGAACCAAAATTGGATGAGTCGTGGCAGTTTTCTTTTGATTTTAATCAATATAGCGCACATAAAACAATGAAGGCTGCCTAATACCGACGATCCTACATTTAGCAGAAGGCAAATATCTCTCACTGACTGACTGTCTGGAGTGACAACTGAGGCAGCCAAAATGAAAATCGGATGCTTTTATTGGCTTTAATATACTCAGGGGTAAACAGTATGATTGATTATGTCAGTTTTAAATTTCTGTCGTCGGACCATTCGTACAAGCCTTGCGACCGATATTTCAGCATAATAGAGAAAAATGTTTCACAACGATTGATTCTTGACAAAATATGGCTTCTTCAGACTTCCATCTCTTCCCAAAACTGAAAATTTTTCTTCGTGGACGAAGATTCACTTCAAACGAAGAACTGATAGCCAGGGTTGACAACTATTTTGCGGCCTGGAGGAAACTCATTTTCGATAGGAGATCAAGGCACTGGAACATCGTAGGACCAAGCGCATTAATCTACAAGGAGACTACATTGAAAAATAAGAAAAGTATCGGTGAAGTAAGTACTTTTTTTCTGTTCCGTTCCGAGGACTTTTCAAACCACCCTTGTACTTGCCTTATATTTGTAAAATTAATTTGAATTTCCTGTAACCATTTGGTAAACACAACTTCACATTCCATAATGTCAAAACTGTTATTTGCTTCTCCTGTCAAATTTGCTTTTCACAACTTACTCCCTTCCCCACGTCATTTGTACTAGCTTATCACCTGCTGATTTGCTCACACAAACTGTATGAGTTGCAGAGGTGTTTCTCGATATTCTTTAATCGACATTGTATGTTGCTATGCCCCTTGCTCATGTATAAATGTACAAACTATGAAAGAGGTTGCGCCCATTTACATGTCTGCCACTCTTTGCACAGTTAAAGTGTTCAATGTGTTTAATTCAATTTCATTTAGCGAGTTAAACAAAAAAGCCGGATAGATCGGATAAGTGGTTCTACATTATTGGTCCCATTCTTACATCCGGGACTCAATTTCCTCACCTCATACGGATATTCTCGTACAAGGACTCGCATTTAAATGTGGCATCTATTTTGTCATCAATAATGATTCGTTTGTATGGTAACTGTGACAAAATTAAGTTTGTAAACACATATTAGGCCTACTGAAAATTTAAGTATTAAAGTTCCATTTCTTATTCTATGCAGGTATGACAAAGTCGATTTCTCGTGGTTACTGTAGACAGCTATGTTCGACTTCCTTCAAGAACTGCAACATCTTCTACAGTTGTCACTCTACATGAGACCATAGAAGCAATGTCTTTCCGAATGTTCTTCTGACCAAAAACCGATTCTGCTTTCATAGTGAAATATTTTCAAAAAACTTTTCATCCCTTATTTCACCCCGTTAGAGGTTGAATTTCCAAAACATGTTAAAACAACTACTTTTTTATTTCTTACGGAAAAGACTGTAGCGCCTAGAACCACTCGGCCATCCCGGCCGGCTTTTCGTAGTCCTAGCTTCAAAATCGCCTTAACAGCGTCATATCTTCAAAAACATTTCCACCTCCTGAATCACCCACTTAAGGGTGAAATTTCGAAAAATCCCTTTTTAAACGATGCCTGCAATATAAGATCAATACCCTTTCCAAATTTTAAGTTTCTGCCTTTACTGGTTTGGCCTGGGCGATGATCAGTGTGTGAATCAGTCAGGCCAGTTGCTTTTATATATAAAGACGAACTTAGCACCCGCTCCTTCACTCTCGTAGTCTGCATGGTCTGCGTAGACTCTTTTTGTTTTTCTTTAATCAAATCTTTTGTTGTTCACAAACTGCAACACCTTCTAAACTTCTCACTTCGTAGATCGAATATAATTCTAACCAAAAAGCGATTCTGGTAGTGTGAGTCCAGGGTTTTTGGTAATCATGCCTTTTGCGTTCTTGTGACGCTATTTTCGTTGGAACTTCCATCCCCTAACCCAGAAATCAAATACCAGTTTTCATAGATCTAGCTTGAAAAGAGTTTTGATAAAACAAAATATTTACTTCAAAATTTTCACCCCCTGTTTCAACTCATAAGGAGTTGAATTTACAAAAACAGTGACATATGTGTTTTTATAATTTCTAACAGAGAAGCCAAATACAACTTTATTGAGTTAGCTGTGAAGGTTCTTTCATAATGAAATGATTTCGAAAAAACTTTTCATTCCCTATTTCTCTCCATTAGTGGAATGAATTTCCAAAAAACACTGAGGTTTATGTTTTTTATTTCTAACCAAGGCGTCAACTATCAATTTTCATAAATGTAACACTAAAAATGTTTTAGTAGTTCTTTAATAGTGGATTATTTCCAAAAACAAGTTCCACCCTTTATTTTCCCCCTCAATGGTTGAATTTACAAACCTGTTGAAACGTAGTTTTCTTTTTGACTGAGGAACCGAATACCAATTTTTGTAGTTCTATCTTAATAGTTCTATTACAAGAGGCGTATTTAAAAAAAAAAAAAAAAATCTTTCACTAGTTAACACCCTTATGGGCGAAATTACGAAAAAAAAACTTCTTAAACGGCACCTACAGTATAAGACCGAAACCCTCTCCAAATTTCAAGTTTCTGTCCTTTGCAGTTTGGCTGGGCGATGATGAATCTCTAAGTGATTCAGTCAGTCAGTCGGGACATTTCGTTTTGTATGTATAGACTGGCATGTAACAGGAGGTACCGGTTTAAGCACTGCGTACATCTTAAGTTTGTGGTAGCGGTTTATCTTTGTTATAATGAACGAGGTACTATTTGGCTTCTGCGCTATTCGAGCGATTCATTTATTTAGAAATATTAGTTGTAGTGGTATATACATCTAAGACGTTTAGGGTAATCGATTTTAATAGTTTAACTGCATCTTCTTGGTAACCGTTCGTGTAATCATTAAAGATATTGTGTGTGTTGTGTGTGTGTGTGTGTGTGTGTGTGTGTGTGTGTGTGAGAGAGAGAGAGAGAGAGAGAGAGAGAGAGAGAGACCGAGAGAGGGTAGGTGGGTGTTGGAGTGACGGAGCGCGTGTCATTTGCCAGTGCGCTAGGTGGAATCACGAAGGGCGTTACACTTTCAAATCTGCTATATATTCTGAAGACTTCTTTTGTACAAGTTACGACATCGACAATAGCCTGTGAAGACTAAGCGCTGCACAAGCCAAGCTGAAGCCTTTGAAACTGCTGGAAGAGAGAGGGCCGAACAATAGGCGCGGAAATGGAAGCTGGGAGGGGAACTGGGCCACTCAGGCAGTTCCTCCTCCTCGGCAGCATTCAAAGGCGGACAGCAGCCAGCGTTTGTCACAGTGGGATTTATTATGAAGTCTCCACTTCCGAGTTTTAACCCGTCTTCTCGCTTTCTTAAATTCTATGCTTTAACGGAGTCATTCTGCTATTCTTCCGGCAAGTTGAATTATTCTGTGAGCTTATAGCACCCACTTGAGGCAAACTATTGGTACATTTCGCGCAGCTGAGAGAATTTCTTTACAGACAGAGTTCATTTAAAGAATTTCCACTTCATATCTGAATATAATCAACTTAATGTAAAATTAGCAGGGGAAGGTGACCATGTGGAAAAATAAATTCGCTAATTTCAGCAAACATGGTACATACATTTTAAATGTTGTTCTTACATTTTCTCGTAGTACCTACTTCAGTGTGCAAATCTCCATTGTGGGATATGTGTGTACACAAAAAGCTGTTACGTGAATATTCTAGCACTCTTTAAGACTGCGGACGACGAAATTCTAACAGTTCGTGACATTTGCAAATATTATTTTTGTTTATTGCAAAGTAGACCAACAAATATCACCCGCTATTACAGAGTATTATATTCAGTCTCATGCCCTTGATGTTCAATGTGAAAGGTGCCTGTGTCCCTAGCACTTCCATTTCCTTGCAGTATACTAGTATTTTGCCTTTTGTGAATCGCAATGTTTGTATTTGCTATACTCTATGAGAACTTGCTCTGACCAGTTTCAAGTCTAGCTATACAAACTCTTTAGCAAACACTTTGCAACATGAACGAGGAGACTGGCTCACTGCACAGCTGGACGCTACAAGAGAAAGGTTATCCCGTGGTGAAATTACCTTGTTGCAGTCATGAACAAATATCCTCATGTGCTGCTTAGGAATATCCGAAATCCTGGCCGCCATTTCTTTCCGTTGCGCTCTATTTACGAAACTGTGTTGCCTGTCACTTTTTTCTATTTTAATTTACGAGTCATATAACGGTACTAAGTTTGTTATATCGAACTTTAGAAATATGCATCCTGCAATTCATCAAGGTATCATTGCCGATTTATCACTACCTATGAAGTTAGTCTAGGTTCCTTCATACACACACACACACACACACACACACAAACACACACACATACACACCATTAAAATTTCCTCTTTAAAATTGGTTTCTGTTAGATACAGATACAACACATCAAATGAAATTCTCTTGTACATAGTTCTCACTGAGAGGGCAACATTTTTGCGTGGAAATGTGATCATCCTCCACCTACTTTAATGTCTTCAAGATTCGGATAAACGACCTGATCATTCCACGATAAGTATGTGAGAAGTAGATATTTGGTTATTTAGCCTGTTGAAAAACACTGCTGCTCATTGTAGGCTACCTACTTTCTGTTTAAGTTTGGATGGTACGTTTAGTTTCATGGACTGATTTTATGACAATATCTAACTATAACATTAAATGGAAAAGAATGTACATGGTGTCCGGAAATCCCCATTACAAAGCTTCTAGGATTTGTATTGGGGAGTGAATATGTAATACTCTGAATTGGAACCCACGTACCGTTTCCGTGCTACAACCATTGGTAACGCGACCAGTTTTATAAGTATCTGATAATGGGTGACCCAGTACATCACTTATTCTACAGTTCCACTAATTAATAGCCAGAGAATTTGCTCGTGTACTTGTTGACGGGTTCTCTTCAACATGACGCAATACGACCCCTTCTAACTTTGGTGTCCCTGGAGCATCACAGTCACGCGTGCTGACGAAGGTTCCTTTTCTTGAAACCTTTGTGTAACTGTAGCGAAAAGGGGATGAGATGCAGTCGTGCATTGCAGAGAACGATCTCAACAAAGGCGACAAGCAGATCTTACGTTACTGTGAGCTTCGCCATTGAGATGGATCATGCCAGTGCATTCTTCAAATATGTTGCTTTAACGCTCACAAACACGTGAATAAGGCTCGAAACCGTTCAGGGAGGTAGGACAGGTGTCAAACGACATCAGCCGATCTGACCTTATCAACGACCACCATGACTGCCCTGTTGCATACCTACTTAGCAAACATGTTTTCAAACGGCTATAGGACGGTAACGGTACGTTGCCGGACAAGGGTTCCTATCCAAAATATTACTACCCACTCCCCTCTACAAGTCCTAACAGCTTGTAGAGAGAATTTCAGAATACCGTTTACTTAATGACAGGTAAAATTTATTTTGTGGAGCGAAAAGCTAGGGGACACGAATGAACATTTGACTGAATTCTTTATGCGTACTAACTTCTAGTAAGTTCATAAATTGATTCCAACAACGTGCAGGTAACCCACTTTTAGGAAAGTTATGTACTATCAGCATACTAAGATCAACTTGCTAATCAAATTTTCCTTATTTAGAACTCTGGAATTTAAAGACACACAATAATCATATCATATACAGGGTGGCCAGAAACGGTATGAAAAGTTTGAAAGAGTATGGCAGGCTAACTAGTGCTGGGAAATAACTGTAAAGTAAAAGAATCAATATTAAGCTCCGTTTCTTAGTTATTAAGCATTTAAGTTAGCCAATCACGCCGTCGCACGAGCAGCTTCAAGCGGCCCGCCAGAGATGATGACGCCAAAGTGGTTCTTTGATTGGAATTCTAAAACCGGACAACAGAGCGATATAAAAATTGGACATGCTAGAGTAGCAAGGATCAAACCCGAGCCAAAAGCTAAGTAATCTTGTGAGCTGTCATCTGTACTATGAAAACAAAAAGCACTAGTTTAATCTGGAGTTCCACTTGAATTTGCACTTGCAACTGCCTGAGTGACTAACTTCAGTGCTAATTAACTCGGGAATGGCGCAGTAGTGGGAATTAGTGAAGTTCGGTGGCAGGAGGAACACGACATTTGGTCAGGTGAATACGGGGTTATAAATACAAAATCAAATAGGGGTAATGGAGGAGAAGATTTAATAATGAATAAAAAAATAGGAGTGCGGGTAAGCTACTGCCAACAGTATAGTGAACGCAATATTGTGGCCAAGATAGACACGAAGCCGATGCCTACTACAGTAGTACAAGTTTATATGCCAATTAGCTCTGCAGATGATGAAGAAATTGATGAAATGTATGAAGAGATGAAAGAAATTATTCAGGTAGTGTTGGGAGACGAAAATTTAATAGTCATGGGCGACTGGAATTCGAGGGTAGGAAAAGGGAGAGAAGGAAACATAGTAGGTGAATATGGATTGGGGGTAAGAAATGAAAGAGGAAGCCGGCTGGTAGAATTTTGTGCAGAGCATAACTTAATCATAGCTAACACTTGGTTCAAGAATAATGAAAGAAGGTTGTATACATGGATGAATCCTAGAGATACGAGAAGGTGTCAGATAGATTATATAATGGTAAGACAGAGATTTAGGAACCAGGTTTTAAATTGTAAGACATTTCCAGGAGCAGATGTGGACTCTGACCACAATCTTTTGGTTATGAACTGTAGATTAAAACTGAAGAAACTGCAAAAAGGTGGGAATTTAAGGAAATGGGGCCTGGATAAACTAAACCAGAGGTTGTATAGAGTTTCAGGCAGAGCATAAGGGAACAATTGACAGGAATGGGGGAAAGGAAACAGTAAAAGAAGAATGGGTAGCTCTGAGGGATGAAGTAGTGAAGGCAGCAGAGGATCAAGTAGCTAAAAAGACGAGGGCTAGTAGAAATCCTTGGGTAACAGAAGAAATATTGATGACAGGAGAAAATATAAAAACGCAGTAAATGAAGCGGGCAAAAAGGAATACAAACGTCTCAAAAATGAGATCGACAGGTAGTGCAAAATGGCTAAGCAGGGATGGCTAGAGGACAAATGTAAGGATGTAGAGGCTTATCTCACTAGGGGTAAGATAGATACTGCCTACAGGAAAATTAAAGAGACCTTTGGGGAAAAGAGAGCCACTTGTTTCAATATAAAGAGCTCAGATGGAAACCCAGTTCTCAGCAAAGAAGGGCAAACAGAAAGGTGGAAGGAGTATATAGAGGATCTATACAAGGGCGATGTACTTGAGGATAATATTTTGGAAATGGAAGAGTTTGTAGATGAAGATGAAATGGGAGATTCGTTACTGCGTGAAGAGTTTGACAGAGCACTGAAAGACCTGAGTCGAAACAAGGCCCCGGGAGTAGACAACACTCCTTTGGAACTACTGACGGCCTTGGGAGAGCCAGTCCTGACAAAACTCTACCATCTGGTGAGCAAGATGTGTGAGACAGGCGAAATTCCCTCAGACTTCAAGAAGAATATAATAATTCCAATCCCAAAGAAAGCAGGTGTTGACAGATGTGAAAATTACCGAACTATCAGTTTAATAAGTCACAGCTGCAAAATACTAACGCGAATTCTTTACAGACGAATGGAAAAACTGGTAGAAGCCGACCTCGGCGAAGATCAGTTTGGATTCCGCAGAAATGTTCGAACACGTAAGGCAATACTGACCCTACGACTTATCTTAGAGAATAGATTAAGGAAAGGCAAACCTACATTTCTAGCATTTGTAGACTTAGAGAAAGCTTTTGACAACGTTGACTGGAATACTCTCTTTCATATTCTAAAGGTGGCAGGGGTAAAATACAGGGAGCGAAAGCCTATTTACAATTTGTACAGAAACCAGATGGCAGTTATAAGAGTCAAGGAACATGAAAAGAAGAATATAATAATTCCAATCCCAAAGAAAGCAGGTGTTGACAGATGTGAAAATTATCGAACTATCAGTTTAATAAGTCACAGCTGCAAAATACTAACGCGAATTCTTTACAGACGAATGGAAAAACTGGTAGAAGCCGACCTCGGCGAAGATCAGTTTGGATTCCGCAGAAATGTTCGAACACGTAAGGCAATACTGACCCTACGACTTATCTTAGAGAATAGATTAAGGAAAGGCAAACCTACATTTCTAGCATTTGTAGACTTAGAGAAAGCTTTTGACAACGTTGACTGGAATACTCTCTTTCATATTCTAAAGGTGGCAGGGGTAAAATACAGGGAGCGAAAGCCTATTTACAATTTGTACAGAAACCAGATGGCAGTTATAAGAGTCGAGGAACATGAAAAGGAAGCAGTGGTTGGGAAGGGAGTGAGATAGGGTTATAGCCTGTCCCAGATGTTATTCAATCTGTATATTGACCAATCAGTAAAGGAAACAAAAGAAAAATTTGGAGTAGATATTAAAGTCCATGGAGAAGAAATAAAAACGTTGTGGTTCGCCGATGACATTGTAATTCTGTTAGAGACAGCAAAGGACTTTGAAGAGCAGTTGAACGGAATGGACAGTGTCTTGAAAGGAGGATATAAGGTGAACATCGACAAAAGCAAAACGAGGATAATGGAATGTAGTCGAATTAAGTCTGGTGATGCTGAGGGAATTAGATTAGGAAATGAGACACTTAAAGTAGCAAAGGAGGTTTGCTATTTAGGGAGTAAATTAACTGATGATGGTCGAAGTAGAGAGGATATAAAATGTAGAGTGGCAATGGCAAAGAAAGCGTTTCTGAAGAAGAGAAATTTGTTAACATCGAGTATAGATTTAAGGGTCAGGAAGTCGTTTCTGAAAGTATTTGTATGGAATGTAGCCATGTATGGAAGTGAAACATGGACGATAACTAGTTTGGACAAGAAGAGAATAGAAGCTTTCGAAATGTGGTGTTACAGAAGAATGCTGAAGATTAGTTGGGTAGATCACATAACTAATGAGGAGGTATTGAATAGTATTGAGGAGAAGCGCAGTTTGTGGCACAACTTGACAAGAAGAAGGGAGCGGTTGGTAGAACGTGTTCTGAGGCATCCAGGGATCACAAATTTAGCATTGGAGGGCAGCGTGGAGGGTAAAAATCGTAGAGGGAGACCAATAAATACATTAAGCAGATTCAGAAGGATGTAGGTTGCAGTAAGTACTGGGAGATGAAGAAGCTTGCACAGGATAGAGTAGCATGGAGAGCTGCATCAAACCACTCTCAGGACTGCAGACAACAACAACAACAACAACAACATGTCGCAACATATCGAATTACTTCTTTAAAAATTATTTCGCAGCACAGTCTACCCTGCAACATCCTTACCAGGTTTTCAGACTGTTTCTGACCACGCTGTATAAAGCGATGTGCTGTTAACTCTCACTTCTTCTCCAAATGATCAGTTACCTCTTGACATGGAAATTTTTAGAGACGTACATATTGACTGTACTGCTGTAAATTATGTTATGCCTAGTTTCACGATGCGAGCCAGAATCTCACCAAATATTTGGAACACGTAACCTGAGAACAATCAACATAAGACGATTTCAATGGACCTCTGGAGCCAGAAAGCACCGAGAGAAAAGAACTGGCTGGACTTGACTCGCACTTTGTCAGGCAAATGGACGATCCCCAGTGGAAAACGTGGTCATGCTTTATACCTATTGGCTCAATCTATCGCTCGTCACTTGAGATATCATATCTAAGTGTAAGGTGTCAAACAAATAACACACCTTACATTGAATTCCTGAAACAATTCTGGTAAACTCTATATATCACATGACATAGTTAATTGAAAATATACGAATTGATAGGCAAGGTGAAGTGAATAAATGAAACGGCATTTCGTGAATATAAAACACTAACATACACACTAGTAATTGCACACAAGTAATTTCCTCAACCCCAGCTATGAGATGCAGTTCTGAGAGAAAGGAGAATTTTACAATGGCACGCCATCTCGCTCGGCTGAAACCCTGGTCACAGGATACCTAGCAGACACAATGAGACGCCACAGCAGCTGAGTAGTCCGCCAGTAAAAGCAACCATTCTCCTAGCTTTCTGACGACGCCTTTCTACAGGAACACAGCCGGAGATCGCAGATAAATGTCCAGAGAACCCCAACTCAAAACATTGGTGACGCCACCTGCATTAAAACTCACATGAAAGAAAAAATTGTTTCTCTCAGTATTACATAACACAAGTTAAACTTTGCTCTAAGAATGAAACGACACCTTTGATAGCCTACAAATCTCTAGTAGATGGAGAAGTAATAAGTACAAACGCCCTGATTGTCAAGGGGGGGGGGGGGGGGACGCATGGCCACCATCTTTGATATAGGCAAATTGCAGACAGAGTAATTGGCTTCTTCTCCTGCAGAAAATCGTCGAGTGTTTGAGAAAGGCGAGTCGCACCACACTGAGATGATTGGGAGAGTCGTTATGTGAACACTTGTTCACAGGCTCGTCTTAACTCATAAGTGCGAAGTCTCCTAGTATGGAGAATAGCACTGAGCACTGAAATTTAACGCTTGTGAGCGTTTTGCGAGGAACGACGTACATGGTATTCCAGCCGAATAGTGTGCACCATGCCAATTAATTTTTATAGGGAATTAATAGGAGTCTCGTTTCCACCAAAGACGTAGGAAATGTAACAGGGTGGTTTTTAACAGTCAAGAGAGATTTTGAATAGATTCTCAGATTCACAGCACATATCGACACCTGCCCCTCCCATCGCTGATGCAAGGTAACCACAGGCGCCAGCAAGTGATATTCAATTCATACTCTGAAGTGCGGTCGTCTCCGTCTCTCCTAATTTTCTTACATTCAACCATGACCTGTAGTTAAAAATATTCACGATTGTTGGGCTCAATTTAAGCAGAAATTCAAGATCAGCCACTGTGGAGTTATGAATTAACTGTGTACTTCTTTTTGATTGCTCTTTACTGACTCCCATTCAATTTTTGGTATTTTCACTGTGCATTTTAGCGTAATTGATATCTCTAGCCCCAATTGTATTTAATTTATTTGTATTTTTACCGACCACCAGACATGGTCATCAACAATCTTACCATTAAAGAACCTTGTAATAGTTATGAATTTCGCTTCACAGTTGTGAACACCCAGTATCAATATTTTACCATAGTGTGCATAATTTTCCTAACATTTCTATGTCATGAAGTCATACATAGAGTAAAAATAAACCTTAATTACCAAAATCTAAGATTTTCATTTTTGCTAACATTTTGTTACACTTGATAAGGTACCATAATTTCTGTTAGCGATAACGTTTCCTTTACAGGGAGTGTAGTGAAATCGACATTGAGATAATTGTCAGATTACTTCACTGCCTGCACTGCTCCACTCTTCTGACTTTGCATGTGTGAGATGGTATCTTCCTACTTGCAGCTATACGTCCAACACCAAATTCCTAGAACTCTAATAGAGTGTCCTTGTGCAACTGTGGTAGGAAGATGGATCAGAACCAGTCTCACACGTGTTAGATAAGTTTGTCACATGTAGCTATGACTGCCCAGTACAGAAGCGGCATAGAAGTACATCTGCAATTTAGAATTCGTGGGAAAGAAGCAGATCTGCAATTTTTCGTGGTTACAGGCAACTTAGTTGAAAACATACTTAGTATAAATAGAAAAAACAGTTCTCTAAGAAAATTTGAGTTACAAGGTTAATTATGTGTCTCATTGTTCATATTCAGGGTAAACATTCTTTATCGGGAATTTCCAACTGAAAAGATTTCACAACTTCTTTAACAAATACATTTTCTGGCTATTACAGTTGCTATATCAGCTATGTTGTTGTTGTTGTTGTGGTCTTCAGTCCTGAGACTGGTTTGATGCAGCTCTCCATGCTACTCTATCCTGCGCAAGCTTCTTCATCTCCCAGTACCTACCGCAACCTACATCCTTCTGAATCTGCTTGTATTGATCTCTTGGTCTCCCTCTACGATTTTTACCCTCCACGCTGCCCTCCAATGCTAAATTTGTGATCCCTTGATGCCTCAAAACATGTCCTACCAACCGATCCCTTCTTCTAGTCAAGTTGTGCCACAAACTTCTCTTCTTCCCAATCCTATTCAATACTTCCTCATTAGTTACGTGATCTACCCACCTTATCTTTAGCATTCTTCTGTAGCACCACATTTCGAAAGCTTCTATTCTCTTCTTGTCCAAACTGGTTATCGTCCATGTTTCACTTCCATACATGGCTACACTCCATACAAATACTTTCAGAAACGACTTCCTGACTCTTAAATCAATATTCGATGTTAACAAATTTCTCTTCTTCAGAAACGATTTCCTTGCCATTGCCAGTCTACATTTTATATCCTCTCTACTTCGACCATCATCAGTTATTTTACTCCCTAAATAGCAAAACTCCTTTACTACTTTAAGTGTCTCATTTCCTAATCTAATCCCCTCAGCATCACCCGATTTAATTTGACTACATTCCATTATCCTCGTTTTGCTTTTGTTGATGTTCATCTTATATCCTCCTTTCAAGACACTGTCCATTCCGTTCAACTGCTCTTCCAAGTCATTTGCTGTCTCTGACAGAATTACAATGTCATCGGCGAACCTCAAAGTTTTTACTTCTTGTGGCACAACTTGACCAGAAGAAGGGATCAGTTGGTAGGACATGTTCTGAGGCATCAAGGGATCACCAATTGAGTATTGGAGGGCAGCGTTTATGGTAAAAATCGTAGAGGGAGACCAAGAGATGAATGCACTAAGCAGATTCAGAAGGATGTAGGTTGCAGTAGGTACTGGGAGATGAAAAAGCTTGCACAGGATAGAGTAGCATGAAGAGCTGCATCAAACCAGTCTCACGACTGAAGACCACAACAACAACAACATATCAGCTATTTTGCATATTATGGTGCGTTGACATAAGTCAAGAAATACCTCCTAATGTCATGTCAGACTCCTTTTGTCGGCATTGTGCAGCAATTAGATGTAGCGTAGACTCAACAAGTCATTGGAAATCCCCTGCAGAAGCACTGAGCCTTGCTGCCTCTACAGCTGTCCATAAATGCGAAAGTGTTGCTGGCGCAAGGTTTTGTGTGGAACCTGACATCTTGATTATGCCCCGTTCGATGGGATTCATGCTGGGCGATCAGGGTGGCCAAATCATTCGCCAGAATCGTCCAGGATTTTCTTAAATGAATCGCGAACAGTTGTGGCCTGGTGACATGGCGCATTATCGTCCATAAAAATTCCATCGTTTTTTGGGAACACTAACTCTTTGAATGGCTGCAAATGGTCTCCGTGCACCTGAACATAACCATTTACAGTCAATGATCGTTTCAGTCGGATCAGAGGATGCAATCCAGTCCTTGTAAACACAGATAATACAATTATGGAGCTTGGCAAGTGCCTTGTTGACAGCTTGGATACAAGGCTTCGTGGTGTCTGCGGCACACTCTAACCCTACCATCAGCTCTTACCTACAGAAATCAGGTCTCATCTGACCAGGCCACCGTTTTCCAGTCGTCTAGTTCAACCAATATTGTCACAAGTCCAGGTGAGACGCTGCAGGGCGATGTGCTGGTAGCCCTTGCGTCGGTTGTCTACTCCCATAGCCCATTAACTCCAAATTTCACCGCACTGTCCTAACGGATATGTTTGTCTTATGTCCCACATGATTTCTACTGCTTTTTCACGCACTTTTCCTTGTCTGTGAGCACTGACAACTCTATGAAAACGACGCCGCTGCTCTCGGTCGTTGGCCACTGCATTGTCCATGTTGAGAGATAATGCCTGGAATTTGATAGTCTTGACGCACTCTTGACACTGCCCATCTCGGAATATTGAATTCCCTAACGATTTCCAAAATGGAATGTCCCATGCATCTAGCTCCAACTATAGTTTCTCGTTCAAAGACTATTAATTCCAGTCATGTGGTCATAACCACGCCGGAAATCTTTCCACATGAATCACCTGAGTACAAGTGACAGTTCAGCCAGTGCAGTGTCCTTTTATATCTCGTGTACACGACGCTAAAACCATCTGTATATGTGCTTATGTCACATCATTGAATTAAATAATGCATGTCTAAATTTGAAGTCGCTTTGAAGTACTTGGAGCGAAATATAATACCCATGGTTGCCATCTTTGGTAGCAACAAGGGGCCTAACTCAAACTGAACCTAGATGACAGGTACAGGCAAATCAATCCATGTGGCTTCAACTCTATGCCAGACTTCATCAATCTTAATGGCTAGCAACCGGTAGCATGCCACTCTCATGCGAACCAATAACTAGTGGTTTTCCACACATGAGGACATGCTAATCTAGGAAGCTATCATGCATGCACTCTATCGAAGTCGCTCAGGAAACAATGGGCAGTAACTGGTCTCACGTTAAGTTAAAAGTCGACGACACTGGTACCCTCCCCCCTCCCCTCCCCCCAATACAGGACACACCCACTGGACTCGACTCTGGTAGAGCTGCTGTCCAGCTTACACGTTGTGCGAACCAGAGATTTTCGTGTTGTGTATTTAATAGCATCCCATATCTTCATGCTGCGCCCATATGTGGATGACAAATTTAGCTAGATTATTCCCCTTGGAATCCCCACACACGTATACATTTGTAGTTATAATGCACAGAGAACTGAGACTCATCATAAAAAAAGAAGCGCTGCCATTCCTGTTTTCACAGTTATTTTTGCGCTCTGCGCTGTCAGTATGTCTCTCTTGTAGCTGAGTCAAGCGAAGCCATAACAATGGTAGGCAATCGTATTTCTCTCGATCCATTTGCGAGTGTAACAGAAAATGGGATGTCTAGCAGTGACACAAAGTATCTTGCATCACTCATATGATGGCTTTCAGAGTATGTGGAATTCCGACATGTGTTGGTAGCTGTTACTCCCTCCTACACGAGAGATATCATGACCTTCCCATAGAAAGGTAAACAGCATTCGAATGGAGTTGTGAATGAGAGACCCAAGTGTGATACGGATACACAAAATGTATGCAGAAAATGTAGATGGCGATAAATATACCTGCTTCACGCATTTGGGCTTATCCTTTCCATATGCGAGCATATACGCTGCTCAGTTACATTAAAGTAACCACCACCTATATTCGACATCAACGTGCAAGAAACACTCACAGATGGTAGTGCGAGGTATATGAAGCGTGTTGGGGGACGTGGAAAATAGTGCAGTCTTTGCCATTATTCAGAAACAGAGTGATTTATCTGACGTCCAAAACAGCATGATTATTGGCTTTCGGGCCAAGGTTTGAAGCATTTCCGTAACGCCTAAGTTTTTAAACCACGTGTCACCGTGGCTTACGTATAGCGTATATGGCAAATCGGCGCTATTCAAAACCACCACCAAGTCAACTGTGATGCAGCACTGGCTATAGATAGCAGGCTTTAACGACGGCTGTGGGCATATAAAAAGGTGAATATACGTGCAGTTGTTCAGCACCTGACTGCCCAAATGAACCAAGGAGCTACAAACAGTGCATCCCCAACGACCGTTCGGCGAACGTGTATGGGTCTCTACAGAAGGCACCTGGTTCATGCACCCACACTGACTGCTGTTCATCGGTGACGAAAGCAACTGGAATTCCACTGAGGGGCGACAGGTGGCCTTTTCCAGATGAAACATATTTTATACTCCGTCGGGCAGATGCCTATTACCGTGTGCAGCGTGGTATGTCAGAAAGCACTCTGAGAGCAGAAGGACGAGCTATGGTATTTTGTAGCTGAGCGTTTGTTCCTTTCTGTGCCGCAGCTAATCACTAATCACTAGACGGCACAACAAAGATATAAACACAATGAGCAGACAGTTCAATTTTTCGACAGGAATCACATTCAACGTGTATGGGGTGCATTCGGTAGGCTGTTCCATTCCTTAGTCTTCCTTTCCAGGCCCGCATCATTGAGTGAACTGTTTGGGAATGAGAATGTCGTTGAAAGAGAATGTCGTTCACGTTATGTATTGTTCATACACAACCTCATTGCGAGCGTCACGTATTTCCGTTCCGGGAAATTACGTTTCTTAATAACTTTGATTGTGATATTGCAAACTCACTTTACACTGCTGGAACATTCATTCCTTTTTTATGACCGAATTTTCTGGATTTACTTGCCCGTGCCACGTTTGCAATGGGCTTGCCACGTTTCCTCACAGTCTGTCGTAATCTTTACAGTTATCGTGATTTTTGTGCGTTATTCATTGATTTAGGGAAATCGCAGTAAAGGGATGGGGCAATAAGGTCGAAACGAACTTGCGACACTTCCTGGCACATTAAAACATTGTGTCGGAAAGGGACGCGAACTCGGGGTGAGGTGTTAGACGGTAATGTATCTGGACAGTGAGCTGTCGGTGCATGACTCACATACCGCCCTCCAAGCTTCGTTTCTAGCATTGCCTCTCGCCTACTTGCGGTCTCTGTCCGCCACATAGCCTTAATTTTCCGACAAGGTTTAAGGAACCGTACACCCTGCAGCAGACCCAAAGGTACACACTTGCTGTACTAAGTGAAAAGCCACATTTTGCATTCTAAAGAACTACAATACTTCTCACGACGTATAAGTGTAGGTAAGTAAACGCTCTTAGTATTACTCTTTACGAAGGTATTTCTATGACTACCTCAAGAGATACAGGGTGGAAAGCATTGACAATTAGCTACTTTGTTAACGCTATAATGAATTATTTGTGTATTAGTATGATGTCATTTGTAAACATATCTGTACTGCTGATGCCGATATATATGTGTGAGGTACTGCACTGGGAAAAACTGTGATAACATCTGCATTTTAAAAGTTATCAAACGTTCTACTGCCACTGAGTTCCATCACCAAGCTCATATCCCTATGAATAAATCTCAACACCCATAAAATGGCCGGCCGGGCATGGATGTTTGTGACGTCCTTAGGTTAGTTAGGTTTAAGTAGCTCTAAGTTCTAGGTGACTGATGACCTCAGATGTTAAGTCCTATAGTGATCAGAGCCATTTGAACCATAAAATGTGTGTAAATAATGTAATGCCTATGACACGCTATATCTCATCTGATGACGAAATGCTTGGCAGGCTTTACAATATCCAAATTTCGGTGGACATTGTGGCTTCTTTCATGAATTAAAACTGAAATACACTGCAGGATTGTATTTCACATTTAATTTTAAACTACGGCAATTTATATACAGCCCCTGCGAACATTGCTACGAAAAAATAGTTGTTATACAGTATAAGCCCAGCCAGGCATTTGCAGTTGGCCACTACGATCAATTCAGAAGACTGCATCTCTGCATCCATAAAACAATGCAACACATAAATTTCAACAATATTTGTCAATTCAGTACTCTTGTGCCTAACGAAAACACTGTAAAGATGAAAACAGTTCGTCTAATGCCCAACAAGCAAAGAAAGTACACCGTATGGGCAAAAGTATCCGGACGCCTGGCTGAAAATGACTTACAAGTTCGTGGTGCCCTCCATCGGTAATGCTGGAATTCAATATGTTGTTGGCCCACCCTCAGCCATGACGACAGCTTCCACTCTCGTAGACATACATTCACTACGGTGCTGGAAGGTTTCTTGGTGAATGGCAGTTCATTCTTCACGAAGTGCTGCACTGGCACGAACTCGGCATTCCAAAACATTCCAAAGGTGTTCTATATGATTCAGGTAAGAACTCTGTGCACGCCAGTCCATTACCGGGATGTTATTGTCGTGTAATCACTCCGCCACAGGCCGTGCATTATGAACAGGTGCTCGATCGTGTTGAAAGATGCAATCGAGATCCCCGAATTGCTCTTCAACAGTGGGCAGAGAGAAGGCTCTTAAAACATCAATGTACGCCTGTGCTGTGATAGCGCCACGCAAAACAGCAAGGGGTGCAAGGCCCTTCCATGAAAAAGACGACCACCCCATAACACCACCGCCACCGAATTTTGCTGTTGTCAGGTGACGTTCACAGGGCATTCCCCGTGCCCACACCCTACCATCGGATCGTCACAGTGTGTACCGTGATTCGTCACTCCGCACAACATTTCTCCACTTTTCAATAGTCCAGTGTTTAAGCTCCTTACAATAAGGGAAGTGTCGTTTGGAATTTACTGGCGTGTGTGTGGCTTATGAGCAGCCGCTTGACGAAGAAATCCACTTCCCGCCTAGCTGCCATAGTAGTTGCAGTGGATCCTGATGCACTTTCGAATTCCTTTGTAATGGTCTGGATATATGTCTGCCTATTTACACATTACGACCCTCTTCCACTGTCGTCGGTCTCTGTCAGTCAGCAGACGAGGTCGGCCTGTACGCTTTTGTGCTGTACGTGTCCCTTCACGTTTCCACTTCACTATCACGTCGGAAACAGTGGACCTAGGGATGTTTAGGAGTGTGGAAATCTCGGGTACAGACGTATGACACAAGTGATACACAATCATCTGAGCACGTTCGAAGTCCGTGAGTTCCGCGGGGCGCCGCATTCTTCTCTCTCGCGATGTCTGATGGCTGCTGAGGTCACTGGTATGGAGTACCTGGCAGTAGGTAGCAGCACACAGCTCCTAATATGAAAAAGTATGGTATTGGGGGTCTCCGGATACTTTTGATCGCATGGTGTAACTGTGAAGATCTTGCTAACTGCGACAGATCATTTTTTCTTCCTACTTTTCTTTCGCTTCATTTACTCTGTAGATATATCTTTAAGGGTCTAGAATACCTTTTTGTTTTGTTGTATATTAGGAGGAGGAGGAGGAGGAGATTAGTGTTTATCGTCCCGTCGACAACGAGGTCATTAGAGACGGAGCGCAAGCTCGGATGAGGGAAGAATGGGGAAGGAAATCGGCAGTGCCCTTTCAAAGGAACCATCCCGACATTTGCCTGAAGCGATTTAGGGAAATCGCGGAAAACCTAAATCAGGATGGCCGGAGACGGGATTGAACCGTCGTCCTCCCGAATGCGAGTGCAGTGTGCTAACCACTGCGCCACCTCGCTCGGTGTGTATAGTAGGAAACATGACAGCCCTTTGCTTTATTTCTATTGATACACGAATTTTTTTAAAATTAAAAATGAAAAGTTGCAATTTATTTTTGATCTTCTGTGTAATGGGTTTGTGAAATGCTTCAAATGAAACTGCTGTGTGAACTGTATCGATAATGGCAATCGAACAGAGACAGACAGCTGCGTGCAGTGGCGTGGCGTAAGTCTTTGTATGTTGAGTAATCGGGCTAGACAGAAACAGAAGAAAATGTAAGGACGCATTCTTATTTTTCGGTCACGGTTAACAGTAAATTTCGGCGTGGAGAGTTCTGAAAAAAAAAGTTAGACTGAGAATATTGTGAGCTTCGTTGAGAACTATAACCAACAGTAACAATGCACACGCGAACAGGGATTGTCGTTGCTAAAATCATACTGTCAGTATATATAGCGTGACAATTATTGAACTACACGAAATAAAATCGTCATAACTTCTAAACAGGTGTTCAAACTGCACAGTTGGCCTCGGAGTATGATGGGGATTAGTATGCGCATGTGCATGCTCATTCATCTTGTTGACGCAGAGCCCATTTTCATTTGGAGGGTTTCGTCAATAACCAAATTTGCGCATTTGGGCGACTGAGAATCCGCATTTTCCGATCGTGAAGTCTCTTCACTTTCAACCGGTGACTGTGTGGTGTGCAATGTCCAGTCATGGAATTATCGGTGTGATATTCTTTCATGTAACGATGACTACTGAAGGTTTTTGATTTCATCCCTGTTATCTAAAGTGACCCTGATTTCGACAAGAAGTGGCTCTTGCAAGACAGAGCTCGACCGCATCGAAGCAGGAGAATAATGTCCTGGAGGTGCACTTTGGGGGTACCATTCTGGCTGTGGGGTAGCCAGACGCCACAGGCATTATCCTCGATTGACCGCCATATTCTCCGGATCTGAACACTTGCGACTACTTTTTTTAGGGCTATATTAAGGACAAGGTGTACAGCAATAACTCCAAAACCGTAGCGGAGCTGAAAGCAGCCACTCAGGAGATCATCGACAGCATTGTTGTACCGACACTTCAGCGAATCAGGCAAGATTTCGCTATTCATCCTAGCCAGATTATCGCCAATGATGGCAGGCGTATCAATCATGTCGTAACCCAAATCTGAATATCTGTAGTGACGTTTAAGTGTTGAATTAAGTGTGTGCACGCCGTAGTTTTTACCTAATTTACGTTTTCTTGTATAGTTTAATAATTATTAACCTGTAACTGAGTTGCTTAAATTAATGTACTTGTTTGAAACTGAGCGAACTCCCACAAACATTAAAGCCTTAACTGTTTTCGTGGAGATTTTCAAACTGTTCGTGAGGTATGGTGCTGTTTTTGTCGCAACTATAAATTCGCGATCGTGACTGATGAATGCTTATAGACTGTAGTTTCGTAATCTGCGAGAGAAGGTGAATTTTAGACTGTTTTAAACGTGTATACCGTTCACTGACAACGCAGTCATGTATGCAGAAAACGTTATCGTCGCGCACTTACGAAGCTGGATCTGCGCAATAAGGATTACGTCTGACTAGCTAGTGACAAACGGACGGTAAAATGAGTATTATCGCCTGGAGAATGGCACCCTAAGCAAGAGCATGTGTTCACTGAAACTACACAACTCTTGGAACGTCATTAATTACGCCACAAGCAGTGATGGACTACTGTCGATGCTTCATCAACCACCGTGCGGAGCGGCAGGGGAACGTTGTGTATCACAGCGAACGGGGATTTTGGTTTGACCTCCTGGATTACGAGGGTGGTTGAAACTTCTATATATATATAAAAAAAAACCTCCCAGTCAAGGTGTGCTGGCCGCTGATGAGATGCGTGGCTGTTGAGGTGGAACTGTCATTCGCGGGCAACGTCTGGGAACCAGCCGCACGTCATTTGTATGAGGTGTACCTAAGCGTTCGGGGCTCTATATGGGTGGACTTTTATATCAATAGCTGCTCGTGGCATGGGGATGAATCCTTCAAAATTTTACCTTCATCCGCCAAGCGGAGAGGTTGTGTCACTGAAAGGTACCAACACCCAGTCTAATAAGAAGACTCGGATAGCCATTCCTCCTGATTCAGTCAAAGGTAACAGAAGACATGCTGTTTGTCAGAATGTGCTTATGATAGTTAAAATAAAACAGCAGTTTCGATAAAGTTTCAACATTGTACACACAAAAAGTTTTGGAGGGCCTTGCTGCAGCCTTAAAGTTGTTAAGCACTTGCAACCTGGGACCCTGCTGGTCGAAACGTCTAGCTTCTAACAAGTGAAGTATCTTCAGAAAGCTTTATGCCTCGGGGAGTATGCAACTGCACAGTACCTTGAACTACAGATAAGGTGTTGTGACTTCCAGGCATCTCACTAAAATTCCCTGAGGAGAACTGAAAACTGAGTTGCTCCGAGAAGGTATTGTGGACGTACAAAACATTATTGAAAAGAGTGGACGGCGATCGTATCAAATCAGACTCTTTTACATTTATGTTAAACAGCACCAAACGTCCAAAGCACACCAAGACAGGTTTCCTTCGCCAAAGCATACAGCCTTCGTTCCGAAACAAAATGCGCTGTTTTAACTGCCAACACTTTAAGCATACTACGCTTGGTTGTAAGGAAGAAGCCACTTGTGGTAAATCCACCCACGAAAGAGTTGGTTGTTCTTCTTCTCCGAAGTGTGCATCTTCTCTGGGAATAATTTTGTCTGGAGTAGGGACTATAAGGTCTTTCTTGAAGAAGGGAAGCTCTAGTAAACAAAAACGACAAAGCACACACCGTATGTTGAAACCAGAGTGGTATATAAGGCCAGGTAGTCACCCACGTTTCCTGCGTCATTTGCTTCCATTCTCAAACCGCCTGTCTAGAAAACTGACGCCGCTACGCTAACAGAGGTTGCTAGTGTCGCCACTAGTATCTGCATTTGTCTATATAAGTGTGCTGCTGCAGTTACTTCGAAGCATGTCCCTATCCCCAGAACTTCAGAAAAGATCTTGGATGCTGACACTATGGAATCCCAGCCTCTCCAAAGATCCAGTCTTGTCCACCATCCAGCACTGTCATTACCACTTCGCTGGTTGTGACTCTGAAGCCGCCTCAGACAAAAAAATCAAAGTTGAAGACGAAGAATGGCCCACTAACAGGTACAGGAAGTGCACAGTCTGATCATGTTGACGGTATCCTCTCTGACGTCTCACTCGAATCCTCAACAAAGGCGACGGATCTTGATATCGGACTGTCGGACTGAGGCAAACATGTCTCGCCAAGACTAAACCTACAGCCATTGCTGATCCCCTCCATTGGAGGCAGTCAGGATAAAAATGCTACCTCCGTGATAGATGGCTCTCAACCTACAGTGGAAGATCATTGCGTTCAGGACAAATGTGAAGAAACTGAAACTCCTTGCGCACTAACACCTCCTGTGCTTATGTTTGCAGGAAATGCATTTTAAAGAGTTCAGTGTCCCCGTACTGTTGGGCTATAAGCTCTTTTGCATGGATGAGCTGAGTGGTGAAAAGGCGAAGGGAGGGTCAAACTGTGTGCGTCAATAACACGCACCACTCTTCTGCTCCTCCTCTACTGACCTACAAGCAACTGCAATTGAAATTCATGTGTGTCTCCGGATCACTGTTTGCTCACTGTATCTACCTCCGTGAGATGTAAAAGCGTCTCAGTCTCTTAAAGATCTTATGGAACAACTCCCACGATCGTTACTCCTACTGGGAGACTTCAATGCCAATCATGTCTTGTGCGACTCGATGTCTTCTTGCCCTCAGTGTTGGAATTTGCAGAGCCTCCTTACGTCTCCAAGCTATGCAGTCTCATCAGGAGTACTCCTATTCATTTGTGTGCCGCACCGTTCTCAGCCATCGACCTCTCTCTCTGTCCTCCAGAGCTCGCAAACTTTGTTCAATGTGAAGTCATTGTCGACCTTCATTCCGGTGACCACTTTCCACTCCGCATTCACCTACTGGACGGAATAGTACCTGAAGAGAAGCCACCAAAATGGATGGTCAGCTTGACGCTGTTTAGCCAACTGGCTGAGATAGAACACCGCTACAGTGTTCAGGAATGTGTGGACCACATTACACGAATGATCCATCGTGCCCGTGACGTAACTGTTCCTAAATCCTCAGGTCATCTTACGAGACAACCTGTACCATTGTGCTCTAGTGAGTGTCGCTCATCAGTCCAGAAGAGGCGGCGGTTTAAGTGCCGCCAAAGAGCAGAGAACCTCATAGCATTTAGGGTTGCGAAAGCCAAGGCTCAACGCATAATCAAGAAGAACAAGAAAGCGCCCCTGGACACCATCAACCACTGTACTTGCTGTGCAAAAGTGTGGGAAGCCATAAGGAGGATTTCTGGTAAACACAGCCGTTTACCAATAGCAGCAGTCCTGAAAGAGGGATATCTCCAAATGACACCCGGAGACATCGCTCAGACGATGACAGAGCATTTTTTAAAATCTGTTATAAATGCCAGACAGGTTCTGGCGTTTTACCACTTCAGATGCAATAATTCTGAGTCTCACGATTACCCTCTCTCAAAGTGGGAGCTGGAATTCACACTAAGACTCGTGATACTGCAGCCGGTCACGATCAAATCTGTATGCTTCGAAATTAGCCTGCAGTGTCAAAGGAATTTTGTAATTTGATATGGCATTCAGGTCAATTACTCTCTCGTGGAAACAGGCAATTTTGATACCTCTTCTAAGACCAGGAAAGGCCCAAATATCTCCCAGTAGTTAGTGGAGTATCACCTGAGCGAGCTCTGTAGGAAAGTCCCTGTAGCTAATGGTTAACAACCATCTGCTCATTTCAGTTCAATAAACTCTATCAACAGCGGTATACTTTAGCATATAACAACAGTTTCTGCCACGCTTTCGTATGAATCAGCTGCACAACGACTGGGATTCACGACATCCAGTTTCATAGCGCTATACGATAAGCTCGTTGATTCGAAAAAAGCGTATGGGCCTGAAGATCGCAAAATGAATTGCCGAAACTGGTTGCGTTCGAAATAAAATAAAATTTCCTAAATTTTACAGCTGTAGGTAAAGTTTACTGAATTGAAAAGTACGTATCAGCAGATGTCCCCTGGCCGTAATGGACCGATAGAGACCGTCTACTCTGGTTGTTAGAGACCGGGCCACTTTTCAGCCGCTCCCAGTATAGATTTCGGAGATTTCAGTCCACTGTCGACAATCTGACCCTGCTAGAGACGGATATTCAGCAGACATTCCTACGTAAACATCACTGTCTCAGCTTGTTCTTTCTTAACAGTAAGGTATATGACACTAATCGGAGACTCAGTATTCTCGTGAAACTCCATCAATGGCGCTTTCGTGGCCACCTCTAAAATCATAATAATAAACATAATTTGAACCACCACAATTTAACATTCAAGTAATCGGAATCAAAACAGCACCATGACGGAATGGTGTTCCTCAGTGACATAGCCTTCTACCATAATGAGTCCCGTAAAGCACTCCTTTTTTGTGGACAGTTGTGCTGTTTTCCGTTCCTCCGCCAGTTGCAACAGCAATTTGTCAGTTGCAGCTCACTGTGCCGGGGTTATAGGAGTGGGCTGCAAAGACGGGTTTTCAGTGTTCTGTACGTGTGCTCATATTAATCGTTCTCGTCTTATTTTTAATTTATCTTACTTGCGTGTGAGGGATACCGGTCTGCACTTAAAAGACTCGGTGAGGTGTCTGGGTCTCATTTTTGATTCCACACTGTCTTAATTACCATACCTGAAGCACCTGGAGGCAAGGGCCCAGAAGGCACTGAACTTTCTGTGAAATGTCTTAGCGAGAGGCCTCGGGGAGTGGACCAAGGCGCGTTAGCTCCAGTTTTACAGTGGTTTCGTTCGATCGTGGCGAGACAACGGGTGCACAGTGTATGGGTCAGCGAGGCCTTCGTAACTGAAGATCATTGACGCTGAACACCAAGAGGGTATCAGGCTGGTCACAGGCACTTACAGGATAAGCCCCATACCCAATGTCTGTGCTGAGGCTGGTGATCTACCACTTATCATCCGACGGCAGCTTCTCATGGTGCGTCAGGCGTGTCAGCTCCTCGCTACTCCCACTTCCCTAGCAACCCCACTGTTGCTCGTCCAGCTATGAACTCCTCTTTATGAATCGTCCACGGGCAATTATCTCATTTGGGATCCTTGTTATGTGTGTGCTGAGATCCTTCGGTCTGGGGAACATACATTTTCAAATCCGGGATTCTCCCTGACTGCCACTCTGGTAACTGCAGAGGACCAGAGTAGTTTTAGATTTAGTGCAATATAGGAAAGACTGCACTCCTGCTTCTGTTTTTAATGCGATATTTTCTGACATTTTAAATGAAAAGCACAACCAAGAAGCTATATTTACGGTTCGGTCTAAACGGGGAGACTCCGTAAGTTGCTCTCTTGTTTCCCAAGACCGTGTCCTGAAGGTCCGACTGCCTCGCGACTTTGCCATCTTCAATGCAGAGTTATATGCGATCTTCCGGGCACTGGAACAGATGAGACGTTCTTCGGGTGCTATATTCCTTGTCTGATCCGATTCTCTTAGTGCCCTTCACTCTCTGCAACGCAGCAGATAAAATAACCCGGGATATCCTGGACACCCTCCTCGAACGGCTGTGGAAGGAGGTGTTTTTCAACTGGGTGCCAGTGCACATGGGTATTGCGGTTAATGAAAGGGCAGATGTAGCAGCCAGAGAGCCATGTCATCACCCTCAGCTAGGTGTGATCTCATTCTGTATGCTATCGCCTCGCTGTATAGAGTCTTCCGTCGATGGGAGGATGAGTGGCTGAAAGTGACATAAGTAAACTCCGTCCAGTAAAGCCCATAACGCAGCTGTGGTGAACCTCCTTCTAGCCACGTCGACGGTACGAGGTCCTTACTAGTCTTCGCATACGCCACAGCCCTACGACGCATGGCTTTTTGCTGCAGCGAGAGGAACCCCCGGTGTGTGGAGCATGTGGCGTACAGATTACTATGTATCACATTTTATTAGACTGTGTTTTATTTTCCGACAAGAGGGTAGCGGCGGATTTTCTGAGTGACTTTCTAACGAATGTTTGTAGTTTGAAGCTTTTTCAATTGTCCAACATTTTTCCCAGGATTTTAGAGAGATAGTTTTAACATCTTGAGAGAGTGACTGGCTCACTCATATTTTTTTGCATGTCGGCAGTCGATAACCTTTTCCTGTTCCGTTCTTTTAGCTCCACCGTCGTTTTAATTCTTTTACCCCTGGTATAGAACGTTTCACCCTTTCTCCGTTGTTTCAAGGCCTGTGGATAGCGATTATGTGGCTCAGCGTGAATGACGTGGCTGTGAGTGAAACAGTGTCATTTTGTGAAGTTCCTCCTTACTACGTGCAAAACATTTAGTGATTTTATCCACATTTGTTTGTTTTAATAAGTGTAAGGCCTTGACAATAGTGTTGTTGAGCGCCCATAAGCTCCATACATACTCACATAAATAAATGTAATTTCAGTTACCTGTGTTTTAAGTCTGTGTTGACAGTGTTGATTCCACCAATAACAGTAACCATTACGATTGTCTACTACCATAACTCTCAATGTTTTATTGTAGCGCCCGTTGAACGTTTCTTACGTAACTTTTAGAGGCGCGTGTTGCAATACATGACGTGTGCTGCGCGTTTAATATATAGATTTACGTGTTTTATTGTTGTGGTATGCGGTAGCCCTCTCAATATGTCGAGTCCGCTATTAGATTCCGACCGACGACCAACAATAGCAAGTCTGTTCGGCCGTTATTGGTGCCCGTTAGGTGGGAGTTTTGAATTGGACACTTGTCAGCTACGTATACTGCGTTTCCATCTAGCAGAACGTCATTACTGCATCCTCATGACCAAGTACGAGTTTCTTTGGCTCTTTATTTATGACTGAAATAAATCACAGTCTGTTTCGTCATTTATTACGAAGTTAGTAGTGAGGCATTTTCGGTGTTTTGTGCTCTTTTGGAGTCCGTTAACAAACCCTGACTTGGTTACGTTAGTCAATTTTGGGAGTCCAATGGGTTAGTCTGAGAAATACACTCCTGGAAATGGAAAAAAGAACACATTGACACCGGTGTGTCAGACCCACCATACTTGCTCCGGACACTGCGAGAGGGCTGTACAAGCAATGATCACACGCACGGCACAGCGGACACACCAGGAACCGCGGTGTTGGCCGTCGAATGGCGCTAGCTGCGCAGCATTTGTGCACCGCCGCCGTCAGTGTCAGCCAGTTTGCCGTAGCATACGGAGCTCCATCGCAGTCTTTAACACTGGTAGCATGCCGCGACAGCGTGGACGTGAACCGTATGTGCAGTTGACGGACTTTGAGCGAGGGCGCATAGTGGGCATGCGGGAGGCCGGGTGGACGTACCGCCGAATTGCTCAACACGTGGGGCGTGAGGTCTCCACAGTACATCGATGTTGTCGCCAGTGGTCGGCGGAAGGTGGACGTGCCCGTCGACCTGGGACCGGACCGCAGCGACGCACGAATGCACGCCAACACCGTAGGATCCTACGCAGTGCCGTAGGGGACCGCACCGCCACTTCCCAGCAAATTAGGGACACTGTTGCTCCTGGGGTATCGGCGAGGACCATTCGCAACCGTCTCCATGAAGCTGGGCTACGGTCCCGCACACCGTTGGGCCGTCTTCCGCTCACGCCCCAACATCGTGCAGCCCGCCTCCAGTGGTGTCGCGACAGGCGTGAATGGAGGGACGAATGGAGACGTGTCGTCTTCAGCGATGAGAGTCGCTTCTGCCTTGGTGCCAATGATGGTCGTATGCGTGTTTGGCGCCGTGCAGGTGAGCGCCACAATCAGGACTGCATACGACCGAGGCACACAGGGCCAACACCCGGCATCATGGTGTGGGGAGCGATCTCCTACACTGGCCGTACACCACTGGTGATCGTCGAGGGGACACTGAATAGTGCACGGTACATCCAAACCGTCATCGAACCCATCGTTCTACCATTCCTAGACCGGCAAGGGAACTTGCTGTTCCAACAGGACAATGCACGTCCGCATGTATCCCGTGCCACCCAACGTGCTCTAGAAGGTGTAAGTCAACTACCCTGGCCAGCAAGATCTCCGGATCTGTCCCCCATTGAGCATGTTTGGGACTGGATGAAGCGTCGTCTCACGCGGTCTGCACGTCCAGCACGAACGCTGGTCCAACTGAGGCGCCAGGTGGAAATGGCATGGCAAGCCGTTCCACAGGACTACATCCAGCATCTCTACGATCGTCTCCATGGGAGAATAGCAGCCTGCATTGCTGCGAAAGGTGGATATACACTGTACTAGTGCCGACATTGTGCATGCTCTGTTGCCTGTGTCTATGTGCCTGTGGTTCTGTCAGTGTGATCATGTGATGTATCTGACCCCAGGAATGTGTCAATAAAGTTTCCCCTTCCTGGGACAATGAATTCACGGTGTTCTTATTTCAATTTCCAGGAGTGTAGTCTAATTAACTTTTATCACAATGGTTTGGAATGCACTGTGTTTTAGTTAACAGGCATATCTTGGTGTCTTCTACATACCGCATACACATAGAATCTGTACTGCTTCGGATCACATTATGCTCTAATATTTCTCTTTCAGAGGCCATCTGCATTGTATGGTAGATCTTCAACGATTCTCCGTATCTGGGGTGAGGCTTTGCTTACGACATTCCCGGAAGTCGCCATTACATCGGACAGTTACGTGGTGGTGGTGGTGTGTTCGTGTCGTGAGTGCTTGCGTGCTGGATGTGCGGTATTTTCCACGAACCCACTACGGTGCACGTTTCTTCCGTGCCATTCCCTTTGCATTCCTGTGGCTGTAATACTGCTTCTCTCCTGTGATCATTTGTTTTTCTTATATTATAGAAGCTGTGGCCAATGATAACTGGACACATGTCATATGGAATGTTTTATTCGTATTACTCTTAAAATATTCAGTGTTTCTCCTGTATCACGTGTAAGTAGGCTGTTTATGTTTTCTTATTGGTAACGCCACGTAGCGCTCTATATGAAAAATCACTGGCTGTGGTGTGTGCAGTCTGTGGCTAGTTTGCATTGTTGTTTGCCATTGTAGTGTTGGGCAGCGGCAGCTGGATGTGAACAGCGCGTAGCGTTGCGCAGTTGGATGTGAGCCGCCAGCAGTGGTGGACGTGGGGCGAGAGATGGCGGAGTTTTGTAATTTGTCATGAACTGCTACATATATTATGACTATGAAGGTAAATACATTGTTTGTTCTCTATTAATATCATTCATTTGCAAACTATCCCTATCAGTAGTTAGTGCCTTCCGTAGTTTGAATCTTTTAGTTAGCTGCCAGTAGTGGCGCTCGCTGTATTGCAGTAGTTCGAGTAATGAAGATTTTTGTGAGGTAAGTGATTTCTGAAAGGTATAGTTTAATGTTAGTCAGGGCCATTCTTTTGTAGGGATTTTTGAAAGTCAGATTGCGTTGCGCTAAAAATATTTTATGTCAGTTTAAGCACAGTCTTGAATAATTGTTCAAAGGGGACGTTTCACACGTACTGCAACGTGCGGCGTACATTGGTACATTAAACAACGAGGTCTTGACCGGAATGAAATTTTCTTCCAAAACAGACACTAGTAACAAATCTTACATACTCACACAGATTAGTGCGATTTTCCGAATAAAGACGAGATCTGATCTCAGATGCAAGAGAAGCAAACACAGACAGTCTAAGCCATCTGTCCTGGAATAGGGATAAAAATAACATAAGAGATCGAAGTCCGCTGGTGTCCCTGTGCAGGTACATACGGAGTGCAGACCCAGTCATATGGTCTTCCAAAACACTTTCGCTCTTCCCAATATATGTCTCTGCCACACTAACCGTAATCTGTGATGACGTCACTAAATAGTAGATTTGTTCCGGCGGACACGTCGGACTCGTAGTTTCTCTACCATGAGGTGGCATCGGTTTGGTGGTCGTCGCTGACAGTAGCGCTCATTGGCTGTTATAAGGTCTTTACGTAAATGGCTAAGGACTTCGTCTGTAAAGGAATGGCATCTGATACGGCTTACTGGAGGTCGCAGTCTGTAATGTCCCTCGAAGTTCCTTCCTCACGCTTGTGAAGGTAAAGTCAGAGTACACGAGGCGTGATAACAATCATACATATAAGCGCATTGTACTGCAAACCAAAGTTCTCGAAAAAAAAAATCGCGCAAGTAATACGCGGTGTGTCCTCATCGAGACCGACCGACATTCCCCCGTTTAAAATTCAAGTATTGGAAATAGAGGCAAGTTGGTGGGACAATTTAGCTCAAGTTCATACTATGAAATACTCGTATGACGAACACTTCACAAGTGAGAAACTAAAACGTCTCACAGTGAAGCTGCGACCTGTAGTTCAGTAATTCTGTACATTTTCAGAAATTCGATAATTTTGAAGACAATCAACGTAAGCTCCTGTGAAATAATTGATACATTACTTGCTTACTCTTCATTACAGGTGAATAAATAGACAAAATGCGTTTCACAGTGTTATTCATGTGACGTTATTCTAAAACTGAAACCTGTTTGGGGCAAATAGATTGGGGCAAATTGATTGGCTCAAGTCGACTGAGGCAAGTTGACGACCTCCTCATCTATTGAGAACAGCTTACTGAAAACCAGGTACCGACCCTAAAGCAGCTAATGGGTTCAAGAAGTCGGAGACCGACTCTTTTGTCTTGATAAGTACGATTTTTCTGTGAGAAAAACTACGAACTGGGTTCTTGTCACGGGTTGTGATGAAATAAAATTTATCTTATGCTGCAGATGGTGAAAGTGAAACAACAGCACCTCTAAACAATCACCTTATGAAAATCAGATAGGGCAAAATGAAGAACCAGGACCCTTAAGAGCGGTAGAAGATGATTTTGATCGGTCACGAAGGAGGCGAGGTGGAAGAATAACATTTAAAATCACAGAGAAAAACTTCCAAAGAAGGAATAATGCACTGTTCGAGATATGATAAATCTACACTGACTCTACACATGCTGGGGTGAGGAATGCTCAAACATTCAAATAGAAAAATTTATTATTAGAAAACAATGACCTAGAGTCATATTAATTTTCAACACATTAATTCTGTCCTTAAATACTATTCAATATTTAACAACGTTTCATTAATTTTAGTACTGTCTTAAACTTTCTAGGAATAAACATGTATGACACTTTTATCATTATCAGTTGTCATTGTACAAAGGTAAAGAAAGTATTTTCATAAAGTGAGTTTACTAAAAATGATTCACCGCCAACATATTCATCTGGTCCAGGGCTCCCATACCACACCCTATATTCTGAAGAATACGTGACAACTTTGCTTTTTTTTTTTCCTGCTTTGACTTAACGCCAGCGATTGATGCACAAAATATCAATTTCAGTGTAATGAGACTTATTGGTAATGAAGAAAGGGCATTAGAAAACGTTACCATTCACGCCTTGTATACGGCCACTATTAAGTTTACTTGCATGATACCTAGTTCACAATTTGATAATTTTGTACATAGTTCATGATTAATAATCTCTATTTCCTTGCTACTAGTCATTGAGATCATGTCTGCGTGTATCTCAGTCCGACTGCCTGACAACATATTTTATTTTCAACAAAAGGTGCTTCAAGATGAACCGAGTTTCCTCTGAAACACATGCCACACAAACATTGATCGCTCCATACCACAACAGTTTGAAAGTTGTGTGTTAATTCGCAAATTTCATTTTTAACGAATATGCCCGCCTTCGTAGCTGAGTTATTAGCGTGGCGTGGAGGATCTGGGCTCGATCCTCGGTACCACCAAGGATATTTTTCTTGATGGGAGGACTCGTTTGGGGGGTGCGTTCAGCCTCGTGAGGCCAACTGAGGAGTTACTTGATCGATTAGTAACGGTTCCATGGCGAACAAACAGGAAGCGACCGGTAGAACGGTCTGCTGACGACATGCTCCTGTACACTGCATGCAATGACGCCATTGGCAGAGGACGACACGGGGGACGGCCGGGTCCGATTAGCCTATCTAGGGCCAGAGCGCGGAACTTTACCCCACCTTTTCCAATATATTTTACTTGTCGTAAATCGCGACCGTTGTGTTTGATATCATTCGAGAGTCGGTGTTGTACTCAGCATCGACTGACCGAAATAAGCTCTTTAAGATAACATGCCTGTGAAAGCCTGCAGAAATACTAACAATTTTCGTAAACTTTACACGGCTCTATCTAAAAGACGCGAACTCTCAGTAGGATAAAATTGTAGGACACTTGGAGTGTTTACTACTGAACATTTTAATCTACAATTAATCATATTAGTTCTCATATTGACTTTATTGCAACTTATTTTGTGAAGGTCAGTAAACTACATTTCTTATTTGCCGGTCCTTGCTTGTAATGTATTCACTGACTAATTTACTCAGATGCCTGAGAAAAGTACACACTAACAATATGACTGTCTAAAAAGTTTCGATTTGAGAATTATCTATATTTGATAAAATTAACGCTACTTTTTTGTGATTGATCAGTATGTGTTGTGCAACAAACACTTGTTGTAGTAGGCGGTCCCTTATCAGATGGCTGAAACTTTGGATAACACTTTGCGTCTTCCAGTGTAAGCACCATAACAACAGTTTACCCTCACTTAAATCCCGGTATGTGGGCTTAATTGTTCCTAACAATGCAAACACCAAGGAGTAATGGTGGACAAGACCTTCATCAGTTTCAAGTTCAAAATGGTTGTAAGCACTATAGTACTTAACATATGTGGTCATCAGTCCCCTAGACTTAGAATTACTTAAACCTAACCAACCTAAGGACATCACACATATATCCATGCCCGAGGCAGGATACGAACCTGCGACCGTAGCAGCAGCGCGGTTCCGGACTGAAGCGCCTAGAACCGCTCGGTCACAGTGGCCGGCCAGTTAGGAGTGCACTTAACAAAACCCGTGATGTGGCGTGTCATCTGTAGAAGCTTTGTATGGTATATCTCCGATGGGAGACAAACCATGTACGAAAGCAGCGAAAACACTTCCCAATGACCAGTTCAATTCGCTTAGCTACCAGTCTGTTCAAAACGTTTTAAACTTCGATTTAAGATGAAATACAAAAATATCGTTATTTTGAAAGCGTATTCACAATCAAGCGACCTTAAGCAACCTCTTTGCATGCCCACACACTCATTTTCACATCTTTGGGAAGTCGGTTTGTCTATTAGCCAATGCAAAGAAGTCGCATGTTTGAAGCGACAATGTGTTCCGTGCTCGAATTTACATTGGGCCGAAGACTATAGGACTATAAAACAAAGCGATAGTACACAATGATTAAAAATAACTACTTTTGCAGTCGAGCGGAAACAAGACTCGATGTCCAGTCCAACTTGCGTCCATTGCATTTCTTCTTCTGCATTAATGCGGATTAAATTCGCCTATCATACGGATGCGGAGCGTGCGAGGGTCGTAGTTCTCCTCTGCCACATCAACGTAGAACACTGAGTCTGACATTGTCCGTCCACCCTGTCTTCTACAGATGACCCTGCGCAGAAGAGACATTCACACGGTAGTATCGTGTTTCTCGATGCGACGCTCTAAGAGATTTGTAGTGACTGGGTCATGGCTCTCTGTGCTGCAAAGTTAACAGTCTCATTTCAATAATGGATGATAACGGCTTTGTAACTAACGAATTACGTAGCCTACAAAGCCGTAAGATGTTAACAAATGTTCAACTAAAATGTTGCACGTGACCCGTTCTATTTCGTACAATCAATGAAAATAAACTTCCTACATAAACTTTTTCTCTCTGCCTTGTTCGCAGAGTCGTGATTCATTAACATAATAACATAACGTAAGACGTTACGTGTGCGACCTCCCGCACACGATATTACGGTGCTGCCACTGTACACAGGCGCTCTCGTTCGACTCCCTAAACTCGCCCGGTCACCGTGAAACACTTCGCCCGGCGCGCACTGTTAGTGTGGGCGGAGAGCGCACGAAGTGCTTCCTCTGTATAACATAATACCAAAGTTATTAAAGAAAACCGGCTACGAAAGGAATTTGAATATAGTGTGTGAAAACTCACTGTGAATAAGACCGCTACTATAAGTGAGAATCAAATTTGAATTATTTGTAATACGCGCATTAACAAACCAGCCTTTTTCCAGCGGCTTCGAGCGCATATGCGTTTGACACATATACTGAACCCACACCCTCTTCCTCTTTCTCCCTGTGTCCATCTCTCCCTCCCTCTGGCTGTCCATCTCATCCTCCCACCTCTGTCTCTCTCCTCCTTCACACTCCGTCTCTTCACATCCTTCGCCCCCGACCCCTCTCCTGTCCATTGCCTCCACTTTGTCTTGTGATCTTATTTGCCCTTCCTCTGACTACATGCTCCTCCTACCCCAAGCATCTCACCCTCCTCCCCTATCTCTGTCCATTTCCTTCCCCCTGTCCCTCTGTCCATCCCCTCCCACATCCGTCTCAATTTGTTCCCAGACATATCCATCAGCGTGTGTACCCCATGAAATACTTTTCAATAATGCTGCTCATCAGGTGTTTGAAAAGGAATTTTTCTACAGGCTACCGTCAAAAACAGGTCGCTGAAGTAGGCCAATACTATCTTATCATAACATGCCAGGGCCCAGAAAAACCATTTCTTGCCCCTGGCACGTAGCCTGCACTGCAAAGCAGGTTGATTTGGCAAGCCAGTATTTTTTCTACACAAGATGGCTGTTACGCAAGGCAGGCTGTATGTGAGGGTCTGGAAAATTACATTTCTGCCCCTGTCTCTGCTGCTATTCGAGCTAGGAGCTGTAAACACCCACAGTGCTGACACGAAGGATGCTGTTTCTGTGTAAAATTTGGTTGAAATAGATCTAGGATTTGGGAGGAGATCCCAGCTGTACATACGTTATACTCTCTCTCTCTCTCTCTCTCTCTCTCTCTCTCTCTCTCATGGAAACATTTCTGCAACTTACTCCACCATGACATCAGACATCAGCACATCAGCTAATACTTACTCAATAATGAAGTGAGGTACGTAAGTGCAAATATAGTGGCTCCCAGTGCCCAGAAATTTTAAAACTGGATTAGTCTGGTGTCGACTTGAGGTAGTTTCGAGATTTTACAATGAAGATCTCGGTTGAGATCATTTTAGTTCTTTGCTGTGGTGCATATTAAACAAATCGTTACTTCAGGAGTACATGTAAATCTCTGGATAGTTTATTTCCATGTACTTCACATTCCAGCTTGCGGTAGTATTCATACATGTGGCGAAATGGAACTTTTAGACCAATCACATTTTGCTGATAATGGAAACTGATTACAGGGGTAATATTTACCTTTATCAGTCATGCTGTATATTCCAAGTTATGATCCTTTCATGAATTCTCTAACACTCGTTGCTTTGTTTAAAGACATATTCTGAGAATACGTTCTTACGATTACTCTTGTGAAATTAACTTTTGTATCCAGCTCTCTGTGGGCCTTTGTAGGCTTCTGATTGAATTTCATTAATTTCGTAGCAATATATAAAAATTAATGAGACTTTTCTGAATTTAGTTGAGTGCTATTTTTTTTGTGATATTGCGCCACGTCATCTGGTCGCCATATTAATGAAAGAGGCCATCAAAAAGTTTCCGTTCAAAGGCTATGCAGTCCAGAGTCGATTTGACAAATCGGCGTGAGCACTGAGTCAATCATCCTACCGACACACCAAGTTGAAGACACCCGTTTGGTGAAACGACATGTCCCGCTGCATAAGGAAGACCGTAACTGCCTGCTGTACGTCCACGTCCGACAGGGATCTTAGACTCCTGAAGACCTTGTCTAAGGGAGTGAAGGCGTGATAACCACATGGGACGAGATCAGTACTTTACTGTGAGCGTTCGAGTATCTCCTACTTGTGTAGGCATAACTTCTGCGTTTCGACGTGGCGATACGTTATCATGCAGCAGAACCCTCGTCGCACAGTGGTTTTCGACAGACGCTGCCCCTTTACTTTCTTCATTCTCCGATGGATGTCTACCGATATCTGTCCTTCGGCAGCTAACAGAAGAATTACAGCACGTTGGTTTTGTTTGGATGCTTTGGTAATAATTTCCCCATAGTTCACGTTCCCGCATTTACCGCACATGAGTAGGAAAGACACGAATGCTTCACAAATCCCTTGCCTACATGTCAGCACTTATATGCCCATATCAGAATCGCAATCGTTGCATATAAGCTGCAGCAATCGTCTCGAAAGGAAACTTTTTGATGGCTCCTTATATTACTTGACGATGTCAACTGCGACACTGAAATATTCCACTACCTCACAGGTGAAATATTTCACTACCTCATAGGCAATTTATTGAATTAAGCCTCGAGTTGTACACAATTAGCAATAAGTAGATTTTCTTTACAAGAAAGTAGGATTCAGCTGCAGGAACTTAGGTCGTCGGCTGCTGTTGTGGACGAGTGGTACTTCTCAAACTTACAGCAGGTTGACCTATCACCTTATTCAAATCTATGTTCTGGTATACAGGACAGAGGATTAGTTACAATAACCTCGTTCTTAACTTGTGTGCTGATTTTAATAGTCTATTTCTGAAAGCCTAGGCTAAACGACTAAAAATATGAGGAAATATACTCCTGTGCAGTGCTAGACATTAAAAGCAGAAAGCAAACATTATTAAAATGTTCGTCATTTTCTTGACGAGTCATCACATATTGCACAACGTTTAAATGACAGTTATTCAGCACTTAGGTCATGTAAGTATGTGTGTGTCTGTGTATGTGACTTTCTGTTGACCATACGAGTGACTGCATTTACAGTTTCATTCTGGGTCCTACTCTATATCTTAAAAGTTCAAAGTTCTTCTTTTCACTGTTCGTGGCAGTAATTCAGTTCTTACCACTATGCAAAACGTGGAAGTTCAAACGCTTCTTTCTTTGGCTGATGATACCTCACTTATTTAGAACAGTGTAATATATTTTCGCCAGCGTTAAAAATATTTCCCTTTCTGGGGCCAAGACGAAGCAGAAATAAAGCAGTAAATTTAGACAAAATACGAACTGCAGAAATGAAATGTTAGAAAGGAATGAGAGTACTCAAGTGCAAACTAGTAAAAAGCAAATCTTTTCGTCCAAATAGGGAAGAAATTCCAAATTATTTTGAAATAATTAACACAGCACGTCATCAAGAATGACTGACATTCCAGTAGCAATTCACACTCTCAGTGATCCACTTATGGACTGAAAATTCTAACGTATAACCGCTTTAATTATGATGTAAGAAATAACTTTACTGCCACATATATTCAGTATTAATGGCACTTTGATTCCACATGATATCAAAATGACGTAAAGTGCCGACGAAAACGTATCATTCTGCCAAGACAGGTAAGAGGGAGAGGCCCATCGTACAGACAGAGCTGAGAAAAGGACAGCTAACAGTTTTGCTACATCATTGTGACGTCACGCCAAACGGCCCACAGTTAGAGAGTATATTTGCTTTGAGGCTATGAACTGCCGAAAGTGCTGTTATTACTCTTTCATCAAGCAAAGTTTGGAACCACGAGGACTGTTTGTGAACTTAATGTCGGTTGAGATTCACGTCAAGCCATATGTAGATTATAAGACAGGAAATATTACTGGAATCACTTCTGATACTGTTGATATAGCAACCAATGCACATGCAATCATAATTCAGATCATTTTTGCTCCTTCCACAAGGTTTGTACACGTATCACCTGTGTAGAAACTGAATGCGTAAAGCTTGTTTAATGCAGTAAGGAAATTAGCAGTAGGTGTAGAAGCTGACCGCTTACCGATTGTTCCACTTGCAGCAGATTATAACGCCATCAACAAAAAATTTGTTACACTTTTTGCAAATCCATCAGGAGGCAGATCTGTGTCCCATTTCCTACAGTTAGTAAAACGTCACTGTTTTTTTCTCTATGACACTTCATATTTATAAGGGCATACGAAACAACTGGATAAATTTGAAGAACGAAAGGCAGATTTTTACTATCCAGATTCTGATATGTTACTGTAAGCTATGCATCTTATACTACAGTTAGGGAATTATATGGTACAGAAAACCAAAAGGAGTTAAATTATACATGAATAATGTTAGTGAAAGCTCTGTAGCTTTCATGTTTAGAAATGAAAATGTAAAACAATCTATTCAAGTTTCACTTTATTTTATTGAATGGTGTTTTATTTCGTGGCAAACCTTTACGGTCAACAATATTCTGAGCTCAAAAACGGTACGATTACACCAATCTGCGGTGTCAATTTCCGAGCTCTGAGTAGGCTTTCGCTCATGTGTGTCGGATATCTAACTCCGTCATCCCCGCACTTAAAGACCGTCATGCTGACAGTACAAATTCATTCGTAAGGCACTGTAACGGTCATTCAGTGAGCACTAGTCGGAAAGACGACTTGAGCTTGCGAAACACTCCCCTCAAAAAAGTGGTTCAAATGGCTCTGAGCACTATGGGACTTAACAGCTATGGTCATCAGTCCCCTGGAACTACTTAAATCTAACTAACCTAAGGACAGCACACAACACCCAGCCATCACGAGGCAGAGAAAATATCTGACCCCGGCGGGAATCGAACCCGGGAACCCGGGCGTGGGAAGCGAGAACGCTACCGCACGACCACGATATGCGGGCAACACTCCCTTAAGCATTGTACATAAGAATGTGGCCTATTTAGCAGTTTGTTTCAACAGGCTACCAGCAGAACTCAGTTGTGTCATAAACTTCAAGTATCCAAATCCATGTTGAAAGATTCGTAACACATTCCTTCAAGGGGTTGTCTTCAGTAAGTATAGCAACACATATTAGTCCCTGAAAGCAGGTTAGTTTTATGCAGGGTTCTAGTATACCGTATTATTCCCCACTAAAAAACTCTACTTTTCAGCATAATCTCCGTTCAATGCGACGGTCTTGCACCACCTTACTTGAAGGTCCTACACGCCTACGTGGTACCACTCTACTGGTAAAAGTCAGAGCCAATGTCTTGCTTTATCAATAACCTCCTCACCATCTACGTACCACTTGTCGCGGAATGCATCCATCATTGGGCCAAATAGATAGGTGTGGGACCCAGTCCGTAGGATGGATGAGAAATAACACTCCAGTAAGTTCTTGTGAACACTCTCACTGCACAGACTTGTATGAGGTCTTGCGTTGTGGAGAAAGAGAAGTTCGTTTGCATTTTTGTGGCGACCAACACGGTGAATTTGTTTCTTCAGTTTCCCGAGAGCAGAACAATACACTTCCGAGGTGATCGTTGCTTTATGGTTCAAATGGCTCTAAGCACTACGGGACTTAACATCTGAGGTCACCAGTCCCCTAGAACTTAGAACTACTTAAACCTAACTAACCTAAAGACACCACACACATCAATGCCCGAGGCAGGATTCGAACCTGCGACCGTAGTAGCTGCGCGGTTCCACAATGAAGCGCCTAGAACGGCTTGGTCACAGAGGCCGGCGATCGTTGCTCTATGAGGGGGGGGGGAAGTGATGCGCGCCACACTTTGGACTGCCGTTTTGTTTCCGGTTAGAAGTCATGAACCCATTTTTAATCGCCGGTGACGATGTTCGCCAAAAATGGTCACGCTCAGCCTTGTAATGCACAAGTAATTTCGCATATATGGTATTTCGTTTCTCTTCGTGGTGGTGTGTTAGGCAGTGAGAAACCCAGCGAGCACCCACCTGTGAGTACCCCAGCTGGAGGAAGACTGTGTTAGCACTACCAACAAAGACGTCCATTTGAGGTATTTAATTCTCATGCATCAGTTAATTGAGTGGGAGTGTCTGCACATTCCAATACTGCAAGAGTTGCAGCTGTGTGCGGCTGGCCGGCACGCTGGAGATCAGACAGATTTGAACGACCATGTTCCGTTAATGACAGACGTCTCGCACAATGACTCACATTCTGCAAGTGCCTATGAGTATCTGAGATGCACTTGTTTGCCACCAAAAGAATAACAGCTATCTGCTTGGAGCAACTATCTGCTTACAGACGCTATTTTCAATGCTACGTTTAGCCACACCACAATGTCCCACATCAAATTCCACGAGTTTTCAACTGAAATCGGCGGAGAAAAAAAAATTGTTGCGTTACTTACGTATTTTGTGCAGGAGCTCATCGCAGAAGTTGAGAACTTTCCTCTATCATCTGTTACTGGTACTTACTCGCACACTCTCTCACAAAGATTTTGTATTTATTAATGTCTGAAGTTTTTGTTTATATATTTTCTGACTAGCACTAATTATATTAAAAAATTGCTCACTCCAGGACCAGATAGCTTCGGCTCGCTTTGTCTCACTGAGTCTGATAAATAAATAATAGGCAAAGTACGCTGCACCCGTCGGCTGGGGCTCCTCGTCAACAAGAGTGCTGCAGGAGCAGCGTAGCCTCGTTTAGCAGCTCTTACTGTGAATTTTGTGTGAGCCATTCAGAGCCTGGTACGTCCCTCCACTTTTTTCTTTGTTTTCAGTACAGCTTAAAATGTAGACTTTAAAAAAATATTACCGGGTAATATGGAGATAGCCAGATTCTCTTCACCTACTTGTCTTGAACTAAACTAATTTCTTTATCAATAAATAAATGTACGTCTGTGATTCATGGGTTCTGAACCGACGTTTCTCGAACGTGCAGGGGCTGTTGGACCACTATGCCTCTCCACAAGTAACTACAATACATAACTCTGATCATAGACCGCTTTCTCCATAACTGGTATGATCTTTTTCCATGGTAGATTGGCTTTGACGTCCCTTCGACAACGAAATCATTAGAGATGGAGCACAGGCTTTGATAATATTAGGGATGGGGAAGGGAATCGGCCGAGCCCTTTCAAGGGGACCATCCCACCCTTTTCCTGGAGCGATTTACAGAAATCGTGAAAAAGCTATGTCTGGATGGCCGGACGCGTGTTTGAAGCGTCGTCCTCCCGAATGCGAGACCAGTGTGGCAACCACTGTGCCAACTTATTCGATTTTTCCCTTTTAGACAGGTGCAGCAGAGTCGTTATTGGAAGCATCGTGGTGGTGGACCAGTAACGTAAGATGTTTGTTATACGAAGAGAAACATGACACGCGGATGGCACCAAATCAATCACTTTCCAACGTCATTAAAAAATGAAACGTCAAAATAGGCACTACATATTATTAGCAAGGGATACTGGTAAAATTTCTAATAAATAAATAACATAGCTCTTGTTAATTAGTTCCAAAATTAATGACAAAATTACAAGGAGCAAGAAAATGGCGTGTCTACATTCTGCAAGACGTGAGACAAGAGAGTGACAGGAAGGAGGCTATACTCCTAACTTTGTTTTAAAACAGGGGATAAGCGAAAAGACAGATACATCAGTACAGCGATATGAGTTAGGTAGAGCCGCAAAACGATCAGATCGCTGATCTTATTATACAAATTTATTTATTACAAAGCCAGTAGTAAATGATCATTATTCTACCTAAATAGATAAGTCGCAATTAGAATGTTAGGCAACACTTACGGTCGGATGCTTATTCAGTTTGCGTTTCCCCTCAGATGTGGGAGAAAGAGAACCGCCGCATCCGGAATTCCAGCCACATCTGCGGCCTCGACGAGTCGGTGCGGGTAGGGAAAGGGGGTGGGGAGAGGGGGGAGGGGGAGGAGATGTAGGAGGGATGCTGCTATTTGCCTGCTTTCCGTGTTTGCACGGCAGAATCCTTTCCCGTTGCTCCTTCTGTGCCGCAAGGTCTTTTAATTTTCCACCTGCTTCTGGGCCAGAACCGAGGGCAAATTAAGGCGTGCAACCGCGAACGGAACGGCGAACATCAAGGGAAGGGTTCCGCTGCCTCAAGATATTTCTTAGACTTGTGAAACTCGGCCAGAAGGAAGCAACTAACCACATTCATGGAAAATGAATTTCAAGCGAAGCATGTTCTTATTTTTATCTGCTATTGGACACCGTTGTCTTACGCGTACAACCTCGAAAATTTAAGCATGATTTTTGATCTAGCGTCCTACTGTCACAATTACCTTCGCCTAATTTTTGTCGCATCAGAGAACGCGGAGAGAGGATTCTTTTAAGTATTTCAGGCAGTAGCTTGTAATGCGTACCAAGCAGCAGATACAGGTTCAGGTCACAATTTAGTAATGATGAAGAGTAATCCAAGTTTAAAAGTACGGAAGCATCAGCGTGGAAATATACTGAAGTACTGAGGTACGACGATGTGCGTTTCTAGTTCATTACGAGTAAGGCTGTAGATACTGTGATACTGAATACCACAGTATGCACTTCAGTTGAGAAGGAATGGACATCTCTCAAAAGGACAATCACGCAAGTTGAACAGACAAATACAGATATAAAGTTGGAAAGTACAGATATGATTCCGTCCGAATTTCTAAAATAGTTAGGTAAAATAGAGTAATAAGCAAAATTTATCATGGCCAAGAGTGAAAAGTAATGGAAAACCTAATACGAAGTGCTCTAATAGGGCCCAGTATAAGAACTGCAAGCAGTCTTTCGCCCGTACTGTTCAGTCGGCGCATTGAAGAAGCAGTGATGGAAATAGAAGAATGCTTCAGGAATTAGTTCAAAATTCAGTACAGAGTGATAACATCTGTAACACGATTCTCTGTTGACAATTCTATCCTCAGTGAAAGTGAACAATAATAGCAGGAGTTGTTGAATGGATTGAACAATCTAATGATCACACACTAGATGCTGAGTGTAATTCGGAGAAAGAAAGAAGTAATGAAGTGTAGAAAGAATGAGATTATCATCAAAGTTCGTGACCACTAAGTAGACGAAGGAATTGTGCTTCTTTGGAAGAAATACAAAGATGATGGCCGAAGCACGGAGAACATAGAAAACAGATTGGTACATGCAAAGAGGACAAAATAAGTCTAGCATCAAATATTGGCCTAATTTGGGGCACAGAATGTTGAAGTGACTGGGAGAAAACCAGAACAGAAGAAAATCGAAGCATTTGGAATGTGGTGCTATAGAATGATGTTAAGATATTAGATGGAGTTATAAAAGTTGGAGATTCTCTGCAAAACGGCGAGGAGATAAACATGTAGGTAATCCTGACAGTAAGAAGTGGCAGGATGATAGGACATGCAGTAAGACATCAAGGAATAACATTATTTTCATCATGGCAGCGACAACAGAAACCGTTACGAATTGCCTCCAATGAAAATAAAATTTTAGTGCAACTGTGAGCTGTTTTTCATTCGAGACGGATCGAGGAATAACTTCCGTGGTGCTTAAGAGAGTTGTGGACAGTACAAACAGTAGAGGAGGACAGAGGTTGGAATGAACCAAACAAATAATTGTATTGGTACAGAGGAGCTATTCGTTACTTGCCGCATCAGATCAGTCAGAACACGGATGAAAAATAAAATCTTTCAAAGAATACTTTACAAGCATAAAATCTAGAATATATTAACTATATTCGACATTCCGACTTTAGTGGCGATGCTGCAATGAAGAATTGCCGGTATAAACGGAAAACGTCAAGTTACCTGTCATGCGACTCGCAAGGGGATCGTAGTTACATGTCATCATCCATTTTGTCCAAATGATGATGGTGGATTCACTGCTTGGGCAGAAATGAAAGTGACAGAAGCGGGAGCTCCAGATGGTCTAGTGTTTGTAAACATTAGCATTTTTTGCTTATGTCGGGCTAGGTGTAAGAAAATGATGTTGGCATAGTTTCCAAGCAGCGTTTGAAGCAGAGAAAAGAATACAGAACGGTTGTCCGAAGGTTATAGTGTCGAGACCCTATCTGAAAATTTCTTGGCTTTCCTCGGAAAGCGATAAGTGTTTGAATGCTACCAAAAAATCGCCAGTATTCTCTTATTGTTTCTAATTTTTTGAAATTCTGCCCAAAACTCAAGTTCTTAGGAATTTATTTTCTTATATTAGTGTAAGGAACTTGTCCCCTAAGGTTCTAAAAGTGTTTTTGAAACACCCTGTACAGGAGAAACTGGAACGTCTGTAAAGAACGCGTTAAGGGACATCAACGTCTCTCATTGCTACATAAAAGTATGAAATCTGCTGTAGCGGAACATGAGCAGAATTGCGGCCGAGACATCGACTTCAAGAAAGTACCTGTGCTGGTCATGGAAACCAACCTTTACAGAAGGAAGGCCCGATAAGTGACTGGTATTTCCAAAAACAAATGTAACTTCAGTAGAGAAAAGGTATGGTGGTTATCGCTGAAACTACCGGTTTTCGGCTATATGGTTTGTCTCCACATAAGTTTAACCCTATTGTTGAAACAGCTCAAAACAACTGGTTTCTGAAATAACAGACTTACTGCTCTTTTATCCGTATTATTTCCTGTAATAAACATAGAAATCGAACAAAGAAAAATTTGCACACTCTCAGTTTCAAGATACATCGAATTAAAATATTAAGTTAAGTAATCAAGTAAAAGAAAACCGCCGGCCGCGGTGACCGAGCGGTTCTAGGCGCTTCAGTCCGGAACCGCGGGACTGCTACGGTCGCAGCTTCGAATCCCGCCTCGGGCATGGATGTGTGTGATGTCCTTAAGTTAGTTAGGTTTAAGTAGTTCTAAGTTATAGGGGACTGATGACCTCAGACGTTAAGTCCCATAATGCTCAGAGCCATTTTTTTCACCCACATGAAGGTAAATTATACAAAAAATTCAGTTCTGCGTGCCTTCCACTCAGAAACATCTTTCACTGTGTTGACCGTGAGACAATATTGATGCCGTACTTTCATGCTTTCACCCATTGCTGTTCTGTGGCATCACATGTGGAGAAAAGGTTTATTCTGAAGAGGCGTGCAATGAGAATACTGTGTAAAGTCAATAATGAAACACCCTGCAGTAGCCTCTTCAAGGACATAGAAATTCTTACTTTTACGTGACAGTGCATGGAAGAAGCCTGGAGATACTAAAACGTATCAGATAGATTATGTAATGGTAAGACAGAGATTTAGGAACCAGGTTTTAAATTGTAAGACATTTCAAGGGTCAGATGTGGACTCTGACCACAGTCTATTGGTTATGAACTGTAGATTAAAACTGAAGAAACTGCAAAAAGTGGGAATTTAAGGAGTTGGGACCTGGATAAACTGACTAAACCACGGGTTGTACAGAGTTTCAGGGAGAGCATAAGGGAACAATTGACAAGAATGGGGGAAAGAAATACAGTAGAAGAAGAATAAGTAGCTTTGAAGGATGAAGTGGTGAAGCCAACAGAGGATCAAGCAGGTAAAAAGACGAGGGCTAGTAGAAATCCTTGGGTGACAGAAGAAATATTGAATTTAATTGACGAAAGGACAAAATATAAAAATGCAGTAAATGATGCAGGCAAAAAGGAATACAAACGTCTCAAAAATGAGATCGACAGGAAGTGCAAAATGGCTAAGAAGGCATAGCTAGAGGACAAATGTAAGGATGTAAAGGCTTATCTCACTAGGGGTAAGATAGATACAGCCTACAGGAAAATTAAAGAAACCTTTGGAGAAAAGAGAACCACTTGCATGAATATCAACAGCTCAGATGGGAACCCAGTTCTAAGCAAAGAAGGGAAAGCAGAAAGGTGGAAGGAGTATATGGAGGGTCTATACAAGGGCGATGTACTTGAGGGCAATGTTATAGAAATGGAAGAGGATGTAGATGAAGATGAAATGGGGGATATGATACTGAGTGAAGAGTTAGATAGACCACTGAAAGACCTAATTCGAAACAAGGCCCCGGGAGTAGACAACATTCCACTGGAACTACTGACAGCCTCGGGAGAGCCAGTCCTGACAAAACTCTACCATCTGGTGAGTAAAATGTATGAGACAGGCGAAATACCCTCAGACTTCAAGAAGAATATATTAATTCAAATCCCAAAGAAAGCAGGCGTTGACAGGAGTGAAAATGACCGAACTATCAGTTTAATAAGTCACGGCTGCAAAATACTAACGCGAATTCTTTACAGACGAATGGAAAAACTCGTAGAAGCCGACCTTGGGGAAGATCAGTTTGGATTCCGTAGAAATATGGGAACACGTGAGGCAATACTGACCCTACGACTTATTTTAGAAGCTAGATTAAGAAAAGGCAAACCTACTTTTCTAGCATTTATAGACTTAGATAAAGCTTTAGACAATGTTGACTGGAATACTCTCTTTCAAATTCTGAAGGGGGCAGGGTAAAACACAGGGAGCGAAAGGCTGTTTACAATTTGTACAGAAACCAGATGACCGTTATAAGAGTCGAGGGACATGAAAGGGAGGCAGTCGTTGGGAAGGGAGACAGAGTTTTAGACTCTCCCCGATGTTGTTCAATCTGTATATTGAGCAAGCAGTAAAGGAAACAAAAGAAAAAATCTGAGTAGGTACTAAAATCAATGGAGAAGAAATAAAAACCTTGAGGTTCGCCGATGACATTGTAGTTCTCTCAGACACAGCAGAGGACTTGGAAGAGCAGTTGAACGGAATGGACAGAGTCTTGAAAGGAGGATATAAGAGGAACATCAACAAAAGCAAAACGAGGATAACGGAATGGAGTCGTATAAAGTTGGGTGATGCTGAGGGAATTAGATTAAGAAATGAGACACTTAAAGTAGTAAAGGAGTTTTGTTATCTGGGGAGGAAAATAACTGATGATGGTCGAAGTAGAGAGGATATAAAATGTAGACTGGCAATGGCAAGGAAAGAGTTTCTGAAGAAGAGAAATTTGTTAACATCGAGTATAGATTTAAATGTCAGGAAGTCGTTTCTGAAAGTATATGTATGGAGTGTAGCCATGTATGGATATGAAAGAGAGTAGAAGATTTCAAAATGTGATGCTACAGAAGGATGCTGAAGATTAGATGGGTAGATCACATAACTAATGAGGAGGTACTCAATAGGATTGGGGAGAAGAGGAGTTTGTGGCACAACTTGACTAGAAGAAGGGATCGGTTGGCAGGACATGTTCTGAGGCATCAAGGGATCACCAATTTAGTATTGGAGGGCAGTGTGGAGGGTAAAAATCGTAGAGGGAGGCCAAGAGATGAATACACTAAGCAGATTCAGAGGGATGTAGGTTGCAGTACGTACTGAGAGATGAAGAAGCTTGCACAGGATAGAGTAGCATGGAGACCTGCATCAAACCAGCCTCAGGACTGAAGACCAGAACAACAACAACATGATAGTACATTTATTACCTAATTCGAGATTATTAACGGAAGTGAAGTTAGTATGAGCACAGATATTCTCAACCACAATAGTGGAAGTAAAAGTAAATTCCATATTGATGGTGCAATCTCCTCTGAAGTACAGAACGTAGTTTCATATACTAGTACACAAAAAAAGGTTGCCAGGGAATATAAGACAAGAACCTCAGTTCCGTAAAGAGGTAGAAAGAAAGTAAAACTATACCTGATTGGCCACTCCTGTCGCAATTTATCAGAATGCTTGAACACAACAACGTCAATTCTGAGTAATTCTGATATTTTTATTAAATACTTCCTGACTTCTCTAGTACATTGACTGTTGATAGTTGTATGTGTCAAATTACGTAAAAGCTTCACTTGAAGTTTAGGTCACAACAGCAAGATGGGATTTTTTAAGTAGCACTTTTCTTTTTTCTTGTGACGTTGTTACACGAGGTGTCCCAGGAGGATTCGTCAATATTTAGGAATATGACAGAGACGACTATTCCAAGAAAGAAATGTAGTAAATATGGCCACTGAAATGAATACCTTAAAAGATATGTGAATTCGTCATCTTTGATATTGTGAAACAATTCTTCTACAGAAAACTCTATTGTTTCTGCTATTTGCGCGGTGGTAGAGGCAAAATACGAACGATATTCCTCAATCTGTTCTTTTTGGGAAAACCAGTAAACAAGAACATTGCTGATGTCGGCAAAGTCGTCGAAACAAACAATTTTAAGCAAGAAACAATGTATGGATCCCACTTCGGATCAGAAGAATAAGAAAATAAAATGTTTTCCTTACACAACTCTCGCCCGAGAAAGTCCACCGAAGAAAAGATGGAAACGAAACTACTGGAGAGTGGTTTGCATAGCACTACCACAAAACTCTCCTGGGAGACCAGACCAACGTTACACGACAATCTTGAGTCACAGTCCAATGGTACCAGTACTGACAAGCCGGGATTATCGGCAGGCGAGGCGCTTAGATGTTGAGGCCCAGATGGCAGGTCCCTACAAGTCCGGGTGGAGTGTCGAACTGCCTCCTGGCCGGCGGTGTGCCGGCTTATAAACACGGTTGGCGGATGGTTCTTCTGAGACTATTTTCGATCACGTGAGTGGCGTAGAAAAATAGTCCATTTCTTGATCGCAACCTCTAGCGCTACTGTCGATTCGCGGTACTCGGGCCCTGGGGGCCGTACCGTAAACATATGCCTTGGTTTCACTCGTTGTGATGAAGGCTTCCCGCATCTCTGTTCTGTCGTGGAGCTGCCGATGTCGCAGGCGGACGGGACGGACGCTGCAGTCTCCATATTTTGGGAGGATGTAGTAAAGACCAAAAAAATTAAAAAATGTTGCCTAAACATGGACTCTGAAATGCATACCTTAAGAGCTACGAGCACGTGTTCATCTTTGCTACTGTACAATCCATCTCTTCTGGTGAACAAGTGGTCATAACTTTTAATGTACGCGTTTTACACCCCCTGTTTACTTGAAAATATATTACGTCCTCACAAATTATGGAAATAAAAGAGCTTGCAATAGAGAGAGTTGTTTCACATTATCTGACATGAAGAACTGCTCATACATTTTCCGGCATGCATTTTAGAGCCCATGTTTACCAAGCTCGGATGCAAAGACGCCTAGGTGTTATTCTGCGATATTCAAAAGTTTTATAGATGTGTTTCATAAACCATTCTTGAAGATTAAACTTTGGCAAGTTACGACAATGGTGATGTAAAAATGTAATCAGCACTCCGCATTTAAGTTACACTTTTCTTTTACTACTTTTGTTTCAATATCACGTAAATCGTTCCAAAACATCACTTCACAATATAAAAAATACTTGAAAATATCTTCCTCACTGTTAAAGTTCACATTTCATAAACTGACTACAATTTGCGTCTTTTTAACATGACGACCATACCTTGACTCTCTAATAACCGCTTACGCGCCCAAAAATCAGAGTTACAGGTACGTCAAAGATCATAGTGACAAAAGAAAGAATACACATAAGAATAATAACATTGCAATATATACATATCGCTGTATCGAAGTACCTCTACATTAATGAAATTAAATCTGAATGTTGTCACAGAAATATGTTAAGTATTTTACAGAAACACAGTAGAATATTGCTGGTATCGAGAGGTTGAGGTGAGGTGCCGTAATGGTTACATGATTCAAGTACCATTACAATGTCGAGCAACCTGGGAGGCCAAATCACTCGCTCAGACTGTCCTGAATCTTCTTCAAACCAATCACGAGCAAATGTGGACCTGTGATATGGCGCATTGTCATCAATCAAAATTCCATCGTTGTTTGCAAACATGAAGTACATAAATGGTTCCACGTAGCCAAATATAAACACCTACAGTCAATGGTTGCTTCAACTGGACCAGAAGTCCCAGACCACTGCATGTAAACACAGCTCACACCATTATGTAAACACTACTACTGTGCACAGTGCGTCGTTGACAACTTGGATCCATGGCTTCGTGGGTTCTGCGCAACACTGAAACCCTGCTGTCACTACTTACCAACTGAAACTAGGACTCATCTGACCAAGCCATGATATTCCTGTCATCTAGGGTGCAGCCGATATGTTCACGAGCCCAGGAGATGCGAACCGAGTGATTTCGTGCTGTAGCAAAGACACTCGCATCGCTCGTCTGCTGCCTAAGTCCATTAACGCCAAATTTCGCCGCACCAAGTCTTACGTCTGTCGGACGACTCATATTGATTTCTGCGGTTATTTCACACAGTGCTGCATGCCTGTTAGGATCGTAAACCCTGCGCTCTCGGTCGTGAAGTAAGGTCCGTCGGCCACTTACCATGGTAAGAGGTAATGCCTGAAATCTGGTATTCTCGAGACGCTCTTGACACTGTGAATCTCGAAATATTGAATTACCTAACGATTTCCGAAATGGAATGTCCTGTGCGTCTAGGTCCACCTACCATTCAAAGTCTGTTAATTCTCATCGTGCTGCTAGTATCATGACGGAAACTTTTCACACGAATGACGTGAGTACAAATGACAGCTCCGTCTATGCACTGCTCTTTTATTCCTTGTGCACGCAATACTATCCCCATTTTAACCTTTGAGTCTTTTCTTTCACCTCATTGCATAATCAACTATTGTAAAAAAAAGAAAAAAAAGAAAAAACAAGAAACGTAACATTGCTAACGTGCAAGAAGAGGCTTGCAAATAAATTTAAACCTAGTCTGTTCAAAAATTTGATTACGAATTGGGAATACAAAATATCCGAGTATACCGTAAATACCATGGAAAGTGAATATACAGTGGAATATCCGCAGAAATTGATGGACCCAAGGACGTTTACTACATCAAATAATATTTGAAAAATCTATTTATGAACCTCCATTCCCATTTGGATAGCTTTAAGTAGGATTGGTACATGTTAACTAAACGTGGTGGGCTTAACATGGTGCATCTAGCAACAGAAAAGCATTTTTCCGAGTTCTAATCTAACAGAATAACAAAATTTCGTTCGGTAACCTGGTAAACGTAAAAAAAAAGATATAGGAACTACATATGTTCTGCTAGAATATGAAGAACGGTTAGCGAACTACACCCAAGAGTGAGTGCACTGTTTCAGATTTATTATTATGCGAGAAACAAAAGGCAAAGTTAACATTCCTGAATTCTCTCCGTTACAATAAGTGTTTCAAATTATGTACACATGCACTGTGTCCAATATTGTTTAGATTCTTATATCTGGGAGGGGGGAATGTGAATTGTCCCATCCGCTGAACCATGGTTAATGTTCCGCTTTTAGCAGAAGGACGACGATTTTTCGAGAAATATTACAGACAACTTACACATGTAACATAGCAGGAGGCAATTTCGGGGCCCATTGTGCCTTGCGCTAAATGGGGACAGATATTGGACTACAGCCGTCTTTGGGCGGCAAGTCTAATATAGTGTGTGTGTGTGTGTGTGTGTGTGTGTGTGTGTGTGTGTGTGTGCACCAATTCCTCCTCCTTGTCGCTCACCTTGCCGCCACCTGACCCTAAATTTAGACAAGCCGGGCATGTGGCTTCACGAAGACAATATCAGGATGGTATGACGCTAAGCTTATAAACCGAGGGTCAGGAACCCCATACGCACAGTACTATGTTGGAATCAATGTTCAGTTGCTGTACCTTTCCGCCATGATTGTAATGGCTACTGCATTACATATAAAGTTTGCCATTGCTTGTTAAGGTCCCACGGATTTTAAAATGGACTTGCTAATAACAGACATACGTCCACTCCGTTCTTCCTCCTGTAGACCAAGCTGTATCAGTAACTTCACTCTTTAACTCCTCATGTCTCCAATGTTTGATAACGAACAAAAAGTAAAGCACGGCCGCTGTGTCCACGGTTGGACCGGCCGGGACAAGCCGACCACCCTGTCGACCTCAGCCAACGCGTCATCGATATGCAATATCGAGGTGCTCGGAGTCAGCACACCGCACTTCCAAGTTGTCGGGTTTCTTTACCTTAAAACCACTACCAATAGGTCGAGTAGTTCCTCAGTTGGCCTCATGAAGGAAAACTCCCGGACAGCACCGGGAATCGAGTCCGGATTCCCCAAAATAATGGTTAAAATGGCTCTGAGCACTATGGGACTCAACTGCTATGGTCAGCAGTCCCCTAGAACTTAGAACTACTTAAACCTAACTAACCTAAGGACATCACACACATCCATGCCCGAGGCAGGATTTGAACCTGCGACCGTAGCAGTCGCACGGTTCCGGACTGCGCGCCTAGAACCGCGAGACCACCGCGGCCGGCCCGGAGTCCCCACATGGCAGTCAGCCACTCTAACCATTCAGTCACGGAGGCGGACATTATTTGATAAATTCGTCACTAAACTCTCTCCGCTTAATGAATAATATATTAAACAATGACTCTTGCTTTACACTGCGTCGATCCATTATACGACGACTGTTATGTTTAGGACGAGCGGTAATTACGGGGTTATCCTTGACCTGTGTTTGAAACTAAAAGGTCGGTGGTCGCACATACATTCTGTGGACAAGGAAACACGAACGATATTAAGCTGCCTAAAGGCGGTAGTCCTTTCTCCGCAATATTATCTCTAAATAAAAAATGGAAATGTGGCCTTTTAACACTGGCTAAATAGGCGATTGGCGGGAGCAGGACTACCTGCCCCTGATTTTGCAAATGTGGCAGCGTTTTGGTATTACGAGTATCATACGTCGAAACTACGAAAATCTTTACCTCTCAGAAACGGAACTATTTTCACATCATACGATCAAATCTTTCAAAACTGTTGTTTTCCACCTGACTTCCGGAAAATAGGACGTGGCTTTCAGCACAATTTTTCTGTCTAAAGTACCGTCCCGTGAAGTTGGAGATACCCACAGACGAGTCTTTCATTTCTTCCAAAAAAGTTTGAAGTTGAACATATCTACGCAGACTACAACTCTTAACAGTTACCACTGGGATGTAAAAGCATAAAACCATCAACACTAAAAGCAAACAGAAATAACGGGTCTCGGAATATGATTAATTAATTGTTGTAATTACCTACAAACAAGAAAATTACCCTCGTACCAGACTAAACAGAAATTAAATTAGCGTATAATTGCCGGTAACTAGCGCTCCAAATTATCTACACAGCGTAACGCAATGAAAGCTAACAGAGCAGCCACTGCGAAATACGTTATCAGAGAGCGAGAATGAATATGTAGTGTTGAGCCAACTACGTCAGCAGGACTCACACATCATGCACCTCACGCTACGTGCAGTGGCGCTACAAAGAGAACGATAATACCCACCAAATCTATGGAAGTTGTTTTAGATGTACAAAGGCCACAGAACTACAATATCATGAAATGAGTGGCGAATTTACAAAATACTCGAATTTGGATGCAACTAAAATTGCAAGCAAGGGGTGAAGACGTACGAAAATGGAATCTTAATATTCGGCGCCCTTCCTCAAATGTCTTGATCGAATTCGTGAAGTTCGATCCCACTCTGCTCCAGCAAGTTTCATTTAACGACCGATAAAAGTAGGTCACTTATCGTCTTTATGGTTTCTGGTCCACACATACACACACGCACACACACACACACACACACACACACACACACACACACGCACACAGACACACACACACACACACACACACACACACACACACACACAGAGAGAGAGAGAGAGAGAGAGAGAGAGCAGGAGCGGAATGCGCTTTTCATTTTTAGATGGTGTAACGGACGACGTTGACGCACAAGTAATCGAAATTACTCTCCATTCCCCTTTCGGACGAAGAGTTTTAGGCAAGAATAAAAACTAATTTGTTTCCATACACTGATTCCAATTAAAGGTTTTGTGCAGCATAGCGGAACTGGAAATTCTCTCCCACATATTCCATATTGAGAACCCCGTTTTGCTCTTTCTCTACCAGTTGAGGTTTAATGTAAAAGACTGAAGCTCTTAAACAGGACGTTCTGCTTTTGTGATTGGGAATAAAAGAAGCGGAAAAACTGACTTCTTCCATATTTACTCAATTACACAGCAATGTCGTTGGCCTGAATAGCGACAGTATACTTGAAGAAAGTCTAGAAAATAAGGACGCTTTTACCATTTAGATTATATTTTCAGGACGTAGTGTCCCATAGGTCTTATGCTGGGTGTCCCAAAACAGCACCGACAACGCTTAGATTTTGTACAGAAAGAGAAACTGATCGGTTCTGAAGATGAAATCCATATCCGGAAATGCCCGGTTTGGGCGCTGGTGAGCGTGGAAGTTTGAAAACGAACGGCTGTGACAGTTTTTTCCAATTCGCTTTAGTGCCTGAATGCGGTTGGTTTGCAACCCTTCAGTCAACTGTGTAATGCGGATGGACGACCTGAGCCTTATAACATTCATGAGCATGCGCTATATTCCTCCACAAAGCCTTTCTGCTCATCCTACTGCGGAACCCGTGTGGCCTGCTATTGCAGTTACTTTGTTGACAGCAGTGTGACATGTACACAGTTGCGAAAACGATAGACGTGGTGCCTGAATGCGGCAAATCGGATTCCAATGGGAGAGCTGCTGCAAGATTGTATGCGGAGCTTTTTCCAAACAGACGTACCTAACTGCGTCCCACGTTCGCGACTATCGAGAGACGCCTAAGAGAAGCCGGAAAGTTGCACATACGTATTTTCTGTCTGAAGCGTGTCCTTCGTACAATAAAGTTGTAGCGCTTTGTGCTTGGTACTTGCGAGTACTATCCTCAATCTTCTCCTTGTCCTCTGGTAGGTGCCGCAACGTGATGCGGATCATCCAAGTTCGGCTTGAACACTACGGTTAGAGCAGGGTATGCTGACAATGCTCGAAAAGAGCTCAGCCATCAGCACTCGGCACATGGCACAGGCGCTGCACCCGGACGGAAGTGCCATGTGGCGTGTTGTCCATGAACATAGCCGTCAGCCAGACCATCTGCACAAAGTCCATGAATTACGGGAGGAGGTCTATCCACGACAGGTACAGTGTGCACAGTGATACAACAATGCATACTCCGGCCACAATTTCCGAGCTTGGTGCTATTCACGGATGAATGCACGTTTACTAGCGATGGCATAAAAAACTTGCACAACATGCAGGCGTGAGTAGATGAAAACCTATGTACGTACGGGATTCAAAATTACCAACACATCGTCGGTATTAAAATCTGGGCCGGGATAATTGGTGACCTTGTCACTGAGTCATTTTTTTTTTCGTCATCGGTCTACTGACTGGTTTGATGCGGCCCGCCACGAATTCCTTTCCTGTGCTAACCTCTTCATCTCAGAGTAGCACTTGCAACCTACGTCCTCAATTATTTGCTTGACGTATTCCAATCTCTGTCTTCCTCTACAGTTTTTGCCCTCTACAGCTCCCTCTAGTACCATGGAAGTCATTCCCTCATGTCTTAGCAGATGTCCTATCATCCTGTCCCTTCTCCTTGTCAGTGTTTTCCACATATTCATTTCCTCTCCGATTCTGCGTAGAACCTCCTCATTCCTTACCTTATCAGTCCACCTAATTTTCAACATTCGTCTATAGCACCACATCTCAAATGCTTCGATTCTCTTCTGTTCCGGTTTTCCCACAGTCCTTGTTTCACTACCATACAATGCTGTACTCCAGACGTACATCCTCAGAAATTTCTTCCTCAAATTAAGGCCGGTATTTGATATTAGTAGACTTCTCTTGGCCAGAAATGCCTTTTTTGCCATAGCGAGTCTGCTTTTGACGTCCTCCTTGCTCCGTCCGTCATTGGTTATTTTAATGCCTAGGTAGCAGAATTCCTTAACTTCATTGACTTCGTGACCATCAATCCTGATGTTAAGTTTCTCTCCGTTCTCATTTCTACTACTTCTCATTACCTTCGTCTTTCTCCGATTTACTCTCAAACCATACTGTGTACTCATTAGACTGTTCATTCCGTTCAGCAGATCATTTAATTCTTCTTCACTTTCACTCAGGATAGCAATTTCATCAGCGAATCGTATCGTTGATATCCTTTCACCTTGTATTTTAATTCCACTCCTGAACCTTTCTTTTATTTCCATCATTGCTTCCTCGATGTGCAGATTGAAGAGTAGGGGCGAAAGGATACAGCCTTGTCTTACACTCTTCTTAATACGAGCACTTCGTTCTTCATCGTCCACTCTTATTATTCCCTCTTGGTTGTTGTACATATTGTATATGACCCGTCTCTCCCTATAGCTTACCCCTACTTTTTTCAGAATCTCGAACAGCTTGCACCATTTTATATTGTCGAACGCTTTTTCCAGGTCGACAAATCCTATGAAAGTGTCTTGATTTTCCTTTAGCCTTGCTTCCATTATTAGCCGTAACGTCAGAATTGCCTCTCTCTTCCCTTTACTTTTCCTAAAGCCAAACTGATCGTCACCTAGCGTATTTTCAATTTTCTGTTCCATTCTTCTGTATATTATTCTTGTAAGCAGCTTCGATGCATGAGCTGTTAAGCTGATTGTGCGATAATTTTCGCACTTGTCAGCTCTTGTCGTCTTCGGAATTGTATGTATGATGCTTTTCCGAAAGTCAGATGGTATATCGCCAGACTTATATATTCTACACACCAACGTGAATAGTCGTTTTGTTGCCACTTCCCCCAATGATTTTAGAAATTCTTATGGAATGTTATCTATCCCTTCTGCCTTATTTGACCGTAAGTCCTCCAAAGCTCTTTTAAATTCCGATTCTAATACTGAATCCCCTATCTCTTCTAAACCGACTCCTGTTTCTTCTTCTATCACATCAGACAAATCTTCACCCTCATAGAGACTTTCAGTGTATTCTTTCCACCTATCTGCTCTCTCCTCTGCATTTAACAGTGGAACTCCCGTTGCACTCTTAATGTTACCACCGTTGCTTTTAATGTCACCAAAGGTTGTTTTGACTTTCCTGTATGCTGAGTCTGTCCTTCCGACAATCATATCTTTTTCGATGTCTTCACATTTTTCCTGCAGCCATTTCGTCTTAGCTTCCCTGTACTTCCTATTTATTTCATTCCTCAGCGACTTGTATTTCTGTATTCCTGATTTTCCCGGAACATGTTTGTACTTCCTCCTTTCATCAATCAACTGAAGTATTTCTTCTGTTACCCATGGTTTCTTCGCAGCTACCTTCTTTGTACCTATGTTTTCCCAACTTCTGTGATAGCCCTTTTTAGAGACGTACATTCCTCTTCAACTGTACTGCCTACTGTGCTATTCATTATTGCTGTATCTATAGCGTTAGAGTACTTCAAACGTATCTCGTCATTCCTTAGTACTTCCGTATCCCACTTCTTTGCGTATTGATTCTTCCTGACTAATGTGTTGAACTTCAGCCTGATCTTCATCACTACTATATAGTGATCTGAGTCTATATCTGCTCGTGGGTACGCCTTACAATCCAGTATCTGATTTCGGAATCTCTGTCTGACCATGATGTAATCTAATTGAAATCTTCCCGTATCTCCCGGCCTTTTCCAAGTATACCTCCTCCTCTTCTGATTCTTGAACAGGGTATTCGCTATTACTGGCTGAAACTTGTTACAGAACTCAATTAGTCTTTCTTCTCTTTCATTCCTCGTCCTAAGCCCATATTCTCCTGTAACCTTTTCTTCTACTCCTTCCCCTACAACTGCATTCCAGTCGCCCATGACTATTAGATTTTCGTCCCCCTTTACATACTGCATTACCCTTTCAATATCCTCATACACTTTCTCTATCTGTTCATCTTCAGCTTGCGACGTCGGCATATATACCTGAACTATCGTTGTCGGTGTTGGTCTGCTGTCGATTCTGATTAGAACAACCCGGTCACTGAACTGTTCACAGTAACACACCCTCTGCCCTACCTTCCTATTCATAACGAATCCTACACCTGTCATACCATTTTCTGCTGCTGTTGATATTACCCGATACTCATCTGACCAGAAATCCTTGTCTTCCTTCCACTTCACTTCACTGACCCCTACTATATCTAGATTAAGCCTTTGCATTTCCCTTTTCAGATTTTCTAGTTTCACTACCACGTTCAAGCTTCTGACATTCCATGCCCCGACTCGTAGAATGTTATCCTTTCGTTGATTATTCAATCTTTTTCTCATGGTAACCTCCCCTTTGGAAGTCCGCTCCCGGAGATCAGAATGGGGAACTATTCCGGAGTCTTTTGCCAATGGAGAGATCATCATGACACTTTTTCAATCACAGGCCACATGTCCTGTGGATACACGTTACGTGTCTTTAATGCAGTAGTTTCCATTGACTTCTGCATCCTCATGTCGTTGATCATTGCTGATTCTTCCGCCTTTAGGGGCAATTTCCCACCCGTAGGACAAGAGAGTGCCCTGAACCTCTATCCGCTCCTCCGCCCTCTTTGACAAGGCCGTTGGCAGAATGAGGCTGACTTCTTATGCCGGAAGTCTTCGGCCGCCAATGCTGATTATTTATCAAAATTTAGACAGTGGCGGGGATCGAACCCAGTACCGAAGTCGTTTTGATTATGAATCAAAGACGCTACCCCCACACCCGGGTGACGACTGAATCACATCCACCGTTAAACGGAATAAAAGGAGCATCATATCTCACATTTGTTAGAGACGCTTTGCCCACTCTATTGCATGTATAGCGTCTAAATGTTCAGATGGACACATGGCTGCAACACGTCGGAGCTCCAGCTCACTTTGACGTCGATGTGCAAAATGACGTCAACGTCGCATGTCCCAGTCGAAGGACCGGTGTTCCGTTGTCAGCACGGTCGCCAGATCCGAAACCTCTCGACTCTGTTCTGTGGGATAGTATGAAGAGTATGGTGTATGGCACACCTGTGACGTCAGTGGAGGACGTTATTGCTCCAGTTCACAGTGCGTCTGAAGCACATGAAAGACAACGGAACGCATTGGCTCGTTTGCGTGAGGCTCGTCACCGCCAGTGTATGCTCTACATAGCTAAACCCCTTTTTAACATTAATGCAAAATAATTTAACTTTCTGCTAGTCTTCGTTGTCGCCATAATTTTCTTAAAGATATTTAATAATACTCGAAGCACTGAAAGCTAATTTTATTGACTATTGGTTGTAGTTGTTATTGTAACTTTCCTGAATATACCGGAGATTAGTAGACTTAAATTCTTTTTTATGAGAGCTGTCAGAAAGCTGTAATCATCAGATCGCTGTACTGCAATGGCACTGTGCTTTTCTACTGCTGAATATGCTTCTCCAGTCTGGTACAGGTCATCTCATGCCAGACAGGTAGACATTGCTCTCAACGAAACCTGAAGGTTGATCACAGGTTGCGTAGGACCTACCCCAACTGATAAGCTCTACTGACTGGCTGGAATAGCGCCACCATGGGTACGCAGAACAGTGGCTGCCAACAAGGACAGACTGAAAGTGGAACAGGGCAGTGCCCATCCACTGTAAGGACATAATACTCCACAGCAACGGCTGAGATCGCGAAAGAGCTTCCTTAGAACATCCAAGAAGCTCACAATTTCACCAGAGAAGGCAAGGCTAGAGATATGGAAGAAGTCGATGCCTCACCTGCAGACGCCAGAATCTGATGAACTACCACCTGGACACAACGAGAGCTGGCTGGTGTGGAAATCTAAACACATTACGATCAGGAGTTGGACGATCCCGAGACAACCCGAAGAGTAGGGGCTTCATAACAGAAGATACGTCCTGTAATTGTGGACAAGAACAAACCACAAGCCACATGCTCCAGTGCCTTTTTGTGCCCTACATCCCGGACGAAGATTGATCTCCTGCAAGCCACTCCAAGCGCCTTGGAGGTTGCAAAGTACTGGGAACATGTAATATAAATACAATTTGTATATATATATATATATATATATATATATATATATATATATATATATATGTACATATTCATTGATGTGTATGGCTATTGTAAATTTGTATGTTTCTGACTCGAGAATCTGATCGAACAACTCAAACTTTGTCATGAAAGTCTGTGTTATTCCGGCTCTACATATTAATATTTATCGCCAACGATGATTGACTTAAAGGGGCCCTTGATTGTACAAGTGTGAACTTGAGGTGTTCGGCGAAGTTCCATATGAAAAGAATGTCTGAAAACGACTGTCACGCAACGGTTTCTCCATCCGATTCCAGTTGACGGGTGTCACGCCGGAGATGGCTTGGGTTAAAGCAAATTTTGACAACAACAGGTGTGACCGTGGCCTGTGCAGAATGGCTGGGCGTATTCTCGTCGTTCGAAAAAATTTATTGGAATGCCTGGTGCCTCATTCCGTCTCGGCAGCCCCCGAACCTCGTCAGGAGATTTCGGTAGTTTGCCTCTGTTACAGAGAATAGCCAGGTATGATAGCTCCAGGACTGGGCCACACACATTGGCCTTGGTTTAACTTACTCCTTTGGCTGTATTTAATCTCCACCGACACGCAAGCAAGATGCGTGAGGATCCACCTTCTTCTAGAACTCACGGTATCTACAAGGCGGCCGCTCTGCTTCAAACCACTTCTGTTTCTCTGACTGCAAGACCCACCTACGTAGGAAGAAACGACCATTGTACACTACTGGCCATTAAAATTGCTACACCAATAAGAAATACAGATGATAGACGGGTATTCATTGGACAAATACATTATACTAGAACTGACATGTGATTACATTTTCACGCAATTTAGGTGCACAGATCCTGAAAATCAGTACCCAGAATAAGCACCTCTGGCCGGAATAACGGCCTTGATACGCCTGGGCATTGAGTCAAGCAGAGTTTGGATGGCCAGTACAGGTACAGCTGCCCATGCAGCTTCGACACTATACCATAGTTCATTAAGAGTAGTGACTGGCGTATTGTGACGAGCCGGTTGCTCAGCCAGACGTTTTAAACTGTAGAGAGATCTGGAGATGGTGCTGGCCAGGGCAGCAGTCCAACATTTTCTGTATCCAGAAAGGCCCGTAAAGGACCTGCAACATCCGGTGGCGCATTATCCTTCTGAAATGTAGGGTTTCGCAGAGATCGAATGAAGGGTAGAGCCACAGGTCGTAACACATCTGAAATGTAACGTCCACTGTTCAAAGTGCCGTCAATGCGAACAAGAGTGGGCCGAGACGTGTAACCAATGGCAACCCATACCATCACGCAGGGTGGTACGACAGCATGGCAATGACGAATACACGCTTTCAATGTGCGTTCACCGCGATGTCGCCAAACAAGGATGCGACCATCATGATGCTGTAAACAGATTCATACGAAAAAATGACGTTTTGCCATTCGTGCAGCCAGGTTCGTCGTTGAGTACACCATCGCAGGCGCTCCTGTTTGTGATGCAGCGTCAAGGTTAACCGCAGCCATGGTCTCCGAGCTGATAGTCCATGCTACAGCAAACGTCGTCGGACTGTACGTGGAGATCGTTGTTGTGTTGCAAACGTCCCCATCTGTTGCCTCAGCCTTCGAGACGTGCACGATCCGTTACAGCCATGCGAATAAGATGCCTGTCATCTCGACTGCTAGTGATACGAGGCCGTTGGAATCCGGCACGGCATTCCGTATTACCCTCTTGAACGCACCGATTCCATCTTCTGCTAACAGTCATTGGATCTCGACCAACGCCAGCAGCAATGTCGCGATACGATAAACCGCAATCGCGATAGGCTACAATCCGACCTTTATCAAAGTCGGAAACGTGATGGTACGCATTTCTCTTCCTTACACGAGGCATCGCAACTACGTTTCACCAGGCAACGCCGGACAACTGCTGTTTGTGTATGAGAAATCGGTTGGAAACATTCCTCATGTCAGCACCGACGCCAGCCTTGTGTGAATGCTCTGAAAAGCTAATCATTTTCATATCACAGCATCTTCTTCCTGTCGGTTATATTACGCGGCTGTAGCACGTTATCATCCTTGTGTAGCAATTTTAATGACCAGTAGTGTTTGTTTTTCCTGCATACTGTTCGAGAGTGGAACTTATTTCAAAAAATGGCTCTAAGCACTATGGAACTTAACATATCAGGTCATCAGTCCCCTAGACTTACAAATATGTAAATATAACTAACGTAAGGACATCTCACACATCCATGCCCGAGGCAGGATTCGAACCTGCGACCGTAGCAGCCGCGTGGTTACTAACTGAAGCGCCTAGAACCCCTCGGCCACAGCGGCCGGCGTGGAACTTTATTGCGAATTATGGAGTACTCACGTGCGAAGGGTACTCCGAAAGTAAGATCCGATCGATCATGAAATGGAAACCACAGTGAAAATCCGACGAATCCTTGCACAGACGTGTTGGTCAGTGTCTCTATAACGCCTGTCGGTCACGTCACGTCGCGTTTCTCATTTCCGGCCATACACTGAGCACGCAAAGCACAATGGTGTCTCGCGCCAGGTACGAGTGCCTGCTCCGAGGTTTCGACTGATTTCGTGCAACTCTCATGCGTTTCGTTCTTCATGACAATTCTCGGCCGCCCAATGCAGAGGAAATGAGGACGTTCCTGCACCATTTCCGATGTCAGGTGTTTGATCACTCACCAAACAGAGTAGACTTGACTCCTTCTGAGGTTCATCTCTGCTCACATGTACCGCTGGCTATGAAGAAAACATTTTTTGCACAGAAAACGGACTGCTGACCAGCGTGGAGAGGTGGCGGAAAGCACAGGCGGCTGCTTTCTCTGACGATGGTATTGGAGAGTTAGTATAACGCTACAAGAGATGTCTCAGTCGGAGCGGCGACTATGTAGATAAGCAGATGGAATATTTAGCAAACTGTTCCATACAATACATTTTGATTATCACGGTGGTTTCCATTTAGCGACCGATCGGACCTTACTTTCCGAACAGCATTCGTAGATGTAGATGTCAGTCCACATATTTTAATTGTTTGTTCACCGCGTTCCTCTTGGGGTCGTAGAGGTAAACTCGACAGTCATCTATGGTGGGTAGCCAGCTGGAGAAGTATTTGGATTGGATCCACGTGGCACATCTGCGACAATTCCGCTGTTGCCTCGGCCATACGGGCTTTCTGAGTGGGTGTGACAAGACGTGGACTGCAGTCGGCGTCGACTTCAATCACTCCTAAAACGTCGTTGGAAAAAGTTCCATGAGTAATTTTCACTTTGTTCACAATCTACCCGATAATGATAGGCCCGTCTTCCAGCAGAAGGCCTCCACTTTAATTTTGCGATTTCCAGCGATTTAGAGCGAAGTCGGCCAATCCGTTCTTCAGCACACTAAAAGCGAATACGCCGACTAACTACTGCGTCATATGGTTGTGCATTGTTGTCGTACGCTACAACCAACCAAAATTACTGAAGCGATATTCCCTTTATAATACAAAAAATACAGAGGGAATAATTGGCCGCACCAAAAAGTAATGAATGTAGTGTAATGCAATTTCGGGAATACATTTGTCTAAGTAACATATTTGATTGACCAACATTACAAGATCACAGGTTAATGTAAGTGCGAGGTAAACCATTGCAAAAGTGAAATATTGGCACATTAATAACCAGTGTAAACGTCAGAATGTTGAATTCAAGCATACAAACGTGTTTGCATTGTGTTGTACAAGTGCCGATGTCAGTTGGTGGAACGGAGCTCCATGCCTTTGGCACCTGTTCACATAATACAGGTACGGTTCATGCTGGCTGTGGATGATGCCCCATATGTGCTCGATTGGAGACAGATCTGGTGATTGAGCAGGCCAAGTTAACATGTCGACACTCTGTAGAGTATGTTGGGTTACAACTGCTGTTACCCAGTTGGAAAACACCCCATGGAACGCTGTTCATGAGTGGCAGAACAACAGGTTGAATGACCAGACTGACGCAGTCAGTGTGCGAGCGATAACCGCGAGAGTGCTCCTGCTGTCATACGAAATCCCACCCCAGACCATAGCTCCAGATGTAGGTCCAATGTGTCAAGCACGCAGACAGGATGATTGCAGCCCCTCAATTTAACACCTTCTAATCAACACATGGCCATCACTGACCATATTTCATCAGGAAACACAACAGTCCTCCCCCCTGCCCTTGCGTGAGGTCTCGTTCGGCATCATTGAAGTTACAAACGGCGGTGGAGGCACGCTACAGGGCGTCTGGCTCGGAGCTGTCCTTGAGAAAACCGATTTGTGACAATTCGTTGGCTCACTGTGCTGCCAACTGCTGCAGTACGGTGCGCCAGAGCGCAAAGATAACTGCCACTCACGACCGTTACATCATGTATTTAAAGCAAATCTGATCTGCATCTTCCTAACGGCGCTACTAACACCACTCTAGTGACTGGCAAGAAATTTCAATAGACGTCATCTTTCAGATATAGAAACTTGCCTACCAACTTTATGTTGCACAATTTCGTCTTATCCATACGATTTTTTTCCGTCAATTTAGTGCATGAAACTCCATTTTGTCTGTAGCTTGCACTGTGTTGTTTTGGCTCCACTGTCAATGTGTTATAATACTCCATCGCAAGAATTTGAAAGTATATGTGAACTATAGACGTGTACTTGCCAACAAAATAATTATTATGTACCTTCATTTTGTCAGGTTGACAAAAGAAACATTATGTTGATCCTATCGTTGGAGGCATTGACTATTTCTTTCACCTGCAAATTTCTTTATTCATCTTAGTCTCTATGACTGTGGTGATTACTGTCCTCCGTGTTGGTGAAAGTATGGCTGAACTAAATAGACTATTCCTTTCACTTGCAAATTTATTTATTCCACGACAATGTGAATTCACGGGAAACGATGATCGGTTCCCAACTATGTCTGGTGTACTGTGGGATGCATCTCGGCAGCACGATAGCATGTTATGCACCGTGCTTCCGTCATTATGGTACAAACTATCAAGAGTGGTGCAGGGTAATTGTAGCAAAATGTCCACTAAACAGGGGCTGTTAAGTGCTTATCTTCAGAGCTATGAGCACTTGTTCATCTTTGGTCCTAGCTCGTAAGATATACATTTTAGAGATCACTTTTACTAGAAAACTTTTTATTGGTTTCGTCCATACTATCTCCCCCCAAAAATGAAAAGCAAAGAGCTTGCTGCAGAAGTGGTTGTCTCAGAACGATTTTCGTCTATAACTTTGTCGCTTCCGGACCACGGTCCGTTACCTCAAACTGATACATTTTCTCTTCTCCGTCATTCCTAAAACTGTGCCGGCCGCGGTGGTCTCGCGGTTCTAGGCGCGCAGTCCGGAACCGCGCGACTGCTACGGTCGCAGGATCGAATCCTGCCTCGGGCATGGATGTGTGTGATGTCTTTAGGTTAGTTAGGTTTAAGTAGTTCTAAGTTTTAGGGGACTGATGACCACAGCTGTTAAGTCCCGTAGTGCTCAGAGCCATTTGAACCTAAAAATGTACAATGTCATCACGGAATTCGCCATTATATTAATGCATGTGAACTGAAGACTGTTCGTAAACAAACGTTTGTTTGTTACTTTTCATTTGATCCTAAATACGGAAGGTAATAAATGTCATTAATATCTAATTTTTTACGTCTTGCAGCAGTAGCACCGAAACGATGTGTTAGAATGTAGCAGAAAAGATCTAGAGGAGCATTTCTTGCTGTACAGGTTCTACCATGCTGAATGACGTTGCGTGTACTGCTATTGCCGGCGCACGACTCAAACATCTACTGTACAGCTATTACATCCTCTTCATATCGTCAAAATTATGAAGAATTTCTACCCGTCTGCCGGTAGACCATCACTTCTGGTGGGAAGGACACGGTAAAGAATCCAACTCCACAGATTTGGCCTTTACAATTCGATTAACGTAGAGGAGGGCATTAGTGAGCATAAGACTGTGTGTAGGAATATTAATGAGGGTATGGATAATTCTTTTTAGTTGAGGAAGAGTGACGGAATAAAAATAAGAGGCTGTCTGGTAGTCATCTCTGAGGATGAATATATGGATAAAATTCAGATGCGTTGTATATGTCTTATAAAGACTCTATTCAGTGCGAGTTCACAAAAAGGCAAAATACTCTTACGGCTTCCGACGCCTCGCATGTTGTCTACCATGCAGCCACAATAATGGCTGCTAATGGCAACAGGAGGCGAGACTGGAGATATCCAATGGTGAGCACAGTATGAGACTACGGAGCACGGATGAACTGCTTAGTTGACGAGTAATTGATGGCAGTGGTACAGTGCTGATACAAAGCAGAGTAATGGCAACGATAAACAAAGAGAACGTTGCATTATATGTACGACAAGAGTTGCCGAAGTTGACTTTTCATCTCAAAGGAACCCAAGGAGTTTCGCAGAGTGAGAAAGTCGTGATGAAATATTTGCGTTTGTGTAACACGAGACAGTGGAGTTTGTGGTGTCGTATAAGCTCAAGTATGCGGACAATATACACAAGGAGTACAATGATGACGTTATGTTCTTAACAGGTGAATGTGATATTGAAACAGGTGTCGAGGCAAGCAGTTCATCATCCTTTCTGGACAGGAAGCCACAAATCCCGTCTCCAGTGAAATATAGCACAGGACAGTGACCGAGGAGTCAATTATTTGCTGGATGTATTCCAGTCTCTTTCTTCCGGTACAGTTTTTACCCTCTAAGCCCTTTAGTGCCACGGAAGTTACTCCCTGATGTCTTAACAGGTGCCCTATCATCTTGCCCTTATTATTTTCAGTCTTTTCCATATGCTCCTTTGCTTTCCGCTTCTGTACAGAGCCTCCACATTCCTTACTTTATCATACTAACAAATTTTCAACATTCGTCTGTAGCACCACACTTGAAATACTTCGATTCTCTTGCGTTTTGGTTTTACAAAGTCTGTGTTTCAGTACCGGACAACGCTCTGCTCGAAACGAACATTCTCAGAAATTTATTCCTCAAATTAAGACCTCTGTTTGATACCAGTCGACTACAATAGGCTCTGAATGCCCATTTTGACAGTTTCGTAGTCATCAGTCCTAAAGTTAAGTTTTTCTGTGTTCCCTTTCGGTTACTCCTCATTACTTTCGTCTTTCCTCGATTTACTCTCAATCCAATCACTCTCTTCAGCGGATTATGTAATTCTCCTTAACTTTCACTGAAAATAGCAATGTTATTGGCGAATAGTATCACTGAAAACCTTTTACCTTGAACTTCAGTTCCACTCCTGAAGCTTTCTTTTATTTTCATCTCTGCTTGTTCGATGTATATATTGAACAGTAGGGATGAAAGACTACATTACTGTCTTACAAACGTTTTAATCCCTTCACTTCGTTCTTAATTTCCACTATTATTACTCTGGTACCGTGCGCCGAGAATCTGAATCCACGCCAGACGTCATGGACGTCGAAGACCACTAGAGGTCTCTGCACCATCGTGCCGTAAGCTGTAGCGGCGCGCTCCTCCTGGCCCGCATTTAGAGTGATGGCGCCACAGTGGAACACGTGGTTGCAGCGGCCAATAGCGGCGTCCACGATAGCGTAGTTAAGCGCCTGCCTCTAGCTGAGCCTGCTCACGCCGGATTCACCGCCACCTTAACCAACACCGCCTCCTTCCTGTTACCCAATGTGGCTTCCGGCCTTCCTTTTCCGCCGACGACCAGCTCCTTAACCTTACCAATTTTCATTCCCTCCTACTTAACTCCCGTCGCTCCGCTATCTTTGTTTCCCTTGATCTCCAGAACGCCTATGACGGTGTCTGGCATCCCGGGCTCCTCTTCAAACTCCAGACCTATGCTCTCCCCATAACTTCGTCCGTCTCGTTGCTTCCTTCCTCTCCCATCGTCCCTCCTATGTGACTATCAACAATTCCAACTCCCGTACTTTCTATCGCTCTGCTGGCGTGCCCCAAGGTTCTGTCCTTTCCCCTCTCCTCTATCTCCTGTACACCACTGATATGCCCAAACCTCCCCCTCCTGTTCATCTTCTCCAGTTCGCTGATGACACCGCCTTCCTAGCCCTTTATCCTACCCTTCAACGGTCCCAACGTACCCTCCAAACCCACCATGACCAATTCACCGCTTGGTGCAACCAGTGGTTCCTCCGTGTTAATCCCTCCGAGACCCAGGCGATCATCATAGGCCGCACCACCTGCTCCTTCCGCCTCCATGATTTCTAGCTCACCATTTATGGCCGTCCTATCCACCTCACTCCTACCCTTAAATACCTTGTCCTCACACTGGACCGCCACCTCACCTGGACTCCCCATCTCCTTACCATCCAAAACAAAGCTCACAACTGCCTCCGCCTCCTGAAACTCCTGTCCGGCTGGACGTAGGGTCTGTATCCTTCCACCATCCTTCACACCTACAAATCCTTGATCTGCCCCATCCTCTTTTATGCCAGCATCGCTTGGATTTTCGCCCCTCCCCGGTTCTATAAATCCCTCCAAATCTTCGAACGCCATGCGCTCCGCATCGCCTTCCGCATCCGCCTTCTGTCCCCCATGCGCATCCTTTACGACCTTGTCCCCTTCCCCCACTTTCTCCTTTTCCTTGAACACATCTGCACACAATTTATTGTCTGCCGCCTTGATCCCCCTCACCCCCTGGTGTCTCCCTTCCTCTCCACCCCCAACCAGTTGCCGCGCCTTTACCGTTGTGTCCCACCCTCTCTCCATCTCCACACCCTCCATCTCCTTTCCCAACACAACTTCCACTGTCTACCCCTCCCAGATGATGAGATTCGCCCTTATCTGCCCTTCCTACCAACCCATCTTCCTGCCTCCTCCTCAGGGCTCCCTCTCCTCCCCCTCCCTCCTCCTGAGCGGCTTCCCCCTCCTACACCCCATCCATCTCTTGTGCCTCCTTTCAGTGCCTCTGCACTCCCTCCTGCCCTGTCTTCCCTCTTCCTCTCCCGCCCCATGTGTCTCCTGCCTCTTCGTGAACCCACTGATGCCCCTCCTCTCTTCATCCCGCCGCTCCCCCTGCCGCCCCATGCTCTCCCTTCCTTTTCCATCCTCTCTGCCCTTTCCGTCGGCAGGTCCCGCCTGGCAGTTTTATTCTTCATCGTGTGTGCTCCACGTGGGTTTTAAGTGCGTTGCTGCAGAGTGTTTTTACTACTGTGGCCGACTTTTAACGTGTGCATGTCCATTCAGTGTCTTCTCTGAGTTTTGAAGACACGCCAACTGTGTTTTTTAACTTTCTGGTGACTTTTAACTGTCCTCCATGAACGTCTCCGTATTAGTCTATTTTTTACCTCCATTTTCTCCCATTATTCTGTTTTAAGTTCCCCTTTCTCTCCTTATATATGTAAAATTTTATTCTTATTTTAAGTTGTTATGTCACTCGGCTGAAGAGCGGCAGATTTTGCCACTGATATCCCTCCCATGCCCATATGGGGCAGGGGAATGAAATCACAATAAAGGGAAAAAAAAGCTGAGCCTGCGATCCTTTAGCGTCATGCACTCCACCTCGCCTTCTGTATACGCCTCCCGTCCCCCACGTGGATCCTCTATGACCTCATTCCTGTCTACCATCTGCTCCTATTCCTCGAACATATCCGCATAATCTACACGTCCTGCCACCTTGATCCCCCTCACCCCCTGGTTGCTCCTCTCCTCTCCTCTTCCATCTCTGCCCCCTGCCATGTCATCAATGTTGTGTCCCCCCTACCCTCCATCTCTACACCCTTCATCTCCTTTCCCAAGGTGGCTTCCATCAACTTCCCCTCCCAGATAACGCCCTTTCTCCCTCCATTTATCCCTCCTATCAACTCTGATCCTCACCCCCCCTCCTTTCTTCCATCCTTTCCCTGGGCTCCCTCTTTCTCCCCCCTTCCATCCCGTTTTCTCCCCGCCTAACCTCTCCCTACCTCCCTTCTCCCCCCCCCCTGAGTCCTTTTGTATTCCCCTCCTCTGCCTTCCCCACTCCCTGGCATGGCTTCTGCTCAGCACCCCCCACCCCTCTTATGGGTCCTCATCCTCCACTGGCTCCTTTTCCCCCACCCCCCCTTCACTTTTCCTCTCCTTCCCCCCTTTTTTATTTCCCCATCATCTGTCCAGTTTCCCCCCACCTGCTCTCGGCTGTGGTATGTCATATTTGTGCCAAATTGTGTTTAAGTGAGTGTTCAGTGTTGTGCGTCTTTCCAAAGTGTTGCAAAAAGAAGTCATGCTGTCGCTGTGTGTGAATTTTATATCTCTTGCGAACAGAAATCAGACTGTCGCCGTGTTTTTTAATTGTCTGTGTATTATTTTTCTGCTTCCTGTGTATTTTATTAGCATCATCAACCCTTTGATTCATGTTTTAAGTTCCAGAATTTTCCGCCATTTTACCTTTAAGTCACCGATTTTATCGCCAACTGTTATTTTTTATTATCTTCATCTTTTTAAAACAAATTCTGTAGGCTGAAGAGCTGCGTAATAAGCTGCTGCCAGCCCGCCCCCTTCAGGCGGAATCGAAACTCAATAAAGGAAAAAAAAAATTGAGCCTTCCAGTCTAGCCTTGCGTACGTCTCAGGACATATCGCCTCGCCTTAGACAGCGTATTTATTTTCGTGTTTTGTTTACGAGTGGATGTGGTTGTTTAGTTAGGTTTTCTTGACTCTGTTGTTTCGTGCTTGTTGTTGTCGTAAGGTCCTTCGTTGGTCGAGTCCGTCATCTTCCGTTGTGTTGTTGTTCGCGGGCCGGTCCGTGGGTCCCGCCACATTTTCCGTAGTTTCCACCCCGCGACTGTTCCTGTCACCGTTACATCAATTACCCCTGTTGGTTTTGGAAAATGTTGTATTTTACCTGCCTCTGCCTATAGCTTACCCCAATTTTCGTCAGAATTTCGAACATATTTCACATTTTCTAACACTTTTTCAGGGTCGATAAAAACTATGAACGTGTCTTGACTTTCCTTTAGTCCTGCTTCTATTATCATTCGAAACGTCAGAACTGCCTCTCTGGTTCTTTACCTTTGTTAAATCCAAACTGATCGTCATCGAATAAATCGTAAATTTTCTTTTCCAGTCTTCTGTAAATTATTCTTGTCAGCAACTTGGATGCCTGACCTGTTAAGCTAATTGTGCGATAATTCTCGCACTTATTAGCTACTGCAATCTTCCGAATTTTGTGGATAATACTTTTTCGAAAGCAAGATGGTATATCCCCAGACTAATATATTCTACACACCAACTTGAATAGTATCTCTGTTGCCACTTCCACTTATTCGATCTTAAACTTTCCATAGCTGTTTGAAATTCTGAGACTAAAACTTGATCATATTAACAGAATCTTCCGTCGGTTCTTCGTAGAACAACATTATAATAAATGAAAAGCACCAGTTTGCTTTTGTTCTACAATATTGTAGAACAAAAGTAAACTGGTGTTTTCATTTATTAATACTTGATGCCCTATCTCTTCTATATCGACTCCTCCTTCTTATTTGTCACATCAGATAAGCCTTCCCCTCATAGACGCCTTCAGTGTACTTTTCCCACTATCCGCTCTCTCATTTACATTAACAGCTGAATTACCATTTTGCTCTTAATGTTACTACAATTGCTTTTAATTTCACGAAAGTTGTTTTGCCTTTTTTGTATGCTGAGTCAGTCCTTCCAATCATCATTTCTTTTTAAATTTCTTCACATTTTTCACGCAGCCATTTCGCCTTTCTACTTATGTTATTCCTAATTGCCTTGCATTTCTCCATTCCTGAATTTCCGTGAACGTATTTGTACTTCCTTCTTTCATTCATCAACTGAAGTATTTCATCTGTTAACCACCTTTTTTTCCGCAGTTACTTTCTTTGTACCTATGTTTTTTCTTTCCAACTTCCGTTACTGCCATTATCCCAGAATCTATAGCCACAGCGAACTTGAAGCGTATCTCCTCATTCCTTAATACTTCTGTTACCAACTTCATTGCCCACTGATGCTTCCTGACTACTTAAAATTCAGCCCAATCTTTATCGTTTTAACTTGTTATCTGAATCTATATCTGCTCCTGGGTACGCCTTACAGTCCAATATCTGCCTGACCGTGATACACTCTGAGATCCTCCCGTACCTCGCTGCCGTTTCCAAGTTCAAAATGGTTCAAATGGCTCTGAGCACTATGCGACTTAACTTCTGAGGTCATCAGTCGTCTAGAACTTAGAACTAATTAAACCTAGCTAACCTAAGGACGTCACACACATCCATGCCCGAGGCAGGATTCGAACCTGCGACCATAGCGGTCGCTCGGCTCCAGACTGTAGCGCCTAGAACCGCACGGCCACTCCAGCCGGCGCCGTTTCCAAGTATACCTCCTCTTGTTGTGATTCTTGATTCGAGTATTCGGCATTACTTGCTGAAATCTATTGCAGAACTCAGTCTTCTTCCTTTCCCATTCCCTCTGCTATGACAATATGTTCCCGTAATTCTTTCTTCTACTCCTTTCCTTACAATCGCATTCCAGTCTCCCTTTACGTACTGAATTACCCCTTCAATGTCCTCGTATTCTTTATCCATCACTGTATCTTCTGGTTGCGACGTTGGCATGTACACCTGAACTAGTATTGTCGGTGTTGATTTGCTATCGATTCTGATGATTACAACCCCGTCACTGAACTGTTCACAGTAGCTCGCACAGTGCCCTGTCTCCCTGTTCATAAGGAATCCTACCCCCGTACTATTTTCTTGCTGTTGTCTAAATTACCCTCTACTTCTCTGATCAGAAATCCTTATCTTCTTTCCATTTCATTTCACTGACCCCTACTTCTGATATTCCATGCCCCGACTCAGAGAAGGTTGTCTTTTTGCTGTTTATTCAAAATATTTCTCCATCTTGGCAGTACCCTCCCTGAGATCCGTATGTGGAACTACTCTGGAATCTTTTTCCAATGGATGGATCAAGACACTTCCTCAATTTACAGGCCACACGTTCTGTGGATACACATTATGTGTTTAATGCAAATGCTTTCCATTGTCTCCTGCATCCTCATGCCGTTGATCATTGTTGAATCTTCCACCGCTAGAGGCAGTTCCCCACCCCAAGGGAAAGAGCATGCCCTGAACCTCTGTCCGCTGCTCCGCCCTCTTCGACAAGGCCTTTGATAGGAGGACGATGATTTCATATGCCGAAAGTGTTCGGCTGCCAATGCTGTTAATTTTTATTTCAATTCTACGTTGTGGTGGGGTTCGAATCCGGGGCCAAGGACGATATGATTGCTCATCAAAAACGTTACCTCTAGGCTACAAAACAGTTAGCGAACTTCATTGCGTACGTGGAAGATCATCCGAAACATAGTAAACAACAATTACGAACAGATTTCGAATAAGTCTGCAGCAAAATGAACGTGTAGTGGATAAGGAAAGCTACGGATAATCAAGGAAAGTTAAAGCGCACTTGTTACATAAACTCGTGTTCGCACATTTCACGGATGCTCGATCGAATTTATTACGTTATACACATCAAATTGCGCAACACATAGATTATGGTGTTTTCAAGGAAACCAGTCGATGGTTGCTTAGCTTCAAACAGTGCTACAGAAATGGAATATGTAAGATAACGAAATTTTAAACAGTGTGCCAACTTTACGATGTACATTAAATTACGGAATCGATCTGGAAATTTGTAGATAAGATAAACAAACTTATGTCATCGCTCAGTAAGGAGTTTCTTTTCAACTGCGGCCAGTATGGATAAGAAAATGCATTTGAAAAGAGCCGTAGAAATTAGAGGTACCAAGAGAGTTGTATCAAGATCAAGTAACATTATCATAGTTATGCCGACTGTTGATATGGATGTTAAATTGGCTGGAAAGTTATTGTACCACGAGAAGTTGTAGGTGCTCTGCTCCCTACGATTCTTTCTAGTGTGCGTGATCTTGCAAGGGTAGCAGGGAATATTTACGTCACAGCAAGCAAGCGTGGCAAAATGGGTGTAAGAGAACTACAAATACGGCATGAGCACTGCTTTTGACCAATAGCTGGTCCAAATAACTTTCTTTTCCTTGTTCCTAGTCTGCGTATAAACATCTTACTATCCCCCCAGAAAACTATGACACTGCAGTTAACACCTGGACCAACTGGCCAAAAGCAGCCTTTGGGGTTTTTTTTCTTGCCTATCCGTATTATCATACCATCTGCAGGTACGTCTTAAAGGATAGCCAGTTCACTATTAGCCCACGACAGACTGTTTCGCATTCGACAGCATGCCATCACATTCCGTCAGTTCTTCCCACCCCGTTACTCCAATATGACCCTCAGACTCAGATGGACATCCTGCACGGTTTGTAATTCCCAAGGAGTTCGCCTTCGATCTTGAGGGTGCAAACCTTTGTGGTCACTCTGGCGCCCTATTTTCATTCATAGTCATGCTGCAAGTCAATGGTTTGTCTAAAAAACCTTTTTCGAATGACGGCGATATCCGTTTTGTGAAGTATAATTAATACATCCCGTAGAAGGTTGATCACCCCACCTCCGGAAGACTCGTTTGCTGTCGCGCTCCTGGTGCACGTGGTGAGTCATTAAAAGTTTTTATTTTTCCTGTCGTGATACTTAACGCTAGACTTTCAAATGAGCCTTGCTAAACATCGAACTAGCGACCTCGTACTCAAGGGGTTCCTTGTTAGACTTGTTGCGACATGTCATCTCTTGTCCGCGACTGCGTGTTTGTTGTGTTCACTATTGTGTTCGCAAGGGACTGCTTCACCTTGGAGAGGCTCAAAGACGATCAACGGCTCCTTCGCTAATCCGCCTACCGATAGTGGTAGGATCCGACAAGGCTGTTCCCATGAGAGGGTAATTTTCCTCTGGTGCCCGGTGTTTCCCAACACAATGGAGAGAAGCTTGAAAATGGATACATTTTGCCTGGAATACCTGAAAGGGAAATAAGTTTCGGGAACTCGCAAAGTAGGGAGACGGTGGGCAGTCTACTGCGTTGACGCTGTGAGCCGACTACGGCGGAGGTGGTATTTTGATGGTGTATTTTAGAAGTCCAGCGAAGGTGATTCTTCATCACAAACTGAGATTTGATGTTAGGAAGAACTCTGTTTACAGCTGGTAAAATTGTTGTTTATTAAAACACGACTGGTTTCGCGGCTTTAACTCGCATCATGAGGAGGACAACGTTAAAAGATCATACGCATACCCATCGCTCCTAGCAAAAACTTACTATTGTTCTTGCGGACCGCTTTTGTCTTGCCGGTGCACTGAGCTGCCCTGTTGTCATTCGGATGCAGGCAAATTTTGTAGAATGGGACAGTTCTACTTTACCTTTCGCTCGCCGTAGTATTGACGATATTCTCTGAATAAAACTTCCTGGCAGATTAAAACTGTGTGCCGGACCGAGACTCGAACTCGGGACCTTTGCCTTTCGCGGGCACTGGCAGAAGTAAAGCTGTGAGGAGGTGGCGTGAGTCGTGCTTGGGTAGCTCAGTTGGTAGAGCACTTGCCCGCGAAAGGTAAAGGTCCCGATTTCGAGTCTCGGTCCGGCACACAATTTTAATCTGCCAGGAAGTTTCATATCAGCGCACACTCCGCTGTAGAGTGAAAATTTCATTCTAGATTCCCTGAATACTCAATTTTGATTAGGAGCGATGGTTATGCCTATGATCTTTGAACGTTGTTCATCTGATGATACGGCTTAAAGCCACGAAACCGGCAATGTTTTAATAAAGAACAATTTTACCAGCTATGAGAGGAGTTCATCCTAACATCTTGGCTTCCAACAGCTGCAGTTGTCCTGGATATAAAACAGTTTGTGAATCTGAGATTTATATTGCAGTACGGAAATTGGAAATTTGTGGTAAGATCGTGTGGGGCCAAATTGCTGAGGTCGTCTGTTAGACTAAGAGTATTTAGTCTGAATTAAACTAGCATACGCTAAGGACAACACACACGCACCTATTCCCGAGGGAGGACTCGAACCTCTGACGGAGGTAGCCGCGCGGACCGTGACCCTCAGACCGCGCGGCTACCCAGCACGGCCTTGCAATACGAAAAATTGATAGAATCAGAAGGTGCGTTCCAATGTGTGAGCGTCTGCTTTCTTGGGTTGAGTCATTCCAGTTTTTAAGGACTTTTGTCGTTTAGCTATTGTTTGCAAAAGATCAGCAGGTGGTGGCATAACAGCTAAAACTAGGGAGCGCAGGCATTTGATTGTAGGAGAACGGTGACAGTTAGAAATTAAAATTGTAGGGCAGCCACTACTCCCAAGTAAATTTTTCTTTATTTTTACGTCTTTTACTCGAAAATTGTGAGCATCTTCAAACATTATGTAGCCCAGGACCACACGTTAGAAATATTGGTCTCTGTATAGAGCTCCCGCCTTACATAACACGCCGGTTGGCACGAGTTCGCTAATCGATAGCGAGTAAGATTAGCTTTGAGAACCGATTGCGAGGACTGAGGCCACATCCGGCACTGGAAGAGGGATGGGGGAGCACCTCGTGACAACAGCAATGGACGTGTGTGACGAGGTCCCAGCGGAAACAGTGCACATGGGGTATGTTCGTTACGTGAGAAGCCTGCAGTATTCGCTATGTTTGGAACCGCTTGAGGAATTCCTTATCCACTGGTTCCTATGAGGAATCAAAGGAAATGTAGCACGGACTTTAATGATGTGTGGACCTTTAATGAAAACTGTGATGTGGAAACGAACTGATATCTTGAACTAATACTGCTAGGCCGTTTTGAAGGCGTAGTGAAAGTTTGTTCCCTAGTAAGACAATTCTGAGGATGCCAGTTCGCCGTTACTCAAGGAAGCGAAATGAAATTAAATCAGATAACTAATAAAATTCCGATCGTTAAATTTAGCGCCAGCTTCGTTAAGGGCATGTTTCAACCAAGCGGTTAAAACATGCTCTATGCTGAATGCGTTGGTTGATCGTGCGACCTGGGTTGTCCGTTGGATTTCTTTTCTTGTTAATTCAAGAGACCATGAATAGTAATTTAAAATCGGGCCAGTGAGAGTAAATAAACTGTGTCTTGGCACCGCAACCTCAGCATATGGCAAGAGGCAAAATTTTCTCTTAACCTTTACCATAGGATAATCAGACATAATAATGACGGCACAAACAAATTGCTTCTGTTACCTGTAGGAACCGGCCGGTGAGGCCGTGCGATTCTAGGCGCTTCAATTCAGAACCGCGCGACCGCTACGGTCGAGGTTCGAATCCTGACTCGGGCATGGATGTGTGTGATGTCCTTAGGTTAGTTAGGTTTAAGTAGTTCTAAGTTCTGTGGGACTGATGACCTCAGATGTTAAGTCCCATAATGCTCAGAGCCATTTGTACCTGTAGGCAAACCGAAAGGAAAATTAATTTCAACACCAGGCCACTACGGTAACCGTACAATTTGAGACTAGCAGAGGTATGCTCGAAAGTATCAATGTGTCAGGGCACGAATTTGCCATTACCTGCTTGTTGTCACTGGGTTTCGTATACTTACATTCAAATGCTGGATATCTGTGTAGGCCTCGCGGTCCTCTTACGCTCTGATAAGTAAGACAGCGGAGCAGATGTACAATGTGTGTATGTTGCAAATGAAGGCTGTAATACAAAATTGCTGAAGCTGTTATACATTTTGTTGTGACTGCGACCGGAATGGTCGCGGGGTTGAAGTGACGGAAAGCGCGGCGGGACCCTGCTGAGCCGGAAGCTCTAGCGCTGGAGCGCTTCGCCTTCCTCTTGGTGATGTGGTGAGTGGTGACGTGGTGGTGTGAAGCTCTTGGCGGTGTGCATATCCACTTCTTTTTCTTTTTTTTAACCCAAAGACTACAGGAGAGTCAGAGGGAGACAGTGGAAGAGAAGGAAAACGAAAGGCCTCATGTGACTGGCCTGGTGGTGGGCATTTCTTTTAAATAGAGAATAGGATAGCAGAAAGGACAGTAAGAGAAGGAAGAATACGAAAGGCTCGATTGACAAGGCGGTTACTGAACGAGAAAGGAGAAGACAATAAAGAGAAGGAAGAAAGTGAAACGAAGGCCAAAGTGGCCAGTCATTGACAAACCGACGGCGAGGCAGACACAAGAAGATTGAGGGGGCGAGAGAACCTAGGAAGGGAGTGGAACAGTGGTATGGCCCCAGGAGGGTATGGACTATGGAGGGAGTGGAGGACGAGAACAGGGAGGGAAAGAAGAACTAAGGAAAGTCCAAGTGGGGTTGGGCAGCCGGCAGGGAGGGGAGAGAAAGAAAGGAAGGGGGGGGAGCCAGGAGGAGAGGAGATGACTGGCGATGAGGGATCATTGGACAAGTAGGTCAGGCCAACGGGTGGTGGCCAGGCAATGGAGGCGGGTACAAAGGGAGAGGGTCAGAGGACTGGTGGAGATGTGATAAAAGGAAATGGCGGAGGAGCATACACGGTCATGAAGGAGGGGGATACCAGCAAGTTCTCGGGTAGGGAGATGGTAGGGGAGGCGGAGGGCAAGCCAGAGAGAATGGTTCTGTACTGCCTGTAGGCGGTATAGATGGGTGGGTGCGGCATTGCCCCACAAGACCAAAGCGTATTCGAGGATGCGGGAGATCAGGGACATGTAGAGGAGAATACCAAGATGCCAGGGAAAGGAAAAGGCGGGACCCGCGGTTTTTTTTTACTTTATTGTTATTTTCACACCTGATACAGGTAGGCCAGCCGCGGCATACTACGCCGCTCTTCAGCCACAGATAAGACTAATGATACAAAAGGAAACAATTGCAGAACAGACATGGTGGATATACAAACGTAGACATACAACATTAAAACACACGGATCTGTTGATGGGCGCAGTGTCCAAAATAAAAACGTTCATAAACGTGGATACGCACAGAGATAACAGAGATAACACACACGAATCTTGGAGCACAAACGATGAAACACTGGAACATGAGCATGATGGCACACACAAACACTAGGCGATGATCTCCAGCGCGCAAAAGTTCACTAGATGTGTACGAATCTGGGGACGTACAAAAAATGGGAAAAGGTGGAGGAGGAGGGAGAGGACGGGGTGTAGATGCCAGTGGCAGGAGAAATGGGAGGAGGAAGAAAGAAGGTAAGGGGATTAGGGGAGGCCCAGGGGAGAGGAGGGAGGGAGGAAGGGAGAGAAAGGATTGAGGGTTCCCTTGAGAAAAAACACAGGGGGTGGATGATGAGGATCAAAGATGGTAGGAGGGGTAGATGGAGGGGACGAGGGCATCGTCAGGAAGGGGGAGTTGGTGGAAGCCACCTTGGGCAAGGGTATGGAGAGTGGAGAGATGCAGAGCAAGTGGGATATGCGAATGGAGGCACGGCAGCATACGGGGATAGGAGAGGATGGGAGAGCCATGCGGGTGAGGGGGTTCAAGTTGGCCAGAGGTGTAGAGGATCCATATCCATTCAAGGAAAAGGACTAGGTGTGGTAACAGGATGAGGTCACATCGGATCCACGAGGGGGATGGGAGGCGGACGTGATAGGTGAAGTGGAGTGCATGGCATTTTAGGATTTGAAGGGATTTGTGAAATGTAGGAGAGTTTGGATTCCGTAGAAGTACTGGAACACGTGAGGCAATACTGACCCTACGACTTATCTTAGAAGCTAGATTAAGGAAAGGCAAACCTACGTTTCTAGCATTTGTAGACTTAGAGAAAGCTTTTGACAATGTCGACTGGAATACTCTCTTTCAAAATCTGAAGGTGGCAGGGGTAAAATAGCGCAAGGCTATTTACAATGGCAGTTATAAGAGTCCAGGGACACGATAGGGAAGCAGTGGTTGGGAAGAGAGTGAGACAGGGTTGTAGCCTCTCCCCGATGTTATTCAATCTGTATATTGAGCAAGCAGTGAAGGAAACAAAAGAAAAATTCGGAGTAGGAATTAAAATCCATGGAGAAGAAATAAAAGCTTTGAGGTTTGCCGATGACATTGTAATTCTGTCAGAGACAGCAAAGGACTTGGAAGAGCAGTTGAACGGAATGGACAGTGTCTTGAAAGGAGAGTATAAGATAAACATCAACAAAAGTAAAATGAGGATAATGGAATGTAGTCGAATTAAGTCGAGTGATGCTGAGGGAATTAGAATAGGAAATGAGACACTTGAAGTAGTAAAGCCGTTTTGCTATCTGTGAAGCAAAATAACTGAAGATTGTCGAAGTAGAGAGGATATAAAATGTGGAGTGGCAATGGCAAGGAAAGCGTTTCTGAAGAAGAGAAATTTGTTAACATCAAGTGTAGATTTAAATCTCAGGAAGTTGTTTCTGAAAGTATTTGTATGGAGTGTAGCCATGTATGGAAGTCAAACATGGACGATAAATAGTTTGGACAAAAAGAGAATAGAAGCTTTCGAAATGTGGTGCTACAGAAGAATGCTGAAGATTAGATGGGTAGATCACATAACTAATGAGGAGGTATTGAACAGGATTGGGGAGAAGAGAAATTTGTGGCACAACTTGACTAGAAGAAGCTATCGGTTGGTAGGACATGTTCTGAGGCATCAAGGGATCACCAATATAGTATTGGAGGGCAGCGTGGAGGGTAAAAATCGTAGAGGGAGACCAGGAAATGAATACACTAAGCAGATTCAGAAGGATGTAGGTTGCAGTAGTTACTGGGAGATGAAGAAGCTTGCACAGGATAGAGTAGCATGGAGAGCTGCATCAAACCAGTCTCAGAACTGAACACCGTAACAACAACAGGATGGGTGGAGATCCATGCAGGGTGGGCATAGCACAGGATAGGGCGGATGCGGGATTTATAGCTGTGGAGAATGGTGGAGGGGTCCAGACCCCATGTATGGCCAGAAAGGAGCTTGAGGAGCCAAAGGCAGGAGCGTGCCTTGGCTTGGATTGTCTGGAGATGGGGGGGGGGGGGGGGTCCAGGAGAGGCGACGGTCAAGGGTGACGGCAAGCTACTTGAACGTGGGAGTGAGGGTCATAGGACGGCCATTAATGGTGATACAGAAGTCGAGGAGACGGAAGAAAGGGGTGGTTTTGCTTATGATGATTGCCTGGGTTTTGGAAGGAATGACCTTGATTAACCACTGGTTACACCAAGTGGTGAACTGGTCAAGATGGGATTGGACACGGTGTTGGGAGCGTTACAGGGTGGGGCCGAGGGAAAGGAAGGCGGTGTCACCGGCGCTTTGGGGAAGGTGGAGAGTGGGTGAAGGCGGCGGCATGTCCGCCGTATACAGAAGGTACAAAAGAGGGGAGAGGACGGAACCTTGAGGCACACCGGCAGAGTGGTAGAAGGTGTAGGAATCCGTGTTATGGATGGTGACATAAGGAGGACATAGGGAAAGAAAGGACCCAATCAGACAGACATAGTTGGTAGGAAGGGCGAAGGTTTGGAGCTTGAAGAGGAGACCGGAATGCCATATACGGTTGTAAGCGCGTTCAAGGTCGAGGGAGAGGAAGATGACGGAGTGATGGGAGTTGAGCTGTTTGGAGAGGAGATGCGTGAGGTGAAGGAGGTCATGAGTAGAGAAGGAAGGTCAAAAGCCACACTGGGTAATGGGAAGGAGGCAGTGCTGGCGAAGATGCTGGTGGATGCGTCGGGTAAGGATGGATTCCAGGTACTTGCTGCAGACCGAGGTAAGGCTGATGCGATGGTAGGAGGAGACAGTGGAAAGTGGTTTATCGGGTTTGAGGAACATCAGGATCCGGGAGGTTTTCCAAAGGTCAGGGTAGAAGCCGTTGGATAAGACCACATTATAGAGTTGGGCCAGGGTGGAGAGGAAGGAGGCGGGAGCTTCACAGAGACGGCGATAGATAATACGATCGTGCTGGGAGCGGTGTTGCGTTTCGCACGGAGTGTAGTGACGATATCCTGAGTTGTGACGGGGGTATTGAGTTCAGTGTGTGTAATGTTGTCCAAGTACTGGAAGCCAGGAGCGAGTAGAGGGACAGAGTTCGATCTCAGACATTGAGGAAAAGGGAGTAGTCGAACTGTGGATCGTCAGGGAGGGTGAAGATATCGGAGAGGTTGGAGGCAAAGTGATTGGGCTTATTAAGGCTGTCAGGGAAGGGTCAGTCATCATGAAGGAGAGGGTAGTAGGGGTGGGGTGTAGATAAGGTAAGGTGGGGGAATAGTAACCAGTACTTGGACGAGTTGATAGGGAGGGTAGCACTAAGACAGGTGCATGTCTGTCGCCAGTCCCGGCGTTTCTTAACCGAGAGTAAGTTTCTGACTTGTCGGTGTAGTTGCCGGTGGCGTCGTAGTGTGTCCCGGTCGCGCGTGTGAAGGAAGGGACCCGCGGAGCGGCAGGCGCTTAAATACTCTATCGAGGGCGCCGCTATTGGCAACTGGAACCACGTGTTCCACTGTGGCGCCCTCACACTAAGTGCAGGCCAGGAGGCACGCGCCACCACAGCTTACGGCGCGATGGTACAGAGATCTCTAGGAGGCCCCGACGTTTGGCGGGGATTCAGATTCCGTGGCGCGCGATACCAGACATTGTCTCAGAACGGTCATATTCACGACAGGTTTATGTACAGTGTTCTTGTACAAATTTGGTTGGTGGAAACTTTGAAACAAACTGTATCGTCGGTTGGCACATGGGCGTCTCTGTATGGTATTGGGGCAGTAACATGACGTGCGGTATATGTCCCTGTTGCAGATCTGCCCACTTGTACTGACAAATCTAGCCCTGGGTCTTAATCTTTGGGACAGGACGGGAAGAATGTCACTGCTTCAGCATTATAAGTAAAATAGGAGGGCTACCGGCAGACCGACGAGTACTGGGATTCAATGAAAGGTTGGGAACGTACTCAACCAAAGACGCCACTGTGGAATTCTACAAGCAACACCGCCCCAGCGGTCAGGCATTTAGCACTGATGTATTAAAATTTATTATGCTATGTTTCAATTTGGTATCTCACCCATGTCCAGTAACTGTAGTCGTATGTAAAGAAATAACAAGCAACCTGTTGCATAAAGGAAATTTAATTTCTTGACTGATTACGGGTAGCCTACTTAGGGCCCTTCTTCGGAAGGCTGTACAGGAAAATAAACCAGAAATAACTAGAAGTCAGATAAGAAAATATTAAAAATTATTGGCGAACAGTTTAGCAAATATTTATAATAATGAAAATATAAGATGGAACCTACTTATGCCTATCGATTTATTTGCATAAGTATGTCCCATTCTTTATCATTTTTTTTATTTTAAACTTGTCGTCCCAAATTTTTAATATTCTTATCTGACTTTTATTTAATTGTAGCGTATTTTGCTGTACAGCCTTCTGAAGAAGGAAACTACGTGCCCGAAACCGGTAAAGAAATTAAATTTTTTTATGCCTCTGGTTCCTTATTAAGTCATTGTATGATTGATTTGGTGTGGTTACTTCACTGGTTAGTGAATATATGTCTTTACTACTATGAAATTAAGTTTCGTGGAAATCTGATCTATTGTAATTGAGTTTGGAAAACAGCACTGTATATATACAAGAAATAATATTTCAAAGTGCTCCCTCCGTTGTTATATATAGCAGATGAACCAAGTTAATATATGAACTATTTGTTTCCAACATCTGCACAAAAACTACTTAACTGAGGTAACTATGTTGCTTCCCTTTCTGTTTATGGGGCTATTGATGTAATCATGTGTAAAAAATTATATAATGTATATTTTTGGAGGGGGGGGGGGGGTGGAGATAAGAAAGCATTCAGAAACGTGCATGTTAACCAGAGCTTTTGAACTCTGTATAGCGGTTGTTAGTGTGGTATAACACTAAATCCTTAAGACTCGATTTTGAATAAAGATTATGTTTCTGGATCTAGGATGCGATTTCGATGAGTTTAATCAATATCACTATACACTCATTTCTCTAGTTTTAATTTTGGAGTGACATTTGTTCCTCGCCACAATACATTTATGTATTCGTGTGACGGCGGCGTTACACACTGAGGTGACAAAAGCGATCCGACAGCGATATGCACGTACACAGATGGCGGTAGTGTCGCCTACACAACGTATAAAACGGCAGTACATTTTTACTCAGGTGATTCAAGTGAAAAGGTTTCCGACGTGATTCTGGACGCACGACGAGAAAATACAGACTCGGAACACGAATGGTAGTTGGAGCTACAGGCATTGGACATTCCATTTCGGAGATCGTTAGGGAATTTAATATTCCGAGATATACACCGTGAAGGGTATATCGATGATATCAAATTTCAGCCATTTCTTCTCAAACCAACGGCCTTCACTTAACTATCGACAACAGCGGCGTTTGCGTGGAGTTGTCCTTTGCTGAAAGGTAAGCAACATTGCGTGAAATAACCACAGAAATAAATGTGGAACGTACGAAGAACGGACCCGTTATGACAGCGCGCTACGTGAAAGCGCATTACATTTGGCGTTAATGGGCTATGTCAGTAGACCACCGACAGGAGTGTTTTTCCTGACAGCACGACACCGCCTACAGCGCCTCTCCTGGGCTCGTGACCGTGTCGGTTGGACCCTACACGAGTGGAACACCGTAGCCTGGTCAGAAGAGTCCCGATTTCAGTTGGTAAGATATCTTGGATAGCATTCGATTATGGCTCAAACCCATCGGAGCCAAGAATCCAAGTTGGCAACTAGGCTACGTGAAAGCTGGTGGTCGTTCCACAATGGTGTTGGTGCTGTTTACATGGAACAGACTGTGTCCTGGTTATGTTTAGCTGCTTGGGGTCCATTTCCAGCCATTCATAGACTTCATGTTCCCAAACATCGATGGAATTTTTATCGATGACGATGCACTTCGTTGTCCGGCCTCAGTTGTTCTCGGTTGGTTTGAAAAACATTCTGGACAATTTGAGAGAATGATTTGGGCACACAGATCGCCAGAAATCAATCCCGTCGAACATTTATGAGACGTAATCAAGAGGTGGGTTCGTGTAGAAAATCCTGCACCGACAACACTGTGGTTTTTATGGACGGCTACTGACGCAGCACGGCTCGTTTTTCCGGAGGGGACATTGTTGAGTCTCTGCCACGTCGAGTTGCTGTACTAAGCCAGGCAAAAGGAGGTCCTACACGGTATTAGGAGGTATCCGATGATTTTTGTTATCTCGTGTATGCAGTGCGATAGTTGTAGCGTGTGGCCTTCGGCAACGTAATTTCGGAAGATTCTTGCTTTGTTTCAGACATGCAAAACTAACGAAAAAGTTACATATTATTTGTGGCTGCTTTATAGTTTTGACCTAAAATTTGGTCGTGGAGTCAAGTACCTGGACCGCATTTTGAATGAACTAGGTCTTGTTGGCGATGTTTTCATTGAAGCCTTTAGGGCCCATCGTTTGCGTGGTAATGTGAGTGTGACATTTTTGTGTGGGACTTACGCTATCGTCTTCGAACTGTACTCCTGTTCCGTTGTCGGCGGAACTTGTTAGGGACCAGTTACATCGGCTGTATGACTCTTTAGCGGTGTATAAATTTCAGCCCAGTGGCCGGATATCGCAATCTTCTGACAGTAGTTAGGTAGTACGCGGAGAACTTAATTACTCACTTCCGAGCACTGAGAAGTTGAAGCCTGTCTAACGAGGCTAAGCGAGGCTGGTAACGTCTGGAATGATTTTGCTTGTGCAGCAGCGCATGAAATTAATTCAGGTCCGCCAATAAATGTTTCCCAGTATTCGTGTAACTTATCTCGCGTGCCACACATCGCATAGACAGGGTGGAATTCGGCCGCGAGTGTAATTTCGCACTACGCCACGGAAGCTACGATTACGGACAAAAGGAACGTTCCACACTATTATCTGCTCAAAGTTAACTACGTTGCGCAGCAATATATGCGATATTACGTGCCTGAAAGTGGAGGAGTAGTTTGTGATGGAAACTATACGAGTCTTTTCACTCAGCTTTGAACGCCAAAACGGCAGGCGAGTGCTGCAATGTAGACGCAGCACGTTGTACTGTCTGCTCCAAACTACTTTTTCTGTGGTTTGTAGCTGCGCGGTTTGCTCACCCTACCGCAGCAGCTGTAGCTGGCACAGGGCTATGGGTCCATGGCGGTACTGTTTCTGGCAGAATGCAGGATTCGAGCCCAGTACATGTACTAATTGTAGTTCTCGATATCATTCCAGTATTCGACAAAGGATTTGACGAAAACGCTGGTTTGCTCAACACCGTCACAGTGCAACCTATCTCTCTGTACCAAGCTAAACCCCACTAGAGCCCAAAACAGAATTATGCTGGTAACTATACTACTTTTGCAACGACAGGTCACAAAAGAATCCTACAAACGTTGCGTTTATTCCAGTATTATGCGCAAATAGTCTCAGCTACTGTTTCAATGTTTAACATGGAATCAGTAGCGTGTGATGTCACGGAAAGTATTTAAGGGCGAGCAGCAGCGCAAATGTGGTTTTCCAAATTTGGTGTTTCTTGTGTAGCCTCTCGTCGTTGGAGGTTTTCCTCTTTAGCGAGCGGTTCTGCATCAGTAGATGTCCTTCGTGGCAGTCAGTCCGGGCAGCGGAGCAGCTACGTTGGTGACAAGTCTTAGTTTTCCCTTGAACTGAATTTGAGTGAGTGCATGCTCATCCTTTAACTTTTCTCTGGACTTAAAATATTTGAAGATGGCTGTCGGTGATTGAGCATCCAAAGGAACTATTTTGCTTTGATTATGGACTTGCGCTTGTTTTCGCTGTCATTATTTAGTGCCGTGATCTTCCATGGCGCGGTCAATAGCGAGAATCTGTGGTCTCGGACTTTGACTGTTTTCTTTAGAATTTCTTGGTTAATTGGCTTTTAAATGAACTTAGCACTCACGTGTTCTGTTTGTGTTGATACGCAGTACTACGTTATATACTATTTCTTTGTTTTCATTTGAATCTGCAATTGTTTAAGGCCACCATTCGCAAATGTGATATTAATTTGCAATAAATTTTTATTGGTATTTAATGAGAACTATCCTGATTCATCAACACTATTAACCCCATTGGACTTATCCACATAGCAACAGGTGTCCGCATCCTTTAGTGTTCGACGCTAGGCGTCCCGTGCCACTTGGAAACTAGGTATACATGCCTTCCATCCGAGTCGACATGGCTGTAGCAGCTCTGCAGGGCATCAAGACGGTAAAAGAGAGTTGGGGTTGGCATTTAATGACCTTTACTTGCAATGAACTATAAAAACTGCTTGAAATCACGCCGTCCTGCCTGTAGGTACTCTATGCAACGACGCCTGAGTGATTTTCGCACCCTTTCAGACACGTCTGGAACAGTGGGCATTGCATCAGAAGCTGCTATAATTTGCGCTACCAGCTCTTCAGCCGTCTTTTTAGGCGTTTCGTAAGCAACAGGTTTCAGGTGTCTTCACACAATTAAGGGGCGTCCAACGTGTAGGCCGTGCCACCAGCCCACCGCTCCCTATCCATTTCTCACCATATATCACATCCAAATGATGCCCACCGCATGAGCGAAGTGCACAGCTGGACCATCATGTTGGTCACATGCATTGTCGCACTTTGAGCGGGACATGTTCCAATAACGTGGCACTTTTGCCCTTAAGAAATATCTGTATGCTCTCAGTCGTCGGGGAAGCATGTATGGAACAATCAGATAATCGCCTCTCAAACCAGCCCAAACGTTGACGGCGAGACGCTCTTGGTGATCACGAAAAAAGGCGGCGTGAGGAACTTCCCATGTCCACATTTGTTGACTGTCGCTGTTGAACAGAAATTCGCTTACACAGGATGCCTCATCAGTAAAAATTATAAATTGTGGTAAATCAGATTGAATGTCAGACTTCAACAAAAACAACACGTAGAAATCAATGCGACGAAGAAAACCTTGTGGATTAAGGATTTGATCTTTCTGATGGTGAAAAGGATGAAAATCATTTTCATTCCATACACGCCACACCATGGAATGGCTTACACCCATTTCTCGAACAACGTGTCGGAGTCTGGTGTACACACTGTGCAGTGACGGCCATATCAGTTCAGCCTTCGCAGCTATATGACAAACTGAATGCATCTGGTTTCGACGCAGGCTTTACGTTCACACGTGTCATTACAATATATTGTCAGTGCATTGTCTCTGTTAAGGATTTGTGGATGGTGGTGAACGTGCGTGGATCTGGCACTCGATGAACAGGAAACAGCTGAAAGTACAAACGCTGAGCAGCGAGACCATTTCCGTCCGTCGTCCCGTTAGCACAGTCCGTATCTGTCCTTTCCAACCCAAGATAAGAGCTCCATTTCCAGTCCGCTCGAGACTCAAGCATGTCTTCATTTGTTGACCCACTGACGCAGGGCAAAGTACTCCCTGCAGTATACACAGGTGCAGCCGCCTGAGTGACCTAGTATCAAACAGGCAATAAGTTGGTGACCCAGAAAATGTCGAAAGAAACTCCGTGATATCCTCCCGCGCATGATACCCGCTACTGTTCCGACTGGGGTGGTGGGTTGTAATCCTACATTCCCGGCGCGCGCGACGCTGTAATACGACGCCTAGCGACGAACTCTAAGGGATGCTCACGTGGGTTACTACGTGAAAGTTGTTAGTAACACTTATTCTAAAAGTCATCTCCTTTTTACGTTCATTTTAGAAACACTCTGAATAACCGCTGGCGCCGTCATAATGTTAATATTAGCATTGTCAACAAGGCCATTAATATACAGAATGAACAGCAAGAGTCCTAAGACATTCCTCTGAGGCCAACCTTAAGTTATTTCGACGTCTGTCCCAGATAACGTCGTACGTCTTCCCTACCAACGAATCTTTATCCAATCACAAATTTTGTTTGATACCCCACACGACCGTAATTTCGATAATAAGCATACGTGTGCAACTAAGTCAAATCCTTTTCGCAAATCAAGGAATACTGAAGCTACCAGAATGCCTTGATCTATGGCTTTGAGGATTCCATGTGAGAGAGGGGCCGATTACGTTTATATCATAATTATTTTCGAAATCCGTGCTAAACTACTGGCAATTAAAATTGCTACACCAAGAAGAAATGCAGATGATAAACGGGTATTCATTGGACAAATATATTATAATCGAACTGACATGTGATTACATTTTCACGCACTTTGGGTGCATAGATCCTGAGAAATCAATACCCAGAACAACCACCTCTGGCCGTAATAACGTCCTTCATACGCCTGGGCGTTGAGTCAAACTGAGCTTGGATGGCGTGTACAGGTGCAGCTGCCCATGCAGCTTCAACACGATACCACAGTTCCTTGTACAGGTGCAGTTGCCCATGCAGCGTCAACACGATACCACAGTTCCTCAAGAGTAGTGACTGGCGTATTGTGACGACCCAGTTGCTCGAACACCATTGACCAGACGTTTTCAATTGGTGAGAGATCTGGAGAATGTGGTGGCCAGGACAGCAGTCGAATATTTTCTGTATCCAGAAAGGCCCGTACAGGACCTGCAACATGCTTCCGTGCATTGTCCGGCTGAAACGTAGGGTTCCGCAGGGATCGAGTGAAGGGTAGAGCCACGGGTCGTGACATTTCTGAAATGTAACGTCCACTGTTCAAAGTGCCGTGAATGCGAACAAGAGGTGACAGAGACGTGTAACCAATGGCAACGCATGCCATCACGCCGGGTGATACGCCACGCTTCCAATGTGCGTTCACCGCGATGTCGCCAAATACGGATGCGCCCATCATGATGCTGTAAAGAGAACCTGGATTCATCCGAAAAAATGACGTTTTGCCATCCGTGCACCCATGTTCGTCGTTGAGTACACCATCGCAGGCCCTCCTGTCTGTGATGCAGCGTCCAGGGTAACCGCAGCCATGGTCTCCGAGCTGATAGTCCATGCTGCTGCAAACGTCGTCGAACTGTTCGTGCAGATGGTTGTTGTCTTGAAAACGTCCGCATCTGTTGACTCAGGGAGTGAGACGTGGCTGCGCGATCCGTTACAGCCATGCGGATAAGATGCCTGTCATCTCGACTGCTAGTGATACGAGGCCGTTGGGATCCAGCACGGCGTTCCGTATTACCCTCCTGAACCCACCGATTCCATATTCTGCTAGCAGTAATTGGATCTCGACCAACACTAGCAGCAATGTCACGATACGATAAACCGTAATCGCGATAGCCGACCTTTATCAAAGTGCGAAACGCGATGGTACGCATTTCTCCTCCTTACACGAGGCATCACAACAACGTTTCACCAGGCAACGCCGGTCAACTGCCTTTTGTGTATGAGAAATCGGTTGGAAACGTTCTTCTTGTCAGCACGTTGTAGGTGTCGCCACCGGCGCCAACCTTGTGTGAATGCTCTGTAATACTAATCATTTGCATATCACAGCATCTTCTTGCTGTCAGTTAAATTTCACGTCTGTAGCACGTTATCTTCGTTGTGTAGCAATTTTAATGGCCAGGAGTGTGGTTAGCATTGAGGAAATCGTTTTGCACGAGACTGCTCATTACGTTAGGACTCAGACTTTACAACATATGAATACCGAAGTTACTGGACGGTAGTTTCCCGGATGACATCTGCTATCCTTCAAGTAGACAGGTGTGGCCTGTGCTTTCTTCCAACTGCTGGACATGGGTCTTTGTTTGAGAGATCTCCGGTTGATTACGGTTAGAAGAGAGGATTGAGCCACTTAGTATACTCATTGGGATTCTATGAAGCCCCGGAAATTTGCTCAGTTTTAGTGATTTAAGCTGTTTCTCAAAACCAGTGACACTAATATCTATATCACTGGTTTCTGCAGTGGTATGAGAATCAAGTAGAATTAAATTTCGACAATATTCCTCGATTTTCCTCCTTAAAGGAACATTGTATGAACTATAGCATTTTTCTTTTTGCGTTGCTACCTCCCCTCCTCTCCCCCTACCAAATTCAGTTCCTATCATCCCCATTGGTGACGTTTTCGCAGGGTTACTTTATTTCCTTAGTTTCTCACAACAGGTGTTGTACTACGTCTTAAAATGTCACTCATTAGCATACATTTTGTTCCAACCTGTATGACTCTATTCCATCGGATCGACAGTGTACGATTCCACGTCATGCGCCGACTTTCAGTCTCAGGAGATTCAGGATAAAATTATTCTTTTCCTAACTAAAACTGAACAATATAGTCATGTAAGGTTATGCAGCGTGAACACTCGTTAGCACAAAAAATAATGTTTATCATTTCTGGGACAGGAAATGTTCTTGTAATTACCTGTACATACAACAGTGCAGACTTCCTGTCACCCATGCCACGGGCACAGCAACCGGCGTCGCTGGATGACCACACGCCACGAGGGCTGTTTTGTTAACTGTTAATCACCCAGTACATTACCTTCAATATGTGACACTGATTACATGTAACTGTATGACACTTCTTGTCGTCACACTGTAAACTTTAACCTTAATGAATTATTATTTCAGGTTTTGTTGTATATGCTTTTAATTTTCACTGGTCATTATGTTGTGTATTTAACAACCTTTTGTGATATCAGGTTTCTTAACAAAACAGTGTGAACTGTAGTTTCTTTTTTATAGTAATATGCAGTGTTTTTCTTTTGTTTCCATTAGGCAATAACTGGGCCTGTTCAACAACCTAACTGGACAAGGGTAGGTATACAGATCTAAAGCTAATTTTGATCACTTATTGAAGATGTTTATGCGTGTAACTGATGTATAATAATTATAGATTAGCTATGTAGGCAGTGGTTTCTATTCAGGCTCCTCAACCTCCTTTCAAGCAGCCTAGGCCGCCAACGGTATGTAATTATAGATGCACATCTTTCTTCATGATTGTACTCAGTCATCTGTAGTCGATACAAAAATGCAGTGTGCCATGATTACTCTTCACAAGGAGCACAGTGGGAAATCAAGTACTCTCTGACTGTTCAGTGATGTCATGTTGCAGCATTTTACTCTCGGGTAACCCATAGCTCGGCCGGTGATACACTATATGATTACTGGGTCACCCCAAGTGTTGATACAGTGTTTGACAACTACCTTTTATCCACTCCACATTTGAGAGCATCAGGAAATTGACGCAGAATGGCTTGCCTATGTTATTCATCGGACTAGATCCAATAGGCAATTTGACTGTAGCTTCCTCTGTTTCTATAGTGATAGTGGAGCGCAATCAACCTTTCCTACGCACATACCTTTAGGGATGAGTTTTGGGTCCTCATGAAAATTTGTGATCCAAAGTTCTCCTTGATCAATTCTTGTGGTAGTCGCTGGCTTATAGATTTCTTTTGTGAGGATACGTAGGTTTTGGCAATCGATAGAAGTTTCATAATTTAAGTGAGAATCTTGTTTGACGTTTGAAACTGATCTCTCTGGTGTCATGAAAACGGTATCTTCAATGGCAAACAACCTCATATAGCAGTCTTTGTTATGTGTGCTTGTTGGAATACATCTGTGAATCGGGAGCCCTAATCTTCTGCAGTGTACGACTGCATGTAATACAGGAAGTCCCATCCGTGAGTAACATTACGAATGCGCTCTGCTAAAACGACAAAATCCAAGGGTTATTTCTATCGTTGATAGTTTTTCCTACAATGGCCAAGGGAGCACTGGAACCTCCGACGGGGGGAGCCGCGCGAACCGTGACAGAAAGCCCAAGACCACGCGGCCACACGTCTATAATAATCTTCTGCAGTGGACTGGCATGAACAGAATTGTTGTAACGGCTGACGTATAGTGGCATATTAGTCACCGAAGAACGACCTCTCACTTCTCTGCAGTAGATCAAAATGAGTCGATGGTGTACATAGTGAAAATGAACTGATGTGTTGTCCTCTGTCTTCCAAATTTCTGTTCTTTTGTGTGGCGTCATTAGGGATCCACAAAAGCGGTGCGTTTCAAGGAGATGAAGGCTGTCAACCATATCCTTTTAAAAGAAGTATCCCGGCATTTTCTTGGAGAAATTTGGGAAAATTACAGAAACCTATATCGGCATCGCGAATGCGAGTGTAGAGTGATAACCACTGCGGCACCACGCTTAGTTTGACCGAGGAGTTAGTCACACCTGCATTGATCGGATGATGGTTTATCATTTGACGGTTGGGGCTTAAGTGCAAATTGGCCGAGTCTTTTCTTCATGGTGCATTCGACTAATGGCGAGGTGTGGTATGAAAGAGTTCTACACCTCTTCTTCGACATTCTGCATCACATCCAGACATATGGGGTCGACATTCATAGCCGCTTTCTCTTGAATACTCTCCCCGACATATCTGGCTACCAGACACTGCACTATCTTTTCGCTTATTTAGCCTGTAAGTGAGAGACAGGGACAATATTCGGCAGTCAGTCATACCACTCATTTCTGATATATTTCCACGACACGTGCCCACCACTTTATGAATTCTCCGGTTGTTCTGACATCATTTACCAGAAGATCTTGGGACAGGCCTTCCGGGACACTTTTCATCAAGTGTGGGATTTTGTCGCCTTCTATCACAGTCGGTTTCAAGCGGCCGTAATTTTCTGTATGTACGACTGTGTCGTTTCCCCTGACGTAGAGTCCTATTCTTCAATTTTTCGTCTTCTAAGCGACGTTGATGTTGGTTGTCGCTGATGTTGGTTGTCGACCAAACATTATCACGGAAAAACTACAATCAAGTCCAGCTGCGAATGCTGGTCGTCAACGAAGCACAACTGTCAAAATTCAAAGCACGTTTGATGCTGAAACCAACATGCAAACAGATGAGAACTGACTTTTTGTATAGAGAGTGCATCTCCGAAGCTGTATTTTATGAAAGAAGCTAATCCTCTGTGCACCCCAGCTTTGAACTGACAGGTGGATTGGCCGCTAATTGTGTATTTTCTTCAGCATAGGGTTATAGAAGGAGGAACATGTATCGCAAATATGTAAACGGTGAAAATAATTTATGTTGCATTAGCGAATACGCTTAAGAAGCAGAGAAGGGAAATTTCACTCCACGAATTAAGAGAACATGAGTGTGTTATTTGGACAATCAAATACACGATAATAGGTTTTGGGCACCAGAAATCAGTTGCGTTAAACGTGTAGCATTGTTAACTGGTTGGTTAAAAGAATCCCGCCATATGGATTTTGCAGTTCTCACGACGTGGCAGAAACCGAAGGATTATGTAGCAGACTGCTACTTCTGCTTGGCAAATATTTCTGAAATTAGTTCAAAGAATGAACATATTTTAAATATCCCTCATTAAAATCAGCATTTCCCCCACTGTTTCATGAACACAGCCTTCTCATACAAACTACACCAAACGACAATAATATGACTCAAGTGTTTGAAAGTGGCGATTACATTAGTGAATTCCAGCAACAGAGCTACAAAGTTTGTGGAAGGAGTTATTAAAAACGAATATCACTTTCTAACCCAGGAAGCTGTATGTTTCTTGGTTCGTAACCTCAGTCACCTGAAAGTAACGCAGAGGTACTTGTTCGAAGTTTGAAAGACTTTCTGCGTGATGGCATCAAAGGAAAGTCTTTCCGAAAATGACAAAAAGATCCAATTTGTGTAATAATTATGACTGGTGGAGTACCGGGATGGCTGACATAGGCCTGAAGACTGCCGTTTACTCTCTGACTCCTGGACAACCAACTTTTTAGGGGTCTCTCTACATAATGCAAATAAGTTTCCATCCCTTTCTAGAGCTCACACAGTCGTTAAGAAGGAAAGTTAAATGAAAATTCTCTCGTTCTCCAGTATCCGATATGAAGGCTAATCACGACAGATTTGTACAGATTTGCTACTTGGTTTACAACTTGGCTAACCCAACTTTGCTGCTTCTTGTGCCTACGGAATAGCACAGAAAGAAGCAGCTACATCTACATGACTGCTCTGCAATTCACAAATTAGCGCCTGTTAGAAAGTTCATTGAACCGCTTTCACACCATTTCACTCTGGAAAGGCGCAAGGGGAGAAAAGACCACTAAAACCTTTCTTTCCGTATGGATTCTGATTTCTCTTATTGTATTACGATGGTCAATCCCCCTTCCCCCGTCCATGTAGATCGGCGTCATCACCATGTTTTCTCATTCGGAGGAGAAAGTTAGGAGTCAGAATTTGTGGAAAGATCTCACGGTAACGAGAAACGCCTTTGTTTTAATGACTGCCAAAAGAACTCGCGTATCATATCCGCCACACAGTCACCCCTGTTTCGCTAGAATACAAATCGAGTGCCCTTCTTTGAGCTTTTCCGGTGTTTTCTGCTAATCCTTTTAGGTAAGGATCGCATAGCGCTCAGCTATAGTGCACTAGAAGAAGGACAAGCATAGTGTACGCCGTCTCTGTAGTGAATATGTTGCATGTTTTAAGTATTCGGCCAATAAAACACAGTCTTTGGTTCACGTTCCCATAACGTTATCAGTGTGACCGTTTCACTTTAAGCTGTCTTAACTGTTATTCCCAAGTATTTAGTTGATTTGTGTGATGTTACGTACAGCCAAAACTTAACTGATTTCTTTTAGTTCTCACGGTTATGACGTAACACTTTTGACCACTTAGGGTCGATTCTTGATTTACACTTTTCACAACATGCAGATATCTTCTCTAAATAATTTAGCAAATGGTTTTGATCTGCTGATGACTTTACTAGGCAGTAAATAACAGTCTCATCTACGAAGAATCAAAGAAGGCATTTCAGATTTTCTCATAAATCATTTATATAGATTTTGAACATAAGACAGCCTGTAACACTTCCTTGTGGAGCGCCAAATACCACTCCTGTTTCATTCAATGATTTTCTATCAATTACTACGACCTGTTATCTTTCTGATAGGAGCTAACGAATACGGTCGAGTAAATGTGCCTATTTTCTACTGGCACACAACTTGATTAGAAGCGACTTGTTAGGTATAAAGAGCTTTCTGGAAATTTAGAAATACGGAATCAGTCTGACATTCACTGTCGATAGCACTGCTTGCTTCATGAGAATAAAGATCTGTTTGTTGTGGTCCAGAACAATATTTTCTGAGCCCGTGCCAAGTGTTAATGGATCGTTTTCTTTGAGATAAACCATAACTTTCGAACACAATATATGTTCCAGAATCCTACCAGAAATCGAGATCAGCGATACAGTTCTATAATTCAGCCGATTACTGCCGTTTCCTTTCTTGAATATTGGCGTGATTTGAGGATTTTCCAAACCTTAGGTACGGGTCTTTCGTCGAGCGAACGGTTGTAATGAGTGCTAAGTACGGTGCTATTGTATCAGCATAGTCTGAAAGGAATGTAGTTGGTACACTATCTGAACTAGAAGACGAGCCTTTATTAAGTAATCTGAGTTGCTTGTCTATACCGAGGGTATTTACGTCGAAGTTCCTCTTGATTAGAATTCTGCAGTATCTACCACATTATCTTTGGTGAAGGAATTCAGACGCTGTCATCGGTAACATTACCATTTTTTTAAAATTAGTTCATTATAATCGGCATTTTTGGAAAGCCTGAAACTCTGTCACTCACGATTTAAATGAGGAAAAACTGCACTAGTTATTCATTTTTTATGCTTAGCACAGTGCGCTTGGAGAATTAATTCTCACTTTCAACTGTATTTATTTACATAGATATTTTCTCTCATGTTTGCACATGTGATTTTCTGCCTTAATAGTACCGCAGTTGCCCTTTTGAGGTTATCAAGCATTGCGTCTCCTTCATTACAAAGAATATAAAAAACAAGCAGACGATTACAACATTTTTAATTTAATCACAACATGCTTCCTAAGCAGCATAATGAAGCACAAAACGATCTACTCTTCTACTGGCATGGAAGTGGGCACATGACTGTTCTGAGCTGTCATATGAAAACACCACCACACAAGAAATTTACGGTGAGGCTACAGAGACACACAGACAAAAGTAAGTAAGTAATTTATTGTACTAGAAAGGTGCAACACAATGAACAAACAAACGATCTCTTCTCCTGTTGTAGCCTCTAGCGAGTTTGGCGCCAGACTGCGCTATCTGCAAAACGAAAATAACAAACGATAGCAGCGGTCCAAGTGCCATAAACCAACCTGCACAGTTATTAAAAGGCGAGACTAAATACTTTGGGGATCCAGGAATTAAAAAAAAATACACTCCTTCTAAAATGTTACTGTAATGACGAAATTCACTGAAAGTGACAAAAGTAGTGGGATAGCGGTGTGCACACATACAGATGGCAGTAGTGTCGCGTACTCAAGGCATAAAAAGGCAGTGCATTTGGTGGAGCTGTCATTTGTATGCAGGTGATTCATGTGAAAATGTTTTCGATGTGATCATGGCAGCACATAGAAAATCAACAGACTTTGAACGCGGAATTGTAGTTGGAGCTAGACGCATGGAACATTCCATTTCGGAAATCGTTACTAGTTCACTACAATACACTAAGCAGATTCAGAAGGATGTAGGTTGCAGTAGGTACTGGGAGATGAAGCAGCTTGCACAGGATAGAGTAGCATGGAGAGCAGCGTCATACCAGTCTCAGGACTGAAGACCACAACAACAGCAGAGCGGCATGGACTCAGCAAGTCGTTGCAAGTCCCCTGCGGAAATATTGAGTCATGCTGCCTCCATAGCCGACCGTAGTAATTGCGAAAGTATTGTGCGTACAATGTATTGCGCACAAAATGACATCTCGATAAGGTCCCACAAATATTCGACAGGATTCATTTCGGGCGATCTAGGTCGCCAAATCATTCGCTCGATCTCTCTAGATGCTCCATAAACCAATTGCGAGAAATTGTGGCCCTGTGACATGTACGGGAACATGAAATACATGAATGGCTGTAAATGGTTTTCAGGTACACTAACATAACCATTTGCAGTCAATGATAGGTTCAGTTGGACCTGCGCAGTGCATTGTTGATATCTTAGGTCCGTGACTTCCTCGAGTCTGCGCCACACTCGAGCCCTGCTGTCAGTTCTTAATAACTGAAATCGGGATTTATCCGACCAGACGCCGGTTTTGCACTAGTCTAGCGTCCAGTCGCCCAGGAGAGGCGCTGCAGGTGATGTGCTGTTAGCAAAGGCACTCGCGCTGGACGTCTACTGCCATAGCCCATTAACGCCAAATTTCGAGCTCTGTCCTAAGGGATACTACCGTCGTACGTCCTACATTGATTTGTGTGGTTAATCATGCATTGTTGCTTGCCTTTGAGCACTGACAACTCTACGCAAGCGCCGCTGCTCTGGGTCCTAAGTGAAGACCGTCGGCCACTGCTTTGTCCGTGGTGAGAGGTAATGCCTGAAATTTGTTGTTCTCGGCACACTCTTGACACTGTGGATCTCGGAATACTAAATTACCTAACGATTTCCGAAATGGAATGTTCCATGCGTCTAGCTCCAACTACAATTCACTACAATACACTATGCCGGGCGAAAAGAGGTGCGAAACAATATTAGAAGCTATCGCATGATTTTTGTCACTTCAGTGTATGTCTGTGTAATATACACAAACTATTTGTTCAAGTGTTTAAGAATAAAATAAGAAGTAAATTGAAAGGTCTTCAGAAAAGAAATTAACTAATTTTCTTTTGTTGTAATAGTATATAAGAATGGGATTGTAAAACAGTTAAGATCCTTAGACGCCAGAAAGGCATCTGGCCCAACGGTATCCATGTAAGATTTTATGTTGACTATGCTCCAAATATAGCACCATTCTTATCCGTCATCTATCAGAGATCATTGGAACGGTGGAAAGTTCCACGGGACTCGAAGAAGGCCCAGGTCATAGCAATCTATAAAAAGTGTAGAAAATCGGGTGCACATAATTACCGGCCAATTTCACTGTCATAGATTTGTTTTAGAATTATGAAACATATTTTGAGTTCAGACATAATGACCTTTGTAGACACTGAGAAGCTCATCTGCAGAAACCAGCACGGTTTTAGGAAACAGCGGTCAAGCGAGACACAGCTGGCCCTCTTTGTGCATGATATACGTCAGGCTCTAGATACCGGCTCCCAGGTTGATGCCATATTTCTCGATTTTCGAAAGGCGTTCGACTCCGTTCCGCACTGTCACTTGCTACAAAAAGTGCGCGCGTACGATCTATCCAATGACATATGCGGTTGGATAGAAAGTTTTCTAACAGACAGGGAGCATTATGTCGTCCTGAACGGAGTAACTTCAACATAAACAAGAGTAACTTCAGGAGCGACCCAGGGCAGCGTTATAGGTCCTCTGCTTTTTACGATTTACATGAACGATCTGGTTGATGGTATTGACAGCGGCCTTAGACTGTTTGCCGATGATGCTGTAGTCTACAGGAAAGTAGTATCAAACAAAAGTTGTAAACAAATCAATGAGGATTTGCAGAAAATAAATGCTTGGTGTAATGACTGGCAGTTATCTCTCAATATTAGTAAGTGTAACCTACTACGTATAACAAAGCGAAAATCCCCATTAATGTATGAGTACAAAATAAATGATCAGTCGTTGAAACTGGTAACATCAGTCAAGTATCTGGGTGTGACTATTCGAAATGATCTCAAATGGAATGATCAGATTACACAAGTAACGGGGAAGGCGAACTCTTGATTGCGGTTTATTCGTAGAATCCTGAAGCGATGCAGTCCTTCCAGAAAGGAAATAGCTTACAATACGATCAGATTACACAAGTAACGGGGAAGGCGAACTCTTGATTGCGGTTTATTCGTAGAATCCTGAAGCGATGCAGTCCTTCCAGAAAGGAAATAGCTTACAATACGTTAGTTCGTCCAGACTTAGAATATTGTTCGCCTGTATGGGGCCCTTAGCAGTTGGCTCTCATTCAAGAGATTGAGAAGGTCCACAGAAGAGCGGCAAGAGTCGTGACTGGTACATTTAGCCACCGCGAGAGCGTTACAAATCTCATAGAAAGTTTGAAGTGGTACACACTTGCAGATAGACGACGAGCTAAACAGAAGGGGCTGCTCATTAAATTCCGAAATCCAGTCTTCACCGAGGATGTAGAGCATATATTACTACCAGCAACTTTCAGATCGCGTACTGATCATAATTCAAAGATAAGGGAAATTAGAGCTCGTACTGAGGCGTTCAGACAGTCGTTTTTCCCTCGTGCGATCCGCGAGTGGAACAGAGGGGGGGAAATATGACTTTGGCGCGAATTGTGCCCTCCGCCACACACCGCTTGGTGGCTAGCGGAGTATATATGAAGATGTAGAACTGGAAATCTAAAATTTGAATCGCATCAGCGGGTAGCGACGACGGCTTTGAAACCTTCTTTCCTAGCATTAATCACATAGTGAACAGTGGCCATTTTGAAAGCTGAAATGGTTGGTATTTTATTCCTCTCGGCAGATGCAGTTCTGACAGCATCATTTTACTTCAGATCGTAGGAAAAGTCGACTGCTCCATATCTCTAAATTATATCGTGTTTTTCCTGATTGTACCTTGTTACTCAGTCATAGATGGGCAGCTAACCCAGAGTTTGTGGAGACGAGTGTGACAAAGAGCCTAAAGGTGTCACTGAGGACGGTCAATGTAACAGGCATGTCGTTATTCTGGGGAACTGTTGCGGTTCGTCGTTATTCTGGATCTAGCAAGCCTCTGCGAATAACGTGCTGGCGGAATTTACGACGCACTATGCGAGTGCATCACCTTCTTTGACGTCATTTGTAGAAGAACAAAAACGTGCCAGTGGATCTCTACTAGTAACTACGGAAAGGAAACTGTTTAGGACTTTGATATTATTACTTATTAATGGACATCTTCACAGAGCTATAAACACGAAAGGCAGCATAAGTGATAAATGCCTCATTACCGCGTTTGTGTACAGTAAACTGGGTCGAAGCATTCCTAGAAGGAGCGTAATAAAATGGAAATGCAAGCGTTGATACTTTGTTTGTAAGCAGACAACAGTGCACCCACACAGTTCACGCCAACCACTCCGAGCAGAATAACGAACTACGCTGTAATTTAATTAACTGAATACTGATTCCGTGATTCTGGAGCTTTGATCTCGCCCTGCTGGTTTGTTCGTGTCGCTGTGAAAGCCGATGTTATAGTATCGCCTGATGTGCGTCAACTGTACTTTGAGAGAACAGCGCTGTATACTGACGCAGCCAACACGTCTCGCTTTCATTTCCAGAACAGTGTAATTGACTGACGTTGGAAAGAGTGGCGTTCTAATCAAAAAACCAGTTTTCGATACGTGTTCGTGCGTGAAACTCGTAAATTGACAGCTTCTTATAACACAGAGCCTAAAGCTCTTTTTAGGAGGTGCATTACACACTAATTGGAAAACTGTGTAAAAAATTAATAAAGGATATGTCCACGAATCATTTCTTGAATGCGGTGACTTTTATACTCACGTAGAAACGACTACGATATTTTGAGGTGGAAGACTATCATTCCGAAACTGAATTCAGAACCTGTATTCCGAAACTGTATTCCGAAACTGTACAGGCTTGAACTACGTAACTGATTTGAAATAACATTCACATAGTTTGCGAGCGATAGCTTTTATGCCTGACTGGATTCACATCCAATCGGAACAAGGCTGTGTAAGGCACAGTGCCATAAACCTCTCAGATTCGATGACGATGGATGTTATACGCATGTCGATGAAATTCTGTGGTACAATATTGAAAACTTAAGGTGAGCCATCAAAATATGTTTACTAGACCAGAAACGCAGGCAACCACAAATCTGGACATTATAGCTGACTGTTCACTAACATAAAATTGGATTAACCAATAATCCTCGATTCTCCTTCCTAACAAACCGGGTAGAAGGTCAGTCAAAACACAAAATCTTAAAACTCGTGACAATGGGCCATTTCGTCTTTGATCCAAATGAGTTACCGAATCAGGAAACTGCGTGGCTTTAAATAATTAATTCGTTTAAGCAGAAGGCATATGTTTTGTAACTTTAATACTTGTATTACTTTTCCTTCCTGTAGAATGGACGCTCTCTCGCAGGAGTTAGCACACCCTACATCTGAAATTTGAACAGCTTGTCCACCGTTCCCTCAGGTAATACACCATGCAACACTCTACAAGCTGGAGCATGGAATGTTAGTTGTTTGAACGCCAGAAAATCTGAAGTGGAAATTCAAAGACACCGTGGGGGATCAATGAACTGAAATGAAAAGGATTTTTGGGTAGACAAATAGGGGCTAATACGAAGAGCCGCAGGAAATGTTATAACGGGAGTGGGATACGTTCTATATAGGGAGGTATGTCTAAGAGTGAATTACTCTAAACGGTTCGGTGGCAGGGTTGTTATCATAATCAGCAGCAAACAAACGTCAACAACGATATACATGCTTACGTCAGAAAACGAATTGAAGTGGTAGCGTAAGTATATCAAGATATTGAATGGATAATTCAGTACACAAAGGTAGACGAAAACCTGATGACCATGGGGGATTGCAACGCGTTAGTAAAAGAAGGAATAGAAGGAAGAGTTACTAGAGAATTTGGGCTTGGCAACAGAAATGAGAGAGGAGAAAGACTGGGTTCTGCGATATTTTTCAACAAGTAATGGCGAATACACAGCTCAGAAATCAAAGAGGAAAAGGTATACCTGGAAAAGGCCTGTAGTAACGGGAAGAGTCCAGTTTAATAACATTATTGTTACACAGAGATTCTAAAATAAGGTTTTGGATTGTAGGGCTTACCTTGGAGGAAATAATTATGAATATTGTATTGAAGTTTAAGACAATATTTCCAAGAATCGAGACGGAAAGAAGTGGGGTACCAAAGTAATTAGGAATAATGAGGCGAGTCTGATGTTCTCTAAAACTGTAGATAAAGTCATAATAAATTAATCATAGGCAGTGGAATTGATAATACACGTAAATAGATCTCTAAATAGGGAATCACAGAAGTTTGAAAGACAAACGTCGGTACAAGACATGTAACTGCAAAGAAACCTTGTAATAGATGAAATTTTTATGATGCATCATTGTGTTTGTTTAATGATAAATTATATGAATGCATGCATGTTTTACTGTTTAATAATGCATGAAAATCGGAGCTAAACTAACGTCATTATCTCGTCTGCATTTACGTCACTAATGTATTCTATTTTTAGCCGCAGCGTCCTCTCGTGTTTTCTTTATTTCCCACAAAAGTTAGCGTTTAAATAAAGTCAAACACTGGTCGAAATATTGGTTTCCAGTTTCGATGATTATCCTTTTCCATGGCGGCTTCTCATTGCAAGCGTACACAGTTCCTTCAGTCTGCACTACACACTTCATGTTTTCAGTGCAAATTTTCGTTCCGTCAGAGAATGTAATAAATTCTCCTAACTTTTCCGAAGTTACTGTCACCGTAGCCTTAAATTTGACTGTAAAATCTAATGTTCACGTACATAACTGTAGCACTAGGATTAATTTCTTGCCAGCTCATCTTGTGTCCAGTTCTGGATAAAGTAAACCATATTCCTCGAACTGTCACTGTGCTTGTATTTCCTAATGTTGCACATTTGCAATGCCAGAACTTTATGAAGTCTAAGAAACCTTCTGTCTCGTAATGAACTAGATACCATAGGCCACTTTCGATCCTCGGAACTTTCAGTTCAGACAGTAACGGTGTGGAGAACAGAGCAAGAATAAATGTCTTGATGCTACATCTGTAATGTATTAAAAATTCTTCTGAAGAAACAACTTGCAATTTTCTGTACTTGTCCATCAACTAGTCCCATAATAAACGTCTTCTATTGTTCGTTGGCATTGTGGAATTATGGTTTTTCCACTTCACAAATGTATTACCTCATGACCCAAAGTCACCCCATCACATCAAGACAATGGTTTCATTTGCCTTTGACTCTGCAGTGTGTAATGTGTCCCTCAAAGAATGAATGTGTGATAAAATGAAGTAACTTTAAACCCTCCGAAAGCTAATTGTTCGGAGGTGGAGCATCTAAAAGTGACCAGAGCAGGACCACATAAACAACATGGATAATCAGAATTTTAATGTCTATTTGTATATTTGCTGTTTTCTGATTTCTCTTAGTCAGGGAACCGCAAAAACTTGGTGACAGCGGACCATGATAATAATGCAACGAATTATTTGTATTGCACAGAAATAGCTATCGGACTTCCTAGTAAGAAATTTAGACTGCAATGCTCGACTTATAAAATACAAACGTGGGTATGATGCGCTGATGGCCCACAATCGTCAGCAAACACAGTTAAATAGCTGAAAGACAAACAAAATCTGTGTACAACGTTAGAAAAGAAATATGGACGAATTTACTCTAAATGACGATAAAAATCAACTTAGATAATTTTATTATTATAACCAAAATTACAAAGAAAAGGAAATGCTTCTTTGCAAAGGGTAATAAAAAGAAGAGTTCACGTGGTTCAGTTACTTTCGAAAATTGAAAAAAAAACGAAGTTGCAGAAGCGATGCTAATCATTTGCAACGATACAGATTACACTCTGATCTCCGACGTATAGAGATATATTTGAAATCCCTGGACTAGCAGGGTGGTTGGGTTTCGGGCTCCGATGGATAGGTCAGGTGTCCACTATAATTAGGAGGTGGCTACACGGGTAGCACGGGCTATGTGGTGTGGACCGGGCGGTGTTTTTAGGTTAGAGGGTCTCGGGAAAACACAAGAAGAGCCTCAGTCACAAAGGGAGCAGGCTGAACACAGGAGAAACGTAGATACAGGAACCATTGGTATAACAGTTGTAAATTAACGTAGCTGTGTTGGGAAAGTACCTGAGCTCCAAGCGCTAATAGAAAGCACTGATGCTCAAATCGTTATAGGCACTAAAAACTGGCTAAAGCCGGATATAAGCTCAGTCAAAATTTTTGCGAAGAACCTAATGGTGTTCCGAAAGGATAGGCTAAACACGGTTGGCGGTGGAGTGTTTGTTGCTGTCAGTAGTTTAACTCGTCGCGAAACTGAAGTAGATACTTCCTGCGAGTTAGTACACGCAGAGGTTATTGTTGACAACCGAAATAAAATAATAGTTGGATACTTTTACCGACCTCCGAATTCAGATGATACAGTTGCTGAAAGGTTCAAAGAAAACTTGAGTTTGATTTCAAATAAGTACCCGACAAAGACGATAATAGTTGGTGGTGACATTAATTTACCCTTGATATGTTGGCGAATATACATGTTTAATTCCGGAGGTCCGCATAAAATATCCGAAATTGAGCTAAACGCATTCTCTGAAAATTATTTCGAGCAGTTGGTTCATGAGCCCACGCGAATAGTAAACGGTTGTGAAAACACGCTTGACCTCTTAGGAACAAATAATCCTGAGTTAATAACGAGCATCAATCCCGATTCAGGAATTAGTGAACACAGGGCTGTCGTAGCGAGATTGGATATTGTAATCCCCAAATCCCCGAAAAATAAGCGAAAAATACACCTATTCAAAAAAGCAGATAAAAATTGACTTGACGCCTTCCTGAGAGACAATCTCCACTCACTCCAAATTAATAATATAAGTGTAGACCAGATGTTGCTTGAATTCAAAGAAATAGTATCGGCAGCAATTGAGAGATTTATACCAAATAAATTAACGAACGACGGCGCTGATCCTCCTTGGTACAAAAAAACGCGCTAGAACACTGTTGCAGAAAAAACGAAACAAACATGCCATATTTAAACAGACGCAAAATCCCCAAGATTGGCGATCGTTCACAGAAGCTCGAAATTTAGCGCGGACTTCAATGCGAGATGCCTATAACAGTTCCCAAACGATACTTTGTCTCGAAACCTGGCAGAAAACCCAAAGAGATTCAGGACGTATGTGAGGTATGTTAGCGGCAAGAAACAATCAATGTCTTCTCTGCACGATAGCAATGGAGATACTATCAAAGACACTGCTGCCAAAGCAGAGTTACTAAACACAGCCTTCCGAAATGCCTTCACAAAAGAAGACGAAGTAAATATTACAGCTGCCAAAATCCACTAAATTACAGGCCCATATCGTTAACGTCGACATGCAGCAGGATTTTAGAACATACATTGTGTTCGAACATCATGAATTACCTCGAAGAAAACGGTCTATTCACACACAGTTAACATGGGTTTAGAAAACATCGTTTTTGTGAAACACAATTACCTCTTTATTCACATGAAGTGCTGAGTGCTATTGACAAGGGATTTCTGATCGATTCCTCATTTCTGGATTTCCGGAAGGCTTTTGACACTGTACCACACAACCGGTTCGTAGCGAAATTGCGTGCTTATGGAATATCGTCTCAGTTATGTGACTGGATCTGTCATTTCCTGTCAGAGAGGTCACAGTTCATAGTAATCGACAGAAAGTCATCGAGCAAAACGGAAGTGTTTTCTGGCGTTCCCCAAGGTAGTATTATAGGCCCTTTTCCGTTCCTTATCTATATAAACAATTTGGGAGACAATCTGAGCAGCTGTCTTCAGCTGTTTGCAGATGACGCTGTCGTTTATCGACTAATAAAGTCATCAGAAGATCAAAACAAACTGCAAAACGATTTAGAAAAAATATCGGACTGGTGCGAAAAGCGGCAGTTGACCTTAAATAACGAAAAGTGTGAGGTCATCCACATAAGTGCTAAAAGAACCTCGTTAAACTTCGGTTACACGATAAATCAATCTAATCTAAAAGCCCTAATTTCCGCTAAATACCTAGGTATTACAATTACGAACAACTTAAATTGGAAGGAACACGTAGAAAATGTTGTGGGGAAGGCTAACCAAAGACTGCGCTTTATTGGCAGGACTCTTAGAAAATGTAACAGACCTGCTAAGGAGACTGCCTACACTACCCTCGTCCGTCCTCTTTTAGAAAACTATGGTGTGAGATCCTTACCAGATAGGACTGACGGAGTACATCGAAAAAGTTCGAAGAAAGGCTGCACGTTTTGTGTTATCAAACTGCGGCGTGGGATCCTTACCAGATAGGACTGACGGAGTACATCGAAAAAGTTCGAAGAAAGGCAGCACGTTTTGTGTTATCGCGAAATATGGGAGAGAGTGTCACAGAAATGATACTGGTTTTGGGATGGACATCATTAAAAGAAAGGCGTTTTTCGTTGCGACGGAATCTGCTCTCGAAATTCCAATCACTAACTTTCTCCTCTGAATGCGAAAATATTTTGTTGAGACCGACTTACATAGGGAGGAACGATCACCAAGATAAAATAAGGAAATCAGAGCTCGTACGGAAAGATATAGGTGTTCATTCTTTTCGCATGCTATACGAGATTGGAATAATAGAGAATTGTGAAGGTGGTTTTATGAACCCTCTACCAGGCACTTAAATGTGATTTGCAGAGTATGCATGTAGATGTAGATGTAGACAGTGCAGTGGAGGTTACATTTGTGGAAAGGGGCAAAAATAAGTTGCTGTCTGTTACTCTCAACATATAAATTTTATTAGTTAAAACACACAATAACATAAGCAAGAATTAAAAACTCTCAAGATTTTAACGAAAGAGCTCCTTTGATTTGATGTAAATCGGCTGAAAGCCACATACGAAAATCCATGGCCCAAGGCCTGAGCTAGGAATTGAAGTTCAGGAGTTCTTCTGGTAGTTTAACTTCTTTCCAAAAAAATATTTTTTTGCTTCAATAAAACATAGGTTGATGGCCATGTTAATTCTAAATAGGCTGAAACCCACCTGAAGGGTGCATGTCAATCAAACAATTGAAAGGCTTAAAGCCTAGGAAGAAGGGCTTGCAATTCAACATGCTGAGGGCGTTAGCTGAAAACATTTCATGCAATCTCGGCTGAAGGCCTCATACTAAAGGATAACAATTTATGACTTACGGGAAGGCCAAGATTTTAAATTTCATTTTAAGAGAGATTAAAACTCGGCTGAAGGCCACATACTAAAGAACAACAATCTTATGACTTAAGGGCAAGACCAAAATTTTGAAACTTTAATTTAAAGGAAATTAAAACTCGGCTCTTCATACTGAAAAAAATAATAAAGTCATTACTTAACGGCAAGAGCAAGATTTTAAATTTTCAGTTTAAGAGAGTTTAAAACTCTGCTGAAGGCCACACACCATGGAGGAAACAATTTCACGTCTTAAGGCCTGAAGAGAAGAAAGCTTACAATTTTAATAAGCTAAAACTCTGCTGAAGGCCACACAGAGTACTTAAGACTAAAAGGAAATCGCTATGTAAAACACAAGGAGCGACGCTCAGAAGGTTCCAAGGGTCGGCCTGGGAAGTAACACAAACACAAGTTTACGTGAGACAGGCAGCCAAACGTAACACTGAACAATCTGGTTGCAGCACGGCCTAAGGACGGTTGACGAACCAACCAACCGCCTAATCAATTCCGCATCACCCGACCTACAGCACGACAACCAAAGTACTAGCCAAGACGAAGATCGCAGCAGGAATGTGTCTCAATAATTGGCGTATAAAACACAGCCAAGGCACAATAAACACTCAAAGGGAAAAGGAGAACAACACAGGTTCACTGATTACTCAACTCCAGTATGCAGGTGCGGTGGGCGACCAGCTTAGCAGTTCTCGCAGTTAGTGCCACACAACTCCGACCGCGAGTACACGCCGCAAGTGGCCCACGCCTGAACACACGCCGCAGAGACTTCCTCGCTGCTCCGCCGCCACCACCAACTCCCACACCCGGAAACGGTCAAAAGATCAAACACACATCGGCCGATGAGACGTCCGACCGAATGACCAAGCAACGGTCGTTCCCGCTCAGCTCCACACTGAAGTCATCCATCTCCGAAGACGACAGCATCGCCTCTCTACAGAGCCATCCGTGCTAGACTTTTATTAGACTGAACAATATAGCAAAGTTAACAGTCAATAGCCAAGAGTCCTTTGAGAGAAGAGATTATTATTTTGTACTGTGTCAAGCATTTGACATGGTATCCCTCTGCATACTACTGAAAGTATGAGCATACACAATAGATTCCCAGATACGTGAGTAGGGTGAAGACTCCTTAATTAATAGAACACATTAGGTTATGAATAGTGGGTTCCATGTGGTTCCCAAGTCGTCAGCGACCGTAAACCATAAAATTACCAAATACGCAGCAACGAGTCGCAAAATCATGTTTTATTTATTCACTTCCGATGTCAACTGATTAACAGCCATCATCGGTGCTTTCAACCAATATGTGCCCTCAGTAGTAATACTGTCTTAAGCAGAGGTCAAACGTGACCTACGGCGAGTGTTCATCAGTGACCAGCGTATCGTCAGGAATGCCCCAGGGAAGTACGACAGGACCGCTATTATTTTCTGTCTATGTACACATGAACTTGTAGACAGGGTAGAAGCTTTCAGCGATTGTTTACTGATGACGGCGTGGTGACCTGGAAGGTGTCGAAGATGAGTGACACTAGGATTCTAATGACACTATCCCAATAGCTGGACGTCCACGCCAATATCTCGGTGTTATTATATAACATGGGGTGACCAGTATCCAAGCAATGTTCGGCAATAGCAGATCTATTTGGCTGCTGTAATCGTGTGTGCCGTTTATGCTCAGTACATCTGTCCTCCACGGTCCTGATAGTTTGATCAATATATGCCATGCCACAGCTACAAGGAATACGATATACACCCGTCTTACGCAGTGCAAGATCATCCTTAACGGAACTCAAAAGTGCTCTAATTTTCGATGGAGGTCGGAAAACACATTTCACATCGTATTTCCGTAAAATACGACCGATCTTATTGGACGTGTTTCCTACGTAAGGCAACTTAGGCGTTGATCAGAATTATCATCAATCACCCGATGTACAGTTGGTCGATAGCGCAACGCACGTTCAATCTGTATATCACTATAACCATTTTGACGAAATGTAACTTCAAGATGGGACAGCTCAGCTGGCAAAGTCTCAGCGTCAGAAACGACATGTGCCCTGTATACCAAAGTACGAAGTACCCCTTCACGCTGAGCCGAATGGTGACAACTATTAGCTTGTAAGTACAATTCGGTGTGAGTACGTTTCCTGTAGACTGCATGTCCCAATGATCCATCATCCTTCCTCCTAACCAACACGTCGAGAAAGGGAAGGCAATCATCCTATTCCACCTCCATCGTAAAACGACATTCAAATTCTCCCTACCGTGAGGCCAAACAACGAAGGTATCGTCAACGTATCTAAAGAAACAGGCGGGTTTTAAAGACGCCGACTCCAATGCACGTTCCTCGAAGTCTTCCGTAAACTAATTTACGATCACAGGAGACAACGGACTACCCTTCGCAACTCCATCTGTCTGCTCGTAATACTGGCCATTAAATAAAAAGTAAGTGGATGTCAACACATGCCTAAAGAGATTAGTTAAATCAGCACCAAGCCTGGCTTCAATTAATCGCAACGAATCAGACAGAGGAACACGAGTGAAGAGAGAGACCACATCGAAACTCACTAAAATATTAGAGTCATTTAGCCTCAGTCCCTCCAAACGACGTAAAAAATCAGCTGAGTTCCTTATATGATGTTCACACCGTCCTACTTGTGGACTCAACAGAGAAGCAAGATGCTTGGATACACGATATGTCGGAGCGCCGATGTTACTCACTATAGGACGGAAAGGAACCCCTTCCTTATGAACCTTTGGAAAGTCATATAACCTAGGGGGAACCGCGCTATAGGTGTTAAGCTTTTGATTGTGTCCTGCGACAAACCACTTTTCTTCAGGTGGCTGTTGGTCTTTCTCTCAACACTTTTCGTGGGGTCAGCATCGATTCTGCGATACGCTGAATCAGATAGTAAACGTTGCATCTTTTTTACAGAATCATGTTTATTTAAAACAACGGTGGCATTGCCCTTGTCAGCAGGTAAAATAACAATACTGGGATCAACTTTGAGAGAGCGTAAAGCAGCCCTCTCTGCTGCTGTTACATTACTCTTGGGTGGACGAGCCCTAGTCAAAACACGGCATGCCTCCCTCCTAACTTCCTCTGCAGCGTCAGGAGGTAGTTTGCAAACTGCCTGTTCAATTGAACTAATGAAATCAACTACCGGCAAATTCTTCGGAGTGGGTGCAAAATTTAAACCCTTCCCTAGCACGGATAAGGTTGCGTCGTCAAAAGATATCTCTGTGAGATTTATCACAGAACGTCGAGATATAACATCCGACTCCGCGCGATGAACAAGTTCAAACTTTGCCAAATGCCGGGCAGTAACGGAGTTGTACTCCCAGTCAGCTTGGGTCCATGAGGCACCGTCCAACCAATCCAAAGTGAAATCAGACACTTCAGATGCAACCAGTAAACGAAAACGATACAATTCCTTGGAAACAGAATCCAAACGTCGACGAGTAAAACGAATCCTTTGGCGAACAAGAGCCAAGCCAGCACGTTGCTTGATACGATTGGCGGCAGGAGAATTAATATGGTGCACAACCTTAGCAAATGTTGGGACATGATTTTCATCACGACACCTCAATAAAAACGACAAAGCACATTGCAGTCTAACTCGACAGCTACGAAGTTTATCCAACTTACGTAAACACCGATACATTTCCTCCCCGTAGAGGTAAACAATGTGAGACTTGAGTTTCTCCTGGCGTATACAACTTTCAAATAACTTCTGGGAATTCAGCCAGGTAACACTTTCAGCGACCGCCGATATTTCGGCGGGAGAACACCCCGCCATTTTCAAGGCAAACTGCAACGGACAGGCGGTCGCTGAAAGTGTTACCTCGCTGAATTCCCGGAAGTTATTTGAAAGTTGTATACGCCAGGAGAAACTCAGGTCTCACATGTCGGATGTCAGTTTGCGGGATGAAGTTCCTTACCTGTTGCACTTGCTCGGTCAATACAGGGACGATTAATGCTCATTGTGGATGACGCTGGAATTAACGTCGGAAGTTCACCCATATCTGCTTGGTTGGAGACGGGTCTGGTGATCGAGCAGGCCAAAGTAACATGTCGACTCTTTGTAGAGCATGTTGGGTTTCAACAGCAGTGTGTGGGCGAGCTTATGCTGTTGGAAAACACCTCCTGAAATGCTGTTCGTGAATGGCAGCACAGCATGTCGAATCAGACTGAGGTACACATTTGCAGTCGGGGTGCGAGGGATAATCACGAGAGTGCTCCTGCTGTCATACAAATCGCACACCACACCATAACTTCAGGTGTAGCTCCAGTGTGTCCAGCTTGCAGACGGATTGGTTGTAGATGCACAACTGGTCTCCTAACCAACACACGGCCATGAGTGGCACCAAGGCAGAACCAGCTCTCATCATAAAACTAACAGACCTGCACCTTGGCTTTTTATGGGCTCCCACTTGATACCACTGAAGTCCCAAATGGCGGTTGTTTGGGGTCAGTGGGATGCAAGCTGCAACGTGGTAGCCTCCCTGTCCTTGAAGTAACCGGTTTGTAACAGTTGGTTGCGGCACTGTGGTGCCAACTGCTGCTCGATCTGTTGCTACAGTTCCAGTGCGGTGCGTCAGAGCCATACGCCGGACACTGTTTCTTCTCTCTCAGTAGTGCCACATGGCCTTCCGGACCCGGTCTTCTTGAGACCGTACATTTAGGTGGCCACCGGTACAGGCAATCACATACAGTGGCTACATTCCTGCTGGCCCTTTCTTCAATATCGGACAAGGAACACCCTGATTCTGATAGCCCTATTACTCGACCTCGTTCAAGGGCAGTGAGGTGTTGATAAAGGCCTCTTTCAAACGTTAAGGAGACTCTTGACTCACGAAGTGCAATGTCAACACCTCACAACAGTTAGGGTATTCATAGATTTGCGTCCTCGTACTGGCGCTACAAGCACCACTCTTATGCGACTGGCACTAAATTTGAATAGGCATCTTCTTTCACACGTAGGAACACGCCTACCAACTTTCATGTCTGTCACACAACGCCTTCTTGGTGTTGAGATTTCGTGCCGTCACTGTATTCGGACGTAACATTGCAAAGCGATATGAAATGGATCGAGCAAGTGAGGATAGTGGTAGGGAAGGCGAATAGTCGACCTGAGTTTCTTGTGAGACATTTAGAAAAGCTTGGTTCATTTGTAAAGGAGTGCATATAGGACTCTAGTGCGACATATTCTTGAGTACTTCTCGAGCATTTGGTACACATACCAGGTCGGATTGAAGGAAGACATCGAAGCATTCAGAGTCTGGGTGCTGGATTTGTAAACGGTAGCTTCTAGCAATACGCAGATATTATGGAGATGCTTCGGGAACTCAAATGGGGAATCCCTAGAGGGAAGGTGACGGTCTTTTCGAGGAACACTATTGATAAAATTTAGACAACCGGCGTTTGGAGCTGTTTGTAGAACTACCCTATTGCCACCAACATAAATTTCACGTAGGGACAGCGAAGACAAGATGCGATAAGTTAGGGCTTATACGGACGCAAATAGTAGTTTTCCTCTCGCTGTCAGTGAATGGAACAGGGCATGGGATGTTTGTAAGTATTTTATCTTGTTCAAATTATAGCAACTTGGTCCAATGTTTTATGTATGTTTCAGTATGTAATCGTCATCCTCTAGATGTAAATATAAGATCCCTCCACTGTGCCAACGAATGTTTTTTTGAAATATTTTCTGCTGTATTGCATACGCACAATAACTAAAATTTAGTTATTTTGTAGCCTTCCGTGTCTTGTAGTTTCCATGGCGAGCTGTGTATGACGTTCCGCATGACCTATTAGGCTCGATTCCACTAAACAGTAAGTTAATTGTTTTGTCGCACTCGTTTCGACGTCAGCTAAAATAGAACGAATGTCCCTATCAAAATTTGCTTCTGACTTCCGAACAAAATACGAAATGTAAGCAGTTACAATATGGCGTGCAGTGATTTATATACGGCAAGCAGCAGATACTGGACTTAGAGGGGTCTTCTCGTTCCAATATAAAGCTCTGTGTCAATGGACTGTGTTCCATATGGAGAGATTTCACGTCATCAGAGCGACAGCTGAAAGCTATGACCTATTTTCAACCAACATGAGCCCTATGCTTAAAGAAAAGGTACGGTATGTCATTTTCTTACGGTTAAAGCCTTGTCAGACAGAGTGAAAAAAATGGCTCTGAGCACTACGGGACTTCTGAGGTCATCAGTCCCCTAGAACTTAGAACTACGTAAACCTAACTAACCTAAGGACATCACACACATCCATGCCCGAGGGAGGATTGGAACCTGCGACCCTAGTGGTCGCGCGGCTCCAGACTGTAGTGCCTAGAACCGCTCGGCCACTACGGCCGGCGACAGAGTGAAACAAGCAATTTGCTTGTACTGTGCGTTATACCGAAAACACGCACCTGTCCAAGGGGCTGACAAGCCTTGACAACACTTGCACAGCCGTGCAATGCCTTATCGTACTTTTAGTAGCCTCCACGAGCTTTGAGACACTATCTTACTGGTAGGACTTGACATATCCTTTATTTGGATAAAATAGTACACAGGACTCGGGTTTCAGAATGTGAATCACATACTCAGCCGCATCAAAAAACAAGGAGGCTGAATTTCCTGATGTTGAGAAATCACAAAGATGCTTCGTAAAAATTTTCTAAAGCCAAAATCGCATAAAATATTTCTTCTTTTAAGAAAACCTATTTCAACAGACTTTAATGTGATCTTCAGGTCTCAAAAGGCTTTTATGTTGTAAAAGGTGTTCATTTTACACTGAACTTCACGCCTAGGTAACAAATTGATAAAAATCAGCACATTATAAAAGGTCTGTCGTCGCTAAAATGTTTAAAAACATATAGTACCTTGCACAAAAGCCCATGTTCGTATACATACGTTCAAGGCCTTTTGCACAAGTTAACAGATCGCCCTTCAGTACTCTCCAAATCAGAAAATGTAGCACTTTATATGATTTGCCACAGACATATTTAAAATCAAAAGCACTTTATGCACAAGGCCATTTCCATACCTGTAACTTTCAACAGATGATTGTTACGACACAGAGAAACACAGTACACAGTAAAATGCACAGTAGAACATCTGTTTACTAGTGCTGGACATTTTCTTATTCATTGAAGATCCACCTCCTACGGCGTAAAAGTTGGATCTTCAATGATTAGAATATGTCCAGCTAAAGTAAACAGTTGTGCCACTCTGCATTTTATTGTGTACTGTGTTTTTTATGACGGAATGATCATCTGTTGACTGGTACATATATGGAAATGGCCATGTGCACATGGCTTTTCTGATTTTAAATGTTTTATTTATGACAAACCATTACATAATGTACAAAGTTTTATCTGCATGACAATTTGGCGTGAGGTCCAACTCAAAGTGTATACATTTTATTACAAACATTTTTGAAGGCCTGTAGATGACAGCAAAGTCTGATCTCCCCTCAATGAAGACCGCCTTTGTTTTAATGACTGCCATTGCAAATCGCTTATCATATACGTTACACAATCTCCTCTATTTCTTGATAATACCGAACGAGCTGTCCCTTCTTTGAACTTTTCCGAAATTCTCCGTCAATCCAGTCAGGTAAGAATCCCATACAGCACAGCAATACTCTTACAGAGCACGAACAAGCGTAGTGTAGGCAGTCTCTGTAATAGATCTGTTTCATCCTCTAAGTATTCAGCCAACAAAACGTGGACCTTGGTTTGCCTTCCGCACAACATTATCTACGTGATTGTTCCCACTTGTTCGTAATTGTAATTCCTAGGTATTTAGTCGAATTGACAGGCTTTAGATCTGTGTGTGACCTATCGTGTAGTGTAAATTTACGTTTCCATATTGAGAGACAATTGCTACTTTTCGCACCATTCAGATATCGTGCCTAAGCCATTTTCCAATTGGTTTTGATCTTCTGATGACTATATTAGACGGTAAATGACAGCATCATTTGCAAACAATCTATGAGGGCTGCACATATTATCTCCCAAATCGTTTACATAGATTAAGAACGTCAGAGGGCCTATAACACTTCCTTGGTGAATGCCAGATATCACTCCTGTTTTGCTCGCTGGTTTTCCGTCGGTTACTACGTACTGTGACATTTCTGACAGGTAATCTCAGATACGGTCGCACAACTGAAGCGATACTCCATAAACATGCATTTTGAATACAAGTCTCTTGTTAGTAACGGCTTTTAAAAGCGTTCTGGAAATCTAGAAATACAAAATGGAGATCACCTGTCGGCGGCAATAAAGAGCTAGTTCTGTTTGACGTGTGTATTTGTTTTCCGGAATTGTACCTCACAGTGGCCAGTTTGTTACCCCATTTGTCTATTTCCCCTACTTCGGTTCACTATGACAGTTCCTACAAAAACTTTACCTCAAATCATTAATTACGGTTTTGTTGATTATGCTGATTACTTTCAAGGAACAAAACTTTTTCGCAAAACAAAACCGCACGCTGGTCAGTTTGACAACCTTTTTGTCAATTTCACTCTCTTCGTTTACCTATGTAAATTCGGACCAAAATGCGTTGCATATTTTAACCCTCAAATCACCTATTACATTTTCCTTCATAACTCTGATTTCTTTCGAGAATCTAAACTTGTTTGGAAAACTAGACCTCACACTGGTCAGTGTGATACGCTATTTGTCCAACACTTGCTCCTCGTTTGGCAATAAAAATTCAGACAAAAATCAGTTGTGTAATTTCGAAGGGGTCTTGGTTCCACTCCACCCAAACATTTGGCTAAAAACAACGTTGCCATCTTCCGATTCTATATCAATCAACTTGTTAGTCTGTTTCCTTACCCTCCTTACAATGTAATCATATTGTCCTATTAACGATTATTTTAAAGCTTAATTTTCTTAACGTGAGCCAGAAAATGATTTGGTGAACCCAGGTATAAAGAAATGGACCGTTACATTCAAATATTCTCTGAACATACCATCGCCCGTGTTAAGCTACATTTCAGTAATCAAATCGTACTTAAGTGTGCCTATTTAGCTGCGAAAACCGACCAAGGCTGGAAAATAACTTTGATTACAAAGTGAATGGAACTCTCGCTTAAGCTCCAGTGGGATTTCGATCGCAGAGTTCCTGTAAAAATGCGTGGGTTTCCCCTCGCTGTGAATTCCCGCAGGAGAGCTCCCAGCCGGTGGTTTTTCCCCACTCCCTCCTGCGTCTCCGTGGGCAGCGCGGAGCTGCTCTTAATCAGGCTGGCCAACCTCCTCCATTACAATATAGATGAGACGGGGGACCGCGCGGCCACGACCCTAATAGCCGGCCAGACCGAATGGTTCTGCGAAGGCAGCGGCAACCGTGGCTGGCCGTCCGCTACGCCCTGCTCCTCTGAGAGTAGCACTGCGCGGGTAAACAGGAGAGATACCGGCGCAGCGAGGAGAGCATTTCACCTCATATGGCTTTTCTGTTTTCTTGCCTCTCCCTTTTTACATTTAAATGACGTGGGTACTCGTTCCTGGATTCCGTTGTCAGTGGAAGGGGTTTCGAGCATGACGACAGGCCATTACAACACTAACAATACACAGGATGATTTAGTTCCCTCTAGAAATGTATTTTATGTAGCCTGCAACATCTTCACATATGAATGGGACTTTTGTAGAATATTTAATGAATTTAAATTTAGTACTGGGGTGCATTTTCACTAGAGGCTGTAGTCTTCGAAGTAATCATGAAAAACGAATAAATTGACCTTCAAATGTGTTTTTTTTTTCTTCTTCCCCAAAGAGCTTTGTTTCACACTGCGGATAGAATATTTCGAAACACCACTTCGGTCTAGTTCTATTTCGTGTACACTACTCGCTAAGCTAGTTAATTTTTGGAGGGATTATTAGTTTTCCTGAAACATATATTCAGTTTTAATATCACTGTGAAACGATTTAGTGTCGTAATCAAACAGAGGTAAATTTCAACCTTATTGTAGGATGCATTCGCGATAGGATATCAGATCGTTTCTTCAGCTAAAACAGATAATTAATGACGACTGGTACTGTATGTATTGAAAACTCTCTGTCCTTCTCTTATCTTCAATTCACTAGATCAAAAGACAAATATCCCGTTTGCACTTTATAGAAAACGAACAAGAACTCATTAAAGTGAATCAAAGTTTCAAAAATGAAAAACAGGTAAGATGCCTAATAATTATCATCGATTGAGATGAGCGCCGGTAAGTAAGTTCTTCCTGTCACACGTTCGTGTGAATTTTCTCGGCTCTTTGATAGTTTTCTAAAATAATCAAGTAGTTGTTATGAGTATCAAGGCTGACTTGAAACCAAAGTGGACGGATTCCCTACTTCTACGACGGTTCGCGTCACTTACGTTAACAATGCTGACATGCGCAATCAAACAAAATCTACGACAGACTGTGTTTCAACAATATTTCATAGACCATTTGCTGGCAACAGTCATAGAAATTATTACCAAAATAGAAGCTGAAATCTTTTACGATGCATGTATAACGTTTGATATCCTTATGCTTAAATATACATATATTTTCATAAAGTTAGGTACTGAATTAAGTAGGAGAAATGAGAGTGAAGCAAACGGAAACCAGAGGACGTCGCGGGAAGTACGAGGATAAAGAAGAAATCAACATAAGAAAAGACAGAAGTGTAGCAGATAAAGAAGAAATGAGCGTATAAAAAAAGACGAAAGTACAGCAGAATAAAGAAATGAGGTTGATATCAATGTGCCAGAACACTAACACAAGAACAACAGTAGCCAACGTCCTGTGGATAATTGCTATATACAGTGACGGGGAAAAAAAATTACAACACCAAAAATACTTAATGTAGCGTAATGAAATTTCGGAAATATATCTGTTTAAGTAACAAATATAAATGACTAACATTGCCAAATCCACAGATTAATACGGATGTGATATAAGCCATTGCACATGTGAAATGCTGGTGCAATATAATCGATGTAACCACCAGAATGTTGAATGTAAGCATGCAAACGATCATGCACTGTGTTGTACAAGTGCGAGATGTAAGTTTCTAAAATAGAGCTCCGTGCTTGTTGCACTTAATCGGCCAATAAAGGCACGGTTATTGCTGGTGGTGGATGAAACTACAGTTGTCGGATGATGTCCCATACGCGCTCGATTGGAGACAGATCTGGTAATCGAGCATGCGATGGCAATATGTCGAGCTCCATGGTGCATATTGGGTTAAAATAGCGGTATATGGGTCAGCGTTATCCTGTTGGAAAACACCCTCTGAAATACTGTTGATGGATGGTAGCATAACAGGTCGATATACAGCACTGAGGAGCAAATTTGCAGTCATTAAGCATTGGATAGCCACGATGGCGCTCTCACTGTCACACGAAGTCTCATCCCAGACCATAGCTCCAGGTGTAGGTCCAGTGTGTCCAGCACACAGACAGGATGGTTTCAGGCCCTCAACTGACCTCCTTCTAACAGACACACGACCATCACTGACACCGAGGCAGAACCAGCTTTCATCACAAAACACATCAGACCTCTACCCTAGCGGCGCGGGGTTAGCCGAGCGGTCTCAGGCACTGCAGTCATGGACTGTGCGGCTGGTCCCGGAGGAGGTTCGAGTCCTCCCTCGGGCATGCGTGTGTGTGTTTGTCCTTAGGATAATTTAGGTTAAGTAGTGTGTAAGCTTAGGGACTGATGACCTTAGCAGTTAAGTCCCATAAGATTTCACACACATTTGATCATTTGAACCTCTACCCTGCCCTCTAAAGAGCTCTCACCTGAAACCACTGAAGTCGCATATGGCCGTGGTTTCGGGTCAGTGGAATGCACGATACAGGGCGTCTGGCTCGGAGCTATCCTGGAAGCAACAAACTTGTAACAGTGTCACTGTAGTGGCAACTTCTGTTCAGAGTGCTTCTGCATATGCAGTACGATGTGCCAGAGCCATACACCGATCACGATGGCGCTCCCTCATGGTAAGTGACATGTGGCCGTCTGACGCTCGCTCTACTTGCAATCCCACAGTCTCGTGACCATCGCTGCCAGCAATCATATACAGTGGCTACATTCGTCCCAAGTCTTTCTGCAGTATTACAAAGAATCGTTTAAACTCAGAGTCGTCTTAATGCAATTCTTGACTAACGTCAACTCACGACGTCCAATCTCAACGACAACTAATGCTCACGCCCGTATCCTCACGCATCCTAGCGTCACTCTTACGTGACTGGCGCGAAATCTGAAAAGGCATCGTCCATCAGATGTAGAAACACGCCTATCAACTATCGTTTAAGTCACACGAGGCCTTCTTCGTGTTCGGATTGTTTTTCCGTCAAGGTATGATGTCACAGGAGTAGTACGGATGAAATATTGCTGTGATGTTCGGTAAAAATATTTGTTAAGGAAATTAAAAGACTATTCAGGGGTAATAGGAATTTTTTGAGACGTGCTAGCGATGAGGACAGAGTACACATATGGTCAAACTCTCTTCACATGCCCCAAGAGACAAACTGGTAACGTCGCTTGAAATGACAACTTTACGTTAGCATCCCATCGAAGAAGCAGCTCGTAGATATGGAGAACTGAGCGATGTAAGGGGGGTTTATCAGTGATACATCCACACGAAGCTCAGATATGTAAGTTACACTAATCTAAGAAGGAGAAGCGTTGTTACTAGGAGATCAATTTACTTCAAGAACACTCTAACAAACTATTCTGACGGATATAGGCTATCTATTTTTGAACAACAATGTATAGATTTTCTGTTAAAATGGACAGCGAGAAAGAAAATGCTATGCTACGCTGTGAAAATATGTAGATCCGTTTCCTTTCTTGCAATCGGTTTTAACTACGAGATCAGTGTATTTAAACCATGGGACAATATGTTTCTCCTACTGGTTTTTGGAAAACAAAAGAATATTTCGCCCAGTATTTCTACAGTCTGCGTCAAACAGACCAGATTTCTAAGAATCTATTGTAGCATGAAGTTTCTAATATACCTGGAACAAAAATACGTTCATGGAGCAATAATTAGTTCTCTTGGAGACATTTGATGGAATTGAAGGAGATACAGCTTTTACCAAACAGAATTCGAACAATGAAGAAATATTGTGTATTCTGTAGTTTTGTAACTAGGTTGTGTACATGAAAATTAAAAAAAAAACTTAAAAATTAAAAATAAAAAATGAGGGCAAAGGAATCTCTCATTCTTATTCCTTAAAATGGGCAAAACTACAAAAAGAGCAGAAATTTTCGTTCTCATTATTCCAAGGAACACTCGGATTTTGACGCATATCCAGTTGTGGTCTTCAGTCCTGAGACTGGCTTGATGTAGCTCTCCATGCTACTCTATCCTGCGCAAGCTTCTTCATCTCCCAGTACCTACTGCAATCTACATCCTTCTGAATCTGCTTAGTGTATTCATCTCTTGGTCTCCCTCTACGATTTTTACCCTCCACGCTGCCCTCCAATGCTAAATTGGTGATCCCTTGATGCCTCAAAACATGTCCTGCCAACCGATCCCTTCTTCTAGTCAAGTTGTGCCACAAACGTCTCTTCTCCCCAATACTATTCAATACCTCCTCATTAGTTACGTGATCTACCCACCTTATCTTCAGCATTCTTCTGTAGCACCACATTTCGAAAGCTTCTATTCTCTTCTTGTCCAAACTAGTTATCGTCCATGTTTCACTTCCATACATGGCTACACTCCATACAAATATTTTCAGAAACGACTTCCTGACACTTAAATCGATACTCGATGTTAACAAATTTCTCTTCTTCAGAAACGATTTCCTTGCCATTGCCAGTCTACATTTTATATCCTCTCTACTTCGACCATCATCAGTTATTTTACTCCCTAAATAGCAAAATTCCTTTAATACTTTAAGTGTCTCATTTCCTAATCTAATTCCCTCAGCATCATCCGATTTAATTTCACTACATTCCATTATCCTTGTTTTGCTTTTATTGATGTTCATCTTATATCCTCCTATCAAGACACTGTCCATTCCATTCAACTGCTCTTCCAAGTCCTTTGCTGTCTGTGACAGAATTACAATGTCATCGGCGAACCTCAAAGTTTTTACTTCTTCTCCATGAATTTTAATACCTACTCCGAATTTTTCTTTTGTTTCCTTTACTGCTTGCTCAATATACAGATTGAATAACATCGGGGACAGGCTACAACCCTGTCTCACTCCTTTCCCAACCACTGCTTCCCTTTCATGCCCCTCGACTCTTATAAATGCCATCTGTTTCTGTACAAATTGTAAATAGCCTTTCGCTCCCTGTATTTTACCCCTGCCACCTTCAGAATTTGAATGAGAGTATTCCAGTTAACATTGTCAAAAGCTTTCTCTAAGTCTACAAATGCTAGAAACGTAGGTTTTCCTTTTCTTAATCTTTCTTCTAAGATAAGTCGTAAGGTTAGTATTGCCTCACGTGTTCCAACATTTATACGGAATCCAAACTGACCTTCCCCGAGGTCCGCTTCTACCAGTTTTTCCATTCGTCTGTAAAGAATTCGCGTTAGTATTTTGCAGCTGTGACTTATTAAATTGATAGTTCGGTAATTTTCACATCTGTCAACACCTGTTTTCTTTGGGGTTGGAATTATTATATTCTTCTTGAAGTCTGAGGGTATTTCGCCTGTCTCATACATCTTGCTCACCACATGGTAGAGTTTTGTCATGACTGGCTCTCCCAAGGCCATCAGTAGTTCTAATGGAATGTTGTCTATTCCCGGGGCCTTGTTTCGACTCAGGTCTTTCAGTGCTCTGTCAAATTCTTCACGCAGTATCTTATGTCCCATTTCGTCTTCATCTACATCCTCTTCCATTTCCATAATATTGTCCTCAAGTACATCGCCCTTGTATAAACCCTCTATATACTCCTTCCACCTTTCTGCCTTCCCTTCTTTGCTTAGAACTGGGTTGCCTTCTGAGCTCTTGATATTCATACAAGTGGTTCTCTTCTCTCCAAAGGTCTCCTTAATTTTCCTGTAGGCAGTATCTATCTTACCCCTAGTGAGAGAAGCCTCTACATCCTTACATTTGTCCTCTAGCCATCCCTGCTTAGCCATTTTGCACTTCCTGTCGATCTCATTTTTGAGACGTTTGTATTACTTTTTGCCTGCTTCATTTACTGCATTTTTATATTTTCTCCTTCCATCAATTAAATTCAATATTTCTTCTGTTTCCCAAGGATTTCCATTAGCCCTCGTCTTTTTACCTACTTGATCGTCTGCTGCCTTCACTACTTCATCGCTCAGAGCTACACATTCTTCTTCTACTGTATTTCTTTCCACCATTCCTGTCAATTGTTCCCTTATGCTCGCCCTCAAACTCTCTACAACCTCTGGTTCTTTCAGTTTATCTAGATCCCATCTCCTTAAATTCCCAGCTTTTTGCAGTTTCTTCAGTTTCAATCTGCAGTTCATAACCAATAGATTGTGATCAGAATCCACATGTGCCCCTGGAAATGTCTTACAATTTAAAACCTGGTTCCTAAATCTCTGTCTTACCATTATATAATCTATCTGATACCTTTTAGTATCTCCAGGATTCTTCCAGGTATGCAGCCATCTTTTATGATTCTTGAACCAAGTGTTAGCTATGATTAAGTTATGCTCTGTGCAAAATTCTACAAGGCGGCTTCGTCTTTCATTTCTTCCCCCCAATACATATTCACCTACTATGTTTCCTTCTCTCCCTTTTCCTACTGACGAATTCCAGTCACCCATGACTATTAAATTTTCGTCTCCCTTCACTACCTGAATAATTTCTTTTATCTCGTCATACATTTCATCAGTTTCTTCATCATCTGCAGAGCTAGTTGGCATATAAACTTGTACTACTGTAGTAGGCATGGGCTTTGTGTCTATCTTGACCACAATAATGCGTTCACTATGCTGTTTGTAGTAGCTTACCCGCACTCCTATTTTTTTATTCATTATTAAACCTACTCCTGCATTACCCCTATTTGATTTTGTATTTATAACCCTGTAATCACCTGACCAAAAGTCTTGGTCCTCCTGCCACCGAACTTCACTAATTCCCACTATATCTAACTTTAACCTATCCATTTCCCTTTTTAAATTTTCTAACCTACCTGCCCGATTAAGGGATCTGACATTCCACGCTCCGATCCGTAGAACGCCAGTTTTCTTTCTCCTGATAACGACGTCCTCTTGAGTAGTCCCCGCCCGGAGATCCGAATGGGGGACTACTTTACCTCCGGAATATTTTACCCAAGAGGACGCCATCATCATTTAATCATACAGTAAAGCAGCATGTTCTCGCGAAAAATTACGGCTGTAGTTTCCCCTTGCTTTCAGCCGTACCAATACATATATCCAGTACCAATACATATTTAGGAATTTCAAGGAACTGCCGGGTTGAGTAGAAGATTTATAAATGTTTTGCCTTACTGCTCAGAATACGACAGTGATGTACGTACAAATTTCATAAATACGACGAAAAAAGGGAAAATCACATTTAGAATGCAAAACGTTATGTGATTGTTAGATTTATTATTATTATTGGTATTTTGCCCTTAAACAGCACAATTAGACTAAACTACATGGCCAATTCCTTTTGCTGCCTTCCTTGCTGCCCAAACTTCCCTCATTCACTCGCTGCGTTTCTATTTCCTGTCCTCTGTCCATGCTTCTTGTCGACTTCGTGTCTTCGGCTTCATCTTGGTTGCCTTTTTAGTTGCCCATATTTATTTCATCTTCCGCGTGTGATCTTGTTTGAGCTCTTCGGTCCATTTTACGCCTGTTCGTTTGTCACAATGTATCGCATGTACTTTACTTTTCGTAATGATGTTCCTGAATTTTACTATCACCCATTTGTTGTTTCTAGTGGTTACCCAGTCAAAGATCAGTTTGGTTAGTCTGTACAGTGGCATTCTGTATAGGTGTCCATAGAATTGTGGGCTGCGTTTTCTAATCTTTTCTGTGATTGTCTCCGTATGTCTGTATACTTCCTCTGTAGGTTTCTTGATCCATATTCCATTGTTCTTAGTTGCGCCAAATATTTTGCTAAGAATTTTCCTTTCTACTTTTTCTAGTTGCCTGACACGTGTATGCCCTAGGATTAGTGTGGTCTCTGTTGCATACAGCGCTAGTTAGATTGTTATATATTATTACATTGTTATAATTTTGTAACGCTGTAATGAAGTCAATTAGTAACATGATCGCTTTGCTGGTCCAGGTGTTATGGTGAGGGGAGACAATGCTGCATTACTGTACTGACCTTCAAATTTTCGAACGCAGTACCCTCTCTGGATAATGCTCATGTGCTATGCACACGCGCCTCTTTTCAGGAGTAACTTTGGTCCTGATTTCATTTTTATGGATCACAATGTGCGACCCCACGGAACTGCACAGATGGAGCAGTTCATGGAACGAAATGCTATTCGACAAATGTACTGGCCTGCCCGTTCCCCCGACTTAAGTCGTATCGAGCGAGTGTGGAATACGTTCGGGAGGTGTATTGTCGCATGTCCACATGCTCTAACGACCATTCAGATATTCTCAACCCCGCTGGTGGAGGAATGGATGGGTCTACCATAAGAACTCCTTACCAAACTAGTCACAAGCATGTGAACTGGTTGCGCTTTTAATGTCCAAAGGACCATCATAAATAGCACTAACTACAGTTTAGATGGTCGTATTTGAATGAAAGTATCATTTATGTTCGTCTCATGGCGTACTTCTTTCATTTACCTTCTTTACTGCAGCAGTTATTTCTGTTTATGAATGTTACTTAGCAGTGACACACATGCGAAACTTAGTTTCGTCCAGTGGCTAAGCGAGCGTAGAAGCGCTGGAAGCACCGCTTCCTTAAGTATTTCAGAAGAAGAAGGAAAGCACAATTAATGTCATATAATATTTTACTAGCTGTGAACAGATTTTTAAAATTTGTTCTCCAACTTCCACCGTGCTGCAGACAGTGAGACAGCTGTCGAAGCTCGAGTGACCAGTGCCGTTTGCTTTTTCATTATTGAACACTTTCATGAACTCTTACACTTTGTACCTTTTCTAAAACAATTGGGACTCATGGAAGGGTTCTAAAGCAATCGGTACTCGCCCGTAACTGTTAGGAAGCGCTGAAAGACAGCGTCACTCGAAATATAGGTAGGGTGCGAAGTAAAGATTGTTATTTTATGTGGCGCTTGTAAATAGAATTGTAAGTATATGTCAGTAACAAAAATTCACTTATTTTTCATAGGTTGGTATTTAAAAGTAATAAATAGGGATTTCGTGTCGACTGTGTGAATTTGATACTTCCTCCATCTTAAATTAATATTTCACGTGGTTATGGCCAGCCCTAAAAATTATAGGGACGTCTGATGAAGTATGTCTGTTTGTAGTGTAAGGAGCCTTGCAGTGCAAGATAGGACTACGTGTAATTCTACTATAGGGAGAGTACTGAAAAGTAGATTTAGATCTTTAGCTACAATATAATTAAAAATAAAAAGCCCAATAAAACTTCGTGATAATAATATGGGCATGCAAAGCAAAGCTGCTAAAACATTTAAGAGCCACTTCTCTGAAAATATGTAAGAGACATTTACAGGGTTTCCATTGGTTGCTAAAACAGTTTTGCTGGCCGAACTGGACAATGCATAATTTGACGAGCTGAATAATTTACGCAAAACTAAGGAAACGCATCAGAAAACACAAATTCACACTATTCATCTCAAACAATTTACACATTCGTAAAAAATGGTTCAAATGGCTCTAAGCACTATGGGACTTAACATCCGAGGTCATCAGTTCCCTAGACTTAGAACTACTTAAACCTAACTAACCTAAGGACGCCACTCACATCTATGCCCGAGGCAAGATTCGAACATGTGACCGTAGCTGCAGCGCGCCCCGGACTGAATCGCCTAGAACCGCACAATCGGACAAACACGAACTGAATCGTGTCTAAGCGAACCCTTCTGCCTCACAGTACAGAACCACAATCCAGGAAAAAGAAGCGGGAAATTCTTTCGCACACAATGACGATAGTATGCTTTTTGGGAAAGCAGGAACTTGTATTTAGAGGACATAGCTGGACGGAAAGTCTTTGATCAGAGGAAGTAATTTTGAAATGTTGAAGAACTTAGGAGATTATGAGGAAAAATTACTACTTGTCGGATTCGAAGGCTTTTTCAGAGTTGTCCAGTGACATACAGCATATTATTTATGCAGTTTCGGAACTGGTAACAAACGAATTACAGAAGAAAACTGCTGAGACTTCTTTTGTTGGGATTATTGTAGATGTACCATTTATGAGAATGAAATCACAACTATCCGTAATACGTACTTTGCGAAAAATTCGAACTACTGAAGAAAGATTTTTATATTCCAGGGGTGTCACTGTCGAAAGAACAGCATTTTCTTTAGCACGTCTTATGCCTGATATCTTAAAATGATTTAACAGTAGAAAAATTGGTATCACAGATATGATTAGGCATCTGTGATATGGAAATACAGTCTTCTACAGATGAGAATAATAGAAAAATGTTCGCAAGTTGTGTTCATGCATTGCCATGCACACAGACTGAATTTAGTTTTGTCACAACCTGTAAGCTTTATTGAACAGGGTAAAATATTTTTATTTCAGTTTCCAGTTTTTGTATTTTCTTTGCTAAATTCGTATGTGAATGGTAGCCCTCGTCTGTGACATAAACAAGATATTTCCAATATTAACTCCAAGAAGATGGAATTGTGATACCAGGCTGTTACAAACTGTGTACGAAGACAAACAACATTTAGAAAACTTACTAAATTTATTAATCGGAAATTAGATAGCTAGGATCCAGAAACAGTATATGGTGCTAAAGTTCGTCTTTCAACATTCTGTGCATTTGATTTCAACTTTTCTTCATGTATCCTATTGTATAGTTCCTCAGGCTGACATTGTTTCAAAACAGTAACTCAGTATGCAGTTAGTTAAACGATGTTCTGCCCGACCGGTGGATTGGCAGCAGGGAACCAGATGACAGAGACTATTCTGCATAACGTTCACGCTCACACACGATCTGACGCCACTTATAGGACCATGTGTATGTACCTTCGCTACCAGCTGATCTACCCGACTATAGAAACAGCGTTGTTGCAAAATTTACTCCAGACACGCGGTTAAGGGTTGGAGAAGACCACGACGTATCGACCCGATGCATGACAAATAGTGCTCACATTGAGTAATTGTCAGAAAAAAGCTACTTGTGTTGCCCTAAAGTTTTAAACCAGCTATCTTTAAGGTTACGTTTTATTTCATTATTTTGAAATTTTATTTTGTAGTTATTTTAGGTGTTTTATTAATATTTTAGATTTAATTTAATAATATTTGTCATAATTATGAAACTAGAATATTTATTTGCATTTAAGATTTGCTATTTTTAACTTGATGTATCGTTTATAATTGTATGTGGAATGCAATAACTTCTACGAAGCCTTAAAACCCTTACATTCATTTTGAAACACCCTGTACTGAACGTTTTGAGTACAATTTCAATTAATGTTATATGTGCATTTCACTTCTTCAGCGAGCGAGCGTACTCGGGCAATTGTACTACAGCACTGCAGTCGTAGGGACGTTGACAGTGGCCTGCTACTCTAGGTCCACAGCTCGCATCTATGACATGGTGACTCGAGCAGCTAACAGAGTTCTGCACTTTTTTGATACATATAAGGGTACATAAAATGCCGCATACCTGTAGACAATTGATCTCTCAGCAGAATGTAATACAAAAGTCCGGATATCTAAATTGTGTACTCGTTAATTAAAATAAATCTTAATGGTCTCTATAAGTGATGCATTACACATCTCAATACCCAGATGAAGCAATGTTAATTTAACTGCTGCATCGAATCAACGTACACCTTCTTACATACCTACAAATGTTCTCTTCATAGGCAATTTAAGACACGAACTGCATCTATTTATTGAACAGTTGTTACGTAGTGTTTTTTGTTATAATATATTGTAAACATATTGCTGATCAGAGTTTCTGACTACAGCGTTCGGAGCAACGGCAGTCACCGACGTCATGGAATCCAGTCTGTGTAAAATGACTATTGTGAATACGGACATTTCAAATGAAGGGACCTGTTGCTTAAAAATGAAAAAATAAAAAAAGTTCCTCTTTATAAAAGGAGCGTTTCATGCTAATTACAAGAATGTATAGTTTAGGGACATTTTCATTTTCCATTTGTTCGTAAATTTAGTTTGAACGTAATGTTGCCCAGATGTGCTCCCCTCTGTCATTTTAAAGTGCTTCGGAATACGTGGTGTAGTCTTGTTTTCCTTACTTTCATCAGCCTTTAGATGTAGATCATAAAATGGCTCTGAGCACTATGCGACTTAACTTCTGTGGTCATCAGTCATCTAGAACATAGAACTAATTAAACCTAACTAACTTAAGGACATCACACACATCCATGCCCGAGGCAGGACTCGAACCTGCGACCGTAGCGGTCGCTCGGTTCCAGAGTTTAGCGCCTAGAACCGCACGCCCAATCCGGCTGGCTAGATCATAAGCCCAGGAGAATTCTAGAATGCTCTGACTACCGATACCTACGTACAGCCTTATCAACAGTGTAAGGCTGTTGGTTAGTTGCAACGAAAGTTATTGTGATATATTTGTTGCCGGCCGCGGTGGTCTCGCGGTTCTAGGCGCTCAGTCCGGAACCACGCGACTGCTACGGATGCAGGTTCGAATCCTGCCTGGGGCATGGATGTGTGTGATGTCTTTAGGTTAGTTAGGTTTAAGTAGTTCTAACTTCTAGGGGACTGATGACCACAAATGTTGAGTCCCATAGTGCTCAGTGCCATTTTTTTGTGATATATTTGTTCACTTCTTGCTTTAGGAATTTTAAACACGTTTGCTCCGTAGCTACTGCTGTGTTGTTTTATTTCAGGATATGTGTTTCCTCTGTTATAAATACGGAGAATAAAGAAATTTAACGTAAAACAGCACGCCGCCAGCAGCGGGTAGCCATCCAGAGGGAGATTCAGCTGTGCGAAGGTGCCATATTGTCTGAATATGGTCCCTAGAACAGGCGGTTGCCTGGTGCTGCTACTGGAGGCACAAATCCTTAGGCGCTGACGGGATTCTTCATCTGGTGGTCTCCAACTCGATCTTAGCAGCTGATGGAGACGGCAGAGTTTGGTACATGTTACAGTCGTGCACAGAGAACGTAGGTCAGCATCTGAGAACATCTAAGGATGAGGGTTAGATTTGGGGAGATACTGGTCTGCTGGCCAGGACTTCTCTAACAGCAGCACACCCACTCCGAAAGAGACAAAAGGCTGTATCAGCCAGATGTCACCATTGGGTGGCTATTTCTTAATTGTTTACGTTTTTCTTATATAGACAGCTCGTGAATAATCCTAGCTAGAGCTGAAGCAGTGCCCAACGTAACCCTTTAGAGCACTAGCTAACTCCTTTCTCTTCATCAGCTTCCTAATTGAGCTTTCTTTGATTGAGAGTATATATTCCTGTAAATCGGTGTCCTGGCTTCAGTGTGACGCTAACTTTCCTCTATATGTTGGTTTTCCTGAGCATCGCAAGAGCAGTTCATCGAAACCGACAGAGTCATGGAATACCAATTCTCTTCCAGTGGTTCTACCATACTCAGATAGTTTCGCTCCCTCGTACACCCAAAGTAATTATCATACGAATACAGTGTTAATGATTCTGCACACACTTTAATGTCATCCTTAATGGAGGTTAAACCTTGAGGCAGCACTTCATTGGCAAAAATGACATTTTTAAAATAATTGAAAAATCACGATCCCTTCAATATCGTTTACTAGATGACCTGTTTCAGCACTCTGAAGGTGCCATTATCGGATGTGTGAAGGTATAACATAACTGGTTTGAGGGAGGGCTTACATGAGTTAACTGTATACATTGCAATTTTTACAGAACCACATACCTGAAACGTGGGTTAACATTTGTAAAACCATATGGACATCATGGCACATGAGGTAGACCAACTGATAATGTGTGGTTCTGTAATAATTGCAATGTATATAGTTAACTCATGCAAGCCCTCCCTCAAACCTGTTACGTTATACCTTCACAGATCCGATGGTGGCACCTTCAGAGTGCTGAAACCGGTAATCTAGTAAACGATATTGAAGCGATCGTGGCTTTTCAGTTATTTTAAAAAACAGAGTGACCGCCCCACGACACACCATGTGTTCACTGAAAAATGACTTTGCAAGCAGTTATTTATTTCATCCTTAATGGAGGTTTAATCATGCAGCAGCAAGTCATTGGCAACAGCATCCCCCAATTAGACCAATGTCCCATCGAGTTTCAACGTGTGCTGCCGAAGATCAGTTTCTGCACCATGCGTATATGGGAACATCCACGCAGAAGCCTTCAACTATATGTTGCAAATCTTCCGCAGATTCGTTTTTCTGTAACATAAAAACCCGATATTATTAAACCTAGCGACCGTACGTCGTTATTCCCCACCCCACGTAACCTGCAATATGGAGGGATAAACTGCCCCGTCCCTAAGAATTCGACTCGCCACGGATACATAAGAACCTACGTCTAACAATAATCTAAGCTCTCTACCATTGATTACGCCTCTGCAGATATTTGTGTAACATCGAAACTTACTGGGAATGGTGTCAGGCGGATTTGGAGGTCCCATTGGTATTTAATGACGAATTACCCGTACTGTGTCCTTACACATTTTGACTTTTTTTACTATAGACCTGCTCTGAATGACCAACCGCTCCACACGTTTTACGCTGCCATAGGTGTCACTGTCTCTGAAAGTGACTGAAACATCCACATCAATCACACCTCAGGTCAGAAGAGAAGATGCATGTTTGTCCAATACTTTTGTACTACGTCTTCTTCTTCAGCCTTCGGTTCTGTACTAATGGCTCCAGACAGGTCCTTCAAAGATTCTGCTGACACCCTTGTCAACAGTCAAGCAGTAGCCCTCATAATGGGAAAGTATGAAATACCGTAAGATCCGATTCCTCAGAATAATTTTGTTCGATCGTAATTTCTTGTCACTTCATAGGTAATGCCATTAATATTTCTTACTGTGTTCACAAACCTTTGTGCCGACTTATTTCACCTCCTTTATATCCCATTTAATTGTTAACAATAGTATCTGGACCCATTCTGTTTTTAAAACTATGCAACAGACCCACTTTAAGTTGCTCAAATGTTTGAGCATTTCTCAAGTCTTTGTGATAGAACATATGTCTTTATTTCCATGACTAGGTCATCTGTAGCAACTTTTCATCCATCCTGGAAACCAACTTTGTAAATAGCAGCAGGTCATTTATGAACGCTAAAACATCCTGCATTGCCTTTCCCGAAAAGAGATTAACCAGACTAGCCACAACTGATTTAATGAAAGAGTGAGTCTCTGTCCTTTATCACAGCATTCAATTGTCTATGTAGTTCCGTATTATCAGTTCTTAACTGAGCTAATAGTTATAGCAAAGAATGCACCATCTCTTGAGTAGCAACTCTCTGTTGTTCTTGATTTAGACATCATGGAAATTCCATCCATTACACCAGGAAAACTAAACGGAGACTACTAGAATCTAGGCAACATTATCATTAGACTACCAACGCTTACAAACAGTTATGAGCCATCTTGACTCAGTACACGTTTTAGCATTAGAGCCATGCCAGAAACATGCAGGTACTGACTCGGTACGTGGTGAGCTGCACCTACCAGGTTACACTCAGCGCACCTCAACAGATGCATATCAGCGTAATCCTCCATAGCAATACCTCGAAACTGTGGCAGGTCTAAGGTTTCTTGGGGCTTAATAAACTTCACCTCAACTTTTTATTTCTTAGACATAACTAGCACAAAACACACGAGAGGGAGAGAAAGGAAAAACCTCAATCCATTCACCCCACTGTCTTCTTGATTCTGCCTACTGCAGCTGTCAATGTCGTCCTTGATGCAACTCCTCATAGCAGGAACTCTTTTGACACCGCTTTCAGAGGTTGGGTGTGAATCTCTATGGTGAGTAGTGAAGCTGTAAGTGGGTAGCAGAGCCTCGAATTCTCCATCCAGGTCACAGCTGCAGCAGTATTGTGGGTAAGCGTCATACAGATGTCCGATGTCCAGTCATAGGAACAGTAAGTGCTGAGGCTAGGTAGTTATGGTATCTTCCAACAGCTTAACAGTCCATTTGACAAGGCCAGAATCATGCTACAGTGGTTCGAGGAAGGCGTCAGTGAACACAGGTTGATGCCTGATCGCATTTTTTGGCACTAACTCCGCAGCCATTAGCTACTGGACAGTAATTTACGGAAATTTCGTGACGTGTACTCTGACATCTGGTCCTTCATACCACTAAATACACTACTGGTCTTTAAAATTGCTACTCCAAGAAGAAATGCGGATGATAAACGGGTTTTCATTGGACAAATAAATTACACTAGAACTGACATGTGATTACATTTTCACGCAATTTCGGTGCATAGATCGTGAGAAATCAGTACCCAGAACAACCACCCCTGGCAGTAATAACGGCCTTGATACGCCTGGGCATTGAGTCAAACAGAGCTTGGATGGCGTGTACTGCTACAGCCGCGCATGCAGCTTTAACACGATACCACAGTTCATCAGTAGTAGTGACTGGCGTATTGCGACGAGCCAGTTGCTCGGCCACCATTGACCAGACGTTTTCAATTAGTGAGATATGTGGAGAATGTGCTGGGCAGGGCATCAGTCGAATATTTTCTGTGTACAGAAAGGTCCGTACAGGACTTGGAAAATGCGGTCGTGCATTATCCTGGTGAAATGTAGGGTTTCGCAGGGATCGAATGAAGGGTAGAGCCGCGGGTCGTAACACATCTGAAATGTAACGTCCACTGTTCAAAGTGCCGTCAATGCGAACAAGAGGTGACCGAGACGTGTAACCAATGGCACCGCATACCATCACGCCGGGTGATGCGACAGTATGGCGATGACGAATACACGCTTCCAATGTGCGTTCACCGCGATGTCGGCAAACACGGATGCGACCATCATGATGCTGTAAACAGAACCTGGATTCATCCGAAAAAAATGACGTTTTGCCATTCGTGCACCCAGGTTCGTCGTTGAGTACACCATCGCAGGCGCTCCTGTCTGTGATGCAGCGTCAACGGTAACCGCAGCCACGGTCTCCGAGCTGATAGTCCATGCTGCTGCAAACGTCGTCGAACTGTTCATGCAGATGGTTGTTGTCTTGCAAACGTCCCCATCTTTTGACTCAGGGATCGAGACGTGGCTGCACGATCCGTTACAGCCATGAGGATAAGATGCCTGTCATATCGACTGCCAGTGATACGAGGCCGTTGGGATCCAGCACGGCGTTCCGTATTACCCTCCCGAACCCACCGATTCCATATTCTGCTAACAGTCATTGGATATCGACCAACGCGAGCAGCAATGTCGCGATACGATAAACCGCAATCGCGATAGGCTACAATTAGACCTTTATCAAAGTTGGAAACGTGATGGTACGCATTTCTCCTCCTTACACGAGGCATCACAACAACGTTTCACCAGACAACGCCCGTCAACTGCTGTCTGTGTATGAGAAATCGGTTGGAAACTTTCCTCATGTCAGCACGTTGTAGGTGTCGCCACCGGAGCCAACCTTGTGTGAATGCTCTGAAAAGCTAATCATTTGCAAATCACAGCATCTTCTTCATGTCGGTTAAATTTCTCGCCTGTAACACGTCATCTTCGTAGTGTAGCAATTTTAATGGCCAGTAGTGTATATTCCAAAAGCTTCTTGAAGCCTCGCCACGCAGACCGGCTGCTGTATTGCATTCCCAAAATGGACAAAATACGCTGTGAAGCAAGTGATTATAATGTTTCGTCTCATCAGTGTATGTGGTTAAATTGTCACGGACAGAACACGTAAATCATCTAAATTTGACAAAAATTGTACATGTATACTAGCGTACAAAATTTTGTTTTCAGAAGAGTTCGCAGTTCCTGTACGAATAATGCAAATGGTATTTCGTTAAACAGAGTGTGTTTCCGCTGACCAGAGTTGATAGACAACGGTCCCAGCGGATGAGAAACGTTAAAGGGGGAAAGATCTTAAATCTTGTGGTCGGAGCCTCAGCACTTGGAACGGTCTCAAAAGCCTCACTGAGCGGACACTTTCGCCATGATTTGTTCGTCTGAAAGCGGCCGTCTCCGGGTCCTGGACTGTAAGTAACCAGCGGATAAACGGCTGCGACCCGGACCCAGCCGATCCATCGCTGCGAAGAAGTGCGGGGATTGGGCGGCGGTGAGGCGGCGTGAGGGGAGGGGAGCGGAGCTGCAGCCGGAGGGCCCCAGGCGCGCGGACATATCTGCTCCGATATTTCGCTGACAGCCCTTCCGCTTCCACTTCCGTTTCGACCCTCTCCCTCTGACCTCACAGTCCTTTTCATGCCTGAACTGCGCCGTCTTTAGGCTTCACACGTCATTCAGCGAACAAAGAATTACCCTCTTTCTCTGGCAGCTCTCTTAGAGAGCAGCATAGTTATCAGCCCCCGGATCCGCTGATGAAGGCGTCTTTACTTTTTATAGCGGTAATCACACAACTGACGAAGTCTCTATGTTTATCGGTGTCATTCAAAGAGCGTCAGTAATACAACTGTTATGTCCACCTTCTTTCTCCCTATTTCTCCCCCTCTCCTTCTCCACTTCTCTCACAGTCTCACCCACTCGCGCTTTCTCGCCCTTACTTCCGCTTCGTAATTTCTCCGTGCACGCGAATGAATACAAAATTTTCAATCTGTATTAGGGAGCAGTGAAAATGGCGCCTGGAACGGAAATGTGAATTCTTACACCCTTAGTTTTTCTTCTGCTTGTAGTTTCCAATGAAAAGCCTTTGGCGTAAACCGTGTTGGTCCAGGACTCTAGCCGCGCACTTACCACAGTATTTTTTCTGCTGTTGTCCAGATGGCTCCTTAAGAAGTAACGACTGCCAAACAGCCATTTATGGCTTACAGACTTAATGAGGCAACACTGCGCTTCAGTCATGTTACTACACGAGCGTGTTGAAAAGTAATGCCTCCGAATTTTTTTTCTGATCTCAATATCGGTTGAGGTATTACACGTCATCCATGTTAGACGGTCGACTTTCCAGCTTTGAAGACCCTAGTTGCAATCCTCTGTCGCTAGAGGGCTTAGAAATGTTGCGTGTTACATGGTGGTCAGTAGCGTAACTAAACTCATCCTCATTAATTAAGGATAATGCTGATACATGGTGAAACAACGCTCTGGTGGGCGATAGCGGGTTTAAATCACCTTGGGGTATGACCATGCGGTGCATCTGACCCGCGGTCGTTGCACGGTGGCGCTGGCAGCAGTCCACATACACAGAGGTGTGTTGGTGCATTCAGAGTACGGTGCAGTGAGTAAGTGTGCAGACCTTTTCAGACGTGCTAATGGTGACTATGTGTTTAAAATGGCTCAGAGAACACATATTGATGATGTTGCAAACACAGCAGGTCATAGTACGGACCATCCGTGTGCCACGAAGTGTGATCTCAAGATTGTGGCAACGATTCCAGCAGATAGGAATCGTGTCCAGGCGCTACAGTATGGGACATCCACAGTGCACAGCACCACAAGAAGACTAATATCTCACCATCAGTGCCCGCAGACGGCCACGGAGTACTGCAGGTAGCCTTGCTCTGGACCTTCCCGCAGCCACTGGAACATTTGTCTCCAGACACACAGTCTACAGACGACTGAACAGAAATTCACCCGGAGACCATCAAGGTGCATTCCACTGACCCCTGGTCACAGGAGAGCCCATAAAGCCTGGTGTCAAGAACACATGGTCATTAGAACAGTGGTCCCAGCTTATGTTCACGGACGAGTCCAGTTATAGTCTGAACAGTGATTCTCGCCGGGTTTTCATCTGGCGTGTACCTGGAACCAGACACAAAGCCCTTACTGTTCTTGAAAGGGACCTCTATGGAGGTTGTGGTTTGATGGTGTGGGGTGGGATTATCATAGGTGCACGTAAACCCCTGTATGTCGTTGACAGAGAAACTGTAACAGGTCAAGTGTATCGGGAAGCCATTTTGCACTCGTATGTGCAGTGGGTCCACTATCCTCGTGATAGATGATAACACACGGCCCCACCGTGCTGCCATCGTGGAGGAGTACCTTGAAACAGAGGATATCTGGCGAATGGAGTGGCTGCCTGTTCTCCATACCTAAACCCCATCGAGCACGTCTGGGATGCTCTCGGTCGACGTATCGCTGCACATCTTCAAACCACTACGACACTTCAGGAGCTCCGTCAGGCACTGGTGCAATAGTGGGAGGCTACACCCTAGCAGCTGCTCGACCATCTGAGCCAGAGTATGCCAACCTGTCGTGCGGCCTGTGTACGTGTGCATGGTGATCATATCCCATATTGATGCCGAGGTACATGCGCAGGAAACAGTGCCGTTTTGTAGTGCATGTATTTTGGGACGGTTTTTACAACTTACCACCAACACCGTGGACTTACAAATCTGTGTCGTGTGTGTTCCCTATGTGCCTATGCTATTAGCGCCAGTTTTGTGTAGTCTCACCTCGTGGCACCACATTCTGCAATTATCCTTAATTTATGAGCGTGAGTGTATGTCGCTGATTGAGAAAATGCGTGCTTCAATAGAGTTTCTAACCGACCACACATGGAGCTCCCTCTCCTTCAGCATGACAACGCCAAATCACACACGAGCGCTGCTACATCTGCAATTGTTCGATACCTTGGGTTCACCGTCATCGATCGTCCACCATACGATACCGGCTTGGCCCCATCGGATTTTCATCTCTTTCAAAAAATTATGGAACTCCTTCGGAGACTTCAGTTTGAAAGTTATGAAGCGGTAAAAGCAGAGGTGAGGTTGTGGATTCGTCAATATAGTCAATCATTCTGCGGTAAAGGCATCAAAAAACTGGTTTCTCGTTGGGAGAAATGTCTGTCACCATGGATGCTATGTTTAAAAAAAATTGTAGACATGATGTATAAAGATGTGGAATGTTAATAAAGTTTGTTTTGTATAGAAAGCTTTTAGAATTTTTACATAAAAATCTCGGTGACATCGCTTTGCAGATTATTTTATAGATCCGTCTTGATCTCACGAACTTCAACGTTTCACTGTTAACGGTTTCGGCTACTGCCACCTTCAGATCATAGAATATTGTGACGTGTGTAGCAACGTCAAATTATACATGTAAGTACATAATACACTTACTATTTATCTACATATATAATTTTACATTGATACCTAAATCAGAATGTTTTATTAGCCGAAGATGACTGTAGCCGAAACCGATAATAGCTAAGTGTAAATATTTCTGTGATCAAGGCGGACCTATAAAATAAAGTGCCACAATATGGTCACGGAGTAACCTTATGTCTTCAATTGATATCACTTACCAGCACGTTGGTTGGGTGATTAGTTTAGAGTGAAGTGGACTATGATTCAGGGTCGTCAATACCTTTCAACACGTCCTCGTAGGTTCCTTGCTGCTGATCTTTCATTTGCTATTCTTTTTGTGAGTTAAGGTTACTGTACAACATAACACACAAAGACAAGCAAATGATTCATATATTAGTAGAAGAATTATAGTACATTTAAAGTTACGGATGTGTGAATTTAGTGGGGAAAGGCATTGGGAAGCCATTGGTTATTGTGTTCAGGAAGATTGGCTTACAGAACCCCACAAACTTCTGAAGAGAGCTAACCAAAAAAGTTTCGTTATCTCAAATAAATCTTCGGCTGCTTATTTCTCGGATAGGCGCAGTGCCTCATAACCGCCAATGACTGAACGCTAGATTATGCTTCTTGTTCTTTCTGTTCCCGAAAGTTGTAAACACTGCTATCCGTTACTTTTCTTTCCTTTTTCCTCTTTACCTCTTCTTCCCAAAAATTTAACGGTACGAAACAGAACAACTGACAAGCATTAACTGTGTTGTCGTATTTGTCGATATCAGCTGTGGTGGTCAGAACACCCACGTATTTCGCTTTGTAATGAAGTTAAAACTGACATAGATAGTTACTGAATAGGTAAATGTTTATGTAGAAAAATGTATTGCCCTCATGATTTAACAAAGGAGCCTTTAAAATGTGTTCTGAAGCAATGTTACTCGCAATTCCTATAGCATACGTTACAGTGGGAACACTCAAGAGTGTAGCTAAGGATGCTAATTCAATTCAGCATTTTGAAACGTTTTCTTGACCCATAAGAAACTATTTAAAAGAAGTCATTATTCGCTTCTGGTCGTAGAGCACTTCTTACAGTTTACTACCTGCCAACTTCGTTAACCACGTTATTTTCAAGTGTGCGATTTATAACACATTATACACATATACTTACGTCAAATAGCACGATTTGAGGGCATAGTATGGCGGTTTCTGCTTGACCTCCGAACCGAAGGTTCCAACATTAGGCAGCTTGAGCGTACGGCGAATACACTAGTGCCGGAAGCGTGCAGCGGATTTTTACATAGATATAAATACCTAACCTTTACAGAGTTTGGCACACTGAATTCGAAAATGACAATATCATTTATTAATTTTGAATACGTCGTGGGAGAAGACAGTGATCAATGTTATTATTAATAGATACTATTAAAATCAGTCTTCATCACAAATTTATTTATTCTGGTAACCGGTTTCGACCACGATTGTTGTGATTTACCACCAGAAGGAGGCTCCTGCTCATACCGCATTTTGATCTGAAGATGACCACAAGCGTGGTCGAAACCGGTTACCAGAGTAAATTAATTTGTTATCAATACTGATTTTAATAGTAACTACATCTACATCTACATGACTACTCTGCAATTCACATTTAAGTGCTTGGCAGAAGGTTCGTCGAACCACAATCATACTATCTACCATTCCACTCCCGAACAGCGCGCGGGAAAAACGAACACCTAAACCTTTGTGTGCGAGCCCTGATTTCTCTTATTTTATTTTGATGATCATTCCTACCTATGTAGGTTGGGCTCAACAAAATATTTTCGCATTCGGAAGAGAAAGTTGGTGACTGAAATTTCGTAAATAGATCTCGCCGCGACGAAAAACGTCTTTGCTGTAATGACTTCCATCCCAATTCGCGTATCATATCTGCCACACTCTCTCCCCTACTACGTGATAATACAAAACGAGCTGCCCTTTTTTGCCCATTTTCGATATCCTCCGTCAATCCCACCTGGTAAGGATCCCACACCGCGCAGCAATATTCTAACAGAGGACGAACGAGTGTAGTATAAGCTGTCTCTTTAGTGGACTTGTAGCATCTTCTAAGTGTCCTGTCAATGAAACGCAACATTTGGCTCGCCTTCCCCACAACATTATCTATGTGGTCTTTCCAACTGAAATTGTTCGTAATTTTAACACCCAGGTACTTAGTTGAATTGACAGCCTTGAGAGTTGTACTATTTATCGAGTAATCGAATTCCAACGGAGTTCTTTTGGAACTCATGTGGATCACCTCACACTTTTCGTTATTTAGCGTCAACTGCCACCTGCTACACCATACAGCAATCTTTTCTAAATCGCTTTGCAACTGATACTGGTCTTCGGATGACCTTACAACCTAAGAGAACTGCTCAGATTATCACCCAGGTCATTTACATAGATCAGGAACAGCAGAGGTCCCAGGACGCTTCCCTGGGGAACACCTGATTTCACTTCAGTTTTACTCGATGATTTACCGTCTATTACTATGAATTTCGACCTTCCTGACAGGAAATCACGAATCCAGTCGCACAACTGAGACGATACCCCATAGGCCCGCAGCTTGATTAGAAGTCGCTTGTGAGGAACGGTGTCAAAAGCTTTCCGGAAATCTAGAAATACGGAATCAACTTGAGATCCCCTGTCGATGGCGCCATTACTTCGTGCGAATAAAGAGCTAGCTGCGTTGCACAAGAACGATGTTTTCTGAAACCATGCTGATTACGTATCAATAGATCGTTCCCTTCGAGGTGATTCATAATGTTTGAATACATTATATGCTCCAAAACCCGACGGCAAACCGACGTCAATGATATAGGTCTGTAGTTAGATGGATTACCCCTACTACCCTTCTTAAACACTGGTGCGACCTGCGCAATTTTCCAATCTGTAGGTACATATTTATCGGTGAGCGAGCGGTTGTATGTGAGTGCTAAGTAGGGAGCTATTGTATCAGAGTAATCTGAAAGGAACTTAATCGGTATACAATCTGGACCTGAAGACTTGCCCACATCAAGCGATTTGAGTTGCTTCGCAACCCCTAAGGTATCTACTTCTAAGAAACTCATGCTAGCAGCTGTTCGTGTTTCAGATTCTGGAATATTCCATTCATCTTCCCTGGTGAAGGAATTTCGGAAAACTGCGTCCAATAACTCCGCTTTAGCGGCACAGTCGTCGGTAACAGTACCAACGGCACTGCGCAGCGAAGGTATTGACTGCGTCTTGCCGCTTGTGTACTTTACATACGACCAGAATTTCTTCGGATTTTCTACCAAATTTCGAGACAATGTTTCATTGTGGAACCTATTAAAGGCATCTCGCATTGAAGTCCGTGCCAAATTTCGCGCGTCTGTAAATTTTAGCCAATCTTCGGGATTTCGCGTTCTTCTGAGCTTCGCATGCTTTTTCTGTTGCCTCTGCAACAGAGTTCGGACCTGTTTTGTGTACCACAGGGGATCAGCTCCATCTTTTACCAATTTATGAGGTATGAATCTCTCAATTGCTGTTGCTACTATATCTTTGAATTTTAGCCACATTGACCGGTGAAAAGATGCTCCGCTTGATATTACGTCAGCGTTTTGTTTGTAGGAAACATAAGCTGAGATTGCTTGATTTTCGGAGAGCTCTGTTGTGTATTGTGACTCTTACACGCGTTATTGTTTGGAATGAAAACTGCTTTACGCCCCGCAAATATGTTAATAGTCCCACCATTTTTGTTAGGTATGTAGAGACGCAATTTTTGGACAAAGAAAGCGAACATTGTTTCAAACAATGAAGAAAGCTTTTTTCCTATCTCTCAGGTTCCATGTAGAGAACCAATCAAGATCATCAGCTTCTCATGTTTGTTGTACATTCCATGCGTTCTGCAGTATCGGTGATTCGGTGCGAACCTAAAATCGGGTTGATTGCTAAATCCGGTTGGTGCCTCCTCTCAATAAAGGATTTAACAAGAAAAACAAAAGCGTCATACGGTATCCTAAGATATGAAATATGATACAAAAAGTGACTCATGGAGTTGATTTTCCACTTCTGGATTCTTCATTAGCCACAACAATAAACTGTTGTATTGATATCGAAGACCACTCAGCTACATGACAATTTTCATCTAACGATTCCACTTTTAAACCATCATCATCTGGTGAAATGCACTAAATCACGTATATTGAACTCAGTGATCTTGTTAGAGACTTAGACCTTCCAAAGTCTAAAGCATAACTACACTCCAAGAAAAAGGAAAAGAAATGACTCACTGCGAAGGAATTACCCGAATGAGACGTAAATCAGTAGATGTGATGTACATGTTGTTGTTGTTGTGGTCTTCAGTCCAGAGACTGGTTAGATGCAGCTCTCCATGCTACGCTATCCTGTGCAAGTTTCTTCATCTCCCAGTACCTACTGCAACCTACATCCTTCTGAATCTGTTTAGTGTATTCATCTCTTGGTCTCCCTCTACGATTTTCAGCCTGCAGGCTGCCCTCCAATACTAAATTGGTGATCCCTTGATGCCTCACAATATGCCCTACCAACCGAACCCTTCTTCTAGTCAAGTTGTGCCACAAATTTCTCTTCTGTTCAGTTCTATTCAGTACCTCCTCATTAGTTATGTGATCTACCCATCTAATCTTCAGCATTTTCCTGTAGCACCACATTTCGAAAGCTTCTATTCTCACCTTGTCTAAACTATATATATCGTGCACGTTTTACTTCCATACACGGCTACACTCCGTACATGTACAGACAAAGAAATGATTGAAAATAATTGGATGTCTTATTCAGGAGAAAGAACTTCACAAATTGAGGAAGTCAATATCGCGTTGGTCCACCTCTGGGCCTCAGGTAAGCAATAATTCGTCTTGGCGTTGATTGATAAAGTTATTGGATGTCCCTCTGAGAGATATCATGCCAAACGCTGTCCAATTGGCGTGTTAGATCGTCAGAATAACGAGACTGTTGGAGGTCCGTACCTATAATGCTCCAGACGTTCTTGATTGGGGAGGGATCCGGGGACCTTACTGACGAAAGTAGGGCTCGACAATCATGAATACTGGTAGGTGGACATTATCTCGTTGAAATGTGAGCCCAGGATGGCTTGCCCTTGGTCCTGCTATAAACAGAAATTGCATCCCAGACCATCACTCCTAGTTGTGGGGCCTTATGGCGGGGCGACAGTCAGGTTGGTATCCTACTGCTGTCCAGGACGTCTTCAGACACCTCTTCATTGGTCATCAGGGTTAATTTTGGAGCGGGACTCATCACTGAAGGCAATTCTACTCCAGTCAATAAGATTCAAGACCGGATCTCTTAACTGTCATTCCCAACTTCAGTGCACCCAAATCCATATAAATCAACTACACTCCTGGAAATGGAAAAAAGAACACATTGACACCGGTGTGTCAGACCCACCATACTTGCTCCGGACACTGCGAGAGGGCTGTACAAGCAATGATCACACGCACGGCACAGCGGACACACCAGGAACCGCGGTGTTGGCCGTCGAATGGCGCTAGCTGCGCAGCATTTGTGCACCGCCGCCGTCAGTGTCAGCCAGTTTGCCGTGGCATACGGAGCTCCATCGCAGTCTTTAACACTGGTAGCATGCCGCGACAGCGTGGACGTGAACCGTATGTGCAGTTGACGGACTTTGAGCGAGGGCGTATAGTGGGCATGCGGGAGGCCGGGTGGACGTACCGCAGAATTGCTCAACACGTGGGGCGTGAGGTCTCCACAGTACATCGATGTTGTCGCCAGTGGTCGGCGGAAGGTGCACGTGCCCGTCGACCTGGGACCGGACCGCAGCGACGCACGGATGCGCGCCAAGACCGTAGGATCCTACGCAGTGCCGTAGGGGACCGCACCGCCACTTCCCAGCAAATTAGGGACACTGTTGCTCCTGGGGTATCGGCGAGGACCATTCGCAACCGTCTCCATGAAGCTGGGCTACGGTCCCGCACACCGTTAGGCCGTCTTCCGCTCACGCCCCAACATCGTGCAGCCCGCCTCCAGTGGTGTCGCGACAGGCGCGAATGGAGGGACGAATGGAGACGTGTCGTCTTCAGCGATGAGAGTCGCTTCTGCCTTGGTGCCAATAATGGTCGTATGCGTGTTTGGCGCCGTGCAGGTGAGCGCCACAATCAGGACTGCATACGACCGAGGCACACAGGGCCAACACCCGGCATCATGGTGTGGGGAGCGATCTCCTACACTGGCCGTACACCACTGGTGATCGTCGAGGGGACACTGAATAGTGCACGGTACATCCAAACCGTCATCGAACCCATCGTTCTACCATTCCTAGACCGGCAAGGGAACTTGCTGTTCCAACAGGACAATGCACGTCCGCATGTATCCCGTGTCACCCAACGTGCTCTAGAAGGTGTAAGTCAACTACCCTGGCCAGCAAGATCTCCGGATCTGTCCCCCATTGAGCATGTTTGGGATTGGATGAAGTGTCGTCTCACGCGGTCTGCACGTCCAGCACGAACGCTGGTCCAACTGAGGCGCCAGGTGGTAATGGCATGGCAAGCCGTTTCACAGGACTACATCCAGCATCTCTACGATCGTCTCCATGGGGGAATAGCAGCCTGCATTGCTGCGAAAGGTGGATATACACTGTACTAGTGCCGACATTGTGCATGCCCTGTTGCCTGTGTCTATGTGTCTGTGGTTCTGTCAGTGTGATCATGTGATGTATCTGACCCCAGGAATGTGTCAATAAAGTTTCCCCTTCCTGGGACAATGAATTCACGGTGTTCTTATTTCAATTTCCAGGAGTGTATTTTGGCCTTTCTAAAGAACAAGAAGTTAAATTTTATCGCTATTGGGTTTCGTCATTCGTAATCTTCTTTTTACTTCCCGATGGCAGCTACCTTAACGTTAATGATTCTACAATGAATCTTAAGGTAAATGAAACAATGTCATTAAAGCACGCTACTGCGTTACTAGCCATTGTTCTGTTAAAATTGGTATGTATGTCCTTGATTTCATACGACCTCTGTACCTCAGTTGCAAGCGGAGGTGGTGGTGGGAGGGAGGGGGGAGGGCAGGATTAGGGGTGGCACCGTATTATGGGGATTCTAAACCACTGTACTACTTTGCAGTTTTCCCATTAGAAAATTATTTCAGGAGGTGAAAGAGATTATAATCGACAGATATCCTAGAAATGATATCCAGGAACTTAAATTGCAGTCAGACTTCCACCGAAACAAGCATTTCAGTTTTCTTCAACACCCATTCGGGCTTACGGTCAAGAGTCCTCCAGAACGGTCCTTTTTATTATTGGCTAGACATGCAGTACCGAGTGAGAAACAGTAATTACAAGACGATAGGTATTAGCTGTTGAACGGAATGGATAGTGTCTTGAAAGGAGGATATAAGATGAACATCAACAAAAGCAAAACGAGGATAATGGAATGTAGTCTAATTAAGTCGGGTGATGCTGAGGGAATTAGATTAGGAAATGAGACAAAGTAGTAAAGGAGTTTTGCTGTTTGGGGAGCAAAATAATTGATGACAGTCGAAGTAGAGAGGATATAAAATGTAGACTGGCAATGGCAAGGAAAGCGTTTCTGAAGAAGAGAAATTTGTTAACATCGAGTATTGATTTAAGTGTCAGGAAGTCATTTTTGAAAGTATTTGTATGGAGTGTAGCCATGTATGGAAGTGAAACATGGACGATAAATAGTTTGGACAAGAAGAGAGTAGAAGCTTTTGAAATGTGATGTTACAGAAGAATGCTGAAGATTAGATGGGTAGATCACATAACTAATGAGGAAGTATTGAATAGGATTGGGGAGAAGAGAAGTTTGTGGCACAACATGATTAGAAGAAGGGATCGGTTGGTAGGACATGTTCTAGGGCATCAAGGGATCACCAATTTAGTATTGGAGGGCAGCGTGGAGGGTAAAAATTGTAGAGGGAGACTAAGAGATGAATACGCTAAGCAGATTAAGAAGGGTGTAGGTTGCGGTAGGTAGTGGGAGATGAAGCTTGCACAGGATAGAGTAGCATGGAGAGCTGCATCAAACCAGTCTCAGGACTGAAGACCACAACAACAACAACAAGAGGTACCTTAGGTTCGTTTGTTGTCATGTGGTCCTTGGCTCTTCAAATCACCAAAGGCCAAGAATATTCTCTTTTCTTTATGATGATGAATGAGTTGTAGGCTGAAATCTTATCTCATCTATATGTGGAAGAATGACAAGTGACCTATTTTAATTTCTGACCCAGTACCTTTTCTAGCTAGTCACATAATAACTACCTCTTCACCTATGTATAAAAAGTTGGCACCGTTCCTGCAGTGTACAAGAATATGGAAGAAGTATTTTCAAGAAAATAGTTCAAAGGGCTCTGAGCACTATGGGACTTAACACCTGAGGCCATCAGTCCTCTAGACTTAGAACTACTTACACCTAACTAACCTAAGGACATCACACACATCCATGCCCGAGGCAGCATTCGAATCCTTTATGTTAAGTCCCATAGTGCTTAGAGTCGTTTGAACGATTTTGTTATTCAATCTTAAGTACAATTTTCAGTCATAATATACTGTCACGGAGGTGATTAAAAGCCCACAGCGAAAATGTGAACTGCTGATAAATCTTTCGAGTTGTTCGGTTGTAGTCCAAGTACCTTTTCGTTTCTGATACCGCTGAGTTATGCCAACTGAAGGGTTAGACGTCGGAGAACGACGAAGATATGATGTAAGGCACGCATAGTGGATGTTTATACGGGATGGGCAGAGATAATCCGATGCCAATTTGGAAAAAAAAGCCGACGTCCTTGGAGTGAGCCTGGCGCCAGACATGAAAAGCCGAGCCATCTCGAACAGCGTGTAGTTGGTATGCAGTGGCTGTGTGAACTCCGCCATTGCTGAAGATGTAAGGTATATGGAAAGTGGAGGTTCTGTTGCTCTGTAACAGAGATGGGAATAACCAACACGAACTCACTCCATCTGTCAGAACAAGTGATTGACAACATGTAAATCTACACGAAATAAAAACATTTAGTCGATCAGTGCTCTGAGAAATTGAGCAGAAATGCATCCTGTGATGACCAAATAAACACTTGGATCAAAATTCAGACCTCAGTATTAAATGTGAAGGCAACTACACACTCATGATTTCTAAAAAACATCCACAACAGAGTAGTTACGTAACACAAATATTACCTTACATCCAGTTAGTAGTAATAGATATGTATTAGAAGACACATTAGTGGCCACTCAATAAGCTACACCCAGTCTACTTCTTGAGCTATAGCGCTGACTTAGTATTAGCTAACTGTAATAACAAAATGCCACTTATAACTATGGGCATTCCCAGTGGTGGCCAGTGATCTTGTTTTCCTGCATCAGCACACTGTAAATATCACACCAAAACTATGCCATTCCTCTTCGAATACAAACCAGATACGGCGCGAAAGTCCACAATTTCTGATCGACGCAAATAAAACAGACGAAAAGACGTTTTGTAGCGCTCTCTCTGGAATAATTGGGAACTAGTGTCTAATGTTGAAATGATGGTTAGCCAGTTCAGACAGGGGACTCAACTGTCTGTTTTCGACTTGCAGGCTTTGATGTCATCCCTGCCTGCACTATGGCTGATACACTGCTCACAGTACTAGGTCAGTGTATTTCCTTGAAATCCATGCCCGAGGCAGGATTCGAACCTGCGACCGTTGCGGTCTTGCGGTTCCAGACTGCAGCGCCTTTAACCGCACGGCCACTTCGGCCGGCGACTGGAAAAGGTAAAACGCTGTCTAAGGATATGCGAGAGTGAGATATTTCCTGACATAACTTCACGTGTCAGTGCTATCGTGCAGTGGTCAAGAACATAGATTGGCAACTCTTTGGCCTGGGTTAGAATTCCGCTGGTACCTTTTTTTTATTTCGTTTTATTTCATTTCTTGCAGTGTTAAACTATCAGTTATAAAATCTGAATACTTGCAAACAATTCTTTTGCTATACATAATACAGCAATTTATTTACGATTATTCACTGCAACTCAAAAGGCTTTAGGTGGTGGCAGAAAAAAGCGTGTTTACAAGGAAATGTAGCACGCAAGTGTACAAAAATAGTTACATCAGATGATCAGATGCTCACAGTGCACTATTTTGCTTTCCATGTTTATTATTCTGGAACAGTGATGCATTGGGTGAGTTAAAGATCAAAGACAACTAATGCAGTAATAAGAAAACATAGCACAAATCATGAACATATAAACATCTTAGTGCATCAGGTAAAGCTAATATCGCAACAACATTAAGTCGCACCTATCACAACAACGCAGTGAAACGAAATATGTTCATTTTTGGAATACTATACTACATAGGCAAAACTTTGCATAAGACGCCATTGGCTGTAGTAATTTATCATATGACCTGCTAATCGGCAATAGCTGTAGTTTAACCTACGTTTCCAATTTAGCGTGAATACTTAACTCCTTCATAACTAGACAGGTACTGGCCTAATCACCACTAACAATAGACTACCAGCATACAGAGATAGCTTTACTGGAAATGAGCGACCTAAGCTAGAAGAATTACAACAGTTTTTGCTGCAAGATTTTGCTGTTTGGAGCACAGAAAGCCACTGAACAAGGCAGACAACATTGATAGTTAAAACATGTACATGGTTTCTCACAAGCAACACAAGGAAACAACTAAAATATGTACGCGTATGTACAATAAACATGATACATACACAGAACACAACCAACAAGACGAAGAAACAAAACATACGACGAAAATATTCAAGGCTGACAGTGATCAACACAATGCCATGACATAATCGATACAGTGAAATGTTCAACGCAAAAGTAATATCAATCCACGACGAGAATTCTCAAGGAGCACTGAGTAACAGGGGCAGCAACATAACCTAACGTGCACAGGATCACACCAGATGGAGTTGCAGTTGAAACAACAGTGGTGCAACTGGTCTTAATTATGATAACTCTTGTGCCACTGCGCGGTACTTAGGAAAGCACTAACCCGCACAATAAGCAAGGGTGACACAATCTTAACTGATATATATTTATTCTGTAAGACACTTATCTCATCAAGGGATACGGCCCGTGAGTGAGTCCTTACCCGTAGTGTCCATGTCACTGGCAGCTGCTCAGTAATATGCAAAGTCGTTCTGCGTGGAACAGACGGAGTGTATTCAGTGCACTACAGGTTGTTCAAAACCCTGCAGCACACTACATAAGCTCTGTAGTAATCATACTCGAGGCTCTATACAGACTGGTTGCTCAGGTCTGTGGCCAGAACACTCGTCGGTAGTGGCAGCACACTGAGGCTTCCTTCAAGACGTGGCCATAAGTCACGTCAAGGTTGGTTGCTCCAACAGGCAACGGTTTATAATCGTGGTTTAATCTGTGAGACATGCACCTTTATAAACCTTCGAACCGTCATCGTCTATTGCTGCTTCCTCGACAGACTTTGGGGAAATGTCGCAATGCAGACGTTTCAGATGGGACAGGGTCTATAGCTCTGACCAATACCAGACTACTGTCTGTTCCCTTATATATGCCTTGAGAGTGGCCAGGAACATCGGCCAGAAAACCGACCACAGGATGCACACTCGCACCCAGGGATGCTGATGATAGGGTGTGGGACATCGACAGTAGCCATTGGATAATTAGGGATGTCCTGTTGAATACCTGGAGACAATGCCTCAACATACAAATCAGCTCAGTCTGCAGGGCCGATGACAATACTGGAGAGGGTCACTCCTCGTTGGTGTTTCAAGAACAGTTGACAACAAGCTGGGAAAATTGGTGGAAATAAAGACTGCTGCTGTGGCTCCCTGTGAAACGCTGGGCCTATGAACAGCAAGTCTGCGCCATAAACATGAATCTGGTTCTGATGTCAGCCTTGGATAGTATATAATGATCTACCTACAATATCATGACACTTCCTCCCATCGCCTACCCTTACCGAACATTCTGATAAAGACAGTGGCATGAGCTGAAACATGTAAGGTGTGGCGGACTGTACCCGCGAGACAGACCCAGTTTCCCTCGAAATGGTAACTAAGCTCACCAGGAACACTCACATGCACTGGTGCAAAACATCCTTCACAAGGTTCGCATACGAAAACATAAATGTCCCTAATCATCAACCACATGTTATTACTGACGTACTCAAAAGCGGACCCAAAACCAATTTCGAAATACGTGATAACATACTGACTAGAAATACACACTCACATTAGACCCACAGCGAAACAATGTAGATGTCAGCTTGCCGCTCCACACAACAGGAAACTCTCTAACTATAGATGAATTTGAAAATTCTAGCCGATGTTACATAGATTCCGAAACGAATAGCTTCGGAAGGCATCTCAACGATCTTATAATCTGTTGTTGAGATTCAATTTTGTTGCAATGTTGCTCTTGGCACGTATTGTACTGACAGGAAGTAGATCCACTGACTGGTCTGATCTCTAGAACATATTAGGATCCTTCTTCAAAACCTCTCCTTTTGTGAAACTCAGTAGCCGTCCTATTGATCCTTTCTGGTTAAAGTCAATCACTGCACTCGTTGTCTTTGTCAGATTTAAGTGTATTGACTATAGCACATGACGCTATACCTTTTCCAAACCGTTTTAAAACTTCGTTTAAAACAACAATATCGAATGCACCACGTTCAATTTCCAAAATTTCTGTTCAACCATTAATTTGGAGACAAAGTTTATCGTTAGCTTCTGTAATATTCGGAATGGTGTTGTAAGTCCCAGGCCAATCAGCGCAATACTCCACTTCCCAAGCCGGCCGAAGTGGCCGTGCGGTTAAAGGCGCTGCAGTCTGGAACCGCAAGACCGCTACGGTCGCAGGTTCGAATCCTGCCTCGGGCATGGATGTTTGTGATGTCCTTAGGTTAGTTAGGTTTAACTAGTTCTAAGTTCTAGGGGACTAATGACCTCCGCAGTTGAGTCCCATAGTGCTCAGAGCCATTTGCCATTTGCCACTTCCCATTGCTTAAATAAATCGGTGAGAAATAATTCACACGTAATACTAACGATCGTTCTTTTAAAGTCAGAGTATACGACATTGCATATGAACCCTACTAACAGGTGGATGCTTAATGCATATATATATATATATATATATATATATATATATATATATATATATAATTCTTACTAGGTCCCGCAGCAACAGCCAAATTCACAATTCCACATACTCAGGATTTCCATATAGTCTTTGGTAATGTATCGCGCATAAACACAGCATGTCATCTTAGAACGCTGAATTATTGTCTGACAAACTTAAGCAGATCTGTATTCGTAAGCGCTCTGTCTGGTAGGATAGCTACCGAAGTTTTATTTTTTTTTTTATGAAGAGACATAGTCCTTTCTTGTGTGGTTTCAGGTATAGTCCTTTGCCGATGGCCGCTGCTTCCTCCAACTGCTCCTGTGAGTTCTTCACCAGCACGAGCAGCCAGTGAACCCATCACTGAGAGAACTGCGAGGGCAGGAATGACGAAGGGGTAATTCTACATTATGTCTTGGGCATCGACAGAGCCCTCGCTGCTTTAATGGATCCTTTATGCGTCAGGGCTCTTTTAGCTGCGTACATTATTGTCAGGATACAGTTTTATAAACACCTCTTGTACTTGTTTTCCTTCTTCTTTACAGTCTTGTCTTTCTTTCCATTCTTCAGTACACGGCGTGCAACGTTCGTAACTTGCTTGATATTCGCACCCAAGCCCAACTTAATTTTCCCAGACATGGTTTTATCAACTACATATGTTGCAAAGCGCTGTTCTATACCAACCCTTTCTCGCACGTATTGCCTTGTCTGCATCAACTAAAATTTGATCTGCAGCGTGACGACCCAGGAGATGTTTATGCTTTGTGTTTGCAGTGTCGTATTCAAAACATGCCCTGTCAAGCAGGTTAATCCCCTTACCACCAACAGCCAGACATTTTTGAAGCTTTGTACCAGATCCACAGAATTAAACCCTGTAATGTGCAATTCAACTGGAAGTGTGTCGAGAATGCATATCCTATCAGTCATGTTATGCTACTGTGCTGGTTGTCTGTGCACTCTATTATATAGCCGATAATCAGCGTGAATCCAGCTGTTTTGTGTAGCAGAAAAACGAAACCATATAAATAATGCTCCATTCTTTCGACATCTGACGATAGGCTCTATGAGAAACACGTGTGGTTTCGATCTCTTCTGCTTTTCCTCTGTGTAAATGCATACTGAAATTTCAGTGCCACTGCTATCCTTTAAGACAGCCTATAAGTTCCGTGACTTGTTCTCTGTACTTTGGAAACTGTGAATATCTCACTCGACCTGTGTTTTGAGATACGTACAAAATCACCCATTTTAAATTTCTATATATATGGAACCTGCATTTTAACACATAGCGCACCGTATGCATCAGTCCATTATCATGAACATCGGTTGGTCTCATTTTCATTGTGCTATGTTTGGCTCGATTATGCTGTACACCTGTTTCTGGGAGGATATCTATTTATTTGTACAGGCCGCGAAGATTCAAATGCATCCGCATTTGACCTTTTATTGTACTCTTCAGTCGTTCCACGATACTAGCCTTCACGTCGGTGAATGTTCAGTAGTGTGTCCCATACCACTGCATGACAGTCTTGAAATGCATACTGTAAAACTCTCCACCGTGATCGGTTTGGAGATTGTCCGGGCATCGATTCCCCCATTTTTGTTTTAACAGATAATGCCTACGTATACTTTGAGTATGTGTCAATAACCATTGAAATATATTTGAATCCATTATTCTCATGCGAATACTCCCTCATATCTATAAGATCAGCCTGCTGTAAGTCATCCAAACCTTTAATCGTAACATGCTTTTATTACTGATTTGTGCAGTTCTCGAACTACTGTCTCATTATTCTTTTGATTATACCCTGCTGTCCAAAAATATTGAAAATATTGAGATAAACTCGTTGTTCAAATGAGCGGTATTGCCCACAACAGCTGATGCCATGATCAATCGTAGTTGATTTACTGTCTCATTGAAGCCTTTATAGTAAATATACTGAGGAGACTGATCTCTGGCTCTTTTACGCTGAATGCCAATACCATCACCACTGTTATACCAAAAGTCTAATAATAATGGTTTTATGTCTGCGTTTCGTACTGTGTTTGTTTCGTGGTTTCCTGTGTACACCAGTCAATTGTAGTATTTCACCATACACCTCCAGATATTTGGGTGAATATTTTATGGTTTTTTGACGGTCATAGGAAAATGAGGTTCAGTTCTTTGAAATTCCCTGTCCTCTATCTATACTTGTTTTTTTTTTTTTCATTTAAAGTTATACGCTGCATGCCCAACAAGTATAGTTTTTCACCACTGATACTGAATGTTTTGTCTATCCTAGTGTCACTGTGACGGTTAATGAAGCCAGCAATAGTGTCATTGTCGTCGTTGTGTAATTTTGCTGCGAGTTCATAGAGAGTTTCAGTACCTGTTTAAAACTTTTCTCGGAGTGTCTGCTCTTGATCCAAATGTCCTAACCTTACCAACTGTAGCTTCTCTTGAACAACCTACCTTGTAGCAGTGACGTTATGCATAGTTGACATCTAGCTACGATGTATGTTAAGTGGGCTGCTTCACACGCTGCCCCTTATAGACATTTCGCTCAACCTTTAAAGTGAAGTCATGTACTTTCTTTTCGATCCCATAAACTTTTTCAGCCAAGTCGTCTACTTTCTTTCTCAGAATGTTGTGGGTGTAGGTCTCTAGTTCCTTAACCTTAGCATCTAATTCGTTGATCAGTCTCAGAAGGGTTTGGGCATACGTCTCTAGCTCCTTAACTTTACGTTCGAGAGACTGAAATTTTCAATCTATGTGTAGACGCATTCTCTGTCAATGCATACCTATTCACTCGGGCTGAGTGCCTGATGTATGTGCGAACTTGTTCATGCTGTGATGTATACTAACGTAATGATAATTTTTTCATAGCTCTATACAGGGTGACAATAATTGAACTGCATGAAATAAAATCGTCATAACATCTGAACGATATGCGTAAGGACGTTCAAACTGCACGCTTGACTGCGGGGGACAATGGGAACTAGTATGCGAATACACACGTACCTTGTTGTTGTTGGCCACTTGCATGTGAAAATGTCACAGTGCAACATACCTGAGCGTTTAGCGCTTGTGAACGCCTACTGTACGAGAAATAACAGTCCAGCTGTGGCTCAAAGGAAGTCTGCGACTGAGTCAAGCTGAAGAGAATCAGTCCAAGTGTGCTACCAATCAAGAACTTCATTCGCATGATTCAGAGGACTGGTAGGGTTCGTGATTACAATGTTGGCGATGTCAGTCGTCGAAAAAGGGTGAAAACGCCTCAAAACATCGAGAAGTCATGTGCTATGTTTCAAACCAGCCCAGGAAATCGATCAGACGAGCTGCACGATAGATGGGAATCAACCGTGAGACACTGTGGCAAATTGTTTTTTCCCATACAAAATGCAAATCCATCAGCCATTACGCCCGAGAGTCATGGAACAGTGGTTGTGTTTGACCAAAATTATTACCGACAGAAATGTCGAACAAAAAATTGATGTGAATATGGTATGGTTTAGCGATGAAGACCACTTTCACTTGGATGGGTTCGTCAACAAGCAAAATAGTTGCATGTTGGGGGACTGAGAAACCGCATTTCGCGATTGACAAGTCCCTTCACCGTCAATGGGTGACTGTGTGGTACACAGTGTCCAGTCACAGAATAATTGGTGAGATATTCCTTGTTGACACAGCGACTACAGAACGGTACATGAAGGTTTCTGAAGATCATTTAATCCCTATTACCCAAAGTGACCCTGAATTCGACAATATGTGGCTCATGCAAGACAGAGCTCGTTCCCATCAAACCAAGAGAGGGTTTGATGTCCTGGAGGAACACCTTGGGGACTACATTCTGACGCTGGCGTACTCAGAGGCCACTGGCAAGGGCCTCGATTGGGCGCCATATGCTCCAGATCTGAAAAAAAATGTGGCTTCTCTTTGTGGGGCTATATTAAAGACAAAGTGGGGAACAACGACCTCAAAACCATTGATGAGCTGAAAACAACCATTCACAAGGTCATCGACAGCATCGATTTTTCGACAATTTAGTGGGTCATGTAGAATTTCGCTATTCGTCTATGCCACATTATCGTCGATGACAACAGGCATAACAAACATGCCATAACCTTAATCCGAATTTCTGTGGTGACGTTTACATGGTGAATAAAGTGTGCGCATGCCGTAGTTTGTAACTAATTTACTTTCTTTTCACATAGGTCAATAATTGTCACTCTGTACATAGAAACTCCTGGAAGTTCAGTCTATATCTACTGTCATTCAGTTTTTCCGATTTATGAGTAACAAGATACCAATACTGAGTTTGTGATTCCAGCTATTGGCACTTATCTTTAGAAAATCATTGAATGACATGTCAGTTTCTACATGAAACTGGTAAATGTGTTTTAGGTTCAAATTGTCTTTTCTGAAACCTATAATGGGATCTGCAACTATTCTGGGATTCTGGAATATGTCTGACTCAAATAAAATACGTCAATACCCATATGATGACCAAAACAGAAATATCATAGTATTTGATCTTGGTTTTCCACAGCAACATCGTCAAATACGAACATTCTGTTTGGTTTTACTTTTTCTGGTGGGAAAATTTGACTGCTTTTACACAATTTCGTGTATGTTACACCATCAACATCTTGCAGTACCTCTTGCAGCAGCTGGTACTTCGGTTGAAACAACGTTTTCGAAAATACACATACATTGTCATAGCAGCCCCCGTTCATATGTGTTAGTAGTGACATGAGAACATTTGTATTGCCACAGTTGGATGGAACAACAATTATTGCTTTATGTTATTGAGTGGAAGTACCCCATTCTTCTTCTTCTGGTCTACTTCCACACCATCAAAAGCCCAGTCCAGTCACTTACAATAAAGATCTGATGCTTCACCTACCTGGCCATGGTACTGACTATGTAAGGTTTTGGTGTGCAGTGGGCTTTAGTAGAAAAATGATTGCTTGTAATGATAATAATAATAATGATAAATGTAGCCACTATAGGACAATCACCTTACTGCCTGAGCTACAATGTCTACACCTTACATTTTCTAAAGATGGGGTAGTTAAATGAGAAAAGATTTGCGTTTCCGTATATATATATATATATATATATATATATATATATATATATATATATATATATATATGAGCACATGACACCACTCAGTTAAGTCTTTCCAGTATAAGGGATCCATAACTCGAACAAGTTTCTGATGGTGAAGTGTTGTAAATAAATGGTTCCACTTCCAGTTCTCACAATGAGTGTCACACAATCCTACAATGACATTACAGATAGCATTAGACAAGCACAATAAACATGTAGAGATGGAGAATACTTGGACCTCATCTGTTGGTTGATGTAGTGTTCTATATGATACAGTTCGTACCATTCCAAATCCTAGCACTTCTCAATGCTTTTTCACACTCTAACACAGCACCCCAGTCACTGTTGGCTGACGCTTCTATACCAATATTTGAGCGCTCCAAACCACTAGCTCTGAAATCATAAGTTGAAGTAAAAGGCAGTGGGGTACTTAGAGGAACTGGCAGCTCCTCATACACCACGTCAACACTCTGTCCTTGCAGTAATGTTCTGGGGTGGTGCGTTTGTCAGAGACCAGTACTGGCCCTCACTGTGCGGTGTAGTGCCCCCAGTACGGTTCTTGTGAGAGTTGAGGAATTCCTGGGTGTCTAAATTATTGATTGGGATGGATAATAGCAGCTCATTGTCCTGTTCCAAGATGCTGGTCAGGTGTGCTACAAGATTCCACAGCTCTGCTACAGCTGCTGGTTCTACAAGCCAGAATTCAGAGCAGCTCGGGATGAGCTGATGGTGGTTGCTGCTGGCTCAGACACACTGGATGTCATTGCCGGTCTGGACACACCAGAGGCTGGTGAACAAAGAAGGAAAAGAAGAAGAAAAACAATAAGCATCTACAGATAATGATATGGAGAGGAACAAAGAAAGGAAACTTGACAAAGAGGGGTAAAAGGAGGAGGAACCGCAACATGCAATAAGAGTAGCAACAACGTGTAATCGGTACTTCCTTTTACCCTTCTTCTGTGATGGCGGGGCAAACGAGGATCTTGGCTGCTGCTAGCGACACTTCATGGCTCTTCTTCTTCCAGAGACTGACTGCAACTGAAATCAGTGAGCTACCACATCTGCCTTATATCCCTTATATCAAGATCAAATGACCAAAAATTAATTAGTCAATCGATTTATTGACTTCAGGGGCATTTCTGGATCGATTCCCAGTCAGGCATTTATCATTGAAGGAGTTCCCGTGTGCACCGGTATCCTGCAGTGGAAGGCTTGGGAGTTCTCCAGGTAAACACTGCTTTATTTGCATTTTGTTCCAACTGCGACCAGTGGCACATACAAGCACAGCAGTGATGTGCAACAGGATATGTACACTTGAGAAAGGGAGAGCTTGTGTTTCGACAGGCATTTCTCAGGTGCCAAATATTGAAGATTTGCGGCAACCTGAAGTTTTTGTTCTGGGGATTAGTGCGACTTCCAGTCGGCACTGCACAAGTTGGCTGGAGTGTGGTGTGGTTAGCAGTCGTCACAGGGCCCAAGTGGCTGTAGTGTGAGAATACACGAAATGGCTGTCCTGGCAGATGGCATGTACTGTGCGATCAAAAGATTTTTAACAGCATAATTATGTATAATGAGTGTTTCATGATGTTATTCATTGCTTGAGTGGAATAAAAAAGCAATCAGTTTAATTACTTCTTTTCAATGTGTTTTAAAAGACCTGTATCTTCCTAAACAGCAGAGAATGATAACCAAGTGAGGTCCAACCCATGCAAATTGAATTTTATAAATAAACAATATATCCTTTGTTGTGTAATTGAATGTCCAATCATCAGATCCCTCTGCTGCTGGTGGGAGAGGGCAGAGGGAGGGTGGAGGGATTTCCTAGAGGGGGAGGGGTTAATTAATTCATCGATTTAATTAATAAGTCAATCAAGTTGATAGAGTGGGAAGGGACTGTTCAAATATCTTAGCCTGAAATTGTACTTGTATCGGCCAATGGAGGGGAGAGTGTTGGGTGTTTGCAGAGGACTGGGAGGGGCAGGAGAGTGGTGTGAGGGTTGCTCAGAAGGATAGAGTGTCTGCATGGGTTATAAACTTGTAGGGTATAACAATTCAATTACGAGAAAAATAGGTTAAGAGGAGGGGGTAATAAATCAATCAAGTTTGCCCCTGAATGTGTACAACCTCTATTTACAAAATGCGCTAGAACTAACTTTATCCCACTACTTCCCTGAGGTGCAAGCCCCCTGCCACAAAACATTTTACAACCCAGGAGTGTAGGAAGAGTAGGAAAGTTTCAACAGACGGCACTATTGTGCACAGAAGAAGAAAATTCTCACCGTACACCACTGAATGCCACAGATAAAGATCGCGAAAATGGAATGGGTACTTTCACTTTTTTGACCTTTGAAGGTATGTGACGCTCCTGGATGTGTTAACCTCACAAGTACCAATCGTTCACATTACTAGTTAACACACATTACTACTTAACACATTTCTAGTTAACTGAATAGAGGATAGCCTGAGAAACAGACTAGTGTGTTCTAAAAGTAATTTTACTGGTCTCCAGTCAGAGAATCAAAACCCAGCCAGTAGGAATGATGCGATATGCAGCAATGTGAGGTTTCGTTGTTGAAACCATGAGATCATAAATCATTACATTATTAGGATTCTTCATCTAAGTCATAATATTGGACTTCAGATTCCACCGAAAGCCACTGACAGCCTACCGCCGCTAGAGCTGATGTATTGAGGGATTTAGAGAAATTTCGTGCTGACCTGCTTTTTGCCGTTAGCATGGCTCGTTGTTGCCACCAGTGACTGATTCTGCAGCCATTTCATATTCCACCCATAATACAATTGTGAGATCTACCCACAAATGTAAGATGATGTATTGATCACTTCAAACTTCACTTTGAAGACTTGCATTTTAATCAATGAAGAGTGTGCTTTCAAATCCGATCACAGGTAAGATGCTTCCCCTTCTGCAGTACTATTTACCTTTCACTTAACATCACAACAATCACTGTGAATTTCACTATTACAGATTATTCACTTGTACGATTGTGAACAACCTTCCACTTGAACCCCTTAGTCAGATGTTCCAAGGTTTTATTGTATTAATACTGCTGTTTATTGTCAATTAACTCATGAATAACTTCATGAGAATAAACCCAGGTAATAGCGATAATTGTCTCACGTAGCAGTAATAGGATTCCCACTTCATTATACTGAAGGGTGATTAATTACTGTATCTCAGATAAAGGGCCCACTTTCACATTCTTCCATAAATTAACAACCCTCATCTTACGTCCACTACCTTTTTCGATGTTTCATCTTGTTATGCAACATTTTTTTCCGAAAAGAGTCACATAACATATGCATATTCATAATGAAGGATCTGTTTGAGTGGAATATTTCCTTAAACACTGAGGACTACGGTAAACAACAGAACGAGCGATTGTTTGCAACTGACCCATTTAACCTTACTCTTCATTTACTCTCGATTCCAATTTGCATGCCTTTTATAAGTGAGAGGACGTTCAGAGCTTCCTGGAAGGTTCAGAAGCTGTGAGGAGAGCAAAAGTGGGCCGCCTTACTCAGAGCCACTTTGTAGAAAGACGCCCAAGGGAGGCACAGGCAAATAGCCCATGGGCTTTTTGTATTACTGCACCGGGGCATCCAATGCACTGTAGGCTATCACAGACAAGATCTCTTGTGGTACAAGCCTCTTCGCACAAAACAGAGAGTGGAAAGGAGAAATGCTTGTAACAGGAGGCACTACTGTGAACAAAGGTATAAACGTGAATTTTCTCCGTGAAGCACCGCACACCTGAGGTAAACATGTCTAAATTGGAATGGGCACCCACAGGGTTTGGGCCTTTGATGGCAAGAGACGCCACTGGATGTGTTGATGTCACTATTACCAGATGTTTACATAAGAATCACATTGATCATATTCAACAGGGAATCTCTGATGTGTTGACGAGGACAGCCTCGTTAGTCTCACACACACACACACACACACACACAGAGAGAGAGAGAGAGAGAGAGAGAGAGAATGAGTGAAATGAATTAATCATGTCTGAAATTGTAATACACATATTACTCGTTAATTTAATACGGAATAGACCTTCTTTGCGGACTTGCATGTTCTGAGGATCAATGTCAGTCAGCATTCAAAAGATCCAAAGCCCAACCACTATGAAGACAACACGAGAAATGAAATTTTGAAATACAAGCTTTTCTTGCACAAAAAAACTCAATCAAAAATCACTTCGTATTCATACATCTTCATCTTAGACTTCATTGCGACTTCAGGCTCTGCTGAGACCTACTGATGACCTGCGCCCACCATAGCTGATGTATCGAAGAAGTTAGAAAAATTTCAATGTGATTTGCATTTTACCATTGGTGAGTCTTATTGATGCCATCAGTGACTGATTTCGCAGCCACTTCAACTTCCACCTGCAACACTATGGTGCGATCGAGTGGCAATCACGAGACGATATGTACCAGGCCTAAAGACATTTCATAATATTTCTGTTATTTTCAGTTTCATTGACCTGTATTTTGATTGCAAGGATTGACAGCTTCCATCTCAGACCACAGGTGTGACATATTCCCTTCTGTAGTACTATTTGCCTTTCAATTAACGTCAAGATAATGACTTGCACATTTAGATTACAATTAATTCTTTCGTACAGTTATTAACATTCAACCCTCTGATCCCTTTTGTCAGATGTACCGAGGTCTTATTATATAGAGTTTGCACTGTTTGTCAGTTGTTTTATGACTGACTTTATCCCAATAAACCAAATAAAATGTGGTTTTTGTCTCATTTCGTAGTCACACGACTCACATGTAGGAAGACACAGAGTGGAATACAACCAGCGAATAATTGACGACATAGGTTGCAATTGCTACTCGGAAATGAAATGGTTGGCACAGGAGAGGAATTTGTGACAGAAAACCAGTCAGAAAACTGATGACTAAAACCAGGTTTCCTAATACGTTATTTTTATGGTGATCAAATGATATACTTCGGGTAAGGGCCCAGTTTCACATTCTTAAATAAATTAACAGCCACCACCCCATGTCGCCTAGCAACCTCATAGTAGCTCTTGCTTCCTACGTCTTCAATTATTTCCTGGATGCATTCCAATCTCTGTCATCTACAGCTTTTACCCTCTCTATCTCCTTTGAGGTTACTCCCTGATGCCTTAACACATGGTTTATCACACTGTCCCTTCCTCTTCTCAGTATGTTCTATATGTTCCTTTCTTTGAACATTCTGCAGAGAACATCCTCTTTCCTTATCTTGTTGCTTCATTGTATTTTCAACATTTTTCAATGGTACTTCATCCGAAACACTTCGATTCTCTTCTCTTCCAGTTTTCTCTTCTACTGCCGTACAGTTTTGTGCTCCAAACGTGTATTCTCAAAACTTTCTACTCAAATTAAAGCCCATGGTTGACACCGGCGGAATTTTCTTTACACCGTGCTACCTTACGTTTTATGTCCTACTTGCTTCGCCATTTATGCGTTATTTTGCTTCCATTGTTGCAGAATTTCTCAACGTCCTCAGCAACGTGGCCACCTACCTCGTCGTTAAGTTTAGCTATTCTCATTTCTGCTACGTTTCATTGGCTTTGCCTTTTCCCACTTAATTATCAGTCCATAATCTGTACTCAATAGATTGTTCATTCAATTTGACAAATCCTGTAATTCTGTTTCACTTTCACTTACGACAGCACTCTCGTCAGTGAATCTTATCACTGATGTGCTTTCACCCTGAACTTTCGTGCCATTCTTCAACGCTTCTCGTATTTCCTTCACTGCTTTTTCGCTTTATAAATTGAACAGCTGGGGTGAAGGATTGCATATCTGTCTTACATCATTTTTAATCCGACCACTACGTTCTTGACTCTCAGTTCTGTTGTTCACTCTTGATTTTTGTACATATTGTACATTACCCATCATTCAATGTTCCTCACTCCTGTTTTTCTTAGAATTTCAGACATTTTTCCGCATTTCACATTATCGACCGCTTTTTCTGGGTCAACGGATCATATGAACGTGTCTTGACTTTTCTTCAGCCTTGCTTCCATTGTCAAACACGTCGTCAGAACTGCATCTCAGGTGCCTTGTGCCTTTGTTAAAGCCAAACTGCTGATCATCTAACAGGTCCATAATCTTCTTTTCCATTCTGCATTATATTATTCTTGTCAGCGGTTTGAATCCATGAGCAGTTAGACTGATTGTCCGAGGGTTTTTGAATTTATCGGCCCTTACTAACTTTTTGAATTATGTGAATGATATTTTTCCGTGAATCTGGAGAAACGTCACCAGTCTTATAAATTCTACATACCAACTTTAACAGTCATTCCCTCAATAATTATAGAAATTCTGATGGACTCTTACCTACCCCTACTGCATTATTTGATCTCAAGTCTTAGAGTTCTTTACAAAATTCTAGTTCCGTATGTCTCCCATATCGACTCCAATTTCTTGTTCTATCACATCATCAGACAATTCCTCCCACTCACAGTGGTCTTCAGTGTACTCTAGAGCAGCTCTGAGTTGAAAAGGTTAGCACAGAAGAGGAATTCGTAGTGGGTCATCTCAAACAATTCATAACACTGATGACTCAAAAGAAAATTATTAGCTTCTTCCCTGCAGTCTCAATGTGTTTGCTATTGACACATATATTTCGCATGGCTCTTCCTCCCGCACCTTCTTGTTCATCTGCTCCTCACCCTGCTTCTTTCCATCTTCTCCCCTGTCTGTGCCCTCCTTTTCCTCTCCCTGTCTGTCTGTTTTCATCATCATTCCTCTTCTATTTGTCTCCATTCCACTGTATCCATCTCACTCATCCCCCAGCAATGCCCATCAGCTTGTGTAGCCACTGTAAACAAGGTCAGTAAAGCAGGCTGGTTGGGAAGCCTACACATGAGGGGCCTAAATACCTCTTTTGGCCTGATGCATAGACTGCCCTGCAAAGCAAGTCAGTATAGCAGACTAATACTGCTCCAACTCAAAGTCACTGTCCTACAGGGCAACCAACAGATCTGGGGCTAGAGATCCACGACTTTCCCTGGTGTATAGGCTACCCTGCATGACAGCCATGATGTGTGGGACCGGTATCAGCTTGCAAAATCAACCTGCTTTGCTGGCCAGATTAAATGGCAGGGGCTGGAGAGAAAGAAAATTTTTCCTCTATCTCCTATACTATTGGCGCTAGGGGTTACAATCGCTGTATAGTTGAATCTTGTGAGGCCTGTTGCTTCTGTGCCCAATTTTGTTGAAATCGATCCAAGGTTTTCGGAAGAGATTCTGAAGATTTGCATTTAACGTACTTACATTCTACTTTACATGTAAAATAAATATTAACTTTTCACGCTAAAAGGGCTCCTACACAACGTCAGGTAATAGCTGGTGCTGAGGTCCATCGTTAGCATTTTCATATGCTGAGTAGAAATTTTTGTAGTTCTGTTTTCTAGGAAACATGCGAAGTTATTCTTTATTCTCTCTGAGATATTTAGTGCCTTGTAATTTAGACCTGCATTTCTGATACCCTCAATGAGGTTCCATTTCATCAACATTCTTGGTAATTCGCTTTGGGCTTTCGTCGAGCTTACATGTGGAGCTCCCACGCTGGAATGATGATTGGACCACTTACGCGAATATTCACCAGTAGGTGTAGCATACTTAATGAGTACAGGTTCCCATACGCTCTTATTGCGTTAACTGGGAATAGGGAGCAATGCGTGTTAATGGAGCTCGGTCTCCGGCAGCGGCCAAGAGAACTACAGCGTTGTACAATTCAGCGCGAAGCACAGCAGCAGCAGATAGCACAGTTGTCGCATTGTGACATTTTTGGCCTCCATAAACACAAACTAAACTAAAGGTATTATCAGTTTCGAGAGTACCATATATGATGTTATTCCTCAAACTGAACATGAGTGCAGATAAAGGACTAGATGCATTAGATAGCTACTTGCTGTCGATGAAGCCAATTACACAGTGGGTTCAAGAGTTGCGACTTTCTTTTCTGACTTTGCGACAGCTTCCGACGTCATGAAGTTACAGTATTAAATAATTACATCCAGACAACTTCTAGACTTTTTCTCTATAACTCAGTCATAAATTCATGTCGGATATAACGTGTTGGACTCAAGTAAAACTAGGTTTGATGTACTTAAACCATTCAAAATTAACAATCAGACGCTCCCAATCCATGAGAGATCTATGCAAAGAGAATTTAATGTGTTTTTGATAGCAATGTGTCATTCTATTGAAAACTACGACAGTTGTGATTTATATTATTGCAAGAATCCTACGCTCAGAAATAGTTACAGAAACCAGTAGCACAAGACAAAGGAAATATATTTAGTATAGGCACTCTGTTCCCAAAGTTATGTCAATGAGGATGTCTTGCATAGCACTGGGACAGAAGTAGTTTTATGGCACAAACTGACTAAATGAAGTGATCGGTTGATACAGTACATTCTGAGACATTAATAAATCGAGAATTTCGGAACAGCGGGAAATGTGTGTTTGTGTTTGTGTGCGTTTATTTGTGAAGAGAAGGGGACTGATGAGGGAGATCCTTCAGCATTGTTGATAGAGTGTGTAGGCTGTACTTCTGTGTAACTTTGTCTTTCACATTGCTTTACACACTGCGATTTAGCAAACAGTGTAGCAGCTGTTCCGTAGCGAGGACGGCATTGGTCCCCTAGACAAACCACACTAATTCTATAATGCTAAAATGTTGTTGGCAGTTAACTGAAATGTGCATTTAACTCAATTTCCCTGCAATTTGATGAGCTTTTTTCTGCTGTTACATACTCGTAAAGTTAACAGATTTGCTATGGATTACTTAGGTATGCTTATTTTAGCATCCTTTTTTTAAAAGAAAAAGGACATATTAATAATGGACTATGAGAGCGACTGTCAATGTCATACACGTAGGTCAAAACAAAACAATGCAGAAAGTGCAAGAACTATATGTGTCTTGTACATACCAAAGTTTTGTGCAATGACTGTAAGTGCAAAGTCTGAAATAGTTCTTAACTGTATTAGTAATTAGTTTTCTTCAGAATTTCTTAAATTGATTACATAGTCTAGTATATATTGAGTGTAACTGTTTAAAAGTATTGCTTGAATGTTCTTACGCTTTTTGTTAGATGCTAACATATAATTATTTAACCAAAGTGTTCATAATATTTGTTTAAATTTTACTGCCACATTTACTTGTAAACAGTCCCTCAGAGAAACGAAAATTGTTGTAGAGAAATTCTATTCTTGTTTGAACTTGAAAGAGTAAAAAATACTAAATTTATTCAATTATTTATTATGTTCAGCTGAGTGACTGGCCTTATGAAACACAGAACATAAAGTCTACACACTATCGAATGGTTAATGGAACAAATCGCTTATTTCAGCGACACAGCACATCCCAGCCAACTGACTGGAAAGCTGTGTGATTAAATAGTAGTAATGACAGAGAAATCTTTTCCAGTATTAAGCAGTCTTTCATCAGCCTTCGCAGCTAGAAAGGGAACGTCCGGGAAGTGAAAAGAAAGTAAAAACTTGCTTTCTCCACTGAAGGAGAGGACGTCTGCTTCAAAGAAGCTCTCGTCAGGGATGCGCAGAGTGAAGGAGAGCTGTTTCTGAGGACAAAGGGGAGAGCAGACGCGAGGTGGGTGTCGTGTGGGCGCTGATTTATTGCTGAGCGGGTCACAATCGGCAGGGCCGACGCTCAGTGTTTCGCGGCGCCACCTTTATTCGGAAGTGTAACCGGCAGGAAGAAAAAGTCCCTCGGAAATTCCGGCGAGGTAACTTGCCAGCTGGCCAGTCCAAGTCTGATGTCAGACGGAATTGGGCGACTGTGTTACCTCCGAGAGCTGTCAGTGGCAGCAAATACGTCTTCTTGAGGACAGGTGTTCACGCCAATTCCACGTAACGTGTCTAAAAACGTATCATTTATATGCTGTATCTATAATCTGTCAAGCACTTCGTTTCCGAAAGGAAGTGATTTCTTCCACAAAACTTCGCTAAACTGAAATTCCATAATGATCTCTTTTCATGCCCTAACTGTATCTCGACTACTTACATGACATTTCATTTCGATGCTATTTCTCGCACTTCCACCAATAACCTAAATATACACATTTTTGTTTTATTTCGCAAATACTACTTTTCCTTATTTTAGACTCATCGTCACGAATTCATGTCGCGTTAACCTCTTCATTTCAGAGCAGCATATGTAATCTAAGTCCTCAATTATTTGTTAGATATATTCAACTCCCTGTCTACACCGACAGTTTTTACCCTCTCTAAGTCCCTCTAGTACAACATATGCTATCCCCTGATGTCTTAAGTTCTGTCATCCTATCCCCTCTTCTTGTCAGTGTTTTGCATTAAGTTCCTCTCTTCACCTGTCTACATCTTATCATTCCACCAAATTTTCAACGTTTACCTCAATGTCTACGTCTCAAACACTTCGATTCTCCTGAGTTTCGGGTTCCTCACTGTCCATCACTCACTACCACAGAATTCTGAGCTGCAAAGGTATATTCTCAGAAATTTATTCCTCAAATTACAGCGTATGTTTGATATCAGGATACTTCTCTTGTCCTTTGCCTAAGTTAGACTGCTTTTTATGACCACCTTACTTCGTGTGTCACGAGAAACTTTACCTCCAAAGTAGCAGAATTCCTTAACATTGTCTACTTTACGATCATTAATTTTGACGTAAGTTTATGCTACTCTTATTACTACTCAATCCAGATTCTGTACTCATTAGAATCTTCATACCATTTAACAGATCCCGTAGTTATACTTCACATTCACTGAGGATGGCAGTGTCATCAGCGAATCTTATCGCTGACAAACCTTCACGCTCAATTTTAATCCGACTCTTCAACCTTCAGTTCATTTCTGTCATTAGCTTCTTCGATGTGTAGATTCAACAACAGGGGCGAAGGATTAAATCCCTGTCTTACACCCTTTCGGAGACAAACTCTTTGTTGTTGGCCTGCCAGTTCCATTGTTCCCTTTTGTTCCTTCTACACAATGTATATTACTTGTCTTTTCCTATATCTTACTCCTGTTTTTCCTCAGACTTTCTAACATCTTGCACCATCTTACATTCTAGAATGCTTCTTGTAGCTCGATGAACCCTATGAGTATGTTTAATGTTTTTAAGCATTGTCCGTTTTCAAGTGCAACTCTCGTGCTTTTAGCTTTCCTAAAGCCAAATTGACCGTCTTCTGACAGATCCTCTATTTTCTTTTCACTTCTCGTGTATGTTATTATTGTCAGCAGCTTGGATGTATGAGCTGTTACGCGAGCACTTTCCGCACTTACGTGCGTTTCCGTTTCCAGTACATAATGTTTTTTTCTCCTGTTCTTGCTTATATCGTTCTCCCTCCCTCTCGTTCTTTGAATTGTTATTTTTTTATTCCGTCTATCTTTTGACTGCTCTCATGTAGCCCGTCTTGAGGCCCTCTCCTGTGACAACCTCTTCATCCCCTCGGATTAGCATTTGCACCTTACGACCTCAGTTATCTACTGGATGTATTCTAGCCTCTGTTTTCCTCTACAGTTTTTATCCTCTACAGCTCCCTCTAGTTGCATGGAAGTTATTCCGTAAGGTCGTAACAGATGTCCTACCATCCTGCCCATTCTTCTTGTCAGTACTTTCCATATATATTCCATCCCTTGACGATTCTCCAGAGAATCTCTTCATTCCATACCATATCAGTCCATCTAGCTTTCAACATCATTCTGTAGCACCAAATGCTTCGATTCCCTTCTGTTCGTAATTTCCCGTAGTCCATGTCTCACTACCATTCAATAGTGTTCAATAAACGTACATTCTCAGGAATTTCTTCCTCAAATTAAGGCCTATGTCTGATACTAGCAAACTTCTCTTGGCCAGGAATTCCTCTTTTGCCAGTGGTAGTTTGCTTTTTATGCGCTCGCTGCTCCCTCCGTCAGGGTTTATTTTGCTGCCTAAGCAGCAGAACTCCATAACTTCATATATTTCGTCACCTTCATTCCTGATTTTAAGTTTCTTGCTCTTCTCATTCCTGCTACTTCTCATTACTTCCGTCTTTTTTCGACTTCCTCTCAACCCTTTTTCTGAACTGATTAGACTGTTCATTCCATTCAGGAAATCCTTTATTTCTTCTTCTCTTGCACTGAGGATAGTATTGTCATCAGCGAATCTTATCGTTGATATCCCTTCATCATCAACTTTAATTCCACTCTTGAAACCATCTTTTATTTCCATCATTGCTTCTTCAATGCATAGATTGACCACTGGACTCGCATTCGGGAGGACGACGGTTCAATCCCGTCTCCGGCCATCCTGATTTAGGTTTTCCGTGATTTCCCTAAATCGTTTCAGGCAAATGCTGGGATGGTTCCTTTGAAAGGGCACGGCCGATTTCCTTCCCAATCCTTCCCTAACCTGAGCTTGCGCTCCGTCTCTAATGACCTCGTTGTCGATGGGACGTTAAACACTAACCACCACCACCATAGATTGACCAATAGAGCGAAAGACTACATCTCTGTCTTACACCTTTTTTAATCCAAGTATTTCGTTCATGATCTTCCATTCTTGTTGTTCTCTCTCGGTTCTTGTACATTTTATATATTACCCGGCCTTCCCTACAGCTTACCTATATTTTTCTCAGACTTTCTAACATTTTGCGCCATTTGACGCTGTCGAACGGTTTTTCCAGTTAAACAAATCTTATTAATACGTTTTAATTTTTCTTGAGTCTTGCTTCCATTACCAACCGCAACTTCAGAACTGCCTCTCTGGTGTCTTTTTCTCTGCTAAAGCCAAATTAATCGATTTCAAACAGATCTCAGTTTTCTTCGCCATTCCTCTGTTTATTATTCTTGTCATCAGGTTAGACGCACGATTTGAAAGCATATTGTGCGGTAAGTCTCGCAAGTGTCAGACCTTACAGTCTACTGAATTCTGTGGACGACGTTTTTCCCAAACTCACATGCTACACTACTGGAAATGGAAAAAAGAACACATTGACACCGGTGTGTCAGACCCACCATACTTGCTCCGGACACTGCGAGAGGGCTGTACAAGCAATGATCACACGCACGGCACAGCGGACTCACCAGGAACCGTGGTGTTGGCCGTCGAATGGCGCTAGCTGCGCAGCATTTGTGCACCGCCGCTGTCAGTGTCAGCCAGTTTGCCGTGGCATACGGAGCTCCATCGCAGTCTTTAACACTGGTAGCATGCCGCGACAGCGTGGACGTGAACCGTATGTGCAGTTGACGGACTTTGAGCGAGGGCGTATAGTGGGCATGCGGGAGGCCGGGTGGACGTACCGCCGAATTGCTCAACACGTGGGGCGTGAGGTCTCCACAGTACATCGATGTTGTCGCCAGTGGTCGGCGGAAGGTGCACGTGCCCGTAGCCTGGGACCGGACCGCAGCGACGCACGGATGCACGCCAAGACCGTAGGATCCTACGCAGTGCCGTAGGGGACCGCACCGCCACTTCCCAGCAAATTAGGGACACAGTTGCTCCTGGGGTATCGGTGAGGACCATTCGCAACCGTCTCCATGAAGCTGGGCTACGGTCCCGCACACCGTTAGGCCGTCTTCCGCTCACGCCCCAACATCGTGCAGCCCGCCTCCAGTGGTGTCGCGACAGGCGTGAATGGAGGGACGAATGGAGACGTGTCGTCTTCAGCGATGAGAGTCGCTTCTACCTTGGTGCCAATGATGGTCGTATGCGTGTTTGGCGCCGTGCAGGTGAGCGCCACAATCAGGACTGCATACGACCGAGGCACACAGGGCCAACACCCGGCATCGTGGTGTGGGGAGCGATCTCCTACACTGGCCGTACACCACTGGTGATCGTCGAGGGGACACTGAATAGTGCACGGTACATCCAAACCGTCATCGAACCCATCGTTCTACCATTCCTAGACCGGCAAGGGAACTTGCTGTTCCAACAGGACAATGCACGTCCGCATGTATCCCGTGCCACCCAACGTGCTCTAGAAGGTGTAAGTCAACTACCCAGGCCAGCAAGATCTCCGGATCTGTCCCCCATTGAGCATGTTTGAGACTGGATGAAGCGTCGTCTCACGCAGTCTGCACGTCCAGCACGAACGCTGGTCCAACTGAGGCGCCAGGTGGAAATGGCATGGCAAGCCGTTCCACAGGACTACATCCAGCATCTCTACGATCGTCGCCATGGGAGAATAGCACCCTGCATTGCTGCGAAAGGTGGATATACACTGTACTAGTGCCGACATTGTGTATGCTCTGTTGCCTGTGTCTATGTGCCTGTGGTTCTGTCAGTGTGATCATGTGATGTATCTGACCCCAGGAATGTGTCAATAAAGTTTCCCCTTCCTGGGACAATGAATTCACGGTGTTCTTATTTCAATTTCCAGGAGTGTATATCGCCAGACTCAACGTTCTACACATCATCGTGAATAATCGTTTTGTTGCTTCTTCCCTCAATGATTTCAGAAATTCTGATAGGATGTTATCTATCCCTACGGCCCTATTCGATCGTAAGTCTTCCAAAGCTCTTTTACATTCTGGTTCTGATACTCTTTCTTCTAAACCGACTCCTGCTTCTTCTTCTACCACGTCATCAGACAAGTCTTCGCCCTCAAAGAGGTCTTCAATGTACTCTTCCCGCCTATACATATTCTGCTCTGAATTTAACAGTGGAATTCCCATTACACTCTTAATGTTACCATCCTTGCTTTTAATTTCACCGAAGGCTGGTTCAAAATGGTTCAAATGGTTCTGAGACTTAACAACTGAGATCATCAGTCCCCTAGAACTTAGAACTACTTAAACGTAACTGACTTAAGGACATCACACACACCCATGCCCGAGGCAGGATTCGAACCTGCGACATTAGCGGTCGCGCGGTTCCAGACTGAAGCGCCTAGAACAGCTCTGCCATACTGGACGCTCAACGAATACTGCTTCGACATTTCTGTATGCTGAGTTAGTCCTACAATCATTTCTTTTTCGACGTTCACATTTTTCATGCAGTCGTCTCGCCTTAACTTCCCTACACGTCATAATTATTTCATTCGTAAGTGAGCTGTATTTCTGTATTCCTGAGTTTCCTTGAACACTTTTGTACTTCCTTCGTTCGTGGATCAACTGATGCATTTGCTCCGTGTCCAATAGTTTTTTGCAGGTACCTTCTTTCTACCTATGTTTTCTTTCCAACTTCAGTGATTGCCCTCTTTAGAGCTATCCATACCTCTTTAATCGAACTGTGTGCTGAGCTGTTCCTTATCGCAGTATCTGCCTGGCCTTGACGTAGTCTAACTGAAATCTTCCCGTATCTCCTGGCCTTTTCCAAGTATACCTACTTCTACAATGTCTTACTGTGTAAGTCCGAACGTTTATTAGAGGACCGAGTAAAATTTTGAAATAAATCAGTCAAGAATGTGTCTTAATTTTTGGCTGATAACCTTTCCCCGTTATACAGTAATATAAATTGAGGCTTGGCACGCCATTTTTCGATTACACCACTGGCGAGTATGAGATATTTGTTCTTAATTCGATAGGTGGATTTTCGGTTCTTGTCGCCAGGGAGCAGGGGAAAGATGGGGGAAATTGAGGCTCGTATGCGCCGGGAGTGTTTTCTGGCGACAGTTCTTTTAGCGGTAAGAAGTGCGAGTGGTAGTGCTTTGGTCAGCAAGCAGTGGGTGCGACATTCTCGGCAGTAAAGCTCAGCTATACTTCCAGGTGTGACCTACTGCAGAATTGGCCTACTGCAGCTAGCAGCAAGCAACAGGGCTCACCCCCCCCCCCCCCCCCCCCGACAAGAGTAGGGAATCTTAGAATGGTTCACTAGGCAGGTGGTTGGCCTTGTGATGAGAATCTACATGTACAGCACGGGAGTTGGGCCGTATGTTCAAAGTTGCTCTCGGCCTCAGTGTGTTTCCTACTCCGATATTTTATCATCTGGCTCGGAGCAGATTGCCTTGTTGCTTTACCACATTCTTTCAAGAAGTTATCCGATTTGTTCTAGGGAGCCTATCAGTCTGTATCATCCTGATTTCCAATCCGTTGTGTTGTTCACTAGGAGCTCACTGACAGTGCAGCGTAATATATGCTGTATTTAGAATAAAGTGTAATATCAGATATTGTGTTCCACTGTCTTAGAATTAAGAAAACTTTGTCATTTATCAAAATCTGCTACGTAATTCTGACCTAAGTGAGAGCTGAGTGCTCTTACCATTAAGTTATAGTACCGGGTAATCGTACTCCTTGCATCTCGTTTGTAAATTTCCTGAGCCTTTGGAAAATCATTTCGAGCAAAGTACTTTAAGGTTGCTGCCTTAGTCACAGTTGCTGTTGCCATTAAATAACAATTTAGAGCGCCTTCTAGTTTTAATTCTTTCGGGTTTCAAAGTTAGGAAGAGTTATTTAATTGTATTTATTTCTTAACTGTATTTGTGCTCATATGTATTTGCTTTGTTACAGGTAGCTTATTTATCGTACTATAAAAGACTTGAAAATATTAGTGGTTACGTGGAGACCATGGGGTACGCTATAGTAAACAAAGATGGTTTGTTGTGACTGCTGCGCCCCTGGGTCTTCACTTTGTATATGAGAGTTTGCACGGCTGCTGGTTCTGGAAATAACGATTTTAAACCTATATTTTCTTTTTCAAGAACATCATTTGAGCCACACTGATCATTGCAGGTTTATTCTTTTAGAACTCATGCACTATCATTCGCTGTAGAATATATTTAAATAGCTTAAAGCTTTTCTAATAGTCAGTTTAATAATTAGTTTCTGTTGGAGTTGTTTCTAATTAAATTCGTTCTGATCAAAATTACTATTTCCTATTCCTACAGGGGATGTGCTGTATTATAAATAAAAAGGACAAATATGGTTTCTTAATACTTCAAATACATTTGTTTTAAGTTTTCCGGTTACCATTAAAGTTTAGTATCTTACCTCTCCACCACCTAGTTTCCTTCTATTTTATGTATATTTAAAAAACGTGTATTCCATGTGCATCTGAACGTTTATTAGAGTACCGTGTAAAAATTTGAATTTACCTGATCAAGAAAATTCCGAAATTTTTGCTGACAACGTTAAACAATGACTTGTCTTTATATAGTAGTGTACATTACCTCTACCGGTTTCGGCCACCAAGGTAATTTCCTATAGTTACTGAACAATTATGAAAAGCAAAGCATAGTGGATTAGGTAGTAAGGAAAAGAAAGTAATGTGAAACATCGTCAAAAGAAACATAGGAAAATATGTTGTGCAACAACTAGCCCATAAACCTCATCAAAACAATGTTGTATAGCAACTCGGTCACATTTTAAGAAAGTAACACATGGAACATGAATTTAGAAGGTAGTCTCATGGATGTATACTGGAACACTGATGATACATGTTGCAGGGGCACTGTTTAAATAGAGGTGAGGTGGGTCACAGGGAGAGCCTGTAGAGCGCAGAAAAGGTGGGCAGGAGGAACCAAAACAAGACACAAGCATAATGCTTTAAAAAGAAAAACAAATGGAAGAAGTAAATGTTATTTAAAAGGTTTACATAGGAATTTAAGACAAAGATACGTATAAATTAGTAACAGGGAGAACAACAGGCAACATTCAAAGAACTTACGACGAAAGAAGCATCGAGCTTAGGAAGCCAACGCTAACAATCAGTCAAAAGTGTTATTCCTGATGTTCTGCCGATTTGTTGTTTCCACGTTATGCAGAATCTTTCGACGACCGACTCAGCCGTCATCTTCAGGTATTGCCAATTTTGCACTCATATGTACTCGCTCCGTAGACACAACCAGAGTGTTGTTCGTCTCGAACCGTTATTTGTAGTCTAGTTCGATTCCCGGTGTCCACTACGCACCTCGACGCTCTTTTGTTCTTCAGTGTTTGCACTGTCGTTCTGTGAAACGCATATTTTCTCAGGGTTTCCCGTTCCTGGGGGATGTGATGCCTGTCAGATTTTTAATAATCTGAGAGCCGCACCCCAACATTTATTTAAACCGCCCTCCCCCGTTGTTAGGTTTTCTGACATCGTTATTTCGATAGACCTCTTCATTACGCTGTTCCACAAATCTGGAATTTACACTGCTATTCTGTTCCACTCACTTTTCATTTCGTGATTATCTTGGAGGCAGTGCTCGGCGACAGCTGATTTCCTTGGTTGCTTTAGTCGGATGTGTCGCTGATGTACCTCACATCTCACCTCGACTGTTCCTATAATCTGCCCCAAATAAGGTACGCAACATTCGCATGGAATATGATACACACCCGGCTTACGATGGTCTAGATTGTCTTTAACTTTACAAAGAATATTTTTATGTTATTTGAAAGGAGGTAAAAACAGTGGATGCCATGTTACCGTAGAAGTCTACCGAACTTCCGGTTATTGGGTCAGTATAAGGCAGATACGCGATTTTTGGATTATTTTACTCAGTATCATCTCAAACCTATTTCTCTGGTGTTTTTTTATTTTACCTTAATTATAAGTTTAATTTGATGATCTCAGCACCCATTCCTTCGGAACTTTTTTTTTTTTTTTTTTTTTTTTTTTGTCATCAGCCTACTGACTGGTTTGATGCGGCCCGCCACGAATTCCTTTCCTGTGCTAACCTCTTCATCTCAGAGTAGCATTTGCAACCTACGTCCTCAATTACTTGCTTGACGTATTCCAATCTCTGTCTTCCTCTACAGTTTTTGCCCTCTACAGCTCCCTCTAGTACCATGGAAGTCATTCCCTCATGTCTTAGCAGATGTCCTATCATCCTGTCCCTTCTCCTTATCAGTGTTTTCCACATATTCCTTTCCTCTCCAATTCTGCCTAGAACCTCCTCATTCCTTACCTGATCAGTACACCTAATTTTCAACATTCGTCTATAGCACCACATCTGAAATGCTTCGATTCTCTTCTGTTCCGGTTTTCCAACAGTCCATGTTTCACTACCATACAATTCTGTACTCCAGACGTACATCCTCAGAAATTTCTTCCTCAAATGAAGGCCGGTATTTGATATTCGTAGACTTCTCTTGGCCAGAAATGCCTTTTTTGCCATAGCGAGTCTGCTTTTGATGTCCTCCTTGCTCCGTCCGTCATTGGTTATTTTACTGCCTACGTAGCAGAATTCCTTAACTTCATTGACTTCGTGACCATCAATCCTGATGTTAAGTTTCTCGCTGTTGTCATTTCTACTACTTCTCATTACCTTCGTCTTTCTCCGATTTACTCTCAAACCATACTGTGTACTCATTAGACTGTTCATTCCGTTCAGCAGATCATTTAATTCTTCTTCACTTTCACTCAGGATAGCAATTTCATCAGCGAATCGTATCACTGATATCCTTTCACCTTGTATTTTAATTCCACTCCTGAACCTTTCCTTTATTTCCATCATTGCTTCCTCAATGTACAGATTGAAGAGTAGGGGCGAAAGGCTACGGCCTTGTCTTACACCCTTCTTAATACGAGCTCTTCGTTCTTGATCGTCCACTCTTATTATTCCCTCTTGGTTGTTGTACACATTGTATATGACCCGTCTCACCCTATAGCTTATCCCTACTTTTTTCTGAATCTCGAACAGCTTGCACCATTTTATACTGTCGAACGCTTTTTCAAGGTCGACAAATCCTATGAAAGTGTCTTGATTTTTCTTTAGCCTTGCTTCCATTATTAGCCGTAACGTCAGAATTGCCTCTCTCGTCCCTTTACTTTTCCTAAAGCCAAACTGATCGTCACCTAGCGCATTCTCAATTTTCTTTTCCATTCTTCTGTATATTATTCTTGTAAGCAGCTTCGATGCATGAGCTGTTAAGCTGATTGTGCGATAATTCTCGCACTTCTCAGCACTTGCCGTCTTCGGAATTGTGTGGATGATGCTTTTCCGAAAGTCGGATGGTGTATCGCCAGACTCATATATTCTACACACCAACGTGAATAGTCGTTTTGTTGCCACTTCCCCCAACGATTTTAGAAATTCTGATGGAATGTTATCTATCCCTTCTGCCTTATTTGACCGTAAGTCCTCCAAAGCTCTTTTAAATTCCGATTCTAATACTGGATCCCCTATCTCTTCTAAATCGAATCCTGTTTCTTCTTCAATCACATCAGACAAATCTTCACCCTCATAGAGACTTTCAATGTATTCTTTCCACCTATCTGCTCTCTCCTCTGCATTTAAAGATGGAATTCCCGTTGCACTCTTAATGCTACCACCGTTGCTTTTAATGTCACCAAAGGTTGTTTTGACTTTCCTGTGTGCTGAGTCTGTCCTTCAGACAATCATATCTTTTTCGATGTCTTCACATTTTTCCTGCAGCCATTTCGTCTTAGCTTCCCTGCACTTCCTATTTCTTTCATTCCTTAGCGACTTGTATTTCTGTATTCCTGATTTTCCCGGAACTTGTTTGTACTTCCTCCTTTCATCAATCAACTGAAGTATTTCTTCGCAGCTACCTTCTTTGTACCTATGTTTCCCTTCCCAACTTCTGTGATGGCTCTTTTTAGAGATGTCCATTCCTCTTCAACTGTACTGCCTACTGCGTTATTCCCTATTGCTGTATCTATAGCGTTAGAGAACTTCAAACGTATCTCGTCATTCGTTAGTACTTCCGTATCCCACTTCTTTGCGTATTGATTCTTCCTGACTAATGTGTTGAACTTCAGCCTACTCTTCATCACTACTATATTGTGATCTGAGTCTATATCTGCTCCTGGGTACGACTTACAATACAGTATCTGATTTCGGAATCTCTGTCTGACCATGATGTAATCTAATTGAAATCTTCCCGTTTCTCCCGGCCTTTTCCAAGTATACCTTCTACTCTTGTGATTCTTGAACAGGGTACTCGCTATTTCTAGCTGAAACGTGTTACAGAACTCAATTAGTTTTTCTCCTCTTTCATTCCTTGTCCCAAGCCCATATTCTCCTGTAACTTTTTCTTCTACTCCTTCCCATACAGCCGGCCGGAGTGGCCGAGCGTTTAAAGGCGCTACAGTCTGGAACCGCACAACCTCTACGATAGCAGGTTCGAATCCTGCCTCGGGCATGGATGTGAGTGATGTCCTTAGGTTTAAGTAGTTCTAAGTTCTAGGGGACTTATGACCACAGCAGTTGAGTCCCATAGTGCTCAGAGCCATTTGAACCATCTTCCCATACAACTGCATTCCAGTCGCCCATGAATATTAGATTTTCGTCCCCCTTTACATACTGCATTACCCTTTCAATATCCTCATACACTTTCTCTATCTGTTCATCTTCAGCTTGTTACGTCGGCATGTATACCTGAACAATCGTTGTCGGTGTTGGTCCGCTGTCAATTCTGATTAGAACAACCCGGTCACTGCACTGTTCACAGTAACACACCCTCTGCCCTACCTTCCTATTCATAACGAATCCTACACCTGTTATGCTATTTTCTGCTGCTGTTGATATTACCCGATACTCATCTGACCAGAAATCTTTGTCTACCTTCCACTTCACTTCACTGACCCCTACTAGATCTAGATTGAGCCTTTGCATTTCCCTTTTCAGATTTTCTAGTTTCCCTACCATGTTCAAGCTTCTGACATTCCACGCCCCAACTCGTAGAACGTTATCCTTTCGTTGATTATTCAATCTTTTTTTCATGGTAACCTAACCCTTGGCAGTCCCCTCCCGGAGATCCGAATGGGGGACTATTCCGGAATCTTTTGCCAATGGAGAGATCATTATGACATTTCTTCAATTACAGGCCACATGTCCTGTGGATACACGTTACGTGTCTTTAATGCAGTAGTTTCCATTGCCTTCTGCATCCTCATGTCGTTGATCATTGCTGATTCTTCCGCTTTTAGGGGCAATTTCCCACCCCTATTACAAGAGAGTGCCCTGAACCTCTATCTGCTCCTCCGCCTCTTTGACAAGGCCGTTGGCAGAATGAGGCTGACTTCTTATGCCGCAAGTCTTCGGCCGCCAATGCTGATTTTCTTAGGAGCTGTAATTGTTCGACAAGGTTCTCCTTGTCTACAAGTGTTCGAGCTCTATGGAGCAGAGTCTTCACCAACGAACTGCTATGTGATCGATGGTGACAGCTCATGGCGTGGAGACAGAGATTATTGACTGTAAGGTGTCTGTATACACTGTGAACCTCTCAGCTCTTGCGTTAACTAGCAGATCGCGGAAAGGTAGTTCGCCCCACTTTTTCAAGTTCGGTAGTGAATTAAATATCAGGATGGATAGAAGTTTAATGTTCCAGGAACTACTGAAGCTCCTTCGCTCCATGAAGCCACAACATAAACGTGTCAGCCACGTCCCGGATTCTAGTGTCCTTGCTTGAAAGTCTTCAATGTATAGGTTCGCCACGATACGCTATAACGGAGTCATCGATACACTGTAGGTTTGCTCATAACCTTTTCCGCCAACAGGAAATACGTCCATGTGTTAGTGGAACGGGCTATCAGAACATTCGACGAGAGATGCAAGGAACCTTAGCGATACAGTCGATCAAAACTATCAAGTGAACGAGCTGCCGCCGCACACCGCCTCGAATATACACAACTGGCCATTAAAATTGCTACACCATGAAGATGACGTGCTACAGCGCGAATATTAACCGACAGGAAGAAGATGCTGTGATATGCAAATGATTAGCTTTTCAGAGCATTCACAGAAGGTTGACGCCGGTGGCGACACCTACAACGTGCCGACATATAGAAAGTTTCGAATCGATTTCTCATACACAAACAGCAGTTGACCGGCGTTGCCTGGTGAAACGTTGTTTTGATGCCTTGTGTAAGGAGGAGAAATGCGTACCATCACGTTTCCCACTTTGACAAAGGTCGGATTGTAGCCTAACGCGATTGCGGTTTATCGTATCGCGACATTGCTGCTCGCGTTGGCCGTAATCCAATGACTGTTAGCAGAATATGGAATCAGTGGGTTGAGGAGGGTAATACGGAACACCGTGCTGGATCCCAACGGCTTCGTATCACTAGCAGTCGAGATGACAGGCATCTTATCCGCATGGCTGTAACGGATCGTGCAGCCACGTCTCGATCCCTGAGTCAACAGATGGGGATGTTTGCAAGACAGCAACCAACTGCACCAACACTTCGACGTCGTTTGCAGCAGCATGCACTATCAGTTCGGAGACCACGGCTGCGGTTACCGTTGACGCTACATCATAGACAGGAGCGCCTGCGATGGTGTACTCAACGACGAACCTGGGTGTACGAATGGCGAAACGTCATTTTTTCTGATGAATCCAGGTTCTGTTTACAGCATCATGATGGTCGCATCCGTGTTTGGCTACATAGCGGTGGACGCACAACGGATGCGAGTATTCGTCATCGCCATACTGGCGTATCACCCGGCGTGATGGTATGGGGTGCCATTGGTTACACGGCTCGGTCACCTCTTGTTCGCATTGACGGCACTTTGGACAGTGGACGTTACGTTTCAGATGTGCTACGACCTGTGGCTCTACCCTTCATTCGATCCCTGCGAAACCCTACATTTCACCAGGATAATGCACGACCACATGTTTCAGGTCCTGAACGGGCCTTTCTAGATACAGAAAATCTTCGACTGCTGCCCTGGCCAGCACATTCTCCAGATCTCTCACCAATTGAAAACGTCTGGTCGATGGTGGCCGAGCAACTGGCTCGTCACAATATGCCAGTCACTACTCTTGATGAACTGTGGTATCGTGTTGAAGCAGCATGGGCAGCTGTACCTGTACACGCCATCCAAGCTCTGTTTGACTCAATGCCCAGGCGTATCAAGGCTGTTATTACAGCCAGAGGTGGTTGTTCTGGGTACTGATTTCTCAGGATGTATGCACCTAAAATGCCTGAAAATGTAATCACATGTCAGTTCTACTACCATATGTATTTGTCCAATAAATACCAGTTTACCATCTTCGTTTCTTCTTGGTGTAGCTATTTTAATGGCTAGTAGCGTAACTATGAAGTGAAATCCATTGAGACCAGAACGCCAATATTCTGGGACAGCATGATTAAGAAATCTATCGAAATAACTGTGTCAGAAAACCTCATGGAAGGGGGCGACAGGTTCATTTTATAAAATGCTTGGGGACGGCTCTCAATTTATTAAAATCCCATACACCAGAGTAGGAAAACGCTGAAAGGGTTCGTGTTTCATTAGTTATGAGTCAAAATGTGCCGGCTGTGGTCGTCACAAGATGCCACGACTTGAGTTCTTGCGCCCGCCTCCCCTGGTCCCGCTGCAGTGCGGCGCCGCGAGCAGCGACGAGTGTTGAGCCGTCTGGTTGCAGTTGCGGCTTACCGGACACATCGCGGGAGTTGTCTGCATGGGGTCTTCAACTTGGAAGGGTCAACTTCGTCTCGCTCACCTTACAGCTCGCCATTCGTTACAGCGACACAACTTGTCGACTAGGACGATATCGGTAACAGTGGCGGCCACCACACTTGTTACTGGTATACTAGTTGGTACCCATGGCCAAGCCTGTTGGTGACTATTAAACTTGTTGAGGCGACTAAACGATTTAGCTGATGTGTCTGTCCGGCCGCTGTGCTGGTTATGGTACGTAAAGAGCGGCCGATTTTTTCTAACACAAAAATTGTTAGTGGGGATTTTTAGAATTACACTGCCGTCAAAAATTAGAGCAACAAACCGTTATTTTCACTTCCTGTAACTAATTCGCGATATAATCATTTAAACTGCCAACCAGATGTCCGTATGATCTTGTCACGCATGGAAGATGGCGTTCCAGTCAATCGACAACCATGCGAGCAATGATGTCTGGGCACCAATGAAACGAGGTAGTGTTTGCCAGGTAGTCCCTCATCCACAATCGCTGTGTATACAGTCACAGACGTTGCAGCATGGCACTGACTAGTTGCCTACCAGACTCTATGAGGTGGAAGCCATAGAAAGAAAGGAAGCAGGATAGTCGTAAACAGGTGTGTCCCGATGCCTTGGTGGTCCGTTGCTTCTCGGATGTGGTGACAGTGTATACAAAACTAAACTGTATCCCGAAGCCTAGGGCAGAGGCGACCACGTGTGATTTCAGATGAGAGGACCGGTATTTGACTGTTAGGGCACGACATTACCGTCTTAGCACTGCACGGCAACTTCCATGTGAGCTCACAGCATCCACTGGAAGTGTCGCATCGAGGCTAACGGCGTGCAGAAGGCTTCGACAAAGTGGCATTTATTGTCGGAGACCTGCTGTTTGTCTACCTCTGACGCGTATTCACCTGGACGGCCGAACAATGGGCCGATGTTGTTTTCGTAGATGAGTCTCGATTTAGTCTGGAGAGTGATACTCGATGGATTAGCCCGTAGACGGAACGTGGAACAAGTTTTCAGGACGCAAAAATTGTGGAAAGAGATCGATATCAATGGGGATCCCTAACGGTGTGGACAGGAATTATGTTTGCCACTCAAACCCCTATTCACGAGATTGTACGGGTGAAACGACGTTTAACTGATGTCAGGCATCGTGACGAGATCTTGGGAGCTCATGTGCTGTTGCTGCGAGACGCTGTGCGCCCAGACTTCGTACTGATGGACGATAATGCTCAACGTTATAGAGCACGGGTAGCTGATGTTTTCTTGGAAGATAATGCACGCCTGGCATGCCCTGCTCGTTCTCCCGATTTGAATCACATAGTGCATGTCTAGGTTGCACTAGAGAGATGGCTTGCATCACGTCAGCATCCATCAACCATTCTCCAAGACTGCGAGCAGCTCCGTTATTGCCTCAACACGGGGCTGCTGACATCATTCACAGCATGCCCCATCGTTGTCAGGTCTGTATTGTTGCCAGAGGGGGTGACACTCCATGCTGAGCACATTAACCAGTTATCGGAATGCAAATCCGTTAAGTTGGAAAAACCGTAGAGCATTTTTGTCTACCCTTACGCATGTTGCAGTTGTTTACATTCTAAAGTCCTTACGTTGTTTCTACATTGCTATCACCTGTTAAAACTGTTTTTGGAAAAATAAAAGAAACCTTCCAAAATTTCCGTTTGTTGCTTTAATTTTGGACATCAGTGTACATTATGGAGGTTGTCTTAAATTAATGTCGCACCCACTTCATCCTAGCCCTTCCACTCACGGAGCTGTAAAAGCATCATCAGCATGAAAGCGTGCTGTGGGCGTCGAAAATCGAACTCGGCAATAAACAGCGGCGCCAGACCAGCGATAGATAGGAGTGTGGTTAGAGTCCAGGCAGCGAATACGCATAACACCAAAACCCGCAGCTGCTGAATAATAGGACTAGACCTATCGCCGATATACTGTACATAAAATAGAAATAAATCGGCGTAACGTCCAGAAGTACACCATTAATGAGTTGCGAGGAGAAATTCTGAGAGACCTTATCTGGAATCAGCATATACACCTCTGTACTCAAACAAGATGTTTGTACAGCATGAAGTATTGGTCATGCCGATTTGTTTACAAGACAGCCAGATATCTTGTGAAACAACTGACTACGCTAGATTCAGTTGCATTGCAACAGATTCTGCACACCATCAAGGAAAACAAATTTTTCGAGTGTCTTTGCCCATCAAGAAATTGGTTCTTACTATGGTGCACATAGTTACAAATTTTTATCTCCTCCAGGATGTCCATATGACTACCCTTCCCCGGTTTACACAAAAAATTGTACCGTTGTGACATTACGTGAGAAACGAGGATGGATTTATGTTTTGCGTGTTCTTTGTATCTAAATTTTCTACCTTTCGGGCCGATACAAAACGCTTTGTACTTACACAGCAGATTAAGCATAGTTGCAAACTTTTTGTTGATAATTTTAATATCTCCAAGTAACAGAACTGGTGTGATAGCGGTCTTCAGAACAATTGTAACAATATATCTGTGGAAAAATACGCGGAGGTTATGTGATAAATTACCCTGAAAGCGAAATGAAACAAATTCTAAGCCTTCTGCAGGATCATCACTATATTTGTTGCCTGAATTTTAAAAATCTTTGCATTTAGGATTGTATACCTCATCAACTATGGAGTAATTAATATCATTCCTGGATGCAACGTATTTACTTCTTTACTAATGTAATTAGAATGTGGGCATAGTTTGATGATTCTGCCTAGCATTTCTGAAAGAAGCCTTTTTATATTGTGTTGGATGCCAACAAATAATGACAACTGTTGTAGTAGTCTTATGATAAATACCGAAAGAATTGATCCTCTCAGTGAGAAGCGTGGGCTCTGTCGTAGGTTTGTGGGTAGTTGGTTATGGTGTGGGATTGATTCAAAGTATTTTCAGTGGGGCAAATGCAGTGGGGAAGCCAGCGGGCGTTCTAGTGAGATCCTGTCCTGGCAATGTAGAATCTGTAGTAGAAATAAGTTGATAGAGGAGCAGGAGTGTATGATCTGTGCCCTTCAGGTGCAGTTACAATACGCAAAGAAGGAAGTAGATAGGTTGAGAAGTGTGAAGCGTGCAGGGGAATGGGAACTGCTAGTTGGCAAGAAGGTAGCTAGGAGGAGGAGGTATTCAGAAAGTTGTACTTTGCTTATAAGCAATAGATTTGATCAACAGTCGGAGCTGAGTGGAGAAGAGCATCTCCAAGCTGTTGGTTTAGGAAATATACAGCAGTCCTCAGCAGTCAGTTGCAAAGCCTTTTGCTAGGTAGTTCACACGGTAGAGGCGTGGGCCAGCAGTTGCAGGAAGTGTTTGGGGAGTGAGTACCAGGTCACCAGCATTGTAAACCTAGTGCAGGGTTGGCTCAGGAATTTTACGAAGGAGGATCAGGTAGTGACAGTGGATGGAGCAAGGAATAGTCTTGATAGGGACGGGGAATACGGTGCGGGTGGTGACTGGGTTAAGTTAGCTACAGAAACTGGTGACAATAATGTGCATTTCGTGCAACTGTTTCAGCGTGTTAATGAGGCTGTTAGGCGTGTTAACACGAAGCTGGAGAAGGCACTGATGACATAGGGCATCGGTCACATTGCAGTCGTGCCAGTTGAGTCTAGCTGGCAAAGCTTATAGGTGACAGTATACTGGGTGGTGGTAGGATCACTTATGGACAAATTCCTGTGGTAGTTGGTGTTAGAGCTGCGCCTTTTTTAGACTGAAGTCAGAGGCTTCCTTTACCAGGATACAGATTAGGTGGCTATTTTTCAAGGAGTTCCTTGCGGAGTCGGGGGGGGGGGGGGGGGGGGGGCGGTATGGCCGTGTACGTAAAAAACAGTATTCCGTTTGAGTCCATAATTGTATCATGGCACCACATTGAACAGAAAGTTGAATGTTGTGCCGCGGCAGTTGAATTTAGTGAAACTAAACTAATTGTTGTTGCTTGTAGGTCCCCTAACTCTCACTTCAAAGCATTTCTCCTCAAGCTAGAGAGGGTTCTTGATTCACTTCATAGAAAGTATCAGAAATCAGTTACCTGTGTTAACTTCAATATTAATTTTGTATATGACTGTGCAATAAAAAGGATGGTGATAGATCTCCTAAATTCATATGATCCTGATGCAAACTGCATCCAAGCAGGGTGCATGGGAACAGTAGTGCAGCTATAGACAATATTTTTATTCAGTCTTCATTACTAGATGGGCATTCTGTTAGTCAAAGGGTGAATGGCCGTTCAGACCATGACGCACAAATTTTAACACTAAAAGGTTGTTGTACTCACACATATGTCACATACAAGTACAAATTATGTAGGAAAGCTAATCCAATGGCAATAGAGAGTTTTTCAAACCTCGTCAAGGAACAAGAGTGGCAGAACTTATTTTAGTGCCGATAACACAGATGCTTTCCTTAATACATTTCTCATGCCCTTTGAAAGTTACTTTCCACTAGAACGTTCTGAACAGGGTATTAGTTGTAAAAGGCAGCCTGGGTGACTGACTAGTGCGATAAAGGTATCATATAGAACAAAGCGGGAATTACATCAAAATGTTAAAAGTAGTCACATTCAAGATACAGTAGCCCATTACAAACGGTACTGTAAGGCGCTTAAAACTGTTATTAGGAAGGCAAAGAGTATATGGTACGCAAATAGAATAGCTAATTCACAGGAAAAAATTAAAACCTTACGGTCTGTTGTGAAGCAAGTGTCTTGACAGCAGCACAAAGTTGACGATATAAAGTCAGTTTGTAGTAAAAATATTAATGTGACTGATAAATCAGATGTAAGTACAGTATTTGACAATCATTTTCTGAGCATTGCTGGTAAATTAAATACAAAGAGGTTCATAACTTTCTGAACAGCATGGCGGCGAGCTGGTATGAGATGGGCATACAAAAACTGCCACAGCGGCTACAAAAATGCATCGTCAGAAATGATGATTAAGTCGAAAAATAGATAAATGTTCAAGCTGTAAACTGATGTAAACCGTTGTAGAAATAAACAGGTCTATGTACCTATAAAAAAATAGGAGACCTTACTTTTGGGATTACCCTCGGTATTTTGACATGGGCCCCACAGTATAGTCTAAATATTCTTTACTGTCGTTCCTTGTTAACAATATCAACTTATTCTCAAGAATAATCAGCTTTCACTCAGCTAATACTCGGCAGATATCCAACGTACATTTAGATCGGATTTAACTGACTCCTCTGCAGAAAGGTGTGCAGTACACTGCTGCATCCATTTTCAATAAGCTACCATAAGAATTCAAAAATCTTAACAGTAATTCACGTGCTTTCAGATCAAAAGCGAAGAGTTTGCTAATGGATCACTCCTTCTATTCTGTTGAGGAGTTCCTTGGAAACTTAAGCTGATGATTGGGTTTACATAAACTTATGTCTTTACATTTTTGGGGGTTTATAAACATTTTATTTTTAAGTGTTATTATGTTTATGTTATCATTTCATGTACTGACACTTCCATGACCTAGGAGATTTACTCCTCAATTTGGTCCTACTGAAATTGACATGTAAATAATGCAAAATAAATAAATCTAACTAGTAAATCAACGTTATTCCCTACTGTTCAAAATACAATACGATTAAATTATTGTTTTATGTGTTACATATTATTATTATTATTATTACAGTATTGGCCCAATAGGACCACGTGAGCTACAATCAATCGGTGTTGCTTTTGTCTTTCGCTTTCCTTTGTCTCCAGATTAGTTTCATCCTTTCCGGGTTTAAGTCTCTTGGTTTCATCACACTGCGGTATCCAGCCCGTTTCCGAACTTCCTTCTGACCAACTTTCTAATCAAAAATCTTTTGTCTGAATGTCTTTCTATCTGTAACGTCTGCCTGAGTTAGAATGGCTACTTTAAGATCCTCCTTAGCGATGGTTTAATTGACTCGCTTTTAGCCTTATTTCTGTTTTATAGTATTCTACTATTTGTTTTGTCAACTTAGTGGGTGCCATACTTTTCATGTACCCATAAAACTTAAGCCTCCGTTTTCTCACATTGTAACCTCACCACAAAAATATAAAAAATAATATAAATAATATTCACATTTAGTGTAACTTCCCAAAGAATTAATTGCGTAACCTATCAATAATAAAATGTGACTAATCTCTCAATAAAAAATTGTCGCTCACTTATAACCTTTCAATAATGATTGTGAATTTAAACTGGTAAATTTTGGACGTCAGCAGTGCTGCGTCATGGCCCCGAAAGATCATTCTGAAAAAAATTGAAAAATTCTTACCTCAATAAGGTCGCCGGATAACGCATATATATCTGCTCCTATAAGAAATTATTCTGGCACAGCCGAGTGCAATGCTGGCCGATAGATTTGTCATGTATAAAAAGAACAACAGATTTTTCTTTGCAATAATCGGGATGACCATGGATTGGAGATATTAGTAAATTCTTTAAATTGAAATGAATGATCGTCAAAAGTTACTTTTTATGAGGAAGATTATTATTAGGAGATTTTTTTTAACATTTACATGGAACTTGATTTAACAATACTACATATGCGCGAGGCTGCTTTTACCTAATATTATACCGCTCAGGCACCGCCATCGCTGCACACGACTGGCCCAGCCAACACGATACGCCAGACTGCTAGCTACTACTTACTCCTACTGCTACACAGTTCCTACTGCAGTCAACACTGCTCTTTGGTCTCAGATTCTCTTATACCTTACATATCGCAAGCAGCGCGTGAGCAATCCATCGAACTTACATCTGCTCGAGTGCACTAGCAACAAATTCCTTAATCATGGACCTCTTACAATATCACTATGTATGTCTGTGTATCCTTCTATATCCTTACTACTAAAAACGGTTCAAATGTCTGTGAGCAATATGGGACCAAACATGTGAGGTCATCAGTCCCCTAGAACTTAGTACTACTTAAACCTAACTAACATAAGGACATCACACACATCCCTGTCCGAGGCAGGATTCGAACCTGCGACCGTAGAGGCCACGCGGTTCCAGACTGGAGCCCCTAGCACCGCTCGGCGACACCGGCCGGCCTCCTTACTACTGCACATCCTATAAGTTCCTCCATCAGTAATTTTGAGCCCTAAGAATTTCCTAACACTCTTTCTCCCTTTCTTTTGAATTTCTTCAATATCCCTCTGTCTACTTAAAGTTTCTGCTCCATGAAGACATTCAGGTTTGATTACAGTGCTATAATCCAAAATCTACTGAATTTAGAAAGTGATTTTTTATAACAAATATTGTCTGTTAATCTAAATGCAATTGCCTTTATATTTAGATTAAAGTTCAGTCTTGATCACGTTATGTCTGTTTTAATGAGTAACCGGTTTCGGTTTTTTCTATAAAACCATCATCAGACCCATTGGCTCCCTGCTGTGCAGCAGCAAGGGGAGCTCCACCTACCAACCCAAGGGAGCCAATGGGTCTGATGATGGTTTTATAGAAAAAACCGAAACCGGTTACTCATTAAAACAGACATAACGTGATCAGGACTGAACTTTAATCTAAATATAACAATTAATTGATCACTGTATTCCAAAAATGTTTACCAAAATTGTGCAATTGCCTTTCTTTCACAGCGAATTTCGTTTGCAACTTCTTCCAGACCGTTTTCTTGTATGAGTTCCCCCAAGTGTTTAAAGTGAGGAACCCTGTCTATTTTTCCATATTTCGCGTTCAAAAACTTTGTTGCTTGTTTGTTACATGTCACATCTTCCGTTTTTCCAATGATATTTGTAGTCTTACTTTTTCCGCAACTTAAGAATTTCAATTGGTTTCTGACCTGTGATAATATCCCTAGTTAATAATGCCAGATTATCTGCAATGACAAGGAAATCTAATGAAGGAAATGCTTCAGACAAAACGTGTGTGGATATTTCCGTAGAATCGTAATCTGCATTAAAAAAAGGTGGGGGGGGGGGGACCCAATGAATATTTTAAAGTTGCTCCCTGACGCCCACGCAAGGGGTGGGGTGGCGAGTCCAATGTGGTATCGTTGCATTTCCCCCTCCAAGCAAAGAAAGTGGCGTTACAACTTTTTTTATACCCAATGCATAGTTTTCAAAATATTTCAATGTCTTCAGTTAGAGTGACCACCCAGTTTTGTGTGTGAGTGTTATAGTAATTGTCTTATTATTATTGTACATGAAGTTCGTTTATATTAAGAAGTAATTGATCGATATCATCCTTAGATCCTCGAATGGCACCCAACAATATTTTTTGAACGAATTGCTCCCAAGTTAATTAATAAATATCTTGGCAATAGTGCCAGAAAGCGTATACACCATAGCCACGCTCTCTACAGGATTAACAATGTTACTGTTGGGTGAGAATTGGTTATAATGAAGTACTATTGTTAGTAGTTCGATAAGTTCAACTATTGCATCCTGTAAAATATTTTGACGGTAAAGTGACTTCTTTTAATTATCTCTATGGTTTCATACACAGGGATGCTGGTATAAAGATTGGCAATATCAGGGGAAGGACGTCTGGGATCTTAAGTTAATTCTGAGTTAGGTTTCTAATAATATATTAGATATATGAACAGTAGACTGCGCTCCGTTTCTGAACATCTCTTGAGGGGAGGAAGTGGAATACTAAATACTAAATACAGCGGCTGCTTTGAAATAAAAGATATACTGCGCAAAATATCTTCGAAATTAGCAAAGATACAAGAAAGGCATTCAAGCTGGATCATTAATCTTTGGTTTGCTTCATTCTTTTCTCTTCTGCTTCTGCACAAGAAGTTGGGGTGGTTAAGATAAACAGGTCATCCTGAAAATTAGCATTGGACACACATTATCACTACTGTTATGTCATTTTTATCTTTATTCTTTCATTAGTTTGATGCCACGTTAGATATTTATTGTTGCATTAACATACATATTACCAATCAATTCGTTCTTCAGGTAAGAGTCTCATAGATTTCGTTCATCATTTACTACCATTCTTTGTCTGTGTCTTTCTGCCTCCGGCAACTGGCCACTTCACGTTCAATACTGTAGTAAATGTGAAAAAGCGTGACTGACGCGCACCTGTGTTACTTGCAAAAGGAAAGGCTTAAGATATAATTGGCATTCGCTAGTGATTCACCTGGACAGTTTGGATATGGAGACCGTCTAATGTTTTCCACTGGACATCTTTCAACAAAAGGCTGGTGACATACAGAAAGCCTACCGCCTTCTCGGTACTATTCAACAGAGAAGCACAGTCCACTGGACCTAGGGGCGACTTAAGGTGTAAGGAAAAATCATCCTTTCTCTAAGTCAGCGCCTTCTGCAGCAACATATACTTTCCTGCAGATGATCAGTCACATCTCTGCTAGTATAAACTTTTCAAGTTTGTAAGCTACTTAAAGACAAGCCGTGTTTCGTCGTCCTGACGTCGAACGAGAGTTTTTCAGGAAATGCAGCATCATGAGAACGTTTGTTGCACGCAGCAACTGACTGCAAGAAGAAAATTTCAGGGACTATTGACGTGCTCGAGTTGACAATTGGACCATGAAGAGAAGATCTACTCAGGAGGAACAGTCGGCTTGTACTGATATATCGCCAGCCAATCATAACGTGGGATATCCTAGATTCAACGCTATGGAAGAACAGTAAGAAGAATATCTGGAGGAAAACAGCCGAACAGTGGAGTGGAAAGGGGCTTTGCGTCTGTACATCGCACTGAGACTTCATACGGCCAATTCGTATGAGAACTATTGCAACGTCATCATGTGGAAAGTTGGGAAGAGGACTTGTTCGCTTGCTCTCCATGTTGACCGGATCCCATGCTGGTTACAGTACGATTTATGGTGTGTTCATTCACAATCCTTTTTAAGCTGGATTTATTACCAGTACGATTACCTTTTTCACCATCATTTTATTTTGTTTCCGTTTCTGATATTTCTATTCGACTCTGACCCTCATGTGGCTTTTGCAGTTTGGTTCCGGGATTTTTTCGTGTTTTTATTGTGCTGCCAATGAAATATCGTGTGGCGCAGTAAACGTTGGAGTGTTAAGTGAGTGGAGCCATGCTGGCGTATATCCTTAACACTCTTTATATACAGGGTGAGTCACTTACTACTGCCACCCAGGATTACTTCGAAAGTATGATAGGAACTGAAAAATTTGTTGGAAAAATGTTGCATGGGACAACGGGGCCCATAATATGACGATGGTTTTTTGTTGCTAGGTGGGGTCGCGTCAGAGATATGAAGATCTTTTTTTTTAATGGGATGGCTTAGTTTGGTACTTATTTTCTCATATCGACACGAATCCAATGATATGTAACAGTAAGGTCTTTGAAGGTCAACGAAGGTAAAAAAGGTGGCATGAACGTCCATTTACAAATGCTGTTCGAACTGATGACCATTGGTATCAATGCAGTGCTGCAATTTTCTTACCATGGATTGAGTGGTATTCCTTACCACTTCTGCACTTATCGAAGCACATGCTCTGACATTTCTCTCTAGTATAGCTGAAATTAATAACAAATAGCAAACATTCGCCGAATACGGCGTATCCATCTGATGAACCATTGACATGTAATCTCCCAAGGAATCCAAGGCACTACAAGAACTGCTTCAAGGGACAACATCAACGAGAATTTCACAGATAATAGGTAGGAGAGAATTCTAAGCCCCGATGCTTTAAGATAATTCTAGAAAAGGTTAGCTTAACCATCACAGTCTTAGGTGGAAAGTCATGACCCGTTTTACAATATATCACCTCCATCACTTTCTACAGGCTCGTGGCTAAACTGAGTAACTTCTATGGAAGTTTTGTTCTGTGAGGGGATCTTGCAAACCACTCTGGAATTTGTCTTATGCGATCGAAGCAAATCATTGAAAATCAAAATGTAAATGACCGGAGGTCGATTTGATCTGCCGTCCAGTCTACAAACCACTGCACCACCTTGCGTGGTGTGATGATGGGCGTAGCTCTCGCATCATCCATCTACATGAGGTCGCTATCAGCAGCTCCCTGAACAGCCACTCTAGTATATAAACAAGCTCGGATGACACTACATGCATGGCCCTGTATCTAGCAGGAAGACTTCTCCACCACTGCCCACAGCCGCATGACACTGACTAAGTTGATGTTTCCATTTTACTTCCGCACTCCATGTTACTCCTCACTGTGACAACACGCCACTCCAAACCCCATCGTGGCGCTGAAAGCATTGATATTCCTGTTGCAGGCATGTTTTGTCATGCTGGAAGGCAACACCAGCGCTGGCGCCAAAAGCCAAGTGAGTCAGGTTTATAACTGTGTCGTGAATTAATAATTCACGGTCATATTCTGACTAGGAACTTCATTTTGTTCAGTACTTATTCCTGCTTTTTCTCCAGTCATAATTCTTCTCATTTCCTATCTGAGTGGCAATGAGGATGCCATGGCTGAGTAGCGTCAGCTGACGAGAGTCTTAATGCATTTTAATTCCACAAAAGAATTGAAGTGATAAATTGCCCCGTTGTCAGTTATCCATCACGCGGCAACCGCTTGGCACAAACGCAAGAGATTAAACCATCAAGCATAGTCATCAGAGAGACCATAGCGTCTTACAACCACTGTCATCGTGCCATGTCAGCCACGTCAAAGTGTCCTAAGATCCAATATACTTTATGCATTTTCCCCATTTTAATATAAAGGGCGATTGAAAAGTTTTCGTTTGGGGATGTTACTGCAGCGTATATGCAACACAGTGCGACTCCGATTCGGGTTTATCATCGACATGTGGGCAAGGACTAGTATGGCATTCGTGTCACTCCAATGTGCATGCAGTTAACCCACAGACAAGAACTATGGCGACGTTATAACCAAATGCGTGCAAGCAGGATTATTTTCTTGGCTGCCGAAAGACAAACACCACTAGACTTCTAACGCACAATGAAGAATGGGTATGGTGCAACATGTCTGTCGAAGACCACCTTTTGCCGGCCGTGGTGGCCATGCGGTTCTAGGCGCTGTAGTCCGGAACCGCGCGACTGCTATGGTCGCAGGTTCGAATCCTGCCTCGCGCCTGGATGTGTGTGATGTCCTTAGGTTAGTTACGTTTAAGTAGTTCTAAGTTCTAGGGGACTGATGACCTCAGATGTTAAGTCCCATAGTGCTCAGAGCCATTTGAACCATTTGAAGACCACCTTTTGAAATGTTGCAACAACCTCCGTGCTGGTTGAGGTTCGGCAAAAGACGCCAGTCGAACTGGGAGGACAGCGTCATCAATAATGGACAAGTGGCAAACAGTAGAGCAGTGCCCCTATAGACCTGATCTCTTCCCAAGCGATTATCACGCCTTCAGTCCATCAATAAAGGCCTGAAAGGTTCGACAACTACTGTCAGACGAGGATGACTAGCAGTCAGTTAAGGATCTCTTCACGCAGCAGGACATGATGTTTTACCAAACGTGGTTCTTAAACCATGTGCGTCCGTGGGGTGATTGTCTCAAAGCTCACTGCTGTTTTGCCTGTTTGACATACCGATTCTGGGCTGTACGACCTTCAAACGGAAACATTATAAACGCATCTTATAAACTGACGTTATTCGGATATACTGACCACATCCGAGATTAGAAGATTTCGATGATGGAACACATTCGGGTTGATTCATCACTTTGAAGCCTGGCATCCAGATAATTTCATAGTTCAAAGTACTTTACTGCAGTTTCAATTTACCACACATTTTGGAGCCCGTTGACAGGCACGATACACCATTTGTGGCATGTTGTACAACATTTCAAGGCAACACGGTACATAGCACGACTCCAACATTAATTCTTTATTCTCCACAGCCCTATCTTTCTTTTTACTACATACTTTCAGAAATTCATTTTTAGATTTCCATCGACGTCTAGCTTGACTAAATAATTTTTCTTGAACAAGATTTCCTGCAGTTAAGTCAGTGTATGTCACTTTCATTTCTCACCAGGTATCTGCTACGACTCATTTCCTAATTTCGTTTCCTGAGCTGTGAGTATTTTATAAGAAGATTACTTCTTTTCACAGTTCTCTCTTCTGCGTCACCGGTCTTCTGACAAGTCTGATGAGGACCGCCACGAACTCCTCTTGTGCACCAACATCTTCATCTCAGGGTAGTACTTCCAACCAACATCCTCGATTATTTGCTAGATGTACTCCAATCTCTGTCTTCCTCTACAGTGTTGGCCCTCTACAGCTCCCTCTATTACCATGGAACTGATGTATTAGTAGATATCCTATCCTCCTGTCCCTTCTCGTTGTCAATATTTTTCACATATCCCTTTCCTCTCCGATTCTGCGCAGAAGCTCCTCATTCCTTACCCTATCGGTCCATCTAATTTTCAACATTCGCCTATAACACATCTCAAATGTTTCGATTCTCTTCTGTTCCGGTTTTCCCACAGTCCATATATCACCGCTACACAATGCTGTGCTCCAGCCGTACATTTTCAAAATATTCTTCATCAAATTAAGACCTATGTTTAATACTAGCAAACTTCTCTTGACCAGTAATGTCCTTTTTGCCGGTGCTAGTCTGCTTTTGATATCCTCCTTGCTCCGTCCGCCATTGGTTATTTTGCTGCTAGGTAGTAGAATTCCTTAACTTCATCTACTTCGTGACAGTCAGTCCTGATGTAAAGTTTCTCGCTGTTCTCGTTTCTGCTACTTCTCATTACTTTCGTCTTTCTTCAATTTACTCTCAATCCATATAGAGTACCCATTATATTGTTTATACCATTCACCATACCATGTAATTCTTCTTCCCTTTAACTCTGGATAGAAATGTTATCAGCGAATCGTATTATTCATATCATTTCACCTTGAATTTTATTTCGCTCGTGAACCATTCTTTTATTTCCATCACTGCTTCTTCGATGTACAGATTGAATAGTACGTCAGAGAGACTACATCTGTGTCTTACACTCTTTTTAATCTTACCTCTTCGTTCTTGCTCGTCCGTTCATACTGTTCCCTCTTCGCTTGTGAACATATTGTGTATTACCTGTCCCTCCTTACAGCTTATACCTATCTCTCTCAGAATTTCGAACATCTTGCATGATTTTATATTGCCGAACTTTTTCCAGGTCGACAAATCCTATTAAAGTGTCTTGATTTTTGTTTAGCCTTTCTTCCATTGTCAACCGCATTGTCAGAATTGCCACTGTCGTTCCTTTTCCTTTCATAAAGCGAAGGTGGTCGTCATCTAACACATCCTCAATTTTCTTATCCATTCTCATGTATAATTTTTTTGTCAGCAACTTGGATGCATGAGCTGTTGAGATGACTCTGTGATAATTTTCTAACTTGTCAGCTCTTTCAATCTTCGGAATAGTATGGATTACATTTTTCCGAAAGTCAGATGGTACGTCGCCAGACTCACAGATTTTACACAACAACGTGAATAGTCATTTTGTTGCCACTTCCCCCAATGATTTTAAAAATTCCGATGGAATGTCATATATTTTTTTCTGTTTTATTTGACCTGTACCACACAAGCAGCTTGTAGTCAGATTCCGTACTTATGGATTATCGTCTCTGTTATGTGACTGGATTCGTGATTTCCTGTCAGAGCGCTCACAGTTAGTAGTAACTGACAGAAAGTCATCGAGTGATTTCTAGCGTTCTCCGAGGTAGTATTAAATGTCCTCTGGTGTTCCATATCCACTTAATCGATTTAGGAGACAATCTGAGCAACCGTCTTAGGCTGCTTGCAGATGATGCTGTATTTCATCATCTAGTAAAGTCATCAGAAAATTTAAAAAAAATGGGGCGAAAATTGGAAATTGACATAAATAGTGAAAATTGTGAAGTGATTTACATGAGTGGAATCCGTCAAAGTTCGGTTACAACATAAATCAGTCAAATCTAAATGCGTAAATTCAACTAGATACCTAAGAATTACAACTAGAACAACTTTATCTGTAAAGAAAACACAGAGAATGTGGTGGGGAAGACAAATCATAGACTATGTTTTACTTAGAAAATGTAAGAAACCCGTTAACGAGACTGCCTACACCACGTTTGTCCGTCCTCTTTTGGAGTGCTGCTGCGCAGTCTGGGATCCTTACCAGATAAGATGAACGGATATCGTAGAGAAAGTTAAAAGAAGAGCAGAACATTTTGTATTATCGCGAAATAGCTGGTAGAGTGTCTCTGACGTGATACAGGATTTGGGATGGACATAATTAAAACAAAGGCGTTTATCGTTGCGGCGGAATCTTGTCACGAAATTTTAATCACCAACTTTCTTCTACGAACGTGAAAATATTTTGTTGACGAGAGAAACGATCATCATAATAAAACAAGGGAAAAGAGTTTGCATGGAAGGATATAGGTGTAAGTTTTCCGGCGCTCTGTTCGAGACTGGAATAACAGAGAATTATTATGAAGGCGTTCAAGGAATCCTGTAACAGGCTCTTAATTATGATATGTAGAGTATGGATTGGGGCTAAGAAATGAAAGAGGAAGCCACCTGGTAGAATTTTGCGGAGAGCATAACTTAATCATAGCTAACACTTGGTTTAAGAATCATGAAAGAAGGTTGTACACATGGAAGAACCCTGGAGATACTAAAAGGTATCAGATAGATTATATAATGGTAAGACAGAGACTTAGGAACCAGGTTTTGAATTGTAAGACATTTCCAGAGGCAGGTGTGGACTCTGACAACAGTCTGTTTGTTATGAACTGTAGATTAAAACTGAAGAAACTGGAAAAAGGTGCGAAGTTGAGGAGATGGGACCTGGATAAACTGAAAGAACCAGAGGTTGTACAGAGTTTCAGGGAGAGCATAAGGGAACAATTGACAGGAATGGAGGAAAGAAATACAGTAGAAGAAGAATGGGTAGCTTTGAGGAATGGAATAGTGAAGGCAGCATAGGATCAAATAGGTAAAAAGACTAGGGCTAGTAGAGACCCTTGGGTAACAGAAGAAATATCGAATTTAATTGATGAAAGGAGAAAATATAAAAATGCAATAAATGAAGCAGGCAAAAAGAAATACAAACGTCTCAAAAATGAGATCGACAGGGAGTGCAAAATGACTAAGCAGGGATGGCTAGAGGACAAATGTAAGGATGTAGTGGCTTATCTCACTACGGGTAAGATAGATACTGCCTACAGGAAAATTAAAGAGACCTTTGGAGAAAGGAGAACTACTTGCATGAATATCAAGAGCTTTGATGGAAACCCAGTTCTAAGCAAAGAAGGGAAAGCAGAAAGGTGGAAGGAGTATATAGAGGGTCTATACAAGGGCGATGTACTTGAGGACAACAATATGGAAATGGAAGAGGATGTAGATGGAGATGAAATGGGAGATATGATACTGCGTGAAGAGTTTGACAGAGCACTGAAAGACCTGAGTCGAAACAAGGCCCCTGCAGTAGACAACATCCCATTAGAACGACTGACAGCCTTGGGAGAGCCAGTCCTGACAATACTCTACCATCTGGTGAGCAAGATGTACGAGACAGGCGAAATACCCTCAGACTTCAAAAAGAATATAATAATTCAAATCCCAAAATGGTTCAAATGGCTCTGAGCACTATGGGACTCAACATCTTAGGTCATAAGTCCCCTAGAACTTAGAACTACTTAAACCTAACTAACCTAAGGACATCACACACACCCACGCCCGAGGCAGGATTCGAACCTGCGACCGTAGCAGCCCCGCGGTTCCGGACTGCAGCGCCAGAACCGCACGGCCACCGCGGCCGGCTCAAATCCCAAAGAAAGCAGGTGTTGACTGATGTGAAAATTACCGAGTTATCAGTTTAATAAGTCACAGCTGCAAAATAATAACGCGGATTCTTTACAGACGAATAGAAAAACTGATAGAAGCCGACCTCGGGGAAAATCAGTTTGGATTCCGTAGAAATGTTGGAACACGAGAGGCAATACTGACTTTACGACTTACCTTAGAAGAAAGATTAAGCAAAGGCAAACCTACGTTTCTAGCATTAGTAGACTTAGAGAAAGCTTTTTTCAATGTTGATTGGAATACTCTCTTTCAAATTCTGAAGGTGGTGGTGGCAAAATACAGGGAGCGAAAGGCTACTTACAATTTGTACAGAAGGCAGATGGCAGTTATAAGGGTCGAGGGGTATGAAAGGGAAGCAGTGGTTGGGAAAGGAGTGAGACAGGGTTGTAGCCTCTCCCCGATGTTCTCCAGTCTGTATATTGAGCTAGCAATAAAGGAAACAAAAGAAAACTTTGGAGTAGGTATTAAAATCCATGGAGAAGAAATAAAAACTTTGAGGTTCGCCGATGACATTGTAATTCTGTCAGAGACAGCAAAGGACTTGGAAGAGCAGTTGAATGGAATGGACAGTGTCTTGAAAGGAGGGTATAAGATGGACATCAACAAAAGCAAAACGAGGATAATGGAATGTAGTCGAATTAAGTCGAGTGATGCTCAGGGAATTAGATCAGGAAATGAGACACTTAAAGTAGTAAAGGAGTTTTGCTATTTGGGCAGGAAAATAACTGATGATGGTCGAAGTAGAGAGGATACAAATTGTAGACTGTCAATGGCAAGGAAAGCCTTTCTGAAGAAGGAAAATTTGTTAACATCGAGTATAGATTTAAATGTCAGGAAGTCATTTCTGGAAGTATTTGTATGGAGTGTAGCCATGTATGGAAGTGAAACGTGGACGATAAATAGTTTGGACAAGAAGAGAATAGAAGCTTTCTAAATGTGGTGCTACAGAAGAATGCTGAAGATTAAATGGGTAGATAACATAACTCATGAGGAGGTATTGAATAGAATTGGGGAGAAGAGAAGCTTGTGGCACAACTTGACTGGAAGAAGGGATCGGTTGGTAGGACATGTTCTGAGACACCGACGGATCACCAGTTTAGTATTTGAGGGCAGCGTTGAGGGTAAAAATCGTAGAAGGAGACCAACAGATGAATACACTAAGCAGATTCAGAAGGATGTAGACTGCAGTAGGTACTGGGAGATGAAGAAGCTTGCACAGGATAGAGTGGCTTGGGGAGCTGCATCAAACCAGTCTCAGGACTGAAGACCACAACAACAACAATAGAGTATCCCTGTAGATATGGATGTAGATGTAGATGTAGATGGAGTCTTCAAATGGCTCTGAGCACTATGGGACTTAACATCTGAGGTCATCAGTCCCCTAACACTTAGAACTACGTAAACCTAACCAAGCTAAGAACATCACATACATCCGTGACTGAGGCAGGATTCCAACCCGCGACCGTAGCATCGCGCGGTTCCGGACTGACGCGCGTAGAACCGCTCGGCCACCCTGGTCGGCATCAAGTCTTCCAAAGCTATTTTAAATTCTTATTCTAAAACTGCATATCCTGTCTGCTACATATCTTCTTCTGTCACATCACACGAGGTTTCCCCCTCAGTGTGCTCTTTCCACATATCTGCTCTCTCCTCTGCATTTAACAGTGAAATTCCCATTACACGTTTAATGTTATAATCATTTTAATTTTGCAGAAGGTTGTTTTGCTTTTCTATACGACGGATCATTTCTTTTACGATTTCATCACATTTTTCATGCAGCCATTTCATCTGCTTTCCCTGCACATCCTATTTATTTCATTCCTACGTTACTTTTATTTCTGCATTCCTGAACTTTCCTGAACGTTTTCATACTTCCTTCTTTCATCGATGAACTGAAGTATTTCTTCCGTTACCCACGGTTTCTCCGTAGGTATCTTCTTTGTATGGATGGTTTTCTATCCAACTTTTATGACTGCCCTTTTGCGAGACGTCGATCTCTCTTCAGCTGAACTGCCTACTGAGCTATTCCTTTCGCAGTGTCTTTAGCCTTAGAGAACTTCATGCGTATCTCTTCAATCCTTAGTATATCCGTACCCCACTTCTTTGTAGATTGACTCCTGCTGACTAGTGTCATGAACTATAGCCCACTCTTCATCACTACTAAATTGTGATCTTAGCCTTCACATGCTGCTGCATGCGCTTTACAATCCAATATCTGATTTTGGAATCTCTGTCTTACTATGACGCAATATAACTACAATTTTCCCTTGTCTCCCATACTTTTCTAAGTATACCTCATCCTCTTACGATTCTTGAACTTTCTTTATTACTAGATGAAAAAAATATTGCAGGTGCAATTAACTTCTCTCTTCTTTCTGTCACAGTAATTGTCCTTAATTTTTGTAACTTTTGATCAGAAGACTCCGACACATTGTTCTAGCATAAAACACGTACGTTTTATAATTGAGCAGCTTCGATCTATCTACAGCCCAGCAGAATACAAAACAGATAGACGTATAGATAGTTACCCATGAAATTCAGGTTTATTGAACCTCATGTAATTTCATTGAAAATTCAGCGTGGAAAAACTCATTTGTGTCCCAGTCTCCAATTCCCAATTTAACAGCTAATTCAGTTACGCTAGGGCAGATGGTATTAATTTTACATAATATTATTGCGTTTCGTGCAATGTAACGGGCTGTGGATCGCACAAACAGGTTTCTGAGAGACGTTTTTAAATAACATGTTATTGTTTGTGTGAGTTAGAGAATAACTGCGAGCCAGAAACGCTCGTCGGCTACTCATAAAAATATGTGCACACATACATGACTGAAAGAGTACGAACTCGCAAAATCAGGAGATAAGAGAGTCGTTCTTATAAATCCTCCTCACTTGCAATGGCAGGGACGACGGTATATAATTGTACGGTAGTATTTGTTCATCTGTCATTATCATTCTACCTTGCTGGAAAAAATCTCAGCACCAAAAATAAGTAACGCAGAATAATGAAATTCCGGGAATACATTTGTCTAGGTAACATATTAATGTTATGAACATTGCATGATCATAGGCTAATGTAAGCGTGGGATAATCCACTGCAAACGTGAAATGCTGGTACATTAATAACCGGTGTGACCTCCAGAATGTTCAATGCAAGCTTGCATACGTGCATGCGTTGCGTTGTTCAGGTACCGGATGCTGGTTTGTGGGATGGAGGTCCACGGCATTGCATGGGATAACCGCGACAGTGCTCTTGGTGTCATACGAAATCACACCCCAGACTATAGTCCAGGTGTAGATCCAGTGTGTCTAGCAGGCAGACCGGTTGGCTGCTGGCCCTCAACTGGGCATCTTCTAACGAACACACGGCCGTCACTGGCAGCGAGGCAGATCCAGCGTTCATAAGAAGACACAACAGACCATGCCCTCCAATGACCTCTTGACACCACTTATTCGCAAATGACTTTAGTGTGCGGTGAGTGGAATGTACGCTGCGAGGCGTCTGGATCGGAGCTGTCCTTGAAGTAACCGATTTGTAACACTCCATTGTGTCATAGTGGTGCCAACTACTGTAGAGCCATATGCCGAACATGATACTCTTCCCACTCGGTAGCCGTCAGGGTCCCAGTCTTCTTGCGACGGCACATTCTCATGACCACCGCTGGCAGCAATCATACATGGTGGTCCATTGATCGTAACCGGGCCAAATATCTCAAGAAATAAGCGTCAAACGAAAAACCTACAAAGAACGAAACTTGTCTGGCTTGAAGGGGGAAACCAGATGGTGCTCTGGTTGGCCCGCTAGATGGCGCTGCCAAAGGTCAAACGAATATCAACTAGGTTTTTTTGAATAGGAACCCCCATTTTTATTACATATTCGTGTAGTACGTAAAGAAATATGAATGTTTTAGTTAGACCACTTTTTTCGCTTTGTGATAGGTGGCTTTGTAATAGTCAGAAACGTATAGCTCACAATTTTAGACGAACAGTTGGTAATAAGTAGGTGTTTTAAATTAAAACACAGAACGTAGGTCCCTTTTAACTTTTCATTTCGGTTGTTCCAATGTGATACATGTACCTTTGTAAACTTATCATTTCTGAGACCGCATGCTGTTACATCGTGCTTACTTGTAAATACCACATTAATGCAATAAATATTCAAAATGATGTCCGTTCAACCTCATTGCATTTGGCAACACGTAGTTCGCCTTCCGTAATGTTCGCACATGCATTGTCAGTGCTTTGACGCATGTTGTCAGGCGTTGTTGGTGGATCACCATAGCAAATATCCTTCAACTTTCCCGACAGAAAGAAATCCGGGGACGTCAGATCCGGTGAACGTGCGGGCCATGGTATGGTGCTTCGACGACCAATCCAACTGTCATGAAATATGCTATTCAATTACGCTTCAACTGCACGCGAGCTATGTGCCGGACATCCATCGTGTTGGAAGTACATCGCCATTCTGTCATGCAGTGAAACATCTTGTAGTAACATCGGTAGAACAATGCATAGCAACTGAGCACACATTGCACCATTTAGATTGCCATCTATAAAATGGTGGTCAATTATCCTTCCTCCCATAATGCCGCACCATACATTAACCCGCCAAGGTCGCTGATCTTCCACTTGTCGGAGCCATCGTGGATTTTCCGTTGCCTAATGGCGCATATTATGCGGGTTTACGTTACCGCTGTAGGTAAATGACCATTCGTCGCTAAATAGAACGCGTGCAAAAAATCTGTCACTGTCCGGTAATTTCTCTTGTGCCCAGTGGCAGAACTGTACACGACGTTCGAAGTCGTCGCCATGCAATTCGTGGTGCATAGAAATATGGTACGGGTGCAATCGATGTTGATATAGTATTCTGAACACCGACGTTTTTGAGATTCACGATTCTCGCGCAGTTTGTCTGCTACTGATGTGCGGATTAGCTGCGACTGTAGCTAAAACAGTTACTTCCGTATCATCATTTGTTGCAGGTCGCAGTCGACGTTTCACATGTGGCTGAAAATTCAGGTTTCCTTAAATAACGTAACTATCCGGCGAACGGTCCGGAATCTTGGATGATGTTGTCCAGGATATCGAGCCGCATAGACAGCCCACTCCCGTTGGGCATTTTGATCACAATAGTCATACATCAACACCATATTGACCCTTTCTGTAATTGGTAAACAGTCCATTTTACCACTGGTAATGTATCACGAAGCAAATACCGTCCGCACTGGCGGAATGTTACGTCATACCACGTACTTATACGTTTGTGACTATTACAGCGCCATCTATCACAAAGCGAAAAAAGTAGTCCAACTAAAACATTCATATTTCTTTACGTACTACACGAATATGTAATAAAAAATGGGAGTTCCTATTTTAAAAAAACGCAGTTGATATCCGTCTGACCTATGGCAGCACCATCTAGCGGGCCAACCATAGCGCATCTGGTTTCCCCCTTCAAGCTAGACGAGTTCCGTCCCTTGTAGTTTTTTCGTTTGACGCTTCCTTCGTGAGATATTTGGCCCGGCCACTATCAATGGGCCACCCTGTATACAGTGGCTGCATGTACAGTGGCTACATGCACAGTCTTTTTGCTATATCGCAGAAGGAACATCCAGATTCTCATAGCCCTATTACACGGCCTTGCACAAGCTCAGTAAGGTGTTGATAGCGATGTCTTTGTCACCTTAAAAGCATTCCTGAGTAACATCAACTCACCACGTCCAATCTCAATGGTAACTAACCTTCACGGCCGTTACTGTGTGTATTTAATGCAGGCGTGATTTATAGCCCCATAGTGGCGCTACTTGCGCCATTGTTATGCGACTTGCACGAAGTCTGAATTGATACCATCTTTGAGATGTAGAAAAACGTCTACCAACATTCGTTTATGTTGCACTACTCCTTCTTGGTGGTAAGACCTCTTTTTCTCAGGAACGAGTAGTGGTACTGACTCAAACGTCTCTTATGGTACTACGGTCTACGGTTCCTTGGCGGTGTAAAAAATGCAGGCTTCTAAGTCAATGCAGTCAAACGTTACACCAATTTATATCACATATACTGGTGCTTCCAAACTCAGTTATCAAAACCTAGACAGTATTACCAGCTGACTTAAAAGCATAACATTTGGGGAGAACCACAATATAGGTAAAGGAAGACATCCGAAAACTGCTAACTTGCAATTACATTACATACATTCTCAGGCAAAAACTAGCGCACCACAAAGGAATTATCCGAAAGCGACGGAAATCGGTAGATATAACGAACAAGTACAGACAAACAAATTACAATTTCAGAATAACTGGATGATTCGCTCAAGAGAAAGAGCTTCACAAACTGAGCGATTCAATAATGCATTGGTCTGCCTCTGGCCTTTATGCAAGCCGCTATTCGGCTGGGCATTGATTGACAGAGTTTTTGTATGTACTCCTGAGGGATATCGTGCCAAATTCTATCCAATTGCCAGTATATCGCCGATATTCAAAACTGGTTCGGGAGCCTAGGCTTAATACTCCACACGATTTCAATTGGAGGGAGATCTTGTAGGGCAACGTAGAGCTTGGAAAGCACGAAGGCAAGCAGTAGAAACTGTCATGTGTAGATTTGCATTATCTTGCTGAAGTGTAAGCCCAGAATGGCTTGCCATGAAAGACAAATTGAGAGTAGGATATCGTCGACGTACCACTGTGATGTAAGGTGCTGCTGATGCGAACTAAAGAATCCCACTATGAAAAGAAGTGGCACCCCGATCACGTTCCCTGATTGTCAGGCATTTCAACGTGCTACCGTGAGCTTGATGTACCACGGCTGTCAGGGGTGTCTTCAAACACGTCTTCGGCATGGAACCTCCTTGACTGGAGGAGAACTGCTTTTCGTAAGGCCAGCGAAAACATGTCTGGAGACAGGCCGCAGTGGGATACCATACACGCCGCACAGCAATGGGATACCAACCTCACTGTCGCCCGCCATACAGACTGACAAACGAGAGTTATGGACTGCAGAGTCGTTTCTAATCATAACAGGACCAACGTTTTTTGATTCATGGCTCTCCTACAGCTCTGTGGCAACGTGGGCGATATTCTACACCCCATTTGGTTGCCCTTCATAGCAAACTATCCTAGCACTACATTTCAGCAAGATAAAACCTGTCCGCACATGGAGAGATTCTCTACTGCTTTCCTTCGTGTTTGCCAAACGCTACCTTGGTCAACAAGGTCGCCGGATCTCTCCCCAATTGAAAGCATTTGGAGCATTATGACAGGGCCGTCCAATCAGATCGGGATTTTGACGAGCTAATGCGGCAATTCAACAGAATTTGGCGCAATATCTCTCAAGAGGACAGCCAGCAACTATGTCAATACAGTACCGAGTAACTGCATGCATAAGGGCCAGAGTTGACCAACTCGTTATTGGCTTTCTAAAACTCTGTAACTCTTTTGGATTAATCATGCAATTTTTCTGCAGTTACAATCGTTTGTGTGTCTGCACATGTACATCATCTCTATCGATTTCCGTCATATTCGGACAGTTCATTCATGGTGCGTCTTTTTCTCCCTTGGAGTGTACCTTTATTTACTGTTTGTTGTCAATCTGTTTGTCCGGTTGTTAAGACCACTTTTTTTATCACTAACGGATAGAGATATCAAGATGAAACTAATGTCAAATACTAAGGTCTTCAGTCCTTTGGTGGTGTAAATACTTTAAGTATCTAAGTCAATGCAAGCAAAAGATTCGGTCAATTATGTCACACAGTTTGAAACTCGCAGTCTCATCAAAAATTAATATATGAATAGCTACAAAAATGCCAATCCTAGTGATATGCCGGTAAAGCGCGTGTCTGGAAAGCGAGAGGCCGTCGGACTTAAGCACGGTAGGATCACGGATATTTCAGCCTTAGTTCCAACATAGTGTACACCTCTCAACGAAGTGAGAAGTCGTCAGAAACAAAACATGTTTCGTATTCCACATTAAACTTTAGATTCCCTTTGTCCGGTCAGATATCTGGGGTAAGTTACGCCCGCGCAAGTCGCCATAGGGTGTCCAAAGAAAGACCTGCCCCAGCCTACTGAGCCATACAAAATTATTGTTATCTACACACATAACTAAGTTTTTACGGAAACCACAGAGCACGAGTTCTACTCGCAATTTTCCGATATTTTTTTATAGTGTCGTGTGAGCTGTTATTACCCTACAGTAGCAAATTTGAAGTTATTTACACGAGGAACGTTCTCATCCCATTTTCCTCTACCTGTTAATTCTTTTCCGAAATAGCAGCCACCCGCCGGATCACAAAATTCACAGGAGCAGCTGCTGGCTGCAGGCTGGTTATAGGGACGGAAAAAAAATGACCAGTTAAAACTGGTGGCGGTGTTTCAGTTAGGAATAACCGGTGTTTTTCGGTAATTGTATGATCTCGGTTATAACAGGTGTAATAACCGAGTAACAAACCGAAGTATCCATTAGCTATAGCATCAGCGCTAAAATTTTTCGTTTTTAAATAAACCTTTTTTTAAAAATGGCATTTTTTGTTCATAAAATTTGCATTGGGTTGAAATATTGCGTTATTATAGGAATGGGAAAAGTAGTCAGTGCTATTTTAATAACAAAGCTGACAGAAACGAACAAGAACCACATGGTATAAAAACTGGTGCAATATTGCTCCTGCTGCCATGCGTCGTTGCTGTACGAATGCATGTGCAGTTAGCAACTCTTTCCGCCCACTTCGTCCATAGGGTCGTTTCTCTGTGCCGTATCTGGACACCCGTTGAACAGCTGAATGTTACCACCCCCAACCTGTAAAGATTTTTACGAAGTGACGTAACAACTAAGTACAATGATTCATTTGCTTTAAAAGATGAAAGATCTGTCTGCCGTTTCTATGAAACAATTAAAGAGGAAGCAAATTGTGGTAACACTAATAAATTAAAACCTTTTCGTTCGTAGTACCCTATAAACGCAGAAAGTGGCTGTTCTGCTGTTTGTGTCTAAATAATATGCCTTTATCTGCTTGTAGTCCTCGGAAACCGACAAATTAACACGTAAAACAGAGTTGTTGAACGTCAGTTTTCACCCTTTATCATTCGTAACGTTTAAATAGTGGTATGATCCGCGATTACAACATGATTTTTGAGCGTAGTTTCAAAAACTTGAATCAATAGAGAAACCAAGTACGGTAAGAAGCCACCAACAAGGAAGGCCATTTACCACTGGCAAAACAAATTCCTTGAAAACTGGAGAGAATACGGGAAGCGACTGCCACAGTCGACGATGCCATGCTAGGGCGGGTATGGAAAAACTCAATTACATTATTGACCTCTGCTGGGTCACTCATCGTTCAGAAATCGAATGTTTGTAAAAAAACTTCCAGAGTTTCTCTTCACAAGGCAATATGTATGACATCTGTACAATGTTTAGTTCTTGTGCAATAAATAACTGAAAGTCTTCCCAGACTTTATGGACACCCTGTGTATATATTCTCTATTGATTCAAGTATGCATACGTGGGAAGCAGCAGAAGCTCGACATATTACATATTCTTCTACTGCATATTTAATTTAATATTTTGATTGTATGTATCTCGAAACTGAGAGAGTCAAAGTTTTTCAACCTTAGTGCGATTTCTACGTTTATTACACGAAGTAGTAGGGTTAAGAAAATGGAAAATTAGTTATTTCATAAACCTTTTATTTCGAACGGCTTTAACAGTTAGTTTAAAATGGTTCGGAAGAAAATGCGAAGTAACCGAAAACGGTTTGTTTAAGTGACAACCGTCATCCATAGCTGGTAATCGTCACTCTTGTTTCCTTATAAGCCACTTTTAGCTTCGAAGCTTAACACAGACCTGTCACGAGGAAAATATTATTTATATCAATATGACAAACAGCCAAAGTTGCCACTTTGCCTGTTTGTTAAATTGAAATAATATCACAAGTTGCTGACTCAGCATGCTGGTAATCCATAAAAATATTAATTATTCCTCTCACTAGTCCACATTAACCTAAGCTCTGAACACAATTCTTTGACCAACAAAGCTGAGAGGCGATTGTTACTGTCATGTCAGAAGTTAAGCTAAACGGATAAATCAACAAGATGAAAAAGTTTCTTACATATTTATCATCATCATCATCATCATCATCATCATCATTTAAGACTGATTATGCCTTTCAGCGTTCAGTCTGGAGCATAGGCCCCCTTATAAAATTCCTCCATGATCCCCTATTCCGTGCTATCATTGGTGCCTCTTCTAATGTTAAGCCTATTACTTCAAAATCATTCTTAACCGAATCCAGGTATCTTCTCCTTGGTCTGCCCCGACTCCTCCTACCCTCTACTGCTGAACCCATGAGTCTCTTGGGTAACCTTGCTTCTCCCATGCGTGTTACATGACCCCACCATCTAAGCCTGTTCGCCCTGACTGCTACATCTATAGAGATCATTCCCAGTTTTTCTTTGATTTCCTCATTGTGGACACCCTCCTGCCATTGTTCCCATCTACTAGTACCTGCAATCATCCCAGCTACTTTCATATCCGTAACCTCAACCTTGTTGATAAGGTAACCTGAATCCACCCAGCTTTCGCTCCCATACAATAAAGGTGGTCGAAAGATTGAACGGTGCACAGATAACTTAGTCTTGGTACTGACTTCCTTCTTGCAGAAGAAAGTAGATCGTAGCTGAGCACTCACTGCATTAGCTTTGCTACACCTCGCTTCCAGTTCTTTCACTATGTTGCCATCCTGTGAGAATATGCATCGTAAGTACTTGAAACCGTCCACCTGTTCTAATTTTGTTCCTCCTATTTGGGTCTCAATCCGTTTATATCTCTTTCCCACTGACGTTACTTTCGTTTTGGAGATGCTAATCTTCATACCATAGTCCTTACATTTCTGATCTAGCTCTGAAATATTACTTTGAAAACTTTCAATCGAATCTGCCATCACAACTAAGTCATCCGCATATGCAAGACTGCTTATTTTGTGTTCACATATCTTAATCTCACCCAGCCAGTCTATTGTTTTCAACATATGATCCATAAATAATACATATTTATCTGGTGAGATATTAGAAGAACTGTAATTATCTGTGCTTCAACAGTAAATTACAACAGCGTCAAATTAAGGAACAAGTAACTGAGGTAGTTAGGTCTATTGTTTGCAATTATAGTAGTAACAGCTATGTATAGCCGGAAAATCCACTTGCCTATTACATCTGCATTACAATGTGTTAGGCAAGATGATGAAAATAAACTCCCTACCTGCTCTGTATTTGTTCCCTGCAAAATTCTTTGGACGCAATTCGAACTGGGGCCAGAGTCTGTAGTGCTAGATCAGTTACGCCGATTATAGCAAACTGTTTCAAATATCTTTTCTGACTGATGTATTCTTACCACACATGGTAGCTTAAATAAGTGATTGTCGATATGAATAATAGTGTTTGTAATCTCCACAACGGCAACGTGAGCAGCGGTAGCTCCGACCGGGTGCTGAGACCGTCCTTCGCAGGAAAATGTCAGTTATCTACTACCGGCTGCTAGCATCCACACATAGTGGCGAGTTTACGCACCTCCCAACCACCAGCCTCCGTCTTATCACAAAGGACGCACTCTTGGGTGAAAAACCTAAGTTTTAGCATATAGTTGCAATTTATTTATTTTGCCTACTAGCTACCAATAGGCGTACACAGACCAATCCCAAGCCATCCTAAGAGCAAAAAATTAAATTACATTGCAAGAGAAATTTCGAAAATATTATTCACTATGACGTCAAACGTATGGTGTACAAGGTGTTTGGAAATTCCCGTTACAGATTTCTAGGACTTGTGGAGGGAGTGAGCATATAATATTTTGAATAGGAACCCATGTTCATAAAAGTGCCGTTTCCGTTCTACGAAGGTTTCAATTCAGATGTGTAGTATGTCCACGTCTACTGAGGGAAAGAGAAAAGTCTCATAGTTGTTCGTCCTGGTATGCAATAGTGTAGACAGAATGACGTCTACTATTTCAGATGGCCAGGCGTTATCACTTACTGTTTATTTACGAGACTCCTGTAACGACAGAGGAAGATTTGCGGCCACGAGTTCTCCCGCCGCACTAGAAACTAAAGAGACACCAGGTAGGGTGGAAAATGAGTGTCAAAGCATGCTTTGTTGGTGCAATGTCTGTAACAAAGTGGTCGACACTTCGAGCCACTGTTTAATGCATCAGTACTGTTTTGTATTTATAGTACGCTGGGTTCTTCTTTCTTTTGGAATAGTTCAAAGACGTAAAGTTTAAATGTTAACACAAACAAATGTGCCTAAGGATAAATGGAGTTTCATTATGTCTACTTTCGAATTGTTACCTAATAATTGTACTGCGCCACGCCTAATTCAATTCCTCAGACACAAATGGATGAGTTAAACATCTGAATTAAAGCAGTCGCAGAACGGAAACGGTACATTTCCAGATATGGGATCCTATTCAAAATATTGTGTAGTTACGCCTCACCACAACTCACAGAAGTTTGTAACGGGAATTTCTGTACATTCTGTGTAGTGTAACCTTGGGATGCGTAGGTAGCACGCAGTCATAACCCTCGATTCTCCAGTAACTGCGTCAGATACTAAAAGTAAAGGTCAATGTTCTTTAAACAGGTGTAAATTGCGACCAGCAGTAATAACAGTGCATCCTTACGTACAGAACTTTTTATCTTTTTCCTCTTAAAAAAACTACAATGTAAATATATGTGAAAATAGCACAAACGTTGAAACTAAGTAATTGTAAGTTGTTCTCTGTATTTGTTTCTGTCTGTAATTTAGCCCATCTTTACATAACCATATATGAACTGAACTGTAACTGGTCTGAATGCAGGTTGACTTTGTGTTAAATCCGCCCTAATTAAAATTTCAACTTACCTGGCGTCTTGACAAGATCGTTGCAGATTTCTCGAAAGTCCAGTAGCAAACAGAAAGCAGGCAGCGGCTAAGCTACATTTTTTGTGACTAATTAAATATTCAAACTGTCGCATGTGGTAATGCGTAATCAAACAGTGGTTTGGGAAGAGTCACTATTCCTATGAAATGATATGCCAAGCCAACGATTTTAGAATGAGATATATATTCAAAAAGTCTAAGTAATAATTCGCTTGATCTTTATACATAACACTGGTCTGAGCGATACTGCACTTAACAAAGCGAACAATGATTTAAAAACGGTACAAAGTTAACAGAGAATTTCTATAAAAATCAGACAGTTTAATCAGTTAATATGCAAATTCATGAGTCAGAGAAGTGGTGTGGTCTTTCTCTCAAATCTGAGCAAGTTAACTGTCAGACAATAATCATTCCTAACTGTAAAATGCTGCAGTCCTATCTCAAACTTCCTATCTTCAGGAGTAATACCATTAAAAATTTATACTCCTTTCATTTTTCAATGTAATACTCATCCTTGCTGTCCTTTCTTCACCTAACAGATACAATCACAAGTCCATTCAGCCGTGTTAAATCCATCACTTACCACACTTCACCTATAAATGTATCAGACTGCGCAGAGGCAAAGACTCTGCCAAAAAAAGGGTGATCCAAAAAGAAAGAACAGATTTTATTTGTTTATTACAGACAAACTGTGAAATAAAGATAAACATTTCATATGTAATTGGTTAAGGAAGGTTTAAAGTTTTATGTTAGCACAGAAAATAACATGAGTATCATGTGTTTCTCGGGAAACATGTAAATGGTACTCCATTTCATTCCACAGGCAGATGAACAGGTCCCTGTTTTTGAATCGACATTTTCAACACTTTCATTTCTCAGATCTTTTAGAGTAGCTACTGTCTTTTATATACCAGCAGAGAAAAAAACGTGACTTGTGAGGCCAAAAGGATTTTGTTGTCCATCTCTTTCAATCAACCGTTGAGAGATAGTGTTTTTAAGATAAAGCCACACCTCAAGGTAAAAATGAGGCAGGGCAGCGTCATGCATCAAAATGAAGTTATTGTAGTCCTCGTGAAGTGGAGGAAACAACCAATTTTGCAGCATGTCCAGCTATGACATTCCCGTCACAGTTTCCTTCAGATAAAAGGGTCCATAAACCTTGTGAACAGAAAGGGCACAAAACCCATTCCGTTTCGGAGAATCTCTTTCATGTTCGAGGACGCAGCCAGGTTTTAGTGACCTTCAAATTCTTACATCATGGCCGCTTATTGAATCCGACAGATGAAACCTCAGTTCATCCTAAAAGATGAGTCCTTCGGAAAAAGTGTCCTCTGCCATATCCTTGAGGACTGAAATGCAGCCTTCTGTTGTGGTTGCCAGGACACAACTGCTGCAATAACTGCAGGTTTTAAGGCTTCATATGCAGGTGTCGTTTCAGAACTCACCACTTCATTGTTCCAGGAAGTTGAACCTCCTCCCTACCTGTCTTGTGGACTTCCGGTGACTCCGTGTGAACGCATCTCCGATACATTCGACATATTCATCAGACGTACATGGCCGACCAGAACTCTTCCCTTTGCATGTGTAACTAGCTTTCAGGAATAATACGCTAGACAGAAATCTGTGAAGAAACGGCTTCTTGCTGAAATGAAGGCGGAGTGCCAGTTGCATTTGGAGACTGGATTGACTTCGGGTGAATTAAAAACATACAAAATGATTTCTTTTGCCGTGTAGTCGCCATGTTGTTACAAGTGTAGTCGCCATGTTGTTACAAACAAACAACAGAGTATCTGCATCAAAACTTTGAAGCTTCCTCTCTCCAGTTGTATCTGCAGTGTGTTCCTATATTTTACAGTTTGTCTGTGAGAAAGAATTAGAATTTCTTTTTTTTTTTTTTATCGTCCTGCATTTTAGAAAGTTGCTTGGTTGAGAATAATACAAAAATTTAGTAGCTATTATCTTTTGCCTAAAATATATCATTAAACTTTTATAGAAATAAATATAATCGTAGAAATATAAGGGCTATATATACAGTACATAAACAAATACAATAAGTACAATATTGTGAGAGTTTACATAATATAAAAAAATATCTGTCTCAGTTTGTGTCTCACGTTTTCTACTAATGATGGGCTTCTTGACTGACCTTAGAGACTCTCGGCCCACTTCTTCGTTCTGTGCAGCGTAAGACTCTGCAGGAGTCACCGAGGAAAAGAAAGTCAGTCTGGACGTTCTTCGTTCATGATAAATTAAACTCACATAGAATGTATACACGCAAGACATTCTGTTGTAACAAAAGCATACAAGCTGCTAAAAACTTTTGTTTTTATTATCCTGCAACAAGTGTCAACCTTGAGGTCATCATCCGGCACAACCTGGATACAACAGACAAAAGAGCATACTGCAAAAGAACAAATTACAATACAATATGGAACTAATGTACTGAACATATAGATTGCAGTGGTTCTAACCATACCCTAAATTTCTAGATAACTTGTCTAGCCTATAAATAGACTGACTTGCCTTCCAAGTACGTTGTGTTTCTAACTTGATGCTGTCGTATCATAGGCCAGGTACATTGTGACTAAATTCGAAACGTAGCTATTGTTGACGACTACTACCTTTTTCATTTGCATATCATACATGTATTCATAGCCGTAAATATATGCACAGTGACATATAATTATAGATCACATGTTATTCACCATGAAATTTTTTAAAAAATAAGTGCTGCATAAGCTAACCGTTTCTCACCCCGCCTTTTCTTAATATTGTGTCCAGGTTCTGCCACGTGGTGATATCAAGATTTAAAGTAGTTGCAGAGTAATTAAAATAAAAAATTTTGAGAGCTTGCGCGGTTGTCGTGGCAAATTGTCTTCTGCGAAAGCTGTGAGGTATGATTTTAGAAAGATTTTACAAACAAGCAAGACTTGAGAGACCATGACAGCTCTTTCGCACAAGGAATGAACTCTGGCGCCGGAAGTAACTGAAGCTGGTCGACGGTAGCGACGCTGTCAAACGAGAGAGACGACGCTTCTGCAAAGTTGTTCCGCTTTTTTGTGTGGTTCCAGACGCCGGCCCTTTATTGAGGAGATGGTGCACAAGGAATATTCTACATGTATGAGACAGTCCAGAAGCGAAAATGTCCACAACTGCAATCTGCAGATGCAGTCGTGATCTGAATCTCTTAATTGTAACTGGTAAACGCAAGGCTTCACTAAGTGCAACTGTAACGTAACGTATTTTGAGATGCAGTGTGGGTACACGTGTGAGACGTCAGTGTCTCAGCACAATCGTAAGTATGTTGGAGCGTCAGCAGCTGGTCGTGAGAATATTATTCAAACATATACGTGCTCCGCAAGCCACTAAATAGTGCACAACAACGGGTTCTTTGTACCAATACTATCGATGTTCCTTCCTGCTCCATTAAAATACTGAGTGATAGAAAATTTACTGCCTATACACTGTCACATTAAAAATACCTGGACACCTACTATTAGGTATTGCTATAGGGTGTATCCATACTTCACCTAGTTTATGAGCTCTGAACTGTGCTGAGGTGTCTGAATGTCTATTGATGACAGTCTGATTATTCTTCATAAAAACCAAACCAGAAAATGTAGTGTTTGTGGATGCTGTACTCTGGAGCGAATGCGGCGTCCTAGTCTATCCTGAAGTTGCTCCATGTGGTCCGTATCGAGACTGTAGGCAGGCCAATCATTTTCAAAAATGTTACTGCCCACAAACAATTGCCTAAATGATGATGCTTTATGACCGGGTGCATTTTCATGCTGATACGATAATCGTCTCCGAAATGATCCTTTATGGACAACATAAAGCAGCCAGATGTGTTCATATCCTTCCGCATTTCGCGTTTCCTTAAGCGCAATAAAGGAGCCATACACTAACCACGAAAAACACCTCAATACGGTAACACTACCTCTTCTGTACTCCAGTGTTGGCACTACGCATGACGTCACGTAACATTCCCCTGACATTCGCCAACCCAACCATTCGTCACAGGGTACGCCGCAATTAATCAGTCCAAATTACTCGTTTCCAGTCATTTACTATCCAGTGAGGTCGCTCTTACACCACCTCAAGCGTCGGTTAGCGCCGATTACACAAATGTGTGGAACTCCCTCCGCAAAGGTCTTTGTGTCAGTTGGACTGTTCGCAGCATTTTTTTACAAACACCCTACGAGAAGTGCAAAGTAATGCTGCATATATATACAAAAATTTGTTTAAGGAAGAAGTTTCGTTTACAAGCCATGGTCAAGTCAGTCTTCGCCAAATGTGCTAATCGTCGCAGAAGTCGACGAAACGAACGCTCTTGGCCTACTAAATTTTAGCCCGCGTATTTCGCAAGCCCCTGTTCTAAAGGTGGTAGTCTAAATACACTCAGACATCTCGAGTTCCTAAGATACGCTAATGGCGCAGTTATCTGAAAACATTGCACTGGACATAAAGAAATAAGTGAGGTACGAACATGAGGGATGTCCATCCCACTCCGCACACGTAATAAGAGACCTTGTTACAAGAAATTTTGAAGAGCTTTGAAACGGTCGTTCAAGAAATGCTAAATGGTGTGCACGCTCACCAAATTTAACGCTCCTGTAGTTTTATCTGTGTCGAATATTAAAACAAAAGGTCATTTATGAAACAGCGGCAATTACAAGTACCTTATAACTCGGAACACAGGCCTGTGCTGCCGGAGATGAAATCCAGCTTGCAGTACTGTTTCTCCAAAATCACTTTACAGCAATAGTCAGGTTCAACATTTTGAGCTCCTGGTATGACATCCGTAATAATAAACACATGAACCGTACCTGAGTTGCATGTTTGATTACATTTTGTATAATAATACAAATGTGTGTATAACGTCTCCTGACGGCGGGGTAGTGGCTAGCGGTGCTGTTATCTTGATAGTGTTTGACAGAGTTCCATACATGTTACGTCAAAGAAGTTCTCTTAGCAGCTTCTTTCAACTTCTACAGAAAAAAAAGCATGTAGTTCCATTGGCAGAGAACGAAGTCGGTGTGTTAATTCGGCGACTACGAAAGATACAAATTATTTGAGAACGACGGGAAACTCGCCATATTGTCCGCTATAACTTAGGGAATGCGACTCCTCGATACTTTTATTCATTCTGGATAAATTTAGGGTGGCCTCTCTTAGCTGACTCACCCTGTATATCAGCAGAAATTTGATCTTTGTCGCTCAAAAGGGGATATTAAATCAATCACTTCCTGTCGTCCTCAAAACAAAAGCAACCTCATCCAAAAGCGGTGAAAACATTGCAATAATCGAGTAACTCCTAAATCTAATCGTAATACTTGTATGTAAGAAACAAAATGTGAAGAAATTTTGGATACATAATAGGAAGTATAAGAAACCGCAACAATGGCCCTTGGTTTTATTTAGTAGGACCTGGAACAATTCTCTCAAAAAATGTAAGTTAGAAAGAGAGCTGATGCGGAGTAAAAAATCAACGGCAGCGCTAACCGAAACTCTGCTTAACGCTCGTTAAAGGTTAGGGAATATGACTACCTAAGGGGGAGTAGGGATATAGAAAATGGAAGAGGAAGGTTGGCCCTTATGATAGATTCACATCTTTTATTTCACAAATTTTTCCTATAATTTCCAGCGACTGAGATGTAAGTAGCTGTTGTAGTATTATAATCTGGAACAACAGAATTTTACATTGTATCGATAGATAAATCTCTTTGTACAGAAATCGTCATGTCTCACCGCAAATATCTCTTCAGATAGTTGTCAGTTTATGTGGAAACTTCAACGCACATTAAGCTTCGGTATATGGAATGAAGGACACACATGTGACGTAACTGTTAGAAGCTATGGACAATAAGAATAATAATATTGAATAATGGTGTGTCAACGATAATACATCCGCCGCTAGGAACGAAACAGGCCACTGACAGCAAACGATGCTCCCTTTCTTTTTCTTATGTCAACCACAGGAAAATGAAAATTTGTGATACAACGCGGTGAACCCCTTGTCGGAGACGTGTCGATATTCGTGAGCAGTAGCGAGCTAACATCCCAAAGATGTTCAGGTTCACAATGTGGTTCCTGCATAAAGCATACCTATAGGCGATGTGGTCGCATTTACAATTACTATCACACTCGAGCGCATATCCATTTGACACAGTTCGATCATTCACAATCTCGTAATGAATTACAAGTCCAATACTTCACGTCGTCAACTAAGCGAATAGTTAGCATGCGCTCCAGGTTGCTCACTGCTCAGAGACTAAGTCCCGTGATACCGCATAACGCGCGATTTCTTAAGTCGTTTCACTTTCTAGCTACCTAAGGATCGACCGGTCGCTTTCGCGTCTCTCTGCCCGTCCCCGGCCGCGTTTCCCGCGCGCCGAACATCCTCACTCAACTGACTAGTGCAGTCCCCTTTCCTGAAGCCATCCATCTGATTGGCTACAGTTTATTCTACATGATTTTACATTTTAACATATTTAAATAACCAAAGCTTGCCCAATTTCGCCTTCTAAATAAAATAACAATAGTATCCCTTACATAATAAGCGTTATATTTTTTTTATATAAAAACCAGTGCTACTACCTTCTTAGCTTTGAATGCCACCGCCAGGAGATTTGCACCAATGAACTTTCTGATAAATAAATAAAGATCAAAAGTAACTATTATGCACTAAACTTTACAACAAATATTCTATTATTAATGATTCAATAAGGTGTCATGCTGTCACCGTTCAGTATATTTTGAGTGGAGGAAATGATGATCTGATGCTTAACTGAAAATACTGATAATTAAAACTTACTATATCTTTTAAACAAATAAAGTTACAGATATTTACAATATTTTTCATTTTAATGATGCGCTTCTATACGAAAGGTCGATCGTAAAGATGACCAAAGCGTTCAGATTTTAGCATTTAGGTCTTTATTACAAAATGTGTTAATTTCACTTTAACAGTAAATTCAAACTATTAATGCTCAAGTTTTATTGGGATCACCATGAAAATTTTTGAAGGATGGTAGAATAAAATTACTGCGGCTTAAGTCACTGAATTACTACAACAGTTTTTTATAAGTGTTTCCCTTTATGGCTGATCCTAGGTCCGCCGTATTTAACACTGCTACATCTCCCTGGCCACAAACAGCTTCTTGTCTGACTCACTTGCACGCTACAGCTCTTAGGCCTCATTCAGCGCAATAGACGCCTTCGAATTTCCCCATCCCGTGGCAAATCTGCGCTCTTTGTGGCACATGGTCCTGGACGACAGGGTTCGTTTCACAATTCCTGAAGGCTGACTCTTTCGGCCATATATTAAAATGAGATCGACATGCTCGTTAATTCAACAGTGCTGTAGCAAAGCAACAGCTAGCAGCCCTATGATTGTTTCCTTATTTTCAAGGAACAACTCCTCGTCCAACTTGACGGTTTTCTATGTTATGAAGGCCACGCGATATGTGACAATCCGGCAATGGACTGTCGCATATCACTAGTTGCATTCAGCTATTACATCAGACACGTACGTATAAAGAGTTGAGCTGAGAACGATGGGGCCGGCCGGTGTGACCAAGCGGTTAAAGGCGCTTCAGTCTGGAACCGCGCGACCGCTACGGTCGCAGGTTCGAATCCTGCCTCGGGCATGGATGTGTGTGATGTCCTTAGGTTAGTTAGGTTTAAGTAGTTCTAAGTTCTAGTGGACTGATGACCTCAGATGTTAAGTCCCATAGTGCTCATAGCCATTTGAACCATTTTTTGAGAACGATTGGAGAATATGGCACTGGCACGTGCCTCACCAGTATCTTTTGAATTCACCTGATTAAAGTACATGAAAGCACTTTTTGAAATGTGCTGATGTAACAAGTCTTCCCTATAGACATACATATAGCGTGCTATTTGAACACCTCAGCATATAGCAGTTATAGGACTGTGCTTACCTTATTTCAGTGATGCACTAGTTAACTGAAAACCGTAATCTGATGAAGGTTAAACTGGCCAGTCAATTATTATTATATTTTGATCGTGGTTATGCTTCATATTCGACCAGTGTCAAGCCTAAATAATTAAAATACGTAATAGTCAGCACAAAACTAATTTTAAATGCCAATTTGTCATTAAAAACACTTGGTTTGTACGACTACCAACAAATTTTTCAACTCATCCAACTAATTCCTTCCCATGCTCTATGACAGTTACATAACCAAACGTTGAAGAAAGCAGCCTAGTTGGAGAAATGTTGCCTGCCCACACAGAACACCATGGTGAGATATTTTGGTAACTGAAATTAAATTTGTGTTCTGAGGTGGCATCCTGCTATCCTCTGAGTCTACTTGATATTTGTGGCGTTACTCCGGCCGCCTGTTGTAGCCTAAGTAGGCTCTGTGGTGTTTTGTTACTGACTGTGGCGTACATGTATTACGTTACTCATTTTTATCCGTTCGCCACATTACTGAGGAAGGTGGTTGTCTTGTGACATGCGTAAGACGCGCTTTCTGTTATATTATTTTGTAGGTTACGTTGGTTGGTTGGTTGGTTTGGGGAAGGAGACCAGACTGCGTGGTCATCGGTCTCATCGGATTAGGGAAGGATGGGGAAGGAAGTCGGCCGTGCCCTTTCAGAGGAACCATCCCGGCATTTGCCTGGATTGATTTAGGGAAATCACGGAAAACCTAAATCAGGATGGCCGGACGCGGGATTGAACCGTCGTCCTTCCAAATACGAGTCCAGTAAGTTACGTGCCCTGTTCTTTTCTCTTAAGTGTTGCGTTGTCTTTCAGGAGTTTGGTCTATTGTTAGGCACCTACTGTTTAGATCACCTATAACTGCTTGCCCCATGTATTGTGCAGTGTCTTGCATTATTCAATTTATTTTGCTAGGGCTTTCGGTGTGTCTTAAAGTTACTTTACACATTGGTTTTAAAATAAAATGGTGTTTGACTCAGTCTATATGTGTAGTTAACGCTTCATTATCAGAGACCTCACTGTACAGTGAGAAAACAGATTGCATCCTGCAAAAGAGACCTCTTTTGATAAGACAGATGGTCAACTGAGTATATTCATCCCATATTACTTTCATTTCCCGGTTTTTTGAGCTAGTCTCCTGTGTGTTTTTGTTTGTTTTTGTTTATCTTGTCATGCTGCCCGATGTGTCTGTGTATCCGAGCGGCTACTGCCGTCGTCTGCTGTCCTGGAGGTTTAGTATTGGTCTCGCTAAGAATATTTCAGTTACACTATTTATACTTGGATGTTTCAAAATGCGTCCTTATACCACTATATAGATCTAAGGAAAACCACCTAAATAAGAAGTTACCCGTAAATTCAGGCCACTGTTTCGCTCGGCCGCAGGTAGCTGTTATATAATTACCTATGGACTTAAGTATTTTCCCCGAATTTCAGGTGAATTCCTAGGGCATCTCCGACAGTTGCACAGTTCGCTTACGTGACCGCTGGCCGTTAATTCAGTACTTGCCTTTCTTTTAAAATGTTGTTAAAATTCCTTCTAAGAATTCCCACTGTAATGTTAGTTTTGTATTTACGTTCTTAACCTTCAACTGGTCTCGGTATTCTGACTGTTACCACTTACTTCACTACACAAGCCGTTGGTGCCATTGCTAAAAATAATTTCGGACTTGCCTTGCACCATTACTTTCTGAGCTATATTGTACTGTATACTACAACTTGAGCCGTGCGCGGTTAGTGTTCATGCCGTTTCTTGTTTGACAGCTTCTCTTTACTGAACTGTCACCTTGTTTCTTATTCGATTTACTGGTGTCACTAAGTTTCTGGTTTGCCTGTCCACGAGTGGAAGCAGCAGCGCGTATCCATAAGACCACTTTCGTATTATGTTTGAAGCGACCGCTAGTATTTCCGGCCTGTTGTGTGTCGGGGTTCATTCGGGACGCAGCGCTAGTGAGGTCCGGACAGCCGGTTCTCGCCAACGAATGGAGACTGCAGTGGGAACGACCACTGGTTGGTAGTTCGGTCGATCGTCTCATCGGGTGACGTGTATTTGGTCTGATGGTTCAAATGACTCTGAGCACTATGGGACTTAACGTCTATGGTCATCAGTCCCCTAGAACTTAGAACTACTTGGACCTAACTAACCTAAGGACATCACACAACACCCAGTCATCACGAGGCAGGGAATGTATGTGGTCTTTTGACCGTTTCTGGGCCTCGTCAGTTGGTCATCTTGCCGGATGTGGGTCGGTTCCTTCCTTGTGCAGAGATGTCGGGTGGTCAATGGGCAGGTGATACCTCTGCATGGTTGGGTCCGAGCCAGTGTGTCCGGGTCGTCGTGTCTCCGAGTTCGAAACGGACATCAAGGAGTCGGGATGGAGCTGCAGTGAGCTCCGGACAGCCAATACTCGCCCGACCGTTGCCGACACTCATGAATTGAGTGGGGACGACCTTGGTTGTTCGTTCAGTCGGTCCTCTCATCGGACGACGTGTATTTGGTCGCCGTCCGCTTATGAGTTCTCTGTGTGTCTCGACTTGTGATTCATCCTTGTTGTGATTGCTTTTAGGATTGTTCGAGCTCTTGTGGAAGTATTTTCGTGCGACTGTGATTTCGACTGAGAAGTTATATTAATGCTGCAAGCGCACTGGACAGAGTCCGGCACGGCGTGTAGTTCGGCAGCCTTTGGTGTTGTTCATATTTTTGAGTGGTTATTGCGCCTTGGCTGTATTTAGACGCCAATATTTCAAGACGTAGTTCTGCTGGTATCTTCGTCCTCGCTGAGATTTTCCGTTGTCGTGCCGTTGGTCGTGCGGAAGGGAATTGATTGGGTGGTTGGTGGATCCTTCAACCGTCCCTGGGTCGGATTGCCATCCGATTATTTAATCTTACTTTCGGCTGCCTGTCTCACCTAACCTTACGTTAGAGTTACCTCCTCAGCCCGACGCTTGGAACACTTCTGAGCAACACTGTTCTGTTGATTTTAGGTTGCGATTTTCTTTTAGTCTGAAGTACTGTGCGAGGCCTTCAGCCTTCTATTAGTTTAGTTAGTTTCAATTTTAAAATACGGTCTTCAGCCCACTTAAACTAAGCTTTCTAGAATGATTTGTTTAAAACTATTTTAAAAAAGAGATTTGGCTCCATTTGAAATCTTTGTTATTCAGGCCTTAAGCCTTGAGCTGTTCAGTGTTCATTACGTGGCCTTCAGCCGAGCTTTTAGGTGAAATGTTTTTACGATAAGGCCTTCATCCGTCTTAAAATAAAACTTTGAAGATTCTTGTTTAAAGTAATTTTGTTTAAAAAAAAAGGAAGAGGAATTTTGCTTTATAGGAAAGGTGTTAAGTCTTGAGTTTTTCTATGTTCAGTATGTGGCCTTCAGCCGAACTTTTACGTGAAATGTTTTTAAGTAAGGCCTTCAGCCGCGTGTATTCCTTAAAGCAATTTAGTAACTTGTGTTCGGTCTTTCAGCTGTATTGTTTTGAGTCCTTTCAAGGGCGTGTGTGATTAAGTGTATTTAGGAAAATAAAGTTTGTGTGTTTTGTGCAACTGACAGTAACTGATTTTGGCCCCTGTCCACAACCATAACCTGATCCGCTCTGTCCTGCGTAACCAGATTTCACACCTACTTGCAACATAAATTTTTCGGCTTACCAATAAAACATACCTTTAATTGGGCCTTCAGTCAATCCAGCAGTTGCCAAGTTTGTCAAATTATTTAACAACCACTGCCGAATAGCTGTGGTTTAATTGGGCTTGGTTTATAAAAAAAAATGGTTCAAATGACTCTGAGCACTATGGGACTTAACTGCTGTGGTCATCAGTCCCCTATAACTTAGAACTACTTAAACCTAACTAACCTAAGGACATCACACACATCCATGCCCGAGGCAGGATTCGAACCTGCGACCGAAGCGGTCACGCGGCTCCAGACTGTAGCGCCTAGAACCGCACGGCCACTCTGGCCAGCGGTTGGTTTATAACTCACTAGCTGTTAATGAATGCTGTGCTCACGTATCAGTCAGTAATCTTGCTATGATTAGTGATGGTCAGTAAGTAACCTATTACATGTACAATAACGGCAGCTGAATACACGTGTCCGCCTGATCGTGTATGTAGTGCGCGTAATGTGCGATCCCTCCTCCCCGCCACCCTCAATTTGCATAACGCACCACACTCTTTTCCCTCTTTGTAAACTAGCCTATGCCATCCCACAGGTTTCAAGCTACCTCCGTATCAAATTTCATTGAAATCACTTCAGCGGTTTAGCCGTGCAAAGTAACACACAGAGCTACTGTCGGATTTATAACAGTAGTGTGAATTTGTACTGCGAGTCTGGAAGACATAAGTCATTTGACCTTAAGTCGTTATTTCGTATTTTTCTTGATTTGTTACACACTGATGTTGTCATGTTGATATAGATGTCTGTTGACGTACATGTAAACGTCTGATCACTATTTGTGCTGCAAGTATTTTTAATCATTAACAGTTTTCGTTTCCTGTCACACCATTATTGGTGTAATTTTTCTAATTGTAAAGATTTTGTTTTTAATAATCTGTTGTTAAAGTATGTTTTATTTTTCGGTCTCAGCAGTTTTCCACTTCTCAAGCAGGTCCCTAAAGTTTCACATAGACTGAGGTAACAAGAATAATGGAAGATCTAATATTGTGTCAGAACATCTTTTGTCTCCGCAATGCAGCAATATAACGTGACATGAACTCAACAATTCGTTGGAAGTCCCTTGGAGAAATATGAAGCCATGCTGTCCAGAATTGCGAAAGTGTTGCTGGGGCAGGATTTTGTGCACGAACGCACCTCTCGGTTATGTCACATAAATGTTCGATTATATTCGCGTCATACAATCTGGGTGGCCAGACCTTTTATTTGAATTGTCGATAATGTCCTTCAAACCATTCACTAACAGTTGTTGTCCTTTCACTTTTCACATTGTCCTCCACAAAAATTATATCGTTGTTTGGGAACATTAAGTCCACGAATGGCTGCAGATGGTCGCCAAGTCGTTGAACATATCTGTTTAGAGAGAATAATCGGTTTAGTTGGAAAAGAGGACCCAGTCCATCAAACGTAAACACAGCCCACAGAACTATTGAGCCACCAACAGCTTGCACAGTGTCCTGTTGACAACTCTAGTCTTTGGCTTCGTGAGGCCTGCACCACACTCGAAACCTGCCATCAGCTCTTCTTGTCTGTTAGCACTGACAGATCTACTCAAACGCCGCTGCTCTCATTGTTAAATGAAGGCCGTCGGCCATTGCGTTGTCCATCGTAGTAGGTAATGCCAGAAACCTGATATTCTCGTCACACTCTCGATACTATGGATCTCGGAATACTGAACTCCCTAACTGTTTCCGAAGTGGACTGTCCTGGGCGTCTAGCTCCAACTACCATTCCGCGTTCAGTGTCTGTTAATTGGTTCAAATGATTCAAATGGCTCTGAGCACTATGGGACTTAACATCTGAGGTCATCAGTCCCCTAGAACTTAGAACTACTTAAACCTAACTAACCTAAGGACATCACACACATCCATGCCCGAGGCAGGATTCGAACCTGCGACCGTAGCGGTCGCGCGGTTCCAGACTGAAGCGCCTAGAACCGCTCGGCCACAACGGTCGGCTTCTGTTAATTTCCGTCGTGCAGCCACAATCACGTCGGACTCCTTTTCATATGAATCACTTGAGTATAAATGACAGCTTCGCCAATGCATTGCCATTTTATGCCTTGTGTACGTGATACCGCCATCTGTGAATGTGCATATCGCTGTCCCAAGGTTTTCGTCACGTCAGTGTATAGTACTTGTTTCCAGTCCTGTTGGAGGCAACCGTTGTTTTACCCATAAACTTAAACTGAACTGAAACACTTTTTAAACACATATTCTACATTTTCTCCAATTCAGTAGGGACATTAAGCATTAGGAGAGATTATTACAACAAATTACTGGAGTTACTTTCCTACAGGATAGTCTATGACTAATTGTTCCACTTTCCTGTAAGTGCTGTAGAACAGGTTTGTAATTATGGTGATCTCTTTATCTTTGAATCCCATTTCGCCTCAGTTAGTAAGCTGAGCAAGAGATAACAGTAATGCTTTGTTCTCATTCGGTCAATTAGAGCTTCTTCTGTCGTTAAGATTTTGCTTCTGATGAAACGTGGAGGTCATTTGGTATATATTAGTTCTAAAAACGTTACAAGCTTTACTTTTAATTGCGTTACTTTAGTTTGATTTATGTGTGATACCCTGTATATATATCAGTGCCTTTTCTGGGATCCGACTGCCAGTCAAAATATCCCTCCTGTTTGCTTTTCATGAATCCGAAATGTGTTGCTTCAACATACATTATGCAACTACAAAGGAGCGAGGGGTTCCTGATTTCTTTTATCTTCCCGCAGTCTATTATCTCTGTATCATATTCAAGTTCCGCAACGAAAGACATGTAACTGAAATTTGACATAGGAGAAATACGTGAATTTCACACTGCACATATAGCAAGAGTTTTCCGTGAATCACAGATAAACACTGTCTCTCAAAGTGAGTAAATACAAACTGTGCCACGAAAGAGATACCGAGCAGAAATTAGAATCTATTCTTTCACGTTTGTTACAAAAAATTTTGTACATCGTTATTGCGCGAGATAACTAAACACGAATGTACAGAAACGCTTCACGTAACTGTGTTCTCTGCGTCAGATTTTTTCTGTAGAAACAGTTATGAGTGTATTTTACCCTCATTTTCTTCGTCATATTAGCCACTGCCAACCTTTCAACTTCAATACATTCGTTATGGTGAACAAAACATTCTACACCCTTGTCAGAGAGTTTACTTGGTTTCTCGAACTGATTCCCTTCTGCTGCATATAGTATCTCGACACTTTTGCTATGTCCCAGAAGAAACTTTTAGAGATTTCACCCTTGACTATTATTTCCATTTTGTCTTATGTTTTCACTTTCTTTCGAGGCTATATATAAACTGCCTGACCAAACACGTGAAGCACTCATGAAATGAAATAACGCGTTGAGATCCTAGGTGCCGTTATTCCAGCGATCACAGAATACAGACAAATTTACAAGGAACTTGGCAATATGGGCACACTTAATGGTATGAATTAGCGTCTCCTGCGGCCTGCGAACACGCGCTAATTCGGTTGGGAATGGTGTCACAAAGAAGACCGAGCAACAGCAGCAACAGGGAAGTCACCGATTTTTTGACATTTTACGAGATTCTAAGTAGGATTGAGTTATATAGCTCCATCTGTGTGCTTTGGTAATTTAGTTTTTGAATATTTCAGTATTACTCTAATTTACTATATAAGGTTCTTGCGTTTTCGCTAGTGTCTACTGTAGAATTCGGCAGGCATGTCGATAGTCGTTCGTCTGTGTAGTGTAGTTTTCCACCGTCTTTTGTATGCATAGGGAGCTGTTTGCTGATGCGAGGTGAATTGGTGACACTTCGTTCTCAGCTCCAGGCTATTATGGTTTCGGTTACGCAACTTGAGGCTGTTGTGGATGGTTGCCACTGTTGTTGACTAGCCGTGGGAATCCAGCGGACGTCCAGTACGACGCACGAGTCCGCCGTTCGGTTCGCACCGGTGATCAGCCCAGTTGTTGCTCGCATATTCGAGTGAGGAGACCGCCTCGGGGCGTGTCAGGCTACGAAAGACTTCCCAGGGCACTAAAAGTAACGCCTCCGCAGTTAGTCTGAAAAAACGTTCCAGGTGCTATCAGTAGCCGACAATGCCCTCAGCCAGTTGCAGTAGCTTGACCTGTTTCAGAGGAAACCTCTCAGCCTGCAACATCCGAGCAGCCACAGAGAGTGAGATTATTGGTAGTTGGGTGCTCCAGTGTTATGTGCAATGTAGGGAGCTTTACGGACATGGCTATCAAGGAGGAGATGAAAGCCAATGTGTACTACGTCTGCCTACCGGGTAGAGCCATTCCAGAGCAGGAAGGACTCCTTCCGGATATTACGGAGAGCAAAAGGTGCAACCAACTGAAATCGGTGGCTCGCGTTGGTGCTATTAACGTGTGTCGCTTTGGATCAGAAGAGATTCTCTCTGGTTTCTAGCAGCTGCGGGAAGTGGTAAAGACTGCCAGTTGTGCTTGTAATCTGAAAGCAGAGCTCATCATTTTCAACATAGTCGAAAGGACCAATTGCGAACCTCTGGTACGGAACCGAGTGGCGAGTCTGAGTCAGAGGCTCAGATCCACTGCGATCACGAAGGCTGCAGATTCTTCGGTTTGCGCCATATGGTGGATTGGTTTCGGGTTCCGCTAAATAGGTCAGGGGTCCCTTACAGTCAGGAGGCAATTTCACCTCTAGCGGAGACTGTTTGACGTGGGTTGGGCGGTTGTTTAGATTAAAGGGTCTCAGGAAATACAAGAAGGGCTTTTAGTGTCGAAGGGTGCAGGTCTAACAAGAGAAGAAAGTAGACCTGGGAACCATCGGTGTAAAGCTTGTAACTTGTCGTAGCTGTGTTGGGAAAGTACCACAGCTCCAAGAGCTAACAGAAAGAACTGACGCTTAAATCGTTACAGGCAGTAAAAGCTAGTTAAAGACGGAGATAAGTTCAGCCGACACATTTGCGATGGACCTAACGCTGCTCAGAAATAATAGGCCCAATACAGTTAGCGGTGGTATGTTGTTTCAGTTAAAAGTAGTATACCTTCAACCAAAATTGAAGTAGGTAGTTCCTCTGAGTGAGTATAGGTAGAGGTCGTTCCTGCCAACCTATATAAAGTAATAATTGGGTGCTTTTAGAGACCGCTCAACTCAGATGACACAATTGCTAAAAGGTTCGAAGAAAACTTGAGTCTAACTTCAAACACGTACCAGAGTAATACAATTATAGTTAGTGGTAACTTCAATGTGCCCTCAACATGTTGGCGAAAACATATATGTTTGAATTCGAAGGTACACATAAAACATCATCCGAAATTACGCTACGTCCATTCTCTGAAAATTACTTCAAGAAATTAGTTCATGAGCTCATTCGAATAGAAAACGGTTTTGAAAACACACTTTACCTCCTAGCAACAAATAATCCAGAACTAATAACGAGCACCAAAACAGATACAGCGATTATTGGACACAGGGTTGTCAAAGCAAGAGTGAATACCGTAACTCCCAAGTATACCAAAAATGAACAAAAAATATGTCTATTCAAAAAAGTAAATAAAAATTAGCCTGAAGTCTTCCTGACAGACAATCTCCACTTCTTTCAAATTTAACTGTAGACCAGATGTTGCTTGCATTCAAGGAAATCGTATCGACTGCAGTTGAGAGATTTATACCAGATGTACCCGAGGTCTAGGGGTAGCGTCTTTGATTCATAATCAAAACGTTTTCGATCCCGGGTTCGATCCCCGCCACTGCTTAAATTTTGATAAATAATAAGCATTGGCGGCCGAAGACTTCCGGCATAAGAAGTCAGCCTCATTCTGCCAACGGCCTTGTCAAAGAGGGCGGTGGAGCGGATAGAGATTCAGGGCACTCTCTTGTCCTAGGGGTGGGAAATTGCCCCTAAAGGCGGAAGAATCAGCAATGATCAACGACATGAGGATGCAGAGGGCAATGGAAACCACTGCATTAAAGACACGTAACGTGTATCCACAGGACATGTGGCCTGTAATTGAAGAAGTGTCATGATGATCTCTCCATTGGCAAAAGATTCCGGAATAGTCCCCCATTCGGATCTCCGGGAGGGGACTGCCAAGGGGGACGTTACCATGAGAAAAAGATTCAATAATCAACGAAAGGATAACGTTCTACGAGTCGGGGCGTGGAATGTCAGAAGCTTGAACGTGGTAGGGAAACTAGAAAATCTGAAAAGGGAAATGCAAAGGCTCAATCTAGATATAGTAGGGGTCAGTGAAGTGAAGTGGAAGGAAGACAAGGATTTCTGGTCAGATGAGTATCGGGTAATATCAACAGCAGCAGAAAATGGTATAACAGGTGTAGGATTCGTTATGAATAGGAACGTAGGGCAGAGAGTGTGTTACTGTGAACAGTTCAGTGATCGGGTTGTTCTAATCAGAATCGACAGCAGACCAACACCGACAACGATAGTTCAGGTATACATGCCGACGTAACAAGCTGAAGATGAACAGATAGAGAAAGTGTATGAGGATATTGAAAGGGTAATGCAGTATGTAAAGGGGGACGAAAATCTAATAGTCATAGGCGACTGGAATGCAGTTGTAGGGGAAGGAGTAGAAGAAAGGGTTACAGGAGAATATGGGCTTGGGACAAGGAATGAAAGAGGAGAAAGACTAATTGAGTTCTGTAACAAGTTTCAGCTAGTAATAGCGAATACCCTGTTCAAGAATCACAAGAGGAGGAGGTATACTTGGAAAAGGCCGGACGATACGGGAAGATTTCAATTAGATTACATCATGGTCAGACAGAGATTCCGAAATCAGATACGGGATTTTAAGGCCTACCCTGGAGCTGATATAGACTCAGATCACACTATAGTGGTGATGAAGAGTAGGCTGAAGTTCAAGACATTAGTCAGGAAGAATCAAAACGCAAAGAAGTGGGATACGGAAGTACTAAGGAATGACGAGATACGTTTGAAGTTCTCTAACGCTATAGATACAACAGTAAGGAATAGCGCAGTAGGCAGTACAGTTGAAGAGGAATGGACATCTCTAAAAAGGGCCATCACAGAAGTTGGGAAGGAAAACATAGGTACAAAGAAGGTAGCTGTGAAGGAACCATGGGTAACAGAAGAAATACTTCAGTTGATTGATGAAAGGAGGAAGTACAAACATGTTCCGGGAAAATCAGGAATACAGAAATACAAGGCGCTGAGGAATGAAATATATAGGAAGTGCAGGGAAGCTAAGACGAAATGGCTGCAGAAAAAATGTGAAGACATCGAAAAAGATATGATTGTCGGAAGGACAGACTCAGCATACAGGAAAGTCAAAACAACCTTTGGTGACATTAAAAGCAACGGTGGTAACATTAAGAGTGCAACGGGAATTCCGCTGTTAAATGCAGAGGAGAGAGCAGATTGGTGGAAAGAATACATTGAAAGCCTCTATGAGGGTGAAGATTTGTCTGATGTGATAGAAGATGAAACAGGAGTCGATTTAGAACAGATAGGGGATCCAGTATTAGAATCGGAATTTAAAAGAGCTTTGGAGGACTTACGGTCAAATAAGGCAGACGGGATAGATAACATTCCATCAGAATTTCTAAAATCATTGGGGGAAGTGGCAACGAAACGACTATTCACGTTGGTGTGTAGAATATATGAGTCTGGCGACATACCATCTGACTTTCGGAAAAGCATCATCCACACAATTCCGAAGACGGCAAGAGCTGCCAAGTGCGAGAATTATCGCACAATCAGCTTAGCAGCTCATGCATCGAAGCTGCTTACAAGAATAATATACAGAAGAATGGAAAAGAAAATCGAGAATGCGCTAGGTGACGATCAGTTTGGCTTTAGAAAAAGTAAAGGGACGAGAGAGGCAAATGGTTCAAATGGCTCTGAGCACTATGGGACTCAACTGCTGTGGTCATCAGTCCCCTAGAACTTAGAACTACTTAAACCTAACTAACCTAAGGACATCACACACACCCATGCCCGAGGCAGGATTCGAACCTGTGACCGTAGCAGCAGCGCGACTCCGGACTGGAGCGCCTAGAACCGCACGGCCACCGCGGCCGGTACGAGAGAGTCAATTCTGACGTTACGGCTAATAATAGAAGCAAGGCTAAAGAAAAATCAGGACACTTTCATAGGATTCGTCGACCTGGAAAAAGTGTTCGACAATATAAAACGGTGCAAGCTGTTCGAGGTTCTGAAAAATGTCGGGGTAAGCTATAGGGAGAGGCGAGTCATATACAATATGTACAACAACCAAGAGGGAATAATAAGAGTGGACGATCAAGAACGAAGTGCTCGTGTAAGACAAGGATGTAGCCTTTCACCCCTACTCTTCAATCTGTACATCGAGGAAGCAATGATGGAAATAAAAGAAAGGTTCAGGAGTGGAATTAAAATACATGGTGAAAGGATATCAATGATACGATTCGCTGATGACATTGCTATCCTGAGTGAAAGTGAAGAAGAATTAAATGATCTGCTGAACGGAATGAACAGTCTAATGAGTACACAGTATGGTTTGAGAGTAAATCGGAGAAAGACGAAGGTTATGAGAAGTAGTAGAAATGAGAACAGCGAGAAACCTAACATCAGGATTGATGGTCACGAAGTCAATGAAGTTAAGGTATTCTGCTACCTAGTCAGTAAAAAAACCAATGACGGACGGAGCAAGGAGGACATCAAATGCAGACTCGCTATGGCAAAAAAGGCATTTCTGGACAAGAGACGTCTACTAATATCAAATACCGGCCTTAATTTGAGGAAGAAATTTCTGATGATGTACGTCTGGAGTACAGCATTGTATGGTAGTGAAACATGGACTGTGGGAAAACAGGAAGAGAGGAGAATCGAAGCATTTGAGATGTGTTGCTACAGACGAATGTTGAAAATTAGGTGGACTGATAAGGCAAGGGATGAGGTGGTTCTACGCAGAATCGGAGAGGAAAGGAATATGTGGAAAGCATTGATAAGGAGAAGGGACAGGATGATAGAACATCTGCTAAGACATGAGGGAATGACTTCAATGGTACCAGAGGGAGCTGTAGAGGGCAAAAACTGTAGAGGGAGACATAGATTGGAATACGTCAAGCAAATAATTGAGGACGTAGGTTGCAAGTGCTACTGTGAGGTGAAGAGGTTAGCACAGGAAAGGAATTCGTGGCAGGCCGCATCAAACCAGTCAGTAGACTGATGACGCAAAAAAAAAAAAAAAAAAATACCAAATAACTTAACAAAAGACGGAGCCAAGTCCCCATGGAACACAAACGTGTCAAAAAACTATTGCAGAAACAACGATAAAATATAACGTACGCAAAATCTCCTATATCAGAAAATTTTTACGGAAGCTCGAAATTTAGCGCGGACTTCAATGCGGGAGGCTTGTATAATTTCAACAACGAAACTTTGTCTCAAAACCTGGCAGGAACTCCAAAGAGATTCTGGTTGTATGTAAAGTATGCTAGCGGTAAGACACAATCAACGCCTTCTCTGCACGATAGCGATGGGAATACTATCGATGACAGTGCTGCTAAAACAGAGCTGCTAAACACAGACTTCCGCAATTCCTCCACCAAAGAAGACGAAGTAAATATTCCAGAATTCGAAACAAGAACATTTGCGAACATGAGTAACTTAGAAGTAGATACCCTCGGCGTAGTGAAGCAAATAAAAGCAACTCTTCCGGTCCAGATTGTATACCAATCAGGTGCATTTCAGATTACGCTGGTGTACTAGCTCCATATTTAACATTCGCATACAACCACTCGCTCAACAAAACATCCGTTCGCATGGTCTGGAAAGTTGCAAGGTCATATCAATGTTTAAGAAAGGCAATAGAAATAATTAACTAAATTACAGGCTCACTATTAACGTCTATATGCTGCAGGATTTTGGAACATATATTGTTTTAGAGTATTGTAAATTACCTCGAAGAAAACGGTCTATTGACACATAGTCAACCAGGATTTAGAGAACAACTTTCTTGTGAAACACAACAGGCTCTTTAGTTACACGAAGAGTTGAGAGTATGAGATTTCAATTTGTTTCCGAATTTCAAGATTTCCAGAAGGCTTTTGATACCGTACCTCACAGGAAAGTGGACTGAGTAATATGCATGACGTGAGAAAACTCAACTGATATTCCGAACTGAATAAAAAAATTATAGGCAGTACTTCTCACCACGCACTCGTATATCTGTATGCGACGGACGGGAAACTACAAGATGTACGTTAATTACTGAATTTCAGTGAGATCTTATTTGGGACCTATGGAAATGGTTCACTTGAAAAGAAATTTCATGGTAATAGTACATGAAGTACCAGAAAAACTGTTTTCACATTCTGTAAGGTACACTCGGTACCTTGGAGCAGCATCAACACGGAACAGAATTTAATGGGAATGCCCCTACAATGCTGCTTGACACTATGCTTCCTGTCCGTCGCTTCTTTTTTTGGATCTGATTGTTGTAAAATCGAAACCAGCCATTTGTTCAAATGAATGAAAATGTTACCACCGTTGTGGATAGTTCATTTTAAGATCAAGCTTAGCTGTCTCCTCCAAAGGTCCGAGCTATTATTTTTTCCTTGCAGTCTCTCCTGGTGTGCTGTCATATATTCCCCTAGGTCCATAACATCGATTCCTGGGTCACTAGTAGTGGATTTACCCTCTGCGCATACCAATACTTTTCTTCATTTTGTTGATGGTGGATACCTCTCTGGTACTACGAGGTAAATGCGTCATGACTACTGCCCACAGAAATGAGTTCCTTTCCATTTTTGTCCTTATTCTTTATAGTTTCTTTCCATTTCTTTGCATCGCGACTAAAAACGCCACTACCCAGTGGCTAATGATACAGTGCCAGTTTGCCCTCCTGGGAGTTCATAAGAGACTATGACACTGGTATTATGCCCTGAAACGTTACCCCTTTATACGAAATCTGACGCACGTGTAAGCAAACAAAAACCGACTACGATGTTTAAAAGTTTCTGAGTCGCAACGAATTTTGCGAAGTGCAATTAAATAAAAAAAGAGGGGTTAACCAGAGTTAACCAAGGCAGAGTCGAAACTGGAATCCTCACTGTAGATCTCAAGCATCTACAAACTGTACATCTAAATAAATTGTGTCTTGTAGATACAATTTATGCAGTGTAGATGCTTTTATCATATGTACTTACGGTACAAAATTATCTGGAAAGCTCTGAGCTTGTGTGTAGACAGAAGTTACCTCTATCACTCCGTCTTCATTGGCACGGCAAGTGCCTCGAAATTTCACGGCGATATAGCCTTACCTGCGTACTAGATATACTCAATATATTTGTGGTCAGTGATTAAGTCAAGCTGCTTCAGCCAAACTTTCAATACCATTAAAATACGAGGGCAGTTCAATAAGTAATGCAACATTTTTTTTTTCTGAAACAGGGGTTGTTTTATTCAGCATTGAAATACACCAGGTTATTCCCCAATCTTTTAGCTACACAACACTATTTTTCAACGTAATCTCCATTCAATGCTACGGCCTTACGCCACCTTGAAATGAGGGCCTGTATGCCTGCATGGTACCATTCCACTGGTCGATGTCGGAGCCAACGTCGTGCTGCATCAATAACTTCTTCATCATCCGCGTAGTGCCTCCCACGGATTGCGTCCTTCATTGGGCCAAACATATGGAAATCCGACGGTGCGAGATCGGGGCTGTAGGGTGCATGAGGAAGAACAGTCCACTGAAGTTTTGTGAGCTCCTCTCGGGTGCGAAGACTTGTGTGAGGTCTTGCGTTGTCATGAGGAAGGAGAAGTTCGTTCAGATTTTTGTGCCTACGAACACGCTGAAGTCGTTTCTTCATTTCTGAAGAGTAGCACAATACACTTCAGAGTTGATCGTTTGACCATGGTTAAGGACATCGAACACAATAACCCCTTCAGCGTCCCAGAAGACTGTAACCATGACTTTACCGGCTGAGGGTATGGCTTTAAACTTTTTCTTGGTAGGGGAGTGGGTGTGGCGCCACTCCATTGATTGCCGTTTTGTTTCAGGTTCGAAGTGATGAACCCATGTTTCATCGCCTGTAACAATCTTTGACAAGAAATTGTCATCCTCAGCCACATGACGAGCAAGCAATTCCGCACAGATGGTTCTCCTCTGCTCTTTATGGTGTTCGGTTAGACAACGAGGGACCCAGCGGGAACAAACCTTTGAATATCCCAACTGGTGAACAATTGTGACAGCACTACCAACAGAGATGTCAAGTTGAGCACTGAGTTGTTTGATGGTGATCCGTCGATCATCTCGAACGAGTGTGTTCGCACGCTCCGCCATTGCAGGAGTCACAGTTGTGCACGGCCAGCCCGCACGCCGGAGATCAGACAGTCTTGCTTGACCTTGCGGCGATGATGACACACGCTTTGCCCAACGACTCACCGTGCTTTTGTCCACTGCCAGATCACCGTAGACATTCTGCAAGCGCCTATGAATATCTGAGATGCCCTGGTTTTCCGCCAAAAGAAACTCGATCACTGCCCGTTGTTTGCAACGCACATCAGTTACAGACGCCATTTTAACAGCTCCGTACAGCGCTGCCACCTGTCGGAAGTCAATGAAACTATACGAGACGAAGCGGGAATGTTTGAAAATATTCCACAAGAAATTTCCGGTTTTTTCAACCAAAACTGGCCGAGAAAAAAAATGTGTTGCATTACTTATTGAACTGCCCTCGTAAATGGCGTATCTTTCGAGAACGTTGATTTTCCATGAACACATGTAGAGCTACTAAATACATGGAAATATTAACAGGGATCAGAAAGGAGGACAATGAATTCGTAAGATCGCTACTGCACTGAAAATTAACATAATGATTAATATTCCGATCGAGGATAACGTAATTCAGTGTAAATTGAATTCATTGAACTATGTGCCTTTAAATCCACAACAGATAAAACAGCCAAAAGAAAACTGCGTCAAATTGTTATTAATTCCTGCAACACTGTGTTACTAGTGGAAGAGTATTAACATCAGTCAGCTTAAACTTTGGATCACAATATAAAAGATGGACATTCCTCTCCAAGAATTCCATAGAAGTTGAAGGTGCAAGTAAGAACTTAGCATTCCTCACGCGAAATACGACAGTAAAATGAATCTAGAACAAAAGAATTCTCCATGTCCTTACCACGTAACTTACAGTCATGTACATAATCACCTAAATGTAGCGCAAATGTGCTAAGCCAGCAGCAGTCTCACAACACTCTCACCAGAGGCCACAACGAAGTCTGCTGATGCTACATTCCGACATAATTGCCTGTGCACGGATGGTAACTATGCGTATGGCACCGTGCGCAGGAAGGGTGACGACTTCAGCGAGCGACCAAATGGTGTAAATTGCTCTGAATATGACCCCATCGCGGGTTGAAACCGGTTGGCGACAAAATAAATAATGCGAGTGTGACTGTCATTTTGAATAATTGACCTGACAACTGCGAGAAATAATGGAACGACGCACTTGAAGCAATGGAGGTAAAGCCAAGTCACTACAAGCTATGTCCCTGCTTACCCATCTGTTCGTTCCATGTCCTGATGTAGAATAGATAAAAACTACAACAGGGTAAACATTGCCAAGAATTCTTGCAATGTGTTCTGCTGTGACACAACGATCGTATGGCTGATTCAAATTCACAAGTCTGAAAATTAAACACATATATGTATATTTAGTCATTATCATGGTGCAAACTCTCATGAGAGAAACAGGATATTAACCTCACCGTAAGTGTATCAAGCACTGCAAGCTTCCGCATGGTGTGCAGCACATAAATTGACTATGTACCGAAGAAAGATTCTCAAAACACACTGTACTCACATGTAGAACTGCCACACTATTAACTTGCTAAAGTAAGCTGGGCAAGAATGGGTATAACTTGTAGTGACTTGCTTTTGCCACCATCGCCTGGATTGCCTGGTCTCATTATTTATAGTAATGATTTTCAGATGTATGGTCATACAGGGTGTGTCACTAAATACTGCCACGACGAATAACTCTGAAAATGTGATAGGAGCTGAAAAGTTTGAGGGACAATAGTTGTATGGGACAACAGGGCCCATTATGACATTGATTTTTTGTTGCTAGGTGGGGTCGCTTCAGAGATATGAAGGTCAACTTTGTTATTTTAAATGGGATGCAATAGTTTGGTGCTTATTTTTTGATAGTGGCTATCGAGACGAGTCCAATGATATGTAACAGTAAGGTCTTTGAAGGCCAACGAAGGTCACAAAGGTGGCATTGATATCCATTTACAGAAGCTGTTCGAAGTGATGACCATTGGTATCTATGCAATGCTGCAATTTTCCTATCATGGATTGAGTGGTATTCCTTATCACTTCGTCACTTATCAAAGCACATGCTATGACAGTTCTCTCTCGTATATCGAGCAAATAGCAAATATTCACCGAATACGACGTATCCATCTAACGTGCCGTTGACTTGTAAACACCATTCGACGGTTTCGCAATACACCACTAATAGAAACGGTAAGACTCCTCTTCCATCCGAACAGGCCAAGGAAGGCCCATCGGTACCGACCGGCCTCCGTGTCATCCTCTCAGCCCAGAGGAGTCACTGAATGCGGTAACTGAGGGGCATGTGGTCAGCACACCGCTCTCCCGAACGTTGTCAGTTTTCGTGACCGAAGCCGCTACTTCTCAGTCAAGCAGCCCCTCAGGCTACCTCACAAGGGCTGAGTGCAAGCCGCTTGCCAGCAGCGCCCGGCAGACCGGACGGTCGTCCATACAAGTGCTAGCCCAGCCCGACGAGAACCGGTGTCACCACAGCGGCAAGGCCGTTGGCAACGGTAAGACTAGTATCGTCGAATCAAGCGAATGTAAAAGATGCATTCCTTCGAAGAATTTCAACGAAATTCAGTGAGAGCTAAGGACTTATACGCTGAAAGATATACTGAAGCCGGCCGGAGTGGCCGAACGGTTCTAGGCGCTTCAATCTGAAGCGCACGACCGCTACGGTCGCAGGTTAGAATCCTGCCTCGGGCATGGATGTGTTGGATGTCCATAGGTTAGTTTAAGTAGTTCTAAGTTCTAGGGGACTGATGACCTCAGAATTTAAGTCCCATAACGCTCAGAGCCATTTGAACCACTCTGAACGGAAATTGGTACTCTTGCCACTGTGGTTCGAGATCCTTGTGTTAGTTCGCGTGAAATCGCAAGGGAATCTGGTATGAGCCTGAGTAGTGTTGTTCGTGTTCTGCATCGCCATAAATATCATTCTCACGATATCAGTCTCCACGAAGAATTAACTGGTACGTATTGCATGCGTCGTATTGAATCCTGTCGATGGGCTCAACTTCAGAATCAGAGGGAGGACACATTTATTATTATGACTTTATTTACCGACGTGGCTACATTCAGGAACTATGTTGCATAACATGCATTATCGACAACTGAAAATCAATTATGGCTGCGGCAAATTGCACACCAAAAACCGTGGTCGGTGAGTGTATGGTGTGGCATTCTGGAGGAAAGAATCATAGGCCCCTATTTCATCAAAGAACATCCAAATGGTAGAAAGTACACCACATTCCTGCAAGAAAGATTTAGGTCTGTTATTGGAAGAAATACCTTTAAGAACAAGGAACAGAATGTGGTATCAACGCAATGCGTGTCCGGCACATTTTTCGCTGATGGCTAGAAACGAGTTCCAGAGACAATTCCCACAGTTGATTTGGACGCGGAGGAGATGTGTCGTGGCCGGCTCGTTCGCCAGATTTTACGCCTCTGGATTTTTTCTTTTGGAGATTCGTAAATGACATTGTTTATAAACACGTTCCAGCTGCACCTGAAGATATGCGAGATAGAATTATCAGAGCATGTGCTTCGATAAGTGCCGAAGTGATAACAAATACCACTCAATCGATGATAAGGAGACTGTAGCACTGCACTGATACCAGTGGTGATCACTTCGAACACCTTTTGTAAATGGAAGTCAATGCCACCTTTGTGACCTTCGTTGGCCTTCAAAGCCTTACTCTTACGTATAATTGGACTTGTCTCGATAGCCACAATCAGAAAATGAGTACCAAACTATTGCATCCCATCTAGAAACCCAAAGCTGACCTTCATATCTCTGAAGCGACCTCACCTAACAACAAAAAATCAACGTCATATTATGGCCCTGTTGTTCTCATGCAACATTTGTCCCACAAACATTTCATCTACTATCTTACTTTCGGAGTTATTCTTCGCGCCAATAGTTAGTGACTCACCCTATATATTCTCCAACTGATGTTTTACATTTGAAAATAACGACGTAGTTCATTGAAACCGGCAATGTAACTCCTTTTTTAAAGAAAAATGTTATATACTGTGACTGTGGTTTCACTATTGAAGTCAGTTGACTGTGAATATTTTACAATCATAACATACGTCGTCTGTGTTACGAGGAAAATCGGTGCTTCCATTCGTCACAGCAGCAAGAAGAGTAGCACTTTGTGTGCTGGAAACGAGGCCTTCCAAAACGAACTCTGACGCTTTGAGTTCTTATTGGCCAGCTGCAGTCAAAGTTCGTTTGACCCGTCAATACATACCCTGCATTTTTCACCCAGAGATGTACTGCACCATCAGACTGATAGCTGATTTATAAATGGCTCTGAGCACTATGGGACTTAACTTCTAAGGTCATCAGTCCCCTAGAACTTAGAACTACTTAAACCTAACTAACATAAGGACATCACACACATCCATGCCCGAGGCAGGATTCGAACCTGCGACCGTAGCGGTCGTGCGGTTCCAGACTGTAGCGCCTAGAACCGCTCGGCCACTACGAGCTGATTATAGATCTTTGACGTTGACTGGTGTATTCTGCCGTATA